>NC_140670.1:24355021-24955021 GCF_054131305.1 Coturnix japonica | reverse complement strand
TTCCCCACCTCCATGAAACACCTTGTATCCAGCTAAAACAATGGGAAGCTGGGCCCCTTATTTAAGGTTTCCTGAAGCTACTCAGGATAGGAAATACAATCACATATGCTACTCCCACTTCTGACAGAAGTTGTATTACATACTTTCTTCCACACAAGTTAGATATATCTAACATGTACAGAATTGTTATTTTTCATTTTACACATGTAGATTTAGGAGGAAGTTTTACTCTCAGAGGGTGGTGATGTACAGGAACATGTTGCCCAAAGAGGCTGTGGATGCCCCATCCCTGGTTGAATTCAAGGCCAGGCTGGACGTGGCTCTGGGCAGCCTGGTCAGGTGGTTGGCGACCCTGCCCATGGCAGGGAAGTTAAAACCAGATGGTCATTATTGTCCTTTTCAACCCAGGCCATTCTATGATTAAAACAAGTGGTATTTCTCAGAATTGCAAGGCAAGATGAAGTTATTTTATATGTTTCAATGCCTCTAAAAACACAGACCCCTTCCAACACATTCTCTCCCAAACCCACTTCATCTCTCACCTCTGGTAAAGTAGAAATATTGTTGTTCTCCAGGTTCAGTTCATCAAGTTCACTGCATTTTGCTAAAGACTTCGGAATTGCTGACAGCCTATTGTACCTCAGGCCAAGACGACTTAAACTGGATAGATTTCCTGCAGAGAGGAAGCAGCAATTAATACATCATTATATTAACACCAAGGAACAGAACAAGGTTTGATTTCTGATTCTTCTGTTGTCTCACACTCTACATTTCAAAGCTTTTCAAAGGATGAAATGGGGCTATCATTCCCAAACAGGATGCTCACAGTTTACAGTGCTTTCCAATGCTAAGATAGATGCAGTAGAATTGCATTGTTCATACCATGTATTCATAACTTGTGCATGATCTGGTAAGCAAGGAGTGCCTACATCATCTTGGAGAAGTCTACCCTCCCAATCTTTTCAGCAGCAAAGAACTCTAAATAATTTTCCAGATACCCCAAAATAACTTTACCATCCTTCAGAAGCAACAATCTTTAAGAAGTGATAGAAAAAAAATTCTTCCAAGTTTTTCAGATCATACTTCAGGAAAAGTCCGGAGGATGTCCTTAAAGTCTGGACAACAGGATATTTTTTAAAATATATTTCTGAATATGTGAGGTAAAAAAATAAATCTAAAGAAGTTTGCAACTTAAGGATGTCTTCAGCGTTTCTAGTGCTGGAGCATTTGATACCCTCCTGCAGGTAAGAAGGTGTTGAATTTCACTGAAATTCACTGAAATAGACTGAAGAACAACGCAAAGTTTTCTGGCTCAAACATATATTTAGAAAGCATTTGTGCACAAGTGCATGTTTGAGCAGCAGGAGGTTCTAAACAAATCCACATCATCAGTCCTTGCAGAACATTCCCTGTTTTATATTCTTACAGCCACTCGTGAGACAGTGTATTTCTTCCACATATTGAAGTACCAGAAAAATAACATGAGGAAAGAACTAGAAGATTTAACAGCAGCAAGAATAATCAGAAATACTTCTATAAAAATATGAAGGGAGATTTATATGTATAATTTAAGTAGTTACACATTAACTGAAGGATATACTAACATCTATACATACACACTTCTACAGAGGTTACTGGAATACAGCAAAGGAATAAACAAATGTAGCACACAAAACTTGGAAGCAGCATATTAATCTAACTATATGGGAAATAGAGAATGAAAAGTAATACAAACGATACAATGAGGAGCACTAGACAAAATATCTTTCCTGAAGTTCCCTGGACTGGTAAAAATGTACTGTAAAAAATGACCCTGCATTACTGAGTAGCAAGATTAGGAGCATAATAAGAACTGAACTGTGGGAATGTTTGCTGGTTTCACAGCTACTAGTTGTCAGTACATCTCTGATAGCGACCCAACTGGCTTCACAACAAATTTCACTTGGTATTGTCAATAATGAAACCAAAATTCAAACAGCTACCACATCAGCTGCTTACCCAGTTCTATTTCCCACTGGGATTTTCATTTTTGAGTGCTTTCTTTCTAAGCAAGAATGTAATTTGCTTTTGCAGAAGCAGCAAAGTATTCCCTTAATCAAAAAAAAAGGCATTTAAAATCCAAAGCTATCGATATTGCTCTCCAGTACACAAATATTTATCTTCTGATGTTAAGTCCTGGAGTACATATACGTACAAGAGTAATTAAGAGCCGCTTTGATCCTATAATTCACCAATATTCATATGCATATTTGTATATAAAGTAGGATATCTTATGCCATATTCAGTATGATCTGTTTGCATTGGAACTTGTCCTCACTTTGAGAGATGCACATTCTATTGTAAGGAATGGAGAACATGAGGATTCACTCATCTAGAAATGACCAAAGCCCACCTCTGAATTAGCGTCTAAAAAACACTTTGCTTACTAAAAAAGTGACAAGCTTTACACAAATAACATAATAACCTATTCTTTTTCAGCATATAAACGAGCTATGCTCTGGTATTGATTTCTCAGGCTCCCCCCAGGAGTACAAGCAGGGCTCTAGCAGCCAGCACGCTGCCAACTGTTGCTTAGCAATACAACATCGCTGTGCCGACTCCAGATTGGAGCACAGGTTGTATGGCTACAGCTCTGCTCTGTTCTACAGCAATGTGGCATTTCAGAAAAAATGCAATGAGAGGCAGCCATCACAGAGTCAGGCCCTTCACTCCTCATTGGGAATGTAGCACAGTGAGCAATCTTTTCATGTCCAGGCATTCACTTTCACTGCCCAAAATTGCACTGTTTCTAGAAGGGGCCCCAGAGGAGCTGAAGAATGCTGCCAGATCCCCTTCAGCCTGCCCTGCAGTCACATCATTGCCCCCATGCTCCTCTGCCTTCTCCAGTCAGGTTACTGATGTTTTACATGGAGCCACATTAAGCTCTCTTTCCACTGACACGCAGTCAGGTTGCATATTCTGCAGGGTTGGTAGGTAACAGCTGGTCATGATCCATTCCATCAGTTAGATGACAAGGATCTTCTGCAGTTGTGTTTCTGCTGCTGAAACCACACCTGAGTGGTTGCTCTTCAGCAGCAAGACAAAGAAATCCAAATTCCTATTTGTCCTACTACCACCTTCAAAGGAGGTAAAACATGCTCTCTTTGTTTTTCAAATTCATCATTCTTCCTCTCCCTCCCTTAGATTAAATAAATCTTCAGATTCCCTGTCCTCAGATGAAGGTTCATTACTTAGCGCAAAATACTACTGCTTCAGTAATAAAAGATGGAGTCAGCATTCTGATTTATGCAACTTAGCTCATCAAGCTAACTTGCTAGTTGCTTTTTCCTAAACTTACAGATCAATTTTAAATCTGTTCAGTAGAAAAAAAGGAAAAAAAAAACATTTTACAGGTAATGTTGACACACAAATTGGACTGACAAGAGCTTGCACCTCAAACACCCTTAAGGTTATGATAAAATGCACATCATGGAGCAGATATTCACAAGAACATACTACAAACATGGCAGCAAAAAGTACTTTTCTGATCTGATAAATATTCTTAGATTTTTATTTGACTAAACCCTGCAAACCCTAAGAAAGAGCTTACTTTCTATTACTATCTGTCATTTCATAGAGCTCAGTTGATTCCCCAAGGACTTTTTCTGCTTGGGAAGATTAATTCTTTTGCATACAAAAGGTACCAGATGTCGTTGATTAACCTTAAAACACCACATGGAATTAATTTTGTATAAAATAACTACGACGACAGTACAGAAGAAAAAGCCACAAGAGGTTCAGTGAGCATGTTAAAAGTTATTATAAAACCCAAAGCAGGTGGGAACAAGGGCCACCGAAGAACTGAAAACTTCACAGGAGAGATTGGGCATGCTAGAGATGGCCAACTGCAGACAGAGATTAAACACTGTGTTCAAATATTTCAGCAGTGCTTGGAACCTAAAGCAGCAGCAAGGCAGGCTAGAAGGTGCCTGTATCACACTTTGCACTTATTATGTATTAGTTTTTCCAGATGTCAGCCATACTCCATGACAACTGTTGAACAGTTTCACAGATTTTTAGGTGAAAGGAGCAGTTGACACGTTTAATCTAATCTCTTGTCAGAAAGCAAAACATTTCTATTGATAGCTACAGAGTAAAATGAAAGGCTTCAGATAAAACCTTTCAATCTCCACTTGAGCTCCATGAGTAAAGGCCACACCACTCGATGTCCAGCACTACTCCAGCAAGAAGCTGGCCAGATGAGATGTCCTGGATGTGAGCTCAGTAAGCACACTGCAGAGGAACACAGAACAAAATCTCATAGCTGTTCTCATCTAACCTGTGGGCAACTCCTCCCTAAACCAAAGCCCATAGATTTGTATGAATGTAAATGCACTTTACACAAGGAAGGTCAAATCCTTTCTATAACCTGCAGGGTTGGAACGTTCCTCATGTTTAAGATACCTTCTGCCTAATTACTGATGCTTTAGGAAAACTGCAGAAGCAGAACAAAGGTGATTTAAGGGGTGGGGAGGTTAGGGTAGCAGTAGTGTAGAAGAAAAGAGAATCCTTCCTAATTACTGTTGCCAATTATCAAAGACAAAGCAAGAAATGTAGTTGCATTTTTCAAAAAATGGTAGAGTGAGCTTAAGACCACTGAGCAACACACAGTTTGACTTACAGACTCTGGATTTTACTGGCTTAATAGCAACATGATTTGAATGTATTGTTATTTTTCTTTCTAGCCACCAATGTCACCTGATGCATGAGGACAGTGCAGGAGGCAGATTCAGGCTTCCAACTTACAAAGTCAATGAGGCCCACTGTTTCTTGTTCTGCTCAAACCAAAGCATATTATCCTATTTATAGGAAGCGTAGAAATTCTATAAAAAGACAATCACCTATTAAAAAAACTACCTAACATCACTTTAAAATGCATCTCTACCATCCTTATCGAGTTAAATGCCATTTGGAGGGAGCAAAGAGATTCCTGTCTACTTTCAATCTGACAGTATCCCCCGAAGACAAGTCTCCTCATTATTTCAAAAGTAAGACAAAAGCATGATCACACCACCAGATGTTTCTAAACTGTGATTCAATACCATAATCATTGCAAACTGCTTGTGTGAAGAAACCGAGTGACAAAGGCTGAAGCACTGACACGTTCCACACACAGCACCAGCATAAGGCAGAAGAACACAAATTTAGTGACATGCTTCTGGAAATTCAGCTTTCTCAGCACGTGTTCAAAATGCACTTAGCTAACAGACCTGCCTGTCTCCATTCTGATCGGCTCCTTTGAAGCACTATTCCCACACGCCTGCTTCTTACACATAAGATTATGGGCTTTTTTTTTTCCTACAGTATACAAATCACTCTGAAAACGCTGAGCTGCAGTTACAACCCATCTCTGCATACTGGTTTCTGCATCTAGCGGCTGTGTGATGGCACGTGCATTCACTAAAATAAGCATTCCCATCCTAACAGAAAATACACCTAACTAAAATACAATGTAAGAAACATCTTCATAAATACAGATCAAATCAATAATCTCAATTAATAAGCCAAAAGAAGTAAGCTTCTATTTTTTTTTATAACAGAAGGGTAGGTATGTGTCTCAGTAACTTATCTCTAATTTCATGAAAAACGTAAATCACCAAGAACAATCCATACCCAGATCACAAAAATCTTCTCTCTTAGAAGTACCCAACAGCCAATGCCAACAGAAACAGCTGAGGAAAGGGAAAGCAGCTCCTGACAGCGCTGCAGGAACCTGGGAGGATTCAGCAGCACGTGGCTCAATGACTGCCTGCATTTAGAAGCGACTGATACAGTTTTCTTCTGCAAAATTGTCAAGCTGTCCTTTGAGCTTTGGCATCCACCCCAAGCTGTGCAAATACTGACGCCCAGGCGTTACCTGCGCGCCGCATTAAGGGCAGCCTGCTCTTAATGCCCAAACAATGACGTTTTGAAGCTGCCAACTCCCAGCTCTGCTCTGTACCCTCCGGCTGTGCCATTAAAGGACGCAGTGAGCTGTCATGTCCCACCTACCACCTCGGTGCCACCCAGGATTTTCTGGGCTTTCTATTGATTAAACCTAGAAGCGAAGCTAACAAGATCCAGAAGCTCCCATTCCCTTTGTGAGAACGCTATGAAATCCAAAAAAGACATAATAACTCAAAAACTAGAACAAAAGAGTGGGAGCCATTGTTTTCAAGGAGGTAAAGAAGGGGCAAAAAGATTACTGTGATTGCCAAATAGTAACAGAATCCAATTAAAAATGCCTCATTGACAGCACAGCCCAAGAAGAGTAAAATCTGACCAGACCTCTCATTCTGAGGCTGGAAACAGGCTTGATCCTTGCTTGCATTTTAAGAATACAAACATTGCCATCAAAGCTGGAGTCTATACCCAGCTCCATCGGGTCTTCATTAAGACCAGCACACTTTTCTGAAGCTTCACAGTAAAACTTCTCAAGCTTTTGCTAAGCCTGCTATACTTAAAAGCCCATTTACAAGTAGTTCCACTTTCTACAGAAAAATCTTTATGAGGACTTGTGGGGACTTTAAGCTCTCAGCAACAATTTGTATGATCTCAGCTGTGTCAGTTGCTGATGTCCAGCCCTGCTCACAAAGGTTTCCATTTTATCAAGTATATGGCATAGAACTGCAACAGTGCTCTGAAAGGTAAATGAAGCTAAAGCAGCAGCAGCACAGTTTGTGGTGCAATGTCAACCAACGCAAATGGCAAAGCTTCCCCAGAGAACATTTGCTTACACGCAAGTTGTGATTTCAGTTTCTGAGCTCTCCAGTTGAAGCGAAGGGCATGAATTGTAGGCTCTGAATGTGCATCTCATCTTGCTAACCATCTTTTAGGAACGGTGCCATGGCAGACACTGGAAAGCGTGTCCAGTGACAGAATATTTTGTGCTTTTAAAGCATCATTTTGGAACATTTACAACTGACTATTCTTTTTCTTATTAAAACGTCTGTTGCCTTAAATGTCTATGAATATGCCACATTTGACTATAATCAAGCTGCAGACGTAAACACACAGGAGTGGAAAATTACAAAACAGTTGAAGAATCTGATTTTTTAGAAGTCAAAGTTGTGTTGTTGTTGAACTTCCCTCTCAAACAGGTGCTGCTCAGCTTTTAAATAAGGAATTGCAAACATCTATAAAGGGTGCTAAAATAAAGCTTTCAAATGTGAGAGCTCTCAATGTGCAATTTGCAGCACATTTTCTAAGCTAGCTGGTGATCCAATGAGCAGCTAACAGAAATGCTTCACTCCACCCAAAATTTCCTCTCTTTTAGAAGTCCAATAACTAATTTTAATAACTTATCTCCTTTTCTATATCTTTCGGATTTTTCTTCTTGTTAGCGTGCCAGGTAAGCACACAGAGATAAGACAACAAAAATACAAGCATACCATAATCCACACACACAGCAATCTGGAGTGACACCACTGAGAAGCTAAGATTCCAACTACGATTTTGATTCTAGACTTGAGACTCTTGGAATGTACTAAGCTGTTCCACAAAGCTCATTTTTCTTACAGGAAGTGACCTAGCATACAAAGTACTTCACGGTTTTCCATCAACAGAAATACAGATATGAATGTATTAAGCCAATATCTATAAAGCAAGACATGAGGTCACTTCCTGACAACTAATATCTAAAATCGACATTTGTTACTGCAAGAAGGCGTGCTTATGAAGTGTTAGTTGAAACAAGAACTTTGTATTTTTACAGAGTGGCTATGTTGGCTGTGCTACCTCTGTAATCATTGCTGATGCATAATCCCTTCCCTGCCACTCCCCTGCATGTCACCCTCCAACGTCCCTGCCTTCCAACACTGCCTCGTTCCAGTACAGAGCTGGGAATTAGAAAACAAGCTTTAAAAAAATAAATAAATAGAAGAATATTGTCACATTTAGAAATCTTTCAGTGGGAAAACCAAAACTTATTTAGACAGCGCAGCAGAATGTAAGCATTCTGTAAGTTTGCTTTATTTTTTCCCCTTCCAACAGCAGGGAAGGAAGGAGCTGCTGGGTTTTCATAAGAACGTGACAAAACCCCCCTCACAAGCTGAGGCTGGCCTCCAGCAAAGGTATTGGTGCAGGAGGAGGGGACAGCTCTGGTGGCAATGGAAAGTCATCTCCATTGCAGGAGGCTCACAGGCTCAGAGTAGTAAGTATTTACAACGTGCAAAAGAGTCTGGTCTCTTTTTGTACCAAGCGTGCAACCTCCACAGAGCTTGGAGTAAACTGGTGAAACACTGACAGCGCTTCTACATGCAGCACACTGAAAACTGGCAGTGCTAAGTGTTGTGAGCAATGCCAGGCTGACCTCAGTGAGAAAAGGAAAGGCCAAAACCTGAGAGGGAGTGTGAGGCTGGAAGACGTGCCAGCCCAGCCCCACGCAGCGGCAGCAGCCGTGCCCTGGGTGTTTTTCTCAGTGCTCGCATTCTCTCACTGAACAATCGTAACCACAAAGAAAGCTGTAATACAAAAATCAAGCCACAACTTGCTTTAATGTTGAACCAAAACTGTGATGACTAAGAAATAAAGCCAATGTTGCTGAACTGGCTACGACTGCCTTTTCTGTAACAGGCAGAAATGTAGGTTGATCGTTATCATTTACTCTGGAGTTCAACATTTTTCCCTTTAAGTTTCCAAGTCTGGCTGCTTGGGGACTATTTGTGGCACAAATACTGGTTTCTGACTTTAAGTTTTCACTTCAGTGTTCAGCTCCTAGGTGCATTCCTCAGTACAGACAGGGGTTCTCCAGTGGCACACACATTTAGCTGGTGTGCAGAGACAGGAGAGTGCGCTGTAATTATTCGTCTGCCTTCGGTGGTTTGCTGAGCTGCACAGCAGTGATGTTCAGCTCCGATAAGCAATGCAAAGAGACAGTGTACACATTTAAACATAATTGACTTCAAAACCTTATGAGAACATTGCGATGAGAAAACAAAACAATGAAAACATGCAGAAATCCAGTCTGACTAGGTACAAACTCAACTCAGTGCTAGGCTTACTGTAACTTCCTAGAGAAACAGAAGAGGCCAAACTTGAGAGTCAGCAACCTCCTATGTATCGCAAATGGCTCAACTGCTTAAGTAACTCTGCCTCTCTTACCCAGAAATCCTTCCTGTAAGCACAGTCACACAGCATATTATAAGCAAGATCTTTCATGTCCTCTTAGAAGCTCAGTGACTGCCAGTC
The DNA here is from genome assembly GCF_054131305.1 of Coturnix japonica. Classification (NCBI taxonomy): domain Eukaryota; kingdom Metazoa; phylum Chordata; class Aves; order Galliformes; family Phasianidae; genus Coturnix; species Coturnix japonica. The sequence goes on along the minus strand of NC_140670.1, from coordinate 24,945,814 downwards.
ACTCAGCAGCTGGGTACATCTTCCTACCAAGGAGCAACAACAGTGGTCTGTAAGCATTGACGATGGAAATCAGTTTACTCACAGAATTTTTTCCCATAATTAGCACTTTACCCAGAGAACTTTCTCCCTCAATATGAAACTGATAGTACACACAAGTGTTTTTAAAACAGTTTTCAGTAAGATTAACAAAACTGACACAAAAACAAAGGCTGTGCTTATGAAGTGTGTAAGTTAGATGCAAACTCCAGATAGAATAAGACCTCCAGGGACTAAAAATATCAACAAAGCAGGAAGGAAATTCAGATACATTGGATAGTTCATCAATTTAAACTAATCAAACTTTCTAAAGAAAAAACAGAGCAACTCCACACAGAAATTTCTATCCATAAAAGAAAACATTCAACAAAGTTCAGTATTAAATATGGTCTAAGTGATAACATACACTCTTGAGTACATTGCGGTGAAAAATAAGGGCTTAAAATTATGACTGTCTTGGTTTTTGTCTTTTCAAAACCACAGCACGCATCTTTTTCAGCCATCTGTTTAAAACAGATTAAAATTAAATAAGTCATGTTTTGTTGTTTCATCTTACATGAGATTCTGAAAATGACCAGGAACACATTTATTTCAGTCTGTTACTCCCAACCTATGTCGCAAATTCTCTACTGTATTGCAGCAGGATTACTTTATGGACAAGGAAGGTTTCCAAGTGTTTAAAGTAAGACTGTTTAAAAATGGGAGCCTTCTTTCTAATTTCAAGTGTGAAGATTCCTTGAGCAGAGCACCAATCATTCTACAGCCACCAATCAACTACTCATTCTGAAATTTGCTCCTCTTACCAAACACTTTGAATAAGCCATCTATTTTCCCTTCCCCAACCTCTTGACATACCTATGGTTTCTGGCAGGTCCAAGAGCTCATTGTGCTGCAAGTCAAGGTTGGTGATCTGCGTGCAACTTCCAATCTCTTCTGGAAGATGTTCAAGCTGATTGTGCGCTACATCCAGCGTTATGAGGTTACACAGCTCACCTGAAAGCACACAGGAAAAACCAAACATCAAGATCTCCAACATACAGGTCTAGTTCCATACAACAGTGATAGTAACAGAAGGATTTCATTATATGAAAAAACAAAAATCACCCATTGCTACCATAAATTTATAAAATAAGGCCTCAGGGAATCATAATTTTATCAGTCAGCTCTAAAACCTGATTAGCAATTTGTAAAAACTTGGATAAAGCTTTTTACTGTCTCTGAAGAAACTTCATTGTTTTTCATTTATTTATTTATTGGTCTTTTGACAGTTCAACCTGTAGGATTTAGGAACAAAAAAAATCTATACTGCACACCTTTTTCATGCTGACCAGAAATGCTGAACCTTGGAGTGAGTGGCTATATGGAATTAGAAGAAACCAAGATCTGCTCGTACAGCATATATTACTTTCAGACAGAAAATCAATACTTAAGAGACAGCAAAATTATTTGGCTGACATTTTTCATAATTTCTGGTCATCAAAAAAAGATAACTGTAAAACTAACCATACAGATTATTACACACCATATATGTAAGCATAGGTATAGCTAGTGGAAGTTTGAAACAAAAGGTATCTTCTAAGCCTTAAAAAGGTCTGGACTTGCTTAGAGATCAGAGCAGCTTTACACTGAACTGTTTCACCTCTGAATTCTATGTAACAATCAAAAAGTACAACTAGGCACAGCTCTCTAAGTACAGTATTTCCACCTGTTTTAATGACAAACACACTGCATTCTGAGCAACAGTTTGTTGGCATTAAGAAAATGTGTACATGCATGAACACGGGTGCAGCCATTTGTATTTGTTGGAGCTGACAGATGTGAAATTAATGCAAATGGTTTGAATGACTTCAACTCTATTGAGCAAAGATTAGGTCATTGTTTCTGCATATCAGAGCATCACTCAGACAGCAACAAACTTGGAAAAGCAGTAAATTCCTTTTGAGGGGCGAATGTCTATTTTTAAGTTTGATATCTTCGGCACAATCCTCTACGGATTTTCCCACAAGCCTGCAAGTTCTGGTGCATGGACTGTTCGTCCAATAGTTCAGTGTGGGATCACAAAACAGTGATTTATTAAATCATAACAGATTGATGAACTCAGACCCTGTCTGAGCTGCAAGTGGCATTTACCCACAATACTTACTACGTATAAGACAGTTAATAAAGACCAGCCAAAAAAAAAATAAAAATGTTTATGCAAAACTTATCATATTTTCTGTATTTATTGATCCAAATACAAATGTCTTTTCCAGAAATTGGGCACTTGAAAATGTAAAGGCGACACTTAAGTACCACCTCCATCACTGTGCGTGCTCACCTCTCAGGTGAGATCAGGTCCATTTAAGTGGATTTCAGGTCAGCCACAGAGTCAAAAGTCAATCCTGCTACACCCAGACATATGCAAATATAAGAAAAAGGCTGAGAAAGATTTAACGTTCTGTGGTAGCAGCATCTGCTTGATATTCATGAAAACGAGCGGGTAAAACATAGAAGGAGCAGGAAAAACTAGAGGAAGGCTTCAACTCCTCTTTACACAAACCAAAAAGAACTCGATATGTCTTTAATAACATAATCCAAACATTTTCAAAGTGTTTTCAGGCAGTAGCTTTCACACTGCAACTGCTGAATTTCAGTCCTGGCGATATTGGTTTCATTTGTTTTCACTGCAGACCTAAAGCAATGATGTCAAACTCAAGGTGTGGCACAAACTTCATTTCATCACACCGATTTCTCATTTACTCAACTCTTCCCACTCCACATCTATTGAATAAAGACATGGATTTTTCGCAGTAACATTTGCTGCACTTCCCTTTCACACTTGCTAAAAACTTTGACAACAGTGAGATACACGTTGCTACAAACAGCTCATTGCTAATGTTGGGAAGGAGGAGAAAGAAATAAAGAGACACTTGTAGGTCAGCTAACAATTTGTCTTGATTTGGACAGGCACACTTAGTATTTCCATATTGAAGATGTAGGCACGGCAAACATATTTAACAGAAGTATTAAATGTTAAAATAGTTTGGGGATTGCCCAACAAATTTTAGATTTTAAAATGTTAACCAGGGAAGAGTTAAGGCCTGATCACATTCAAGTGATACTGTATTATTGTTCAGCTTATAGTTCACATTGCTCTGTAAGGAATCTTGCTCTTGGACACAGCGATTCTTGTGGTTTGACAGCATCTCTCCAAAATGTCCTTCCTAGCCCACGGGCAGGAGAGTGGAGGGGAAGCAGAATTCTTACAATACTTTATCTGAGATTGCTGAGACAAAACTGATAATGTCCAAGTTAATAGAAAACATGCAAGGTGAATTTACCCTGTGACGTGAATTCTTACATCAAATATTCTTCTCTTAGAAAGGGTAAAAATATTTAGGCAATGTGGTAGAGGCTCACCTGCATACATAAAGGCACACAGAGATCCAGCACTGGATGGGGAAACCCAGTAGTGCTCTGTCACTTACCATGGATGCAAGGAAGAGCACGTGGGGACTGCAAGACTTACCGTGGGATCGTTAGGGGTAGGAAAAGGGAGGAGTCGGCATAGACTGGGAAAAATAAGTGTGGGAAAAAAGGAGGATAAGGAAAAAGAGTCTGCTTTTGCCCTGCACCCAAGGAGGAGAACCTGGCCAGTCTTTTAGCTGACCTCGCTTCACTCTCTATGTCAGGAATCAAAACTAAAGTTTTCCTAAAAGAATGATTATATAAGCACAAAAACCAAAACAGAACAAAAACTGCTAATGAGAGGAGCACTCCAGATATCATTCATATTTAAAAAAAAAAAACAAAACAATACAACAAATTGTTCCATTCTACTTCACAACATCGATGAACTTTGCTGAAATATGTTTGTATCTCGGTTAAGAAAAAAGTGCACTTCCCACAGCTGGAAAGAAGCCCCAGCAAGCAGCACCTTACCACCTTACCCATTCCCTGTCCCACTACAAGTAACGTCCAAAATACATGGATTTTAACCTAAAAGTAGTGAATAAAGGATTCTCCTGAGACCACTTGCAACTGCACCGTAGAACTGGAAAACAAGCTAGGGAGTTACACAGTGCTGGGGTTGGACTGTTTGTTTAATTTAGTACTATATTTTGGTGCAATTGACACATGAAAAAAAGAAAAGCTATCTAAATAAAGTCTGCCGAGACAGCAGGCAGAAACTGCACGTACTAGCTGGTTTGGTAATAAGAAGCTTTAAATTAGGGGTACTGTACAAGTGAAGCACATAAAAGAGATTGCCCTTAAATAGTCTTCACGGAATGGTTAATTACACCATATTCTGTAGTTCTTAAAATCTTCTAAGATACAAACGGCAGACAACTCACATGCACTTTTAAGAGAACGTTTTTGTAGTCTCCACTTCTGGTTAAAAACATGGCTAAAAATACAGCTAAGTGTGCAGCTCAAAAAAAACCCTCAGCAAGGTGAGATGAGCAATCACCTCACTACTACTGAGAGGTACACAGAGACAAAATGTTACAGCATGACACAGCTAAATATACCTTCTGGAAAAACACAGCCTGATGAAGAGACAGCCCGGTGTTTTCCACCCAGTGAGGCAGAACAGCAGCCCCGTAACACAGCCAGCCTCAAAAGCCTGTTGTGACAAGAGGACCGAGCTTACGTAACCCAGTGCTCCTCTTGGCCATTTAAAACCAGCGTTCAGCTGCATTAAAAAATATCAAAGGACTCACAGATTAATATTAACGTATGCAGACAGTATAGGGCAGTATCAAACAGGCTTCGGTGCCTCCAACCACCAACTCACCCAGTAGGCAATCCTCCTGGATGGCAAACGCAATTTGTAACAGAACCTGTTTTCCAGCAGATTAACTCCATGCCTGCCCATGCTTAAGCAGATTGAAAATTGTGAAATCCTTCACAACATGATAAATCCTGGGCCAGACAGCAAGAGGATAAAGGCTTGCAGAAAGCGCAAGGAAGAGGAGGACGCAGGCAGTTACGGAGGTGCACACTGGTGTGTGTCAATGCTCTGCCTGCAAGCTGGTCTGTAAGGGCAATCAGCTGCAATCAGCTGCACTGTGAACTAATTTCAAGTATTTCCCATTGCTGTGATAATTGTTCATCTCTCACTGTGATCCAGGGGGAAAAAAAAATAGACTTTCTAAGCCTGTCTATAAGTCTATTTGAAGTAAGCATTCTGATTTTAGAAACAGAAAGATTACAATTTCAGAGCCTTCTACCTCCCTACAAGGGTTGAGTGCATCACTCTGACAGACAGAATGGATGTTTTGCTGCACAGAACCTAACTGCTGTTAGGAAGTCACGGTTATTTTGCATTATTACTGACAACACAGCTTACAAAGAAGAATTAGAGAGCAGATAGAATGAAATCTTAACAAGGTCAGAAATCACATATCGAAGTCAAAATATTCGTATATATCAGTAATAAGCATGGTGAAATATTTAAACTTCGCAGAATGTGTAACAGAATCTTGCTATGGGAACCAAACAGACAGAAGCTAAGCTGAACCAAAAAGAAACCCTATAAATCTGGTCTAAAACAAGCTCTGACAAGACAACAGCAAAACCACTTCTACTTACTTTTAGTTATAAATAAAGAAATACAAATGAAAACAAGTTCAAACACCATCATGAGTGAGTGCACGAGACATGCAAGAGGGCTACAGATGGGCTTTGGGATGAGCAATATGAAGCAGCAAAGGATGATCAGAACAGCCCCAGCCCTGCAAAGTGGAGCATGAGCCTTGGAGTGCTGAGCATTCAGAGTGAGGAGCAGCACGGTGCTCTGACAAATAGTAAGGGCTAACCACGTAGCACTGCATTAGCAAGGGCAGGCATAGAGAAGTTGAATATTCCCCTCTGCTCAGCACTTAAAAAGTGTTCAATAAGTTCAAATAATTGCGGCTCTGATATTAAAAAACTTCCGGATTTCTAACAAGCTGTCAACATTCACTGGAATAACATCCAGAGCATCAAACCAATAAAGATCAAAGAGGCAAGACTACTTAATCTTCATCATAAAGCCAGTCCAAAGAAAATGCAAGAACAAATCTGACTGGCTGACAGCAACACCAAGGCCCCACAAGGGTCTGACAGGAATTGGAACCCAGACTCCAAAGCTGAAGCTAGTCAATAGCAAGTGGTTCAGCTTTCCTGCAGCTCAAGAAAGCAACCAGAACCGCATCAGTCATTTTCTGACTCCTTGGGTACACGTAGCAGTGCCTCTATTTATTACACTCTGGTTCACAGCTCCAGGCTTTAACCACATTAGAATACAAACATATGAAAATATTCTCAACCACTGCGTTCGCAGGTTTTAGCACGGCAGGCAAACCCAGGAACACAGCCAGGCATCTTTCAAACTGCTGAAACTAAAGAAGGGGCTTTTAGATAAAACCACAATAAGTATTTCTCTATATTGTCAGATCTGTGAAAACAAAAAGGGGAAATGAAATTAAGAGCATCACTGAGCAGCTCTGCAACTGAACAGCCATTGAATAAGGTGTGCGATAGATAAGATGTAACGCAGTTGCACACATCTGGTTTGCTGCCCATGCTACTGAGAACAGGTGCAAGTCTTGTGAAAGCGTTTCAAAGTAGTGAGGAAACCACAAATGATCTAAAAATTGGGTAGATGGGGGAAGGGAAGAACAGAAGAGCCTTAAGAGACATTCCAAGTCTGGTGTAGGCAGATTCCCTGAATTACAATCTAAAAATATTTCCCTTGCAGAACAGCCCTGGCCAGATTCTCCATAGAATAAAAGTTGCATTCACAGACAGAAAACACAATATTTAGAGTGTTAAGTAACTTGCAGAAGCTTTGTAGATGCAATTTCAACCCTGTTGACAACAGTATTTTTATTTGATTCCTATGTAAAAAAGGGGGGAAAAAAATCGAACACTTGTACAAGATGCAACAGCCTTTGCAAAGAAAATATCAACTTGACTATGCAAAACAAGCCTTTCAATACAGCGTGGGGGAATGCAATAAAATCTAGACACAAGAAATGCAAAATGCAAGCTCAAGTAACAGCCTGCAGATTGAAGCGTTTGCTTGGCTTCAACCCAGAGCAGTTCCTCTGGCTTTCATCCTTCTCATGCTCACTGTCTGACTCACGACAGCATTCACATTCTTCCATTCTAAACTTCAACTTTTGATCTCCCTGGAAAGGACAATTTACCAGATATGGTGATGAAGGCAGAGTCCACCTTGTGACCTCACTTCCACATTTATTCTTGGAGATTGTTTATGGCAAAGCTTCCATGTGGAATCCTTCCCATTAACACTTTTTCCTATAGATGCGACCAGATATTCAACAGCAAAGTGAACAGGTAAGTTCTGCTTTTGCACTTGGAATGTATATGTGTTCAGCAAGCATAGGGCTGAGCAGCAGAGTTAATACCAAATTATTTATGACTATAAGGACAAGAGCAAGGTCAAACACTTCAAAACTTCAACAGACAACATCACTGAGCAACCAAATGACCTACTGTAGGGAACATGCTTTAGCAGGGGAGTTGGATGTGATGATCTCCAGAGGTCCCTTCCAACCCCTACAATTCTGTGATTCTGTAAGTGCAATCAGTGTGACATCAAGTGATGCATATGGGGGACCAGGAGAAGGACACATCTAGCTTCACACATGGAGTGATCAGCTTCAAACAACCCATTCGTGGTCAGAAGCAGAACTTGGAAGAACTGTTTACAAACTGTAAATGGCATGGAGATAAGGATGACAGCTGAGCATCTCCTAATGCAAGAGTTGGAGTTCATTAAATGAAGCAATCAAAAGCTGCACCCAAAGCAAACTCGTGGACTTTGCCAGGGATGAGTTTAAAGGAAAAGAATGGTCAAGCCCCTGGACAAAGAGTCTATTGAGAATTCCTAAATAGAAAAGCTGCACCAGACTCAGGAAATCCCTGATATGAAAATAGTTTGGATCCGGGAAAGAGGTCAGGTTAAGTCTTGTATGTACACTTGCTCTGGGCTTATGCAGACATTTTATTAGGGCCACAGCTGGAGCAGGATGAACCATAAAAGAAAAAAAGCATAGCTATTGCTACAAGGATTTCCAGTGTCACACAGGATTTTCTGGATGGATGGGATGAAAAGGAAGAATAAGATTCTGAAATGATAAACTGGTGCATTTTCAATGTTTCAGTAGGCAGTAACCCATCCATCCTCAAGCCACGTGCAGTGCATCTCACCTGCTGTCATATAACCCATGCAATCCTACCTGTGAGATTTCCAAAGCTGATCTATTAGCTGAATGCCACCAGAAGCAGTGGTCCTGCTCTCCAGCCCCAGGCCATGCTGGCCCACTGCTCCTACACCAGTTCTGCTTTGAGTGAAAACTTCCTTGTGCTCAACTAAACTAACAGAAAACAAAAGTAGAGGAATTACTAGTATTTCTGTTGGTTTAGTAAGATACATCAGCTGACCAAAGAGGCAGGATTGAGCACTAATTCAGTCACTTTTCAACACAGCCTTTAGCTAAACCTGCAAAAAGAGAATGAGTTAAAGAGAATGTTCTGAACGCTTTCAGTCAAACTCACTTCAAAGCGTTTTTAGCTCTCATTCAAACAAATCCATTTATATTTTAAAAATAAAACAGTGCATAACAAGACTTCAGTTACTATGCAGCCAACCAAAATCACTTGCATTAAAAATGTAGAGGCGATATACACGCTGCTGGTAAGAGAAATCTAACAAATGACTGCTAGTGATGACTTGCTATGTACCTCAAGCCTGAATTTGCTGAGTTAGTAAAAATCTTCCAAAGTACAGAGAATATTTTTACTATTCATTGTTTTACTGTGTGAGTGAGTAGAGTAAGCTCTTATTTGAAGTTAAGAAATCTTCTGAATACTGGAAAGACTGGAAAATTTAAATCATCATCCTCTCTATTACAAAGCAACTGGATGCAAGGGACCAAACTGGTACTACATTCTGAAGGGAAAAGAGACCAGAAATGCACACATCTGTTGACTAACTACAAATGGTAACACTTCGCTTTCATATAAAGACATTTCAAATGCAACTTTTCCCCCTACTGTAGTCACCTCATTAGAGTTTGTACTGCCTAATGACTAAGGACACCTTAAAGTCCAAAACAGAACCAAATACTAGATTGTATCCCAACAGCTTGAAGGTTCATCCCTTATAGATCCTTACCAACACACTACTACACAAGCAGTCCTGTTGTTTCACAGCAGATTCCACTTCAAATCTGATGGATTATGTGTTTACAAATGTTTTGTAAAATATTTTACCTCCATTCAAGCTTTTAAGAAACACTTTAGAGTTAGTTTCAGGTTTCCCTGAAAAGAATCTCCCTCTAACAAATACCAGCACTTGCCAGCAGATGAGCATTTCTAGAACCTTATTTTGAGGTTGCATAACCAGCAGCATATTGTCAATGAGACATTTATCAAAGAAGGAGCACTACCATAGGATCAGAGAAAACTGATTCGAAGTTTAAGAACGGAGAAAAAAGAAAGGGAGACTTCAAAGGGCACCTGAGTGCTATGCAGAGCACAGAGCCCTGGCTCTCTGAGGGCACTTGTCACTACCAAACAGCCACAACCCCCCACAGGCCTTATGCTTGGGCTTTTCTGTTCATTTTTTTATTCGTTCAGAGAAACCTTTTGCAGCAGGTCTACCAGCAAAAGCAAACTATGGGTTCTTCGCACACTTTGCCAGCAAGGTGGCTAAACCAGGACATCACAGCAAAGGTGCTGCAAGACTCTTCACAGAACCACAGAATGATCTGGGTTGGAAGAGACCTCTAGGATCATGAATCTCCAACCCCCCAACAAGTCAGCAGGTCACATAATCCATGAGTTTTCAGAAATACAAAGAAGTAGACGAGCTCACCATCAGATATGTGAGCCTCGGGCCTTAGAACAATGGGGTATTTTTGTAAAGAATTTGAAATGTTCCTCGTGATATTGCTTTATAAAAGATAATGGCCTCATTTTACTTCCTGCTTTGGAGCAACAAGAGTTTCTGCGTTATTTATAAGTTGATAATACAAGAATGTTTACTGTTAAGTTCAGCTTGGCATGTAATATTTAGGAGCTGTGCTGTAAACATACAGATTAACACTGTTGGGACTGAAAAGCCCAGCAGTTTTTAAAGCATGCACACGAAACATAGAGAACTAACGAGCATTTAAAGAAACAGAGAAAGTAAGAAATACATTTCTCAGCTGTGTCCAACGCAAACATTTCTTCTTTGTACCAGAACAAAGATACATGAAAGTGAAAATCACAGAAGTGAAACCATCTTATCTGTTTTCACCACTTGAGGAAAAAAAAGTTTTCAAACACTTATTTTGTATGTTTTGGCAGCTGTCACTGTGTTGCTTAAGCTTAACAATTCTTTAATTTTTCAACCAGTTGAATTACAGGCAACCTAATCAGAGGAGTTTGCCCTGCATGAAGTCTGCAGCTGAACATGGGAATATCCCACCGAAGCTTAGGAGGGTGCCAGCTTCCTTGTATTTGTGCTTCTAAAACACCATCCATGCTGAGCTGCTGACCCATAGCAATAAAAAGTAACACACACACGCATTCATGATTCACTTATCTAAGTTCCACCACAGAACTGTTACACATCGCCTCTTTCAAGACTGCTGTGAACAAGCACATACAGAAAGGACATACCTAAATGGAAACTTAACAGATAACTCAACAAAACAGCTGAGAGACAAGGCACTCCCAGCAGCAACAGTATCTACAGTATCAAACACACCTACAAAGGGTTTTCAGAGTGCAACACCAAGCACTGGCATGCAACATTGAAAAGCTTTTTCCTCATACGCTGCTAAATTGAACTCCAGCAGAACTATCCCCGGCTGAACTTCATGGGCTCAGTCTTTGCTGGATTACATTTAATAACTGAGCCATAAAACAGACATGGGTAAAACACTGACAAATGCATAATGTAACTTAAGAAGCTAAGTCAGTCACAACTTCTCCAATGGATGTACGAACACACAGCGTGTTTTGGTTGCAAACACCAGCCCCGTGGTTTCCAGTATGATTCTTCAATTAGTGAAAGATTTGGAAGCCGTGAGGTTTAAAGCGAAGTGTCAAATAATAGATCAAAATTACCATTCCTTAGTTCTCTCAGGGGAAATTCCTAGGACTGCTGAAATGCCAGTACCAACTGAGAAATCGTTTCATCAGAAAATATACCACATTAACTATTTAAGTTCTGTCTACTAAAAAGCTGCTTCTGTGGCTGTGATAAAATCCACTCCACCAGTAACCTGCAGGGAGCCAAAGACTGACACCAGCAACATCTCATTTCTTCCTACATGCTGTACACGTTGCCTGTACTGCACATTGCTGGTCATTTGTGCTGTTTAAGAAGATCCAGGACTTTCTGCTACCCAGAAAAAGTGCTATCACCTATCTGCCAAATCAAAGTGCGGGAGGAGACAAATACTGCTGGCTTGAAAAAGATCTAAACAAAAACATTTCCCAACCTTTGTAGAAGTTAGTGAACATAGTGGCCAACTTCAGTAACATGTACCCAAGCCAGGGCAGAAGTGTTAACAGGAAGAAGTCCCACACCCACTTTAGAAATAAATAAAGAAATAAAGGCACAGGAATTTAGTCACACTGTTCCAAGGGCTAAGCATCTTGCAGGAGCTTTTTCTCCCCACTTAAAGAAGCTGTTTCAACTTTCTTCCATGCATGAAGTCCTGTGCCCCCTCCCTAACAGCACTAAGTGATGCTTGTATTGTAAAAACTGGAGCCACGCAGGAAAAAAAACCAAAAAGCTTCTGATACACCCTCCCTTTTATGAAGCACTTAAGATACTGGAATACTGCTTGAAAACACTCTGATGAAGAGACTTATCCCACGAATCTGAAGCTATTAGGAGCAACTTAGTAGTTATTGAAATACAGCCATCCCAGCACACTTTCTGTCATAAGCTATTTAAATCAATACACCACTTTTCTATCATTTCACGTAACCATCTTTCATAGTTCTGTAACAACACTTGGAAGAAACAAATATCATCCATTAAAAAGTCATAAGAATCAACGACCACGCATGCAACATTTGGCTGTATTATGCTAAGCTTCCACACATTAATATATTCAGAACTTGGAGAAAGGAGAGGCTTTCACAAATCATTAACTTGCATTATTAACTGTTTTGGCATCCAACAGCTTGCTCATGGTAATAACATGTAGCACCTTTTCTACCTTCTCTTACCATGGTCATATCCCTCCGTAACATGCCCATAATGTGTTTATATCTTGCAACAGCTCATAAATGATTTATAAAGAAATCCAGAAGTAAGAAGTGCCCTTGTATCTTTTCTTTTTCTTTCAAACCATCTGGGCTCCAAACACACAGTATGTGGAAGCACAAGGCAAAGATGAAAACAAGATTTAGCTGGTTTTAAGATGATAGATGAAGAAAAAGGAGGGTTGCTTTGTATGAAAAAATACGTCCAGGCTATTGATTACTCTCACTAGAAGCCAACATTGCAACAGTATGACCAAGGTGATAATTTTATGCAGGCTCTAAATGGAGCAGAGCACCTGAAAAAGAGGTTGTTTGCATATACCTAACTGAACTGCGAGATCAACTCAAGTACAGAATTAAGCCTTTAATCAGTGCAACTGCTTACCAATTTCAGCAGGTAGTTGCTTGATTTTGTTCTCTCGTATGCTAAGCATGGTGAGTTTTGACAAGTTTTTGATATCCTTTTCCACAGTAGTTATACGATTAAAGCGTAGGTAAAGAGTGGCGAGGGAAGTCAGTCTATACACCACGGAAGGAATCTCTCTCAGTTTGTTATGCCGCAGGTCAAGCATGCGCAGTTTCTTCAAGTTATCAAGAGAGTCAGGCAAACTGGTGAGTGAATTCTCACTCAGGGCCAGTGTCATCAGGTTCACAAGACAGCCCACCTCTGCTGGTAGAGACTGCAGTTTGTTACTGTATAAATAAAGTTCTGTTAACTGCGTTAACTCTTTGACAGCTGATGGAAGCATGTGTATAGACCTCTTGGACAAGTCCAAGCGCATTGAATTCTCTTCCCGGCATTTATTTAGCTCTTTGATCACTTCAGCATTGCTGGATTTTTTGCGGGTACCTGTGGCTGGATTAGGTCTTTTTATCGTATTGTCCACTGAAAAAGCTACCCCAGGCTGCGTGCTACTGGAGTCTTTCTTTCCATCTTTGGCATCTTTCCCTTTGGTCTTGGGCTCTTTCTCTTTGCTTTCTTTCCCAAATCCTCCAGAGGCTTTGGCCTCCTTCTCCCTTTCTTTTGACGATGGGACTTTTGGATCCTTCTCTTTACAGTCCTTTTCTTTTCCTAGATTACTGCTCATGGTGACTCAACACTTAGCAAGCACCACATGAAATCCACTTCTGAAGTTAACAAGAGCAATTCACTGCTGTGGCTACAAGGATCCTTGAAACATGCAAGTGTTGAACCAAGGGAGGAGCTTCAGAGGTGCAATACCCATTTGCTACATATTGGTTCTGAAGGCACTCTTTTCCTAATCCCAGTCTCAGGAGATTCAGCTGTTAGAGATTAGAAGGTCAAGCGCTCCGTATTAGTACTTCTGTAACACAAGAGAGAAAAGAAACCAAAGTTAGCATAAATATATAATATTTCTTCCAGTTAGAGTTGTATGTTTCTACTTGGCCCCAGCGTTCGCTCAGGTTAATATTTGTCCATCACTTAAACATCAACGAAAGAAATGAAAAACCCAGTGTTAATACAAAAATACTACACCCATGGCTCTGTGCAGTGACCCACTGCAGAAGAGCTATAGTAATTAGTATATGTGAGGAAAAAAAAACACCATAATTCTTAAACATAACATAGCCGTCAGTAGTGCATTTCAGTTGTGAGCCACTCTCTGATGTCATCGCTAGTTCTCAGCACAACACCCTGGTCATAAACATTAATGTTCTCTCTTCCATCAAGTCAATAAAGATCTGTTCTAATTTCAAGCGCCCGTCTCTTCAAACCAACCTATACAGCCCCATTCTTTCAGCACAAGAGAGCCTCGATTCAACACACAGTGAAATCTAACGCCGCACTGAAATACAACACTGTGCTTTGAGATCTGCCTTCCAACCTGCTCTGAGCCACGAGCCGTGCTCTGCTTTCAGCACGGGACAGCATGCAGCCAGCAGTCACCTGCAAAGCTGGAACATTAAAAAATACCCAAAGTTCATTTTCAAATAAACCTACTGAGAAGTCAACTGGGAGCTCTGAAGGAATGGAGCATGTTACACTTCCAGACAAGCAAAATGAGGAAGGAGTTTCTCATAAGGATAGGTTATAGCATGTCTTCTAATGGTACTTTGACCTTCCTTACCAATGGCTGCAGTGCAGACTAACTGAAGAGATGTCTGAAACCTACACAGCTCCTTTTCCCTTCCTACAAAATCATCATCACGTGTTACAAACAGTGGCATTGATTCACGTATGAATCCAGAACACTGGGCACCCCCAAGGACTTCACAATTCTGAATACTCCCAAGAGGTTTCTGAATGTATCTCCATGGAGGAAAGTAAAAAGACAATCAATCAGACAGCAGCAAGAATTTCATGTTCCCCCATCAGCCCACCATTTAGCTTGGAAATAACTTTTCTTTGCAGGGCAGCATTCAAAGAAAAGAGTTCTGCTGGCAATCCAGAAGAGCCCCTTACTTTTCCCAGGCAAAGGAGCTGCTAGAATCTCCTTAGGGCCACCACAGGAACTCTGCCTCTTCCCTGACATCCCACCCTCTGTACAAGTTCATAAAGCTGATAACCAAAATCAATTAAATAATATTTGGCATGCTTGAACCATTAGCAAGAACTAGAAATACAAAACCTTTCCCAGCCCTCCGCCCGCATTCATTCCTGTGGCAGCATCATACAGACTGTGCTACAAAGCCCAAAGCAAAACCCTGCTGCTCCCAGTAACCATATTGCAGAGCACTCTGTTATAAAGGGCTACAGCAGTCTGTGAGCAGCAGCTTTTAACCTCTCTCTAGCACAGAGATTCCCAAAGCAGCATAAGCTGGTTCCTTACTGCATACTTAAGATTTTATACCCAGCTTTTAAACCATCCATCAACCTGTCCTAATCTCAAGATTACCAGCCCCACTACATTCCAGTTTAAAACTTCTCTGTGCTGTATAATCTACGTGCTTGCAAACTTCCAGCAGTAAGAAATGCAATAGCTACATGCAAAAACCCAGCTGACAGCAGGGTAAGAGCCTCCAGAAGCTGTCAGCTGGTCTTCAGCAATAACACACTGCTTCTAAATGTTTGTAAACTCTGGTCATGTAGCAGTGCCCAACAGCTACAACACAGATCAGCCCTTGAAGTGACAAAAAAATGGAAAATATCTATTTAAGGGGAAAAAAAATAGAATTTAAAAAGGCTGCTGTTTTCTGTTCAATTGAATCTAAGAGACAACGGTGGTGAATGTCTCATGGGCAACACAGAGCAGGTTGGAAGGAGACTGAGAAAGGAGAGAGCTGGAGATTGGTGCTGGTGCAAGGAGCTCAGCGGAGCAAATAGGCTGCAGTATTTCACTGCCTTCACCAGCAACGACATGTAGTTGTATCTGGGGGGGGGGGGTGGGGGGGGGGGGAAGCATGTGTGCTACTCCCTGCCACAACACTCTGGCCTGATGTATCATTTTCTACTAACAAGCAAACAGTTTTGCCTATTCAAAAGTGTAAAAATTGAGAACGAAGGATAAAAATCATCATCCAGAAGAAAAAGACCAAATGGCAGCAATACAAATGGCCACTGCCAGACAGCTCAACCTTCTCTCCACGTTCAGGATGCCAGAAGGCAGTGCACAGAGTACAGCACGCCTCCAAACAAGGACCATGCCAAAGCCATGACAGCGGGCTGACAGCTAAATGGACTGCACCTGCAGCATTCCTCTCTCTTTTCCAAAGATTGTGATTACCACAGAACACATCCCAAATAGTCTTTCTGGTTGGTCAGGTGTGAAGCCAGGAGATGGACTCGATGATGTTCACGGGTCCCTTCCATCTTGGGGTATTCACACAGGCACTGCCACAAAACTTCACTGCTGCTGCTGATCCTTGGAGCCCACGGGGTTATATATACATGCACCAAAGGTAAGCGCCTATGGAAGGGGCTATGTAAGCTCACCCATGTGAGCTCCGGGAGGACACAAGCACTACCATGAACTGCACAGAGGAAGCTGAGTGTATTTCAAAAGGTTATTCACATTTTTCAAGCCCATTTCATTAAAGGACAAGAGTCCCCATCAATTCCAAACTACAGCCAAACAAGCACTCATTGTATTTCCAAAGGAGGGCTTTTTTTAAAGATATTTTTAGCAAAAGGAAACACAGTGAAATTAGCCAGTTCTGCCAACCACTTCCATTTTCCAATGCTGCTCAAACTGACTTCCTGTCAATATTAATTGACATAAAACTATTCAACTATGATGTGCAGGAGAACTTAGAAAATGGAGTAAGGCCCCTGTGTGGTGCAGCACATAAAGGAAAAAGCAACTTTTAGAGAAGTTAGAGAATATAATCCCTTCCTGAATATCTTTTTTAATGTATAAATCTTTGTAAATAGATACAAATAACCAGACCCACAGTTTTGACTCATACCCCCTTGGCCTGGCACACAGAACCCCAAGTACTGCTATTCTGCTCACAACTGTAACTGCTGATGTTACAGAAACAACTGACTGTAGCCTGAACTGTCTCACCCTCCTCAGCTGCATGAAACAGTAACACACCCACCCTGTATGTACTGAAATATACAAGTAACTGAAAACAGGTTTCTGTATCTCTGAAAAACACAACCTGAAACATTCAAGCAGTAATTGCTTTATAAGAAGCACACTAAAGTAGGAACAGTAACATAAGGAATCATAGGAGAAGGACTAAACCAGCAAACACCTGCAACCTAGTAAATAAATACTGTTTCCTGAACCTTATCTCATTCAACATGCCTGAGCAAAAGGATCTCACCCAGTTGCTATTCAAGCCATATATACATACTGCTAATATATATACACATACTGCTAATATCACCTCCCAGGTCAGCAAAGATTTCCCTCCCTCTTTTAAATCTGTGTTTATGTGAATAACAAAAAGCAATTTCTAGTTTTAACAAGGTATTTAAAGGCAAAGCTCCGGTCCTAACAGCTAACGACAGACCCCTCAACAATTCCTTAGGTTTCGCAGATCTCCAGGAAGCTTCATTCATACATTATAAAAGCCAAGACCTCAAGAGGAAGAAATAGAAATGAGAAATACATATATAAAATGAGGAATTATTCATGTAATATTGAATTTATCTCAGAGAACAGGAATGATTTTTCTCTTTGTTCCAGTTGTACTCAACCAGTCCCAAGGAGGCACATGCCACAGCTTTGGCTTCTCAACTCAAAGATCTCTGAATATTGAACATGCCAAAGAAATAAGGAAACAGCAAAAACAGAGCTGGCAAACACCGACTGCATTACACAGCAATTAAAAAAAGAAATAAAAAGTAAATTTGAGGTGGCAACTCTGCTCTAGGATATTCTGATCAGCCGGAATGAGTGGCTTCTACCAACAAGACAGAGCTCCCAATGCTATCGAGTAATTGGAGCCATACCTGTTCACATACAGTCAGTGCACTGAAGAAAATCTCTTCCTTCAGATACAGATTCAGATCCTTTCACTTCAAAAGCGTATTGGAAGCATTGCATCGCGTGCTACACCACAAGCACAAATAAGCCCTGGATGAAACTTTACACTTAGCCAAAGTGGCTACAAAGACTTTCCATTCCCCATACCGCATACGCAAAAGAAATGATGGCCACTACTTTCACTTCTAAACCCCAAAAGCCAAAGCCAACTGGCCCCTTGCAAACAAAGCAAATTCCCCTCCTACGATTTATGAGCTTCAAAGATCTGACCTACAGAGTTTTCATCTGTGTCAGTGCATTTGAGCTCTGCTGCTGCAGCCGCACAGACCAGCCAGGAGCAAAGTGCTGACTCAGTGAGCAAGCGGTTGCACTGCTCCTTGCACACAAAACCTCATTTCAAGGTACACAGACAGCAGAACAAGTCAGCATGCAGCCACAGATCAGAAAGCAGCCCAATCAGTATCAACAAAAGGAGAGTTCCTGAGAGATGCTGGCCAGACACTGCTTTGTTTTTCTTCTTTGGATAGAAATCTCTTTTATGTCAGAGCACGGGACTGACAACAGCAGCAGCACAACACTGCAGCAGTTACCTTATCCTACAGAGAAAGGAAACTATTAAACTCACGTCCATCTCCCAGGACATCCTGCCCCAGAGTCCTACCCAGCCCAGCCTTGCAGCAAGCACCCAGGCACACGGATGGTGGTGTCGCTTACAAAGCTTCTGAGCTCACCTGTTCACTCACTGTGTGCTCGCACTCAGTGCCATGTCACATACCAAAGTCCAGATCTATCACGACAAAAAAAGGATCGAAAACCATCCACACCTTATGTTCCTAGGGATAATCTTTTGTGCGCTGCCTTTGGATACATCTAGCTAGTACAAAAATATACATACCGTGATTCATGCTGAATGCTCCAACACTACTTTTAATGAAGCATTTGCTCTTTTTCTCCTTTACAGGAAAAAAAAAAAACACTAGTTGTTAGCCAAGTTATAAAACGCCATTTCATGTTTGCAGAAATAGATTCCAAGAGCAAGTACAAAGCATTCTGCTAATGCCATGAGGCAGCTTATTTTAAAAAGCAAAGAGGTGCCAGTCCCCCCGCATAGACCTTTGGGGCCACATGTCCTATTTCCAGGGGAACTCGTGGTGCCAGCAGGCAGTGCAACCCTGCAGAGGATGAGGAACGTGAACATCAGAACTTGTTCAATAAAGCACCCTTTCTGGTCTTAGCACATGTCCTGAAAACTAGACATGCCTAAAAAGTTATCCAAAATGGTCATCAGACCAGGAAAATCCAAGAGCAAAACAGGAATGACTTCAGTTAACATAAATCAAGACTGAGATACATCTAAGGATAAGCAATAACCAGCATCTCCTTTACCTGTAGGTTATTTCATTTCTGCAACCATACAAATTCTGCACCTGCAGTCGTACACTACCTTCCATAAAAGCGAATGGTAGAATGTACACACTACTCTTGTTTGATCAAAGGTTACTTTGTTGTGGCAGAAGCTGACATCTCCCCACAGAAAGCTCTGTTGTTACCATCCTGCAGCTCACAGACACAGTCATTTCTCAGTGGCAACTGGTGGTACTTAAAAGGCAGAGTGGTCCGTCACAACCCCTCATCAAATCCTACGAACAGGACCAAGTCTGTCACTCGCTGCTTTCTTACAAACAGCACAGAAAATGCCATTGGTGTCTCCAGAGGGGATGGTGCAAGCTTTAAGCCAGCATTGAAGATCTTTTCTTCTATTCATCATCTCCTCTTTGCAATCAAGATGACACATCAAAATAAAACCAAACAGGAGACAAAACAAGAATGATGGGCAGGAGAGAAAGTAAACACACGATGCAACAAAGGGGTAATGTATTCTGTATGAACTTACATTACGTTATCTTGCAGAAATAGGAACAAACCACAAATCTCAGCTCAGCTAAATCAGCACTTCTCTATTACTACCTAGGGTAGCATCCTACCCAAGTTTCTACCAGCAACACAATTACCTTACAAAAAAGCTAAATTATTGGTTTTGTTACCATTTCTCCTCATTTCTTTGTCTCTGAATTTGATCCAGTAAGTTTGCTCATCTTTTTCAACATGCTTTTATGTAATAATTATGACCATTTTGCAAAGTTCAGTGCTGGATGACTCTCAGTTTTCTGACCATAATTAGTGACTGTGTAAGTCACAAGATCCCTTTGCAGAGGGTTACCAAGCTAGGAAAAGAGCCTATCTGAAAATCTACTTAAAAGGCACTTTTAACGTAATTCTGAAGATGAAAAGGAATGAAATCTGCAAGAATACAGAACATGAAAAGCCAAAGCCACAATAAGTACATATGGCAGTTCGTTACTGCACGCTGTCTGGCCCTCGTTAAATTTTTTTCTGGCTAAGATAATTTGCAGTTCTTGATGTTCAACTAAGCGAAAAGCCTGGATCTGTTTGAACACCTTGTATACATATAACTCGTGTAGAGAAAAGGACACACACAGTACGATTCACTTTCCAACCAACATACATGAGTTAGGAAGACAAGCAAGTGTCTGGTAGAGCCCAAGAAGTACATATTTACCTACAAGATTCCAATTATAAATCTCCTCGCTTTTAGAAGTCATTAGCACATTTTGCAGCTAACTTGCTCTCAGAAAATAGAACTCTCTGAAAAAATCTGCATTCTTCCCATAGAGAAGGGAACAACCATTACTGGAAACAAATCGACTCCCATTTAAATGTACATTTCCACTTCATTTACAACGAAATGAAATAAAAATTACTTGAAAACTGCTTAATAATGAGCTGGAGCTGTTTCCTTCAGAATGACATTTCTCAAAAGTTCACATTACTTAAAATTACAGGGAAAAAAAACAGTCCAAAATTCAGAAGTTTAAACAAAAAAGATCTTCCCCCGCTCCTGTTCAATCAATGTCTTCGCAGTGAGATTTTTCTGTTTGCTTTTGTTATCTGACCATGTCAGACAAATGTACTGGTCAAAGCAGAGCGATTCAGGCTAACTTTTGTACTCTCCTTCTATCTACATTCTAAGAGAATGTTGTGCCTCAAATGTCATTTGTAATACTCTCCTCTCTTTTTCCAGCAAACACTTGCCCTGTCATGATGCGATGGACCACTTCTACTTTCCAAGTATTCATACTAGGCTGTAAGAACCACTGATTGCCAAAGACAATGACATTTTTCCCCTGTTGTACGTGTGCCTGCTCCAGCTAAGTTCTCACTTGCAGCCGCTCCCTGTATTTCCACCATGTGTATTCTGCTCACCCAGATGCCCCACAACCTCTGCTGGATGCTGCACTATACCCCTCCTGTCCCTACCCCATGTTGCACAGCTCCAAGACTAAACCACTTCCACATTCCAAGGGACAGACCGGCATCCTGTGACACTGCTGGGAATGGAACTCAGCCACAGCTGCAGAAACACAGCAACTCCAAGATACCCTGGGGAACCCGGTGAATTAGCAGCACCACACAAACGTAGGCTCATTACACATCACGATAAGGTGATGCAGAATAAAATTGCTCCCAAGGCTTTTCCAAAGCTTTCAAACGTTTACCCCCCCCATGAGCAAAGCAAAATTAAATATAATGGCATAAAGCAGCAAAAGACTATTTAAGCAAATAGATGTATATTATGGGTGGTTCAGGTAGTACCATGTGGAGCTACACATAGCCAGTGCTCTCTGTGGTGAAAACTCTTGTAAGTGCATTGACTTAGACTTGATTTAGACTTCACTCCTCAAAGCAGATGCTCACCAGTAGCTGTCTGCCACCCCTTGGGGCTTTGGACTGATTGTTTTACAGTTCTGGCTTTTTCACTGTTTGGGGGAAAAGATGACAGAGGGACATTACTTGGGTCAGGGGGTTATAAGACCAAGGGCTGCTAAAAGCACGGTGTTCCTACTGAACATAATGTTAAAATGATTTCACAAAACCCTACAGTTGTTTTACATCAGGGACTTGCAATCTGCTAAGAAGTCACCTTGTGCCATGCTGAATTTCACCACGTTCACTTCTGGCCACTTCAAAACCTGTAATAAGAAAGCTGCAAGGAATTCCTCTGGCAACAAAGGACTGAATATTTCATAAACCCTGAGCCTGTTTCACCTCCTCAACTCCTACACACCTATTTCTTTTGGTATAGGGCATTCCCACAGAGCAAGTCAAAGGCACAGTGGCTGATCAGGCCCTTCCTATATGGCTGATAAGTGCTCTTCTACAGCCTTCCAGGCTTTTTGTGGGGTCACAGCAGCTGTGTCAAGGAAAAAAAGCACCAACAGCCTTCCTGGAGAGGCAGGATGAAAGGTAACAGCCTCAAGCTGAGATGGGGGAGGTTCAGGTTGGATATTAGGAACAATTTCTTCACAGAAAGAGCAGTGAGGATCTGGCATAGGCTGCTCAGGGAAGGGGGGAGTCACTGTCCCTGGGGGTGTTCAAGAACTGTGGAGATGTGGCACTGAGGGACATGGTCTGTGGGCATGATGGGGGTAGGCTGATGGTTGGACTGGATGATCGTAATGGTCTTTTCCAACCTTAAAGATTCTATGAATGTGGAGCAGGAGCATGCTATAAAACATAGGCCTGGAAGCAGCACACGGGAGCTGGAGCAGGGATAGGGCATGAAAGGGGCCTAAAAGGGTATCACAGATATAAAATTATCGAGACATCAATCATCCCACAAGCGTCATTCCTGCTCCTGCACAACACCTGAAGGAGTCTTACAGAAGGCAGGTGCATGCAGTAACTGCAGAGCATTGAACACACACTCCGACAAGCACAGGCACCTACAGCGCCAGAGGCCATCTTGCTCACACCTGGTTAACTTTAACTAATTCACACTGCCAACCTAATTGTCATAACTTCTTAGAAACAGTAATTTGATTCAGTTTTTACTTAAATAGATAAATAAATAAAATCAACATTAACACTAGCATCATAAAAACAAAGATAACATTTGAATATATATATGTGGGATTTAGGTTTTAGCTGCTATTTTTTGTCTGATGATCAGGACATCTATCAGCTAATGAGCTGAATTCTGTTCTGCTCATAACAAGCAGCCTGGCTAAAAGATTATTTCACACACTATCAATTCTGGAAAACACGATAAATTGGGTATCTTCACAGGAACAAGATGTTTTCCTTCAAAAGGAAACAAAA
Organism: Coturnix japonica; assembly: GCF_054131305.1. Taxonomy (NCBI): domain Eukaryota; kingdom Metazoa; phylum Chordata; class Aves; order Galliformes; family Phasianidae; genus Coturnix; species Coturnix japonica. The sequence continues at coordinate 24,922,934 of NC_140670.1, read as the reverse complement.
AAAGAGAGAGAGAGAGAGAGAGAAGTAAACCACTGCGATCCCTTCCAAACAGATTCTTCAAAATCTGTTCAGATGAGGCATGTCTTCAGTGACATTTTTATTAGAAATAGTGAAAAACAGGATTTCTGCTTGCCAAAAATCAACTGCATGACACTGTCTTTAGCATGCTTGAAAGCTCTGTCTATTGCAAAAGCAGAAAGTAGCAGCAACGTTCATCTAAAAAAAGTCAAGGGAAAAAAGTCAGACAAACTGAATTAATACTACAGATATTATGCAATAATAAGCTTCATCACTTTCTAATGAATTAAATAAGATAATGGAAATTAGAAAAAATTGATGAAAAGGCAGCCAGACTGAGAGCTGCTACAGCAGAATGGAAAGCACAAACCTTGTTCTGCAAGCCTATTTATACCAGATGACATCCTTGCACCTTATTGCCCTTCATAATAGCAAACAGATGTCATTGACAGAGGTCTAAATAACTCACCGAGAAATCAGCTGATCTGTTTGTGAGCATTTTAAAGTTGCAAAGCAAAGGAGTGAGGCAAACGCAACCCTCACAGCTCCTCAGGCACAATGCAACATCACCAGACATGCTTGTCTCTGCTATCCACATCCCGTGATCACTATGAGAACGCAAAGAGAACACCTGGAGATGCAAAAAAGAGCTCCCCGACAGAACGACAAGGAACCTGAACCTCAAAAAATATGAATACATTAATATACTGATTGATTTTAATAAATACTTGATACCTGCGTGTTCCCTTTTTACTTATCCATTCCCCAAATAGTTGGAACAGAAGAGAAAAAGACACAGAGCGCCACTTCCAAGGAAGATGGAGAGGGCAGTTCCCTACAGCAAGAAATAAACTTATCTGGGTTTCCCTTCTGGAAACAGAAGTAATTGCAAGTAGTAATTGTGTTTGACTACCATTGCAGGGACCCTAGTTTCAGGTGCTGAACGAAAAGGCAGAGAGAAAGAGCAACTTAACCAGCAGTGATTATTTGAGTGATTTAACTGACATTTAACTATTAATAATCTCATAGCTACGATGTTTTCATAGGAAAACTAAAGCAAGTAGAAGCTGCGGCCATAACCCAACACCTACCCAACATCTCCTGGAGCTTCCTTTTTGCTTTGTTTAAGTACCAGGTCAACAGCATCAGGCCAAGCGAGCGCTGCTTAGCTGCTTAGCTTAGGGGATGGATCAGGCACAGAGAAAAAAGAAAAGTGAGAGGGAAAAAAAAGAAAAACAAACCAGTCCCAACCACAGGGAAAGTTTCAGATGGTTCCAGAGAGCAAGTTACAGTGAACGTGCTTAAGTCTTCAAGTTCTTATTTCTAATAAATAGAGATAAAGGAGCAAATCTCAGCGGTGCTAAAAAATGCCATTTGTTTCAACTATAATTTCCTTCCTTGGATGCTTTCATTTCATTAGTCAACATTTCTAGATATTCCTTCAAATACTAAAAGACCTTCACAAAAGGCACCTTAATTCTTCAGAAATCACTAAGTTCCATCATTAAAATAAGAAAGTAAACTCAAGGAACAACCCACAAGTGAATCTGGCAAGCGGCACAGCCCAGTACGTTGCAAAATCACCTTCTTTTCTCCCCTCCTCCTTTTCCTTTTTTAATTACAACAGTGTCAGCATATGAGAACACCTCACACTAAAGAACAAACTGACAAACAAAAAGCTTGATTTAAAAGAATCAAATGAGATTCCCAATGACTGTGCCCTGTGATCACGTGGTTAAACTTTCATAGAAAGAAAAAAGATTCCACTACTTTTCAAGGTTAGGCACCTTATTTACACCAGGCTCGAGCACTACACAGCACTTCAAACTGTGTACTGCCAACACCCAAAGCCAGACAGTACTCTCAGATATACAGTGCCCCAATCAGTTTAGACGAAGGATGGTACAGCTGTCCCTTTAATCTGACTGATGACAGAACACGGTGCTCAGGAGAAGGTAGTTAGAGTTTGACAGCAAGAAAAATCAGAGTTTGAATGAATATGACAAATTGGAGCGGTTGAATTACCATCTCTATTATGGTAAATCTTTTATGAGAGCAGCCACCTTAAAAGCAGTCAAAATCTGAGCAAAAAGGAACGTTTCCAGTGTTAAACTCTGGCCATTTGCTTCTGGGAAGTGAAAAGCAGCACATGTTTGTAGTGAATGAACACATGCACACACCTGCAGCACACATGGAACAGCCAACAATGTGCAACTGTAAAAATATAAACTTGTTAACAAGTTCCATAGTCTCTCATCTAGTCCATAAAACAGTTTATACAACAGTAAGTTTAAATTAAAATAACAAAAATAGATAGGCAAGGCTGTCGCCCTCCTCATCCCGCACTGCTAGAACTATGTGATCAGATGGTAAACCTGCTGCTGACAGGGAGACAAAGGTCTGAACGCTCACTTCACACTCTGCACTGAAATAGGCAGCAACCTGAAAGTCAGCCCTCAAACTCCTACAGCCACGCACAGCCTGTGCACATCCCTGCAGCATCCCTGCTTGCCAACTGTGACAAAGCCACAGCTTTGCCAGTGAAAAAATCACAAAAGAGAAGTTCACATCATTATTTAATGCCTTCTCTAAACAGCGGGTTAATAATCAGCAGGATTTTGAAGCCAGCACTCACATACAACCCTCTCCTTACTTCTGTTTGAAAACTACCAGCCCGACAGGCTCGCAGACAATAACTTCATGGCTGAGGGCTCCAGCTGCCCAGTTACCTGCAGAAAGTTGGGTCATGCATCCACTCATTTACTTCCGAAGAAAATGAGGTGGGTTGTATTTGAGGGCAATCTTGGCAGGAAACATTCTGGGCTACAACGAGAGTGAAGTACAAGAAACAGAAAGAGCTCAAGAAACAAGAGGTCACTTACACATGCACTACAACCACTTCAGGATCCTTGCAGCCAACACGACCACTTGTTATCCACACCACGCGCTGGGAGAGGCTTTAATTGCTGATAAGATCTGGCAGCAGTAACCGCTGTGCACCCACCAGCTTTGCTCTGAGGCCGCAGCAGGAGCTCCCTGCTCACCAGGACACAGCTGCACTCCGGCACTCAGCTCCACCAGCTCCCAGCAGGAAAACCACAGTATCCCATCTCCATTTCTGCCTGGCAGAATCTTCCCTCTAATTGCTGTGTCTTCTCAGTGCCAGAGGGACAGTGAGCATCGCCAAATGGCCAGAAGGTGAATTCAAAGCTCTGAAAGTCTACAAGATGTCTTTGAAACTGTAACAGCAAGTTTAGAAAGTATTCTGATATTTTTAGTGCTTTTGACACAGAAGGCTTCAAAAAAAACAAACGTGTATCTTCAGAGAGAAGCTGCTATAGAAGAAACAAACCAGTTCCTTATTCTCAGGTTTTTTTTTTGTTGCTGTTTATTTTTATTTTTACACAACGTGATTTTGAGCAAAATCTTCACATTTTCATCGCCACAGGAGGGCAGGAGCATGGAATGCAGCTCCTGATTTCTCTGAGCAGAGCAAGCAGCAGCAGCAGGAGTAAAGGAAGAGCCAAGGCAGAGAGCGGAGCAAAGGGAGCTGCAGCCCCAGCAGTAGGGCAAACTGCTCACTAACAACGGTGTGCGCCCCATCTGCTTGCTGCAGAGGAGCTGAAGTCGATTAAGAAACATTCCAACAGAGGTATGACTTCAGATGGGTGATGCAAACGTGTGATCTACGCTCAGAAGCGAACCCCGATGGCTTCAAGAGAACCAAGCACACATACACCACGGCTGTGGGATGCAAACCCTATCACTGTCACTGCCTGTTAAGAAGGGAAATCTCCCCAGTCTGATTTGTTTATTCATTAATTCTGATTTCAGGAGAAAGTTCTGGCCTGCACCCAGCAGCTAATTGGTTCAATAAAGAGAATCTTGGTTTAGAAGAAGAAAACCTAACGCTGAAACCTCTCTGCCTGCTGGGATGGGAGCAGGGCTGCTCCCAAGAGCCGGACACAGAACAGCACTTCTGGGAGGGAAGGCTGCAGACAGCCTGAGTGCAGGGAACGGCTCTGATACTTCTGTGAAGACTCCTTTCAGAGATGGGCTGAGAAATTACTGTTGTAAAGATGTACTTAATAACAGCCTAAAGCAGAGAAAATAAATCCATGGATGAAGTCATGACAAAAGAAAAAAAAAATAGGTTGTTGTATCTATTATGTGAATTTCAGCTCATGGTTCTAATATTTAAACTGCTGTTTCCTTCCTAACAAGGCTCTGCCACACACAATATGCTGTCAAGAAAGCTGCCAAACAATTGTTTGAATATTCCAAAAAGCAAACACGGAGCTCACCACAGAAAAACAAATCCGATAGCCTGAGATCTGCCCCAAACTGCACTGCACAGGAGTTCAAAGGGACGGGGGGGACTTACCAGAACAAAACTCTGCTGCGCAACCACAAGTTCCCATGCATTGTCATTAGTTTTGTGGGCTTTTTTTTTACCAACAGATTTCCCTTTAGGAAAACCGACCCCCAAACTTCTTAAATTCACTGTGATCCATGGGGCTGCCTGCGTTACACAAGTATCTTTAATAGAATTATTTAAGTTTTGCTAACACCATACAATACGCACAGCCACCAGAATCTTTATTGTATTAGAATGTATTAAAAATTTAATGTATTAGAAAGGTAACTGCCACAGATGAAGTCTGTTCACGTATGAGCTAAGGCTTCCTTTAACCCATTCATCCCTTCAACAAGACAACCATGCAAATTACTCCAAGCTATGCATACTTCATAGGATTTTATCTTGGCTTTAAAGCCTCTGATAGTACCATCACTGGTACAAGGAAACATAAAGACAGAAACTGAGATGTCAAGCAACCAACAGCAGGATGGGTTTCCATTACAAGTCCTTTGTATTTTGCCACTATCAGCACTTTGCAGGACTACACAGATGGATTCTCCAGTTGACTTCCTCGATTAAGAGATCACTTCTTTGCACTGTTTCTTTTTATGAGGACCCATTTCAGACCATTGTGTAATCGTGCTTACACACTTAGCCACCTGATGCCTCCAGGAGCCATAGAGTGCTTGCAAAGTCATTTTCTCTCAGCTACACTCAGTGACTCCATGCAACTCAACACTTCTGAACAGAAGTCAGCATTACGGAAATCTGAAGACGAATCCTCTCTGCGTGGTTATCCCTTAGAATTAAATGAAAGGCGCAGTTCTGCTTTTCTGCAGCAGCTGACTCAAGGCAGGGGGAAGGGAATAAAGAGCACCATCCAGAAAGCACACAACTACCATCGCAAGTTCAGAAACACAACTGCTCATCAACGGAGGAGCAAGAATTACTCATTGATTGGGGTTGTTCACTGCTGAGTTGGGGAGGAGGAAGAGAGAGTTTATAGGCTATAGAGTTTTTATTATTGCTTTCTTTTAAATGAGGATGGAATGAACTCCAGTAATTCAGGCTGGACCAGGCTCTGAGCTGGGGCTGTAGCTGATCCTGCTCCTTGCAGGCGAGCTGGATCAGATGACATTTAGATGTCCCTACCAACTCTAATGGTTCTATGATAGTCATGCATTAGATACAACATGAACATAAAGCAAGATGGAAGCTCAGTTAAGAATCTGAACATTCCCACAGCACTGCACGCTGCTTGGTACCTCCATTTGCACTGTATGGCAATTAGTACAACTTTACTAAGACTTCCAGTGCAGTGCTATACAAACTTTAAACCATAGCAACATATTGAATCTTCCTCTCTTGTTCAACTATAAAGATATATATATATATATATATATATATATATATATATATATATGCATACACACACATGCAAAGTTAAAGCAGTAATATTTTTTTAACTGTTTTTTTCCTTTGCATGTTTTGCTGCAATATGAATATTTGCAGTCAGGACAACGATCAATAAACATGATTAATGCTGCACGTTACAAAATAGATCATAACCAAACTTCCAACAACAACAAAAAAAACCACAACAGTGACCGTCTCATTCCCCAGCAGAGCAGACAGCTCACGTGCTGTGGCACACAGGCTGCCATCAGTGCCAGGCACTGCAGGGAAGCCTTGCAGAGAGCCAAACCCTGCCTGCCAACACTGAGACGACAGGACACAGATGAGAGGAAGGAAAAGGAAAAAGTCGGAGTCTCCATGAGCACTGCTACACCTTCCCTACGAATAAATATCAGGCCTTAGTCTTCTTGGCTGCCAGTCAAGTAATTCTTTGTAAAAGTAATAAATACGCTTATTTTTTCTTCCTCGTCAACACGCAACATCCCGATGGCTTCTTCTGGCCATTTAAACTGTCACGAACCACCCCTTCAATTTCTTGGTTTAATGCTAGTTCCTATTAAAACGGAGACAATGAAAGCGTAGATCTGAACTCACATCTGCATAATGCTCCTGAACTTGAAGCAGACAAAGCTCTTGGCAGCGTGTGAAAACTGCTGTGTTGCAGTAATATTGTTTGCAGCACCACGCAGTGACACCTGAGAAGTCGAGCAGATCTGTGGTTTCTTGCAATAGTATCAGTGTTTCAGGAAACTGCATTTTCTTAACTATAGTTCCAACAAGGTCACTCATCATATCATTACCTCTGCTTCAATACTTGCTAACGAGAGACAGACTAAGATCAGAGCCACGCACGCACAAGACACAACCACGTCTGATTTAAACACATCTTGCTGCAGCTTTCACCAACTGCACCACATCAGACAGCTGTGATTGGCTCACTTTCACTAGTCAAAAATACAAACAGTAGCAGAAAACACTGCCCTTCCCTCCGTTTGACACCTAATACATTAACAACCAGGTGGCAGAGACATGAAGTGAATCCAAACCTTTAAAAGATGCTATTGTACAATGATAATATGGTCTCTAGGCACCTAGTGATCAGTAAGAGTTGGGTGTCACTAATCACTGCCTGCTTAACAACTCCAAGGCAAACTCATGACGGAGAGGTGGTGGCAATTTGCCACCAGTTCCCAAAACCAGACTCTGGTTTCAGTCACATCACTGTGTCGACACTTTCCAAGGAAATTCAGGCTGCTTTTGGTGACGTTACTCATAAGCCACTGAGCGTTTCAGCACCAAAACAACGATGGCACAATATTCTGTATTCCTTACACATCAAATATTCCCACAGACATCCAGAGGAGTTCAGCAGATAGAACACGTGCAAACCAAGTCTCAAGCAAGCATGCTCTGTGACCCCAAATACAGCCCGTTTAGCAATAGCTGGTGAGAAGTGGCCCAACTGCTTGGGGTTACACTTTGTTGGCGGTGGGTTTTTGCCTCCCAGTGCCTGTCCCAGCCATTGGGCTGCAGGAGTGGGAGACCAGAACACGGGCAAGTGAAAACCACATCTCACTGCAAACGCATTTCAGCGTTTAATAAAGATGCGCTTTAGAACCTCTCTGCAAAGCAATCCCAGCCACGAACAGGATCCAGAGCTCCAGAAAGAGCCTATTTTAAAGCCCAGCAGTCAAAGCTGAGAGCGAACCGAGACGTGCTGCAGTATTTACGCAGCAATTATAATGCAAATACGGAAGGTATTAGAAAGGCCATTTGCATTGGTGCCCAGCCCTTCAGCGCAGCACAATGCCAACAGAAGAACAATTAGGATGCATGCCTAACACAAAGCCTCCGACCACGGGGGAGGCAGGTCCGGATACAGTATGTACGGCATCGTCGGGCTCCGTGGAAATGGTGCCTTCTGCAGCCATTCAGCGTCTCACTTCTACATGCAAGGTGGGAAGGCAGGAGGGCACGTGGAGGGTGAGCATGGGAAGGTAAGAACGAGCCCAGCTCGCTGCGAGAGCAGCCGGGATGAGCCGGGCCTGCACACACACACACACACAGACACACAGAGACACGCCATAGCTGTGTGCTTTCCCAGCACAATCATTTTTGTAACAATAAGGGAGGCGGGTATGCGAATCAGGCTTAACATCCACGGAGACACAGACATCCTTACAGAGGGGAGCCTAAAAGCAAACCATTATGTTCAAGTCCCTCAGGTCCTGTTGGTTTATTTTACACGTCCAGCTCAACAGCAAAGCAACACTAATGTATATACACGTGCCAGGTTGGTTTAAGAAGTTCTCTGGCCACTCATTGCAGTGGGTGCCTGCACCAACCCACAGCCCCTCACCACTATCAGCCCATCCACCATCAGCTCTGTCACACTCCGTATTTATCCCACACAGCAACACAGTCCAAGGGCTTCACACAGCTTCAAACAGGCCAACATTAACCACGTGCTACCCAACTATTTAAAAAGAAATCAACACTGCCCAATTACAAAGCGTATCCATTACCTGGAGGTTAAGGGGGGAAAAATTTGTAGTAATTAAAGTCCCCTTTTTACCGAGGGATCATTGTTTCACTGTACCCAAACTGCCTTTACTGAACAAAACTTTGTGTCAGGCAACGCTCAGATTTAATAGCGCATTATTTGCATTTCACAATACAGTCAAGCCCAAGCAATGCAGTAAAAACAAAAGGCAGGCAAATTAAGGTCAATGGCTAATACTGCAAACATTACCTTCTTGCTATACGGTTTATCTGGGTGGGTTTTGTAACATACCAGGACTACTGTATCAAACCAACTACAATATGTCAGCAGTAGGATTTTAGTGTAAACAAGGGCTCTTCTTATCTCCACAATCTAGCTACAACTGGCTGCTTAATCTTCACTGCCGTGTCCTCCCCAGCCCTCTCTCACACAAACAAACCCACCAGGGAAAAAAAAAAAGGCAGAAATATCTCTGCCAATATGCAGAGCTGCATTCAGTGCAAGGAAACACAAGATATTATTACAGCAACAGAGGAAAGCAAGCAGCGCTTCCATTAAAAGAGCATCCAAAAAGCTTTGCTACAAAATATATATGTGTGTATATATTATAATAAAAAGCAAGGAACGAGCTTCGGAGCACTCTGGGTGGAAGGGAAAGCTGAACAGTGGGAATAGCCATGGGCTGGGGGCTGCCTGAGCACCAGTCCTCACCACTCACCCACCCGAAGCCGAATGGGGAGCTCACAGTGATCCCTGAGTGCTGGAGGCAGAGCGTGGGCCCAGGAGCACAGCACAGTCCTGAGCTGAGGGCTAGAAGGGCACAGGGCTGCATGCAGAGCGGGTGAGGCGGCTCCTGTCCTCCACACACACAGCAACATAGGAGTTTTCCTCTTCAGCTACAAAGGGAAGCTGCCAGAAGAGAGAAGCATCTCGTGTTCAGCACCTACCCAAATTCTGTACGGCGATGTGATGGAAACATCTGAAATCTCTTCGTGCAGTCTCATCTCCTTATCGCCCAGCAAAATCCTCCCAAAAGGGAGTGCAGCTATTTGCACAGCTTCCTCAGCCTTGTCAAGCACAGATCACTCACAGCAGAACAAACAGGAGATACTTTGACACAATTAACATGCACAAGCATTATGTATGCATCCAAGCACAGGCATCCACCTATTTCACTGGCATTACACAGCACCGGGAGCAGCTGGCCATGGTGACAAGCAGGGATCACCATACAGAAACACACATTTCTAGAAAGCCACAGCCAAGAAACAATGAATCCAAGGGTTTCCTAAAAGGAACACATACAATAATCTTCAGAGAAATTCATTTCTGTCTGTGAGCTAAGAGCACGTGAAGAAAAAACATCCATAGGCTGAAGGAATCCCCAGTGCTACGCACAATCCCTTGAGCAGAACACGCCGTCAGGGCGATCTCAGTGTCACACAACAAAGAACGTCCCCTCCCGCATCTCCCACCCCAGAGGTGGCAGACAAGGAAGGGAAGGGAAGCTCCCAGCAGACTCTGCCTGCATGGCCCCAGGATCACTCTGTGTTTCCAGAAAGAGCAGAAGAGGGGCATGGCAGAAGGCAGCATCCTCACTGGGAATGTGTTTCTCAACGGCGCCGGGTACAAGGAGAGCTTTGTCTGGAAGCATCGTGCTGTGCTACAAGGTTAGATAACAAATTAGTTCTGCCTGATGTACACGTTTTGCTTCGCCACACGTACACAAGTCCTGATGGCCGGCAAATATTAGCCTAACATTAAAAGGTAGCCAGCCTCATAATATGAAAACAGCCTTCGTTTTCCCTACCCAGAACAAAGAACAACTGCACAGAAAACCAAAACAGCCACGCTCAAATCATTCCAAAGGAACTAAGAGGATAAAAGGTGCTACTAAAATTAAAACGTATGCACAACAGTGTAATAATAAATTCATAGGATACAGCAAATCTGCCCCAAAACCAGCCTAGGATTACATCGAGATCACCATACAACATATGTCTGAGATACAGCTGTAAATAAGCGGGATCTGACCACCACTTACTTTAAGTAAGTCCTCAATTTTATAAATAGAAGCATTCAATAATGCTGGGTGATTAAAAAGAAAAAGCAGTTCAGAAGGCAAAAGGAAAACAACAAGTAGAAAGTCAAACGTGAAAACAAGCAGACGGGAGAAAACCAAGAGCCTGAATCTAATTATTAAAGGCAACAGTCCAAAAATGAAGAGTGAGTGCCGCAGCAATGACACCACACATCATCACAACTCCTTATCACTAATGTTCTGCCTTTGTGTACGTACATGTGCACACAGAGCTCCCACAGCCCCCATCCCATACACATCCATCAGCAATCACTGCTGACGCCGCAGCCCTTCGTGACAGCTTTGTCACACGCCGCGATTTTTGTACCATTTCCCCCCGTCCCGTTCTCTCATCCTGCCCAACAGCAGCACTTCGCGGAACTTCACGTTTCTGCACCGCACCGCTGGGCACCAACGCGGCCCCTTCGCCTTCCCCACGGCTCCCTCCACTCGGCACAAGAACCGCCGGGCAAAAAGCGGCTCGGAACGGCTGGGCAAGCTGTCAGCGAGCCCTCGGTGCCATCCACACGTACTACGCCCGGCCACACGGGAGGGCGAAGACTTGAGAGGGATGCCACCGCCACGAGCGATAGCCAGGAGCGTGAAGCACGACGAGGACCCCGCGGCCGCACCGGAGCGACACCCGGCCCGGAGCCCCGAGCTTCTCCGTCCCCGCAGCCCCCGATACCGGCAGGAGCAGAGGTGAGGCTGTGCCGCTCGGCTTCCTCCTTTCTTCTTCCTACGCCTCCTTCGGGGCGATGCCTCCCCTCGGCGGCACGGCGGAGCGGAGCCCCCCCCCCCTGCCCAACACCCCTCCCGTGCCGGTAACCCTCCGCCCGGGCCCTCCCCGCCTTTGTGCCCGCGGCCTCCCGCCGCCAGGCCCGCCCCGCCCGCTGTCAGCCGCCACCGCCTCGGCGCGGCCCCGAGGCTCAGCGGCGAGATCCCCGGCCCCGCCGCGATAACCCCGGCCCCGCCGCCCTCCTACCGTGCGGCTCCGCCATCGTCCTGCGGCTCGCCCGGCCCGGCCCCCCCCTCCCCGCCCGACCCGGCCGCCCCTGCCGGCCACCGTCTGTGCGCACCGAGCCGTCACGGGACTCCCCGCCCACGGCCCTCCCGCCGCACCGTGGGGGCGGGTCCGCCGAGGCACGGAGCGGCCGACTACTTCCGTGTCGCGGCGCCGCCGCCATCTTGGCCGCGGGCGGATGTGGCCCGGTCGCCCCTGGCGACGCCGAGGCGCTGTCGGGCCGTTCCGGGGCTCGGTACATCACGGGGGGGACCTGGAGGAACCGAGCAACGTTAGTTACGGCTCCATTAGCATCACGTTATACACACTGACCCGTGTTTTGAATCCGGTAGCGCTTATGAGGCTGAGTACCTCCCCTTAAGGCAGACCCACACACAGCAAGGCAAACTCAGCCTCTAGTTCTACAGGGAAACCTACAGGACTGGGAGAGGCTCCTGAATTGCTGCCATTCACTGTGATGAACAGCAGCGCAAATATCATTAACACGCATTTCATAACTGTGTGTGGACACAGCCTGAATTCAGGTTTCAGTGCTGTTTCATTTGTACGTTGCCTCACCTTTAAACGCTTGGCTTTGCAACCATAATAATGTTCTTTTAATGCATGTAGCTTTCACTGTGCTCTAAAAGGAGCTGTGGTGCAGATCACAAGCACTTCACAGAATCACACAATGACCCGGGTTGGAAGGGACCTCAAGGATCATGTAGTTCCAACCCCCTGCCTGGCAGGGCCACCAAACATACACCTTTACTAGATCAGGTTGCCCAGGGCCCCGTCCAACCTGGCCTTGAACACCTCCAAGGACGGGGCATCCACAACCTCACTGGGCAGCCTGTTCCAGGGCCCAACCACTCTCCTAGTGAAGAACTTCCCCCTAACATCCAACCTAAATCTTCCCTCTTTTAACTTAAAACCATTTCCCCATGTCCTGCTATTGTCAGCCCTTTCCAAGAGTTTACTCCTCCTGGGAGTAAGTTCCCTTCAGGTACTGAAAGGCTGCAATGAGGTCACCCCGCAACCTTCTCTTCTCCAGGCTGAACAAACCCAACTCCCTCAGCCTGTCCTCATAGGGGAGGTGCTCCAGCCCCCTGATCATCTTCCTGTCCCTCCTCTGGACCCTTTCCAAAATCTCCATATCTTTTTTGTACTGAGGGCTCCACACCCGGACACAGTACAACAGATGGGGCCTCACAAGAGCAGAGTAGAGAGGGACGATCACCTCCCTATCCCTGCTGACCACCCCTCTCCTGATGGAGCCCAGGATCCCATTTGCTTTCCGGGCTGCCAGAGCGCACTGCTGGCTCATGTTGAGTCTTTACCCCCAGGTCCTTCTCTGCCGAGCTGCTCTCAAGGACCACTCCTCCCAGCCTTCTGGGTTCAGACTTCCCTGAGTCCCCAGCAGTTCTGGTACTTACACGTGTCTGACACAGAGCTCTGCCCCCTGCCAGGAGCAGATAAGAGCAGTGACTGTTATCCTACATCTAGACCAGCAGTGGAGGGGGAGGAGGGCTGGAATTTGGATTATTCCGTGGATTCATAAGACCGTTCCTAAGGCTATTTAGTATTTACACAGTTGTTTCAAGCATGTTCCTACAAAGCACTGTGATTTATTAGCTAGCTCTTACACAACAAACTAAAACACTGTCATTAATTTGTTAAGCTTGCTTAAGCTGACCACAAGATCAATCCAGCGACTTCAGAATCATCTTTGACTGAACTCAGATACCTCTGATATTAGAGCCCCACTTGCCTTTTCTTAATTTAGTGGCTGCTGGACTGATGAATTGACCTTTTCTCTCTTGTTCATGTGGCCTTTTCACTGTCTCCTCCCAACTGTAGTTTTATGTTTTCATCTAACTACAAGCAAGGCCTTTCCTCCCCCAGGCAGGCAGCTGCTGCTGCCTCATCCCAGGGCACTAAATTCTCGCTGTGTCTGGGGCAGACCAACAAGAGGCAAATTCTTTGTCGGCTGAGCCACACTGAAGGCCAGACTCGGGTAAGCCCTGCTTGGCTGCCAGCCTGGAGAGCAGAGATGGCCCAGTCAGCACATCCCCCTCATCCCGCAGCCTTCCCCGCTGCCCAGCCCCAGCTCCCCCCGGTACTGCACTCCCTTCCCCTCTGCCTATGCCCAGCTAATACCTTCAGATATCCACCACCTGCCTCTCCTTTCTTAGCATCCATCGGTGCTTCCAGCTCCAGTTCCCTACGCCAGCTCTTCATCCAGTCTCCTTTGTCCAGTTCTTCTTCTAACTTCCCATGCCCTGTGACTTTCTCTGCACCAAGTTCTGCTGACTTCTGTCCCTCCCCTGCTACTGGTTCCTTGCACAGATGTCTTCAGCATAAAACTCCTCTAATTCCTGATTACACTTTCTTTGTGAATCTCAGCCTCCCTCCATCTCATCTCAAACCTCCAAATTCCCAGTTTAAGGTTTTACCTTCCTCTCATCTCCATCTCACCCTGCCCAGACCTTCCCATCTTATCCTATTCCTTTTCCTGAATTGTCAGTTTATGAGAAAGTTGGCCTCAGTCTCTGAGCCAAGGATTGCAGCATGTTCATTTGTTCCATGGGAAAGAAGAAAGCTTTGAAGGCTGATGGCATGACTAACACCTTTTCATTTTTGTGAGCATCATAAGCATCATATCCATCATGGAAATAGCATAAGCCTTCATCATGGTTTTTCTGTCTTCACTTTAGATGTAATCCTGGCTGTACTGCCATGGTCACAGGTACACGGAAAGTGGGGAGGCTGGAAGAGCTGGTACAACCTAAAAGGGGAGAGAGGCAGAGTATGAGGCACAGAAAATGTACCTGGGGGATGCACATACAAATCCAGAACCACTGACAATGCATAGAAACCAGCACTGGGACAGAGTGGCCAACAACAAGATCCAACACACTGAAGAGAAAGACCGCCCACCCGAGCGAAAGCTTCTGTTGCAATTCAAAGAAGGACACCAAGAAGGGGAACCTCAAAATGTGGTTCTCTGCTGAGGGACTACAGTACAGCAAGACGTTACTATTTTTACTCTGTTCCTTCTCTGTGCTCAGAGTCAGGTCTGCCCAACTGAGTGACATGAAATTCTTCCTACTTCTTCTTGCTGTTGGTTCTACAAACACACATGAAAGAAGGATGGAGTTTGTTTAATAGGCCTGTGTCCTCCAAACCAGGCTTCATGGTTTAGGGTTACAAAACTACCAAGTAAACAAAGGTTCAGGCCTGTCAGCTTCAACTTTAAACTCATTATCACTTATGCACGTGTGTCAGATACGCATTCTAGGTCCTACAGGGGCTCTTCCAAATGGATCAATCCTTAAGCATCCAGGATGTCACGCATGAGATCATTTTCTCCCATTTACTAGTAAAAGTGACAGTCTTTCTTCAAGTATGTGCTGTGTCCTAACTGCCTCAGGACTAGCAGTTCTGCTGCTTACTTGGTGCGAGGAAAAACTGCAGATCCATCAGGCTATCAAGCAAGTTAATCTTCAGGTATACAAATGAAGAGTCAACTAGTTCAAACAATTTATCCTTCACAGTCAACACCACAAATGAGAGAAAACAGCAAGAGCTTTTTCATTCATAATAGACAATAAATTGTACTTTTTTTAGTATAGATATTCTAGGTGGGATGGTATTAGCTGTCAGAAACTTCTACTTTTCTCTACAGTAAAAGACGGGGCAAATTAAAGGCCTCAGTTGTCTGTACTTTGAAAACGCAAAAAAAAGCTGGAATGAAAACTCATTTAAATTGAAACTGATGCTGATGATTCTAGCCCAGTCAGGCTATCCAGAAAGAAACCAACATTTCTTGACTTCATTTGATTTCTCTGGTACCTGCTAACCTAATCCAGGATAAGCCAAAAGGATAAAGCAGGATGCTACAGGACACTCTGTGCGCTGGTGGACAAGCTTCTCTCAGCTTGGGTCTGCAGCACCTGAACCACAGCAGGCAATGTGCCTACCAGGGGCAGCATAACTCTCAAAGCTAAGGAGCAGGAAGGGTTTAGTACTCACAAAAGCAGGTTTAAAACTACAGAGGCTAAGTTTGCTCCGTAGTCGAAATGATAAGAGTTTGTCAAGGCATTCTGGAACTTATGAAATCACTCTTTCCATTGACCTCATAGGGACCCTGGGGATTTGAGCTTTCCAAGGGAAAAGCCACTTCCTCCCAAGGAAAGTGCATTCAAGCCAAACATGGCCGTGGGTTCCCCAGCTTCTTACATGCCACTCATTGCGGTTGGACTTGGATGCTGTAGCAGCACTGCAGATCTACATGCCTGCAGGTGATACATGGCACCTCCTGCCATGGTACCTGCTCCACCTGACTCTCACATCAGACTTCTAAACTTGGCTGGCACCAGTGCTCTTGTGCAGCAAGGCTTACATTTCATTCATACTGCGTGTTGTTTCTTGCCTTCAAAGGTCCAGGAACATTAGTACCAGGCTGACTGGTATGGCACGGTGTGCAGGAAAGCCCAAGTTTTTCTTTGCTGAACTACATAAAAGGCTGTATCCTGCCCCTGCACTGTGTACAAGAGGGAGCAGCCTTCCATTTCCCCCTCGTCCTCTGCAATCTTCCAGTCCTCAATAGGCACAAACATAGCCTGTCCCACAAAAAAGAGAGCCTGAAGCCAACCAGTTCTGTAGTTTATCATTTCTAGCTGATAAAGGTGCAGAGCCAAAGGAAAGTAGTTATTGCAGAAGCCAAAAGGGGGAAAGGTCTCTGGGAGTGGTGGCCCCAGGAAAGCTGAACAGTTTTATTACATGTTTTTCTTAAGATTAATGGGTACAGTAATCTCAAGAAAAACAACTCAACTGTGTCCTAAAAGTGACTGGGAGTGGCAGCACGTCCATGCTGAGCTGTGTGAAAAGCCAGTTGCCCCATGCCCAGGCAAGCACCATTACCAACAGGTTAACCAAGGCCGGGGCAGAAGCAGCTTTCCTTGGGATAACATACTGTCACTGTTGTGAGCTTGCTGCTTGAAATGTGGAAGAAGATGGAGATCAGCAAGAACAGGAGAGTCTCTATGAAACAACGTCAATAACAAACCATCACCACCAAAACATCCCCCACCCCCAAAAAAAGCCCACCAGTACCCACAGCCTTCCTTCATGTTCTCTCCAACAGAAAGATTTTCTTCAAAAGGCATTTGGGAATGGAAAATTGAGTTGGAATAAAGTATGTGCCTGTTGGTCTTAATAGCTGCAGCTCTGCTATCTATTTGCTCTCCCTCTTTCAGACTGTCAGCAGGGACTGAGTGTTCTTCTAGAGCCAGGGATGGATTTCCTGAATGGTGACAAATAGCAGTAAAGCCTGAAGTCAATTCCACATTGAAATCACTGTATAAATTGCTCTTTCCTGCAGAAAAGAGATGGATGAAAAATAAATTAGAAAATAGTATGAAATGAATAATCTCACAGTTACGAGAAGCCAGAAAGTACAACCCCAAAAATGATGCTGGCTCAGTCAGGGAGCTGAGCATTACAAAGAGTACACCTGAAAATGAAAATCTCAGTTGAGGATTTATGAAAAAACCAGAATCCTGAGAGCTAAATCCATTCAGGTGTACAGTGATCTTCCAGGAGGACATTGTGAAACTCCTTCTGTTAGGACAGAGGCAAACTAGGCCAGAGAGAGTGCCAGCAACCCTAACACTTTGTGTTGGTGTAGGAGCACACAGCAGCCTCGATACTGATCTGGTGTGCTGGGTGCTGCACAAAGCATTGTTCTGGCTCGGAGACTGAAAGCTGAACTGAAGACCAGAAAAACAATGTGCATTTGTCACTGACACAGGGAAGGGGAGGAAAGAAAAGCAGCCAACATGCTGCCAAGTCTTTTAGAGGCCATACGGACAAGGGGAATGTTGGAGAGACCTCAGAAAGATTATTTTGTTTCCCAACACATTAATATTTTGTTAATTTTTTGTTAATATTTTGTTAGTTGCAAGCTTGGAACAGAAGCATAGAGGTGTCTGAAACAGTGGTAGAACTGCCAATGGGATGTTGCAGGGTAATCTTGGGACAGAACTGACATTTGATAATGCTCCAACACAGATCCATAGGGATGGGCTGGGGAAAGGAGGCTCCTGGAGCTGAATGCATTCGATGTGGAAGAAAACAAGAGCTGAGAGACAGAAGAGGAAGAAGTGGCACAGACAAAGCAACAGGCTGAGAACAGTCCTGCACTGTGAGGACAAGGGCTTGGTTATTCAAGAGTTTTCTTTCCCTTTCTTGTTTCTCAGAGGCAGAGCCAAGTTTCAAAGGATAATAATACAATCATTTGACTGTGTTAAGAGCTTTCTGGCCAGAGTTTACCATGTGTTACAATATTGATTCTATTTCTAACATACGCTTTTGACATGGGCATTTTTCTGTTTTTTTCTGTATAGAAAACTGACTTCTGCATACAAAAGCTGGGACTTCAAAGCAGGATCCAGTGATGCTGGATAAATACAAAGTGACGTAAGTGAAGCACAAGTCTCAGATTTTTTTCCACTCAATTAAATAAAGATAGCAGGAGAGACACTAAGCAGTGCGTGGCGGTGAGAAGCTGGAATAATTAAACAATGATATGACAGACGGTGCGTTTACGGGCAATTACAGCATGACTCTGCTGGCACTTCAAGGCACAAGGCCAAAGACATCAGCGACTGAAACCACACAAGTGGAACAGTAACCTCCTAGAAATGCCATTCTGGAGCACCTGGCCTAAGAGCCCAGAATGGGACTCTTGCGCAGCCATAAGACAGCAGGTAGCCTCTGCTTTCCCTGGACGTTGATGGCAGAGAGAGAACAGAGAGAGCAGCTGGTCACAAAGCCGTCTGTGCACCCTGGGGAATTATGGCCAGGCACTTGTATCCAAAGCAGGGAGAGACAGAATCTTTGAGCTGAGGAAGGATGTCTCCTCCTTGTCTTGATGTGCACAGCTTGAGAACGGCACCGCAACAAACAGCAACGGATTTAAAATGAGGATATTCAGCAGCCTGAACTAGAAGAAATCACTTATCTGTTAACAGCGTTCCAAAAACAAGGACAGGGTTAAACATCAGACTACCAAGCTTATGGCCTTGAAGGCATCTATGATTTCCTTAGGGAACCACAGAGGTTTTCTGCTCCTCCCAGGATGCCAACCCACCTCCCTCCTCCTGCTGCCCCAAGGACCGGCTCTGCACCCTCCCTCCTGCTCAGCAGCTTAAGGGGACTGCATGAAATCTGTGCGTGCATTTCTGAAAGCATTTGTATGCATAATTCAACATACGTTAGTCATGCTGGTACACTACCTTTCCGACTTCAGCAGCACATGCAGAGGTGAAACAAGCTCTAAATGTTCAGAAAAGCACAAGAGAGACCTCCCTGAAAAGCAAAGGTGTTGTTAAAATAGGTGCTGTTAAAAGCTTCTTAAACTGTCAACGAAGTATTTACTTAAATTACTTAAACTCAGAGCTGAGAACTGCTCTCAAGATGAGCGATTCTCTCCAAAGAGGCTGTATTCTTAAATGCCCTTTGTCTGGGGTTGCTGGTTATATGGGACACTCAACCAGATTTTCCTTTTTAAAGTAAGGACTCATTCCAGACTTTCTTGTTGTATGAACAAAGAAAAATGGAAGACATGAAGTTGAAAGGCTCAAGAAATCAGAATACAAATGAAAAGCATTTAAAATGTATGAAGACAAAACCCAAGACCTGTAAACAAATGGGACTGGCTTCACCTGAACGCTTTTTTCTTCTACTTAGAGAGAATGTTTCTCAATACTTAAAATAAATACTGTTTTATGTATGCAGTGGCATATGCAGCAAGCGGCTGCCACGTTATGAAACTCTGGATTCCAGAGATGTGTATTACATCTCTGCTGTCTGTCACACTCAGAATATCTGGGAAGAGGAGGAGGAAAACAAGCTTATCATTTATCCAATTATTGCTGGTTTTGTGGTCGTGAGGCTTTCTGCAGAGTACAAGAATAACTTGTTTGCAACACCAGTAAAATAAGGATGGAACCTGGAGTGCGTTGTCTCTCTCTCGGAGCCTGCTCACCCATGTCAGACCAAGGGACCATCTGGCTTCACCCCAAGGCTCAGCACACAGTGAGGGCACAGCTTCAGACTTGGGTGCCACAAAAAGCCACACACCTATTGTGCCGTCCCACTGCAAGTGCGTGTCTTGCTACCATAACAAAACGAGCGTGTATTACAGAACAACAACCCCCAGGTGCAGGAAATGGAAAAAAACAAACCCAAACCAATCTAACTATGCTTTTCTTAGCAGAACAAAACTGAGTCCTCCATATATAACTGGAAAACTCACACCTTCTGTTGTTGTTCCTCTGTGCCATGCTTTCCCCTCCTTAACTGCAGCTAATATCACTCCAGTGAACGAACATTAGTCTTACTCAAAGCCAGAACCATCACTGCTTTTCAGGCACCTTGAAAAGTATGACCCTGAGCACCTGGCAATGCCGTGCCTCTCTCATGCAGCCTTTTCAATCCTGTAGATAAGAACCGTGTTTTCCTTGACAGAAAGAAGTTTCTTAAAAGCAGACTTACCAGGGACGGCTGAGAACAGTCATCATAATCACTCTGTCTCGGTGCTACCAGCTTTCCAGATAGGCTGCCAAGCTGGCGTTTGACTAAGAAAACAGGTTTAGCACAAATCTAGATTCCTCTTCTCAAGCACTAAAATGCCTAAGTAGCACATCGAGTTGACCATTGTTTCTTATCACCAAGCAAACAAACCTCGTCGGCAGGAAAACTGCATTAACAAAGCGACTCCCTGCATGGCTGAGATGGGCTCTGGTTGCTACAAATGCCGATCCTCCTGGTCATCCACAAGGTCAAAAAACCTTCCCCATAGTTTGGCTTCCACGTCTTGCTTTCACATCATTTTGTTTCTCCACAGGCCGTATTTGTTACCACAGGAGTAACTGCTGGTTTCACAGCGCACAATATTCGTTCATAACAGGCTGCCATTTCCATTCGCTTTTAGCCAGAGTTAAGATGTAAGATGGGTCATTAAAACAAAATACCAAATCACTGATCTGCTATTTGTATGCAATGGGCCAAACGCCTCCGTTTACAAACATTCAGTCTTCATAAACCAGACCACAGCCCCTTGTCCTTTCCTTTCCAATCAGGAGGAAAAACTAATTGGCACCAAAGGGTCTGCTTTTCCCACTGAAATCAGCGAGAACACTTCTGTGCACTTCAAAGGGTACAGAAGGATGTCCAAAGCAAGCGTGTTCATTTTATAGGCTCACCAATGCCAATCTTTTGACCCGCAAGTGGAACACATGAATCACAGCAGAAACAGCCCCACTCCTGGGCTGTCAGAAACCAAACCCACAGTGTTATCTTTGGCCCACTGCACAAAAGGCAGGAAGTCAGGGACCCATTTTCAGCCTGTGCAGGTTGTTCTGCTGGCCCCCAACGCACCGAGCAGGCAGGACTTCAAGTGAAGTGGAAGCGGGCTACCTGAGGGACCGACAGCTTCCTACTGTAGGTTGCCTCAGAGGAAAAAGGAAATAACTCTGGAACAATGCAGACAGGCTTTAAATAACTGTCAGGGAGATGCTGCTTACTGGAAGGTGAAGGTTTATCCCAGGTCTTAGCATAGAATGCTTTAAGATCCCATAGCAGACAGCAGAGGGAAGCACACGGCCAACACAGGGCGATGATGAGAAGCTGTTAAGAGCTTTATTGCTGTGTATCCGGTTAGACCCGCGCATGCGTGTGCGGTCAGACGGCGCCATCATGCCGGAGGGGAAGGGAACGATCCGGGAGGTGCTGCCCAAACAAGGTCCGGCCGGGGGTGGGACGGGGCCACGGGCAATGCCTGCAGCCGGCTGATGTGTGCGGTGTGTGTGTGCTCCGCAGGGCAGCTGGCGGCGGAGGACACGGCCGGCATGGTGCTGTGCAAGCCCAAAGTGCTGCCCCTCAAGTCGGTGTCTCTGGAGAAGCTGGAGCAGCTGCAGCGCGCAGCGATGGAGGCCATGGAGGCGGCGCGGCCGCACGACGGCACTGCGGGCTCCCAACCGCGGCCATAAGTAACAGGTACGGCAGGGAGCGGGGGGACGGCAGGGAGAGGCGAGCAGCGGGCACGGCCCTGTGTGCTATTAGGAACGGCATGAACGTTGGGTGAGCGAGTGTGGAGCCGGCAGCTGCACTCACACCTTGTGAGCCACACCTTGTCTGTCATCTATTACTGCTCTTGTAACACCGAAGGGCAACCTGATCTATAAAGGTGTATGTTTGGTGGCCCTGCCAGGCAGGGGGTTGGAATCCTTGAGGTCCCTTCCAACCCGGGTCACTCTGTGATTCTGTGTCGGTACCAAGTGCTGCACAGTGCTCGTGCTTCAGACACTGGAAGAGTGTAAAAGCAAACGACAGGAAGGCCAGCTTCACAAAAAAATATTTTTAATATGCTTTTTTTTTTTTTTTTTACCAGAATTTTTCACTTTTCCAGTTACATAGAAAAAAAGGAGCGGTTTGGTACGTGCTGGCTGGAACATCTAAAAGTGACCAGTGGAACAGGTGAATTTGGCCAATGAGCCAGCGCGCTCTTCTTGGGCTCTTTAAGACAAAGAAACAGCTATTTTCCCTCCCAACGCACAGTATTTCATCAGCAGCATCTGAGGGGATGAGAGCAGCTCAACCTGAGCCCCTGCTAGAAAGCTCTGTACAGATCAGGGATTTATTTCCCATTGAAAACACTGTCCTTGAAAGAAACAGCGGCAGTCAGACGTGGATGCAAACATGGAATGATCACTTATGGCACTTATAAAAGGTAGCTTATCTGAAGGCACCGCCACAACGGAGCGGCCAGTTGGTCTGTTTGGATGCCCAAAGAAAGAACTTTTCTTTCTGAAATCTATAAAACTCTTAAAAAAAAAAAAAACAAAAAAAAACCAACTGATCTGTACCCAAAACACGTGCTCTTAAAAATATAGCAACTGTGCTAAGCAACTCGTAGAAATTTGGTATACAATACATGCATATACGTATATACAGGCACACGGACCAAACAGGCCTGTGTGTCTGTATATATCTATATAGATGCCTCTCTTTTGTCTCTTTCCCTTTCAACTTCTAAGGCTTCAGCAGTTGGTTCCGACATTCAGTAGCTTTCTAGTTTCAGCCGGCCTCCATCTCCTTCACTCACAAAGCGCTTCCTGCCCCTGGAAAACAACACAAAGTCTATTATCAGCAAGTCTGTGGTAGCATCACTTCTGTCAGTGGGAAGAATCTTCTCTTGGTCTCAGGAGTTAAATGTGAGGTGTGTGAGAGTAAACCAAAGCATCAAAATCCTACACTATATTATTCTTAAGAAGCTCTTCAGATTTCTCCTGTCCCTTTAACACTGAACGTTACCATTTGTGCTTCCAAAAGCTGCTCGCTTGAAACCCTACAAATGACATTTTTCTACCCCAGACTGAAACGCAAGCTCAAAACTCCTCTGTGTATATTCCTGAGAGCTGAAGTATAATGAAGCTTTTGTCGCAGCAATGACTTTCGGCCCTACCGAACCCTCAGTGCAAGCTGATGTCGAGATTCAAACTGGAAGATATCGAACAGACAGCATTTCTGGTGCAGAATATCATGGATAGTTTTAGCATCGACATTTACACATCAAACTGAAAGGCTGTATTCTGACCAATAATACAGAATACTGAGGAGCTACAGTTAAGCAATAATAAAGCAGAAAACTCTACAATACTGGATGTATCTCATGGTTGCCTTTTTTAGTGTATGTAGAGCTTTTGCCACAGAAATGCCTGGTTGCTTTTTGACAAAAACTATGAGAATTGGTGTCTAATCCCAGAACTCTTATTAATTCAGTTTACAATGTTTTAAAACATGTTTTTTTTTTCCCCCTCCAGGTTTGTCTGCATCATTAAAACTCCTGGATCTTCCATCTCAGCACTGCGCTGATCTCTGCCAAGTGAGCAAAACTGAGAAGAGATGCAGGCCTTCATGTGCTGCAGCAGTCAGACACGCTGCCAGGGATTCCAACAGCAGCTTCCTTCCCTCACATATGTATCAACCCTGTTCTTTTTGTTCCTCCATCTCCCCTGGTCTCTGTACCAACCCGTCACACCCAGGTTATAAGATCCTGCTTCCAAACTGAGCTCCAGCACCTCTGTAATAAAACAAGTACCTGGAAGGACAAAGGTCTCTCAGTGGTTTGGAGATGATTCCAGCCTGAAAACATTCCTCCACAAACCGCTCGAGCACAGAATAGGAGTGTGGCACATCCAGGTTAATATCTGGTATTTCACAGTAAACTCGTTCGTAGCCCTGTAGTTTAAGAAAGCAAATAATTATTTGGTTGTTCTAAAATTACAATTTTTTAACCATCTTTTTGCACTCAGATGATGGCTTTTTGAATGCAGTTTCATGTATTCTTTAAGCGGTTTCAATCAACTGAAAGCAAAACACCTGCAAATTATACCTTGCTTTGCTACTAATACCAGCCAGTTCCAAGAGCTGGTGTTGCACAACAACACATCTATATGAATACACTGGCTGAGCATTTTAGCTTCTTAAAGTCAGAAATCCAGGCAGTACAGAATGCATACGACAGCCCAGCTGCCAGTAACACAAGGAAGAAGGATTAATTGCTCTGCCCTGTAGATAGAGGGCAGGCCACAGATCTCAAGGAGAGATGCAATAAATTACAACCAGTACTTAAAAGATAGAAGCTACTTGAAGATCTTACTCAGCATTCTTTCACTGCCATACTTACTCTTTTCATTTGGTCCATAGTAATGACAGAAGACCTCGAGAGAGATTTCAGCAAATCCAGCATCATTTTAAAGGTCTTTTCTCCAGTAGACTCCAAAACCATCACAATTGCCTAAAACAAACCATGCAAGGCTTTTAATTAAAGGAAAACAGTGGTTTGAGTGCAGGTTGTGTATCAAAGTGCAAAAAAAGAGTGAATGTATTTCTGGGGAGACAAGTCCATTTGCTACAAGCAGTTCCAATTCCAGAATATTGTTATTTGAAAGGAAAGCAAAGCCTGATAAAAAGTTATTGGCATAAAGCTGAAAGGTATGAGAAAAGAAGAAGGACTGGGCAGAGTAAAGAACACTGCCTAGTTGGAGGGATACATAACTGGATCTGCACGGTTCCTGCAGCACAGATGGCAATTAATTTTGTATCCAACTATTTCAAGTACAAACCAAAACTGCCTACTAGATACAGCAAAGATATTTCTTGTATAGTCTGGTTCTGAGTTATCTCAGCCTTCTACAGAGATACTACATGGAACAATTCCAGCCTGCAAAGGAAGCTATATCTTAACAAAAACAGGCAACACCCATTAGTATGCCCAGATGTCTGAAATCTGTTGTAACACGTAATTAAAAGGAAATAAACTCCAATACAACCTAGGGCTTTTGCTGGTATTCCTTAGCAGAAAATAAGCTAAGCTCTTCTTTTTCAGGTATCAGTAATAGTCTGAACACATCTAATTACCCAGCAAACAAAATGATTTTGGATCTTCCCAGAGGGACCAGCAGCTTATTTATTACACAACATACACACAGTGAGCACATAAACCATTAACTTTACGTGAAGTAATTCAGTTACTTAAATAACATCAAAACTTGAAACTGAGCTTCAAGTTCCAGCTAAATGCATACCCACATCAAAACAAAACCCAGCAGTCATTAAAGGGACTCATTTCTCCTTACTTCATATACAAGTTCATGGTGAAAATGGGGTACTTCCAGATCCTGAAGGCAACGTTCAGCTTCCAGCAGGTCTCCAGAAAGCAAATATTCTTTCAGCAGCATATCAATCTATTGCATTTTAAAACAAACAGAAAACCCATCACTAGTTAGATACAAGATTTAAAAGCTGCCAACTGTTCTGCTGACTGGTGATCAATCTAGTATCAAGCCAGCTCCTCAAACCTGCAGCTAGAGTTCTAGTAAATGGAATTAAATTGAGATATAAGCAGGACCCTCAAACATACTGTAAGCCAGATACATCTTTCTGTAACGTAACACAGATGTGCTAGCACTAAAACTTTCTTGCCTGAACTCTTTATCATCTGCTACACTCACAGCTCAAGAGAATATAATGTGACTATGTATTTTAAACCTTCTGCCTACTTCGTAGCACAAATCTTTTAAGTTTTCACAGTCCTTCCTGACTTTTATTTTCAAGTTACTGCTGTGCTTTATTTTCTGGCATCAGTGACTAAGACTAATTTCATTTCATCTCTAATATTACTTCACCATTTTGTACTATAAACTCTCTACAAGTTAAATGCTTGAAGTTTAGCTTAAAGCAAGAACAGGTGTACACTTGCAATGCAGCATATGAGCCAGTATGTTCCCTCCACTGATCACTAGGGATATCCACCTCCATCCACAAAATGATCCACATCAATTTTCATAACCTACTTTGTATAAAGTAAACTGAAATATGAATATTTAAAAAAAAAAAAAGCAACACCAGACATCATTTAGCTGCAGGATATGTGGATATGTGCGTTTCTCTGCTCCATCCCAACCAAGATAAGCTTAAACGAGGAGCATACTCTGCAGAGAAGAGACTTGTAGAAGTCAGCTACCTCTTTAACAAGGTGTTTCACAGACTGCTGGCCACCTCCCGAGCCCCACACATTGTCTATGCGCTTTCCACCCTTTGTCACGCTCAGCAACACGGTAGCTCGGTCCAGCGCAGCTCTAGAAAGTAAAAACAGTGTTTTAGGAAGTTAGGAAACTTCATTAAAAGACACCTGGAACATCCACAACAACCCCACCATATCTATTGCTTTTCTTCAGTCAAAGTGATCCTGACTGGGAAGAGGTCACACCACCCTCACGCTCTTGGTTATACTGCACTAAGGACAGGGAACAATCCTGCAATGGCAGTAGGTCGGAATCATCAATTCAAAGGAAAGAACAGTTTCTTTTCCAGAGATGAATTGTATCCAGTCTGCTCCAAAAATGCAGCTTGGCAGGTGCATCTCAAAACAAGAGGTGTGAGTTGCTTCCATGCTCAAGAGTGGCTTTTGTACTGAAATAAATTTGCTATCTAAAGAACTGTTAGCCTTTAGAGTTCAAGGCAAAACAGCACTTCAGAAGGCAAATACGTAACTGCAAAGAGATAAGAAAACTAGAGTAGGTGAGAAAAAGAAGAAATGTCAGATCCAGTTAGGCACTATCCAGCAAGAAGGACCGGTTATCTCCCAATCCTCATATTAATGTTAGTGAAAAAACTATTCACTGAGATTTAACAAGCAGCAAAGACTGGCCATTTGTTTTGCAGTGAAATTGCAGTGGCAGCAAAACATCCCAGGTGTGCAACACACAGGCTAAGATCCTCCATACCACAGGAGAAACTGGAATAACAGACTAACAGCTTTCTCAGTGTGAACCCCCAAGTGAGGCAGCTGAGCACTGCCCTTCTTCCTAGAAGCCTTCAGCTTTAATTGTAACAATAGAGCTTTTTTAATAAGAGTTCAGCACCTCATTATTGAAGTCTGAAACACTTATGGGAGAACAAACAATAAAAGCCCCTGACTGGTTATTACAATTTCTCTTCTCTCAGACCTTCCTTCAAACATCTCACCCTGAAACTGAAAACGTGTATTGATGAATAAAGTGCCACAGTCTAGGAAAACACACTGCACAAACCTGAAACTTTTATGAAGCAAAGCACTTAATCCCTTGTGTATTTCACAACAGCTGCCCTGACGCTGTTACTCATTAGTCCCATTAAAGCCTTTTCTAAAGACAAAACCTTTTATAAGCACTTCTTGTTTCAGCTCAGGCTCCCCATTCAAAATTAAGTGGGACAACAAACCCAACAAACTGACCTAAAAGGTATCAATATGTTTTTAAGGCGCTTCAAGTGTTTCTTAGCTGACCTGAGTAAATCTGGGTTTTGTTGTTATTGCAGACTGTGCATTTCTGATCTCTTAACTCAGAATTGAACTCAGAGAACCAAATGATTTGTACCCCAAGTCCCAAATTCCTGATTTTCTTAGGCATTTGAAATAGAAAACCATAGCTGTGGACAGCAAGAAACTTACCGAGCTTGGATGCAATCCACAGTGCCTTTGTAGCCATCTATGTAAGTATTGCTCAAAATCCCATCTCCAACAGCCCTAGCAATAAACTGGCCCACCAACTAAAACAAAACAGAAGCACTTTTAAGTAGAAGTTGAATCTGAAAACAGTTTTAAGCAGACAAATACAATATGCTTGGTTTTCTGATTTTATATATTTTTATCTCAAAGTAAAAGCACAGCCTGGGAAACTGGATACAGGGACTACAAACAGGAAGATTCTCCATAGCTGTTTTTCCATATACAGTCTTACTTCATTTTGCGTGATTAATTTTAGGCACAATTTAAAAGGAAAAACTTTTGACAACCAACATAAAAATCTGCCAACCTACCTGTGGTGCCCTGGGAGAATCCAACACCAATTCAGGTAGATCTTTAAGCAGTCTGTCAAATGATTTTTCCACATCAGTTTTGCTTACTACTGTCCCACAAAGGTCAGAGATAAGCTTAGATGTCATCTCCCTGTGACTAGCCTTCCCCTCTAACGCCAAGGAAACAGCCAGCACTGGCACACTGTATTTCATTTCACCGAGGTTTAAATCCTTCAGCATCTCCTAAAATAAAATTTGTAAAACAAAACAGATTAAGATCTCACCATTTTAATACTATAGAAATGTATGTTATTAACAAATATTTACACAATACATGCTTCTACCCATGTAATGAATATAACTGCTTTGGTATTCCTATGCACATTTCTGGCACACACTCATTTACAAGCACCTGGGACTCACTTGTGCACTATAAGACTATAAGCTTGCCCCCTAAATTAAGTGTAAAGGCACATGACATACCGAAACCTCGTTAGTATCTCCATGTTCAAAATATTCCTGTATGATCGGTGTTAAAGTTTTTTCAAATGCTCTTTCATCCAGAGGTAAAACTACTGTTTCATAGACACAATTCTCCTATTTCAAAAGGAAACAAAAACATAAAGACTTTTGTAAACAAGTGCTAACAGAGTCAAAACAATCTACATCTCTAATGCTTTAGTCCTCATAGTCAGTATTCCACCAGAAAATATCAGATTATGTCTCTATGGTTGAAGTGTGCACAAGGCCAGCTAAATGTCATACTTCTTGTATTTTGAGTTTAGTGTTAATTGAGCTTACTGCTAAATGACAGTAAATACTCCTAGCATTCTTCTGACACCATGTGAACACAGAATCAAGTACCCTGGTACTCAAGGGAGGGTGATAGAAACTCCTATCCCAGCCCAGCAGAGTCATCAGTTCCACAAGATATAACTTTTAGCAACCCTCCCTACAACCAATGTTCCTGTCCCTACCAGCACGCCTGCTTGTTTTCCCTCTTCCCTGGAGGACCTTCATGATCAGACAAGTGACAGCATGCATAGATCTGCCAGACACAGCAAAGCACTTCCAGAACACCCTTAAGCCAAATTATTCCCTAACAGGAAAACATTACACAGCAACTGGTCCTGAAGAGTTCTAGCATGGCCAGGACTCCCCACTATGATTTATTTCCTCATAGACTACAGAACGTTTGGAGTAATATTAGAGATTGCTGCAGTCTCAAAGAAATTTCCAGCAAATACTTACAGAAAAGAAATATTCTAGGATCAAGAATTACAGCAGAAGCTCAAAGGCCTACTCTTCTATCATATCGCTTCATTTACAATCTTAGAAAAGCTAAGCAGGCAGGAGTTTAATGCAATTCTCAGTTTTCATACAAACTTATTTTATGCAATCACCAACTTCATTTTCAATAGCTACCTCTGCTAATCTGTGATGAACTGGTGGAAGAAGTGATTCTGAAAGAAGGTTCTGACATACCCACAGAGCATCATGTCAGCAGCTATGGCTACAAATAAAAGCTGCAGCTCAAAAGACACCACCATCACTCTGCTGTTGTTACACAAACTTTATTTATGGTCTCACAAATGCATCTGTTGCAGAGATATCAGTAATCCATGTCTGTAATCTCAGGGTTTTAATCTGACAAATTTATTTAGGAAACGCTGCTTTCTTTTTGTTGTTGTTGATAATATAGCTGTAAGGTAGAATCTTCCATAACATATCCTAAATACATGTAAATAAACAGAAAATCCAGGTCCTCAGCTTCATGGTACCTTTAACTGTTTGTACCAAGATGATATTATATCCACAGTGTTAGGGATACAAAGAAGAGAGAAATCCTTAAAAGGTAACAGATAAACTCCCAGCTGCAATCTGTGCTGCACTTTAACATGGTGCCTGCTTGCAACTCAGAGCAGCACTGCAACACTCAGCTCCATGAGAACCAGCAAGGAAAGAACACGCCTGGGAAAAACACACTGTCTAGTGTCTAGTCTATACAAAACCATGGCACTAGTCAAGTACAGAAGGAGGGCTTGGGTGTAAGACCTATGAATGCTATCTACCGCAGCACTTCTACACCAGTCATCTTTAAGACAGTAATCCATTCTTAAACAAAAAAAAAACAAGTACTTAATAGAGCCGGTCAAACACCCATTTAACCTGTGAGGTGAAACATTTATTAATATGAGCATCACAGTAATTTTAATTAATATAAAATCAAAACAAGCACTGAGCAAAGAAGTCTGTTGGCCTACCTGGTCATCATCATAATTAGGATCCTTAATATCTACTTCTTCCACATCATACACTTGACCTGGTGTTCCCCAGACTCCTTTACCACCTGCTCCACCTGGCAAAATAGAGAACAGTGAGCAACTAAGAAAGGACAGACAGTTCACAAACAAGACTTGAAGTCAACCCAACACTCACTCACACACAGCTGTGCCTGTGGCCACTGACTCCAGCAACATATGCAGAAAATGGCAAGAGAATCTGTATGACACGTTCAGCAGCTTTCTCTTCATCACTTTCCACTATGGTATTAGAAGCGGCGTGCACAGAAGTGCACAAGAATTACTGAACTTTTTAATATAGTTACTGCACTTTTAAATATAGTCAAGCCTTCGGTTTATGTTAGTAACAGTTCTGTGAACCACATGACCACAACAGTTCAGGCCCATGTATTCAATTTACTAATAAAAGACACTTAAAAGTCTGAAGTTACTTAACAATACACACAATTTTCCCCTGGTAAGATTCCTATTAGCTCCTATTGTCACTACGTAACAAAGAACCAAATGCCCGTACAAACACTGTGGGTTGCAAATACAGTTCTCAATAAAAACACCACCATTACATTCTGGACAGAATCTTTATTACAATGCTCTCATCACCAAACTACACCAACCTTTCTTTGGTAGACCTCTTCCTTTCCCAGATCGGGAGCGCCTGTCCAGGACTTTCCCCTTTGGGCTTGTTGGTACGACCAGCCCAGCCTTCTGCGTCTCACCATTCTCACTAACAGAGTCTCCTCTACCAGAATCTCTAGAAGAATTCTTCCTCAACCGCCTCTTTGCTTTAGCATTTATTTTGGCTTCAGTAATTGAAGTTGCAGGAATCCAATTGCCATTGATTTCAGTCTTTCGTTCCTCAGACCCACCATTTTCTTCATCACCGGAAAACAGAGCATCGCTCAGATTCTCGACTTCTTAAAAAGACAAAGTGAAAAATCTGTCATTGTTTTGAACTGTTTTATGTTGAAATACCACAACACGCCGCATTTAAAATGGATTACAAGATTATATAGTTGTATATATAGTTGTATATCTTATTTCCAGCAGATACATGGTGATGTTTTATTTAGATGTGTCTACACATCACAGTAATAAGGAGTTCCTTATCCCCCTAGCACATACTACCCACAATCTAAACAGAGCTTATGTTAGTAGCTAGAAATCAAACGAATAAACCATTTATAAACAGGTAAACCACAGAAGACTCCACCCTTGTTAAACAATTTATCAGAATTCCACAGTGCATAAGATCCATGGGACTGGTTATCGCTCCACCCACTCAGTTCTTGTTTTGAAAGAAAACAACTGTCAATGCAGTGAATTTTCTAACAACTCAGTGACACTGAATAGTCAGCAAAGGGACTTGTTAATTAACTTCCTAAATCACCAACCAACGTTCCTCTCATTCGAGGAATTTCAAGCACAGCTCACCATCTGGAAAATCAATGACTTAGACACACAAGAACACGTGTATGAGATTGCTTTAATTTCTCTACTTGAAGTTAAGAAAGAAAAAAAAAAAAACAAGGAAAAAAAAAAAAACTGTTTTATATAAAACTTGGAGAGTTTGAAAACAAAGACTCAGAATAAATAACATATTCTGAAACAACATGATCTCACTTCCCCAGGGACTGTTCCTTATTGTCTGCTAAGTCAAGCCTGTTTCTAAGTCACCATGGTTTATTCCTCACTGCAGTCATAGGTAACAGGTAACTAAGTAGCTCTGCCTCCTATTAAAACACCCTCTGTGTAATGAAAAATTCCCTCACAACACCCATAAATGTTTCAGGACAATGAGAAGCACAATAATGTCACTCCTTTGTGAAGTCAGATCCAAATTTTATATGCGGTCTTATTTCACAAAGAATCTTCCCACACAAACTCTGTGGATCAGCAGATGTTTTAAGTGCCAAAGTCTTTGTAATTTCTTCATCTTCCTCAACTCATGAAGATGAAAAATAAATAATAATAAAGAAAAGCAATTGAGGACCTGTTTTACATTCCACTCTGTGAGTCCTTGCGAATTAGAAGACACACAGAATCACAGAATGAGCCGGGTTGGAAGGGACCTTAAGGATCATGTAGTTCCAACCCCCTGCCTGGCAGGGCCACCAAACATACACATTTACTACATCAGGTTGCCCAGGGCCCCGTCCAACCTGGTCTTGAACACCTCCAAGGACGGGGCATCCACAACCTCCCTGGGCAGCCTGTTCAAGGGCTGAACCACTCTCCTAGTGAAGAACTTCCCCCTAACATCCAACCTAAATCTTCCCTCTTTTAACTTAAAACCATTTCCCCATGTCCTGCTAAGGACCCACACAAAGGCGACAACCTAAGCTCTGCTATGCAGCCTCCTTTTACTGTGATCAGGAGACTCACAGATATAACTCACAGCCCCAGCTCAAGGATGCACACTGATGTTACACACAGGAGCTGCTTTTCCAGCTGTGCCAAACCTGCTTCACAGAAAGGTTCACAACCATAAGCCCAGAATATGGAGAATATTTTAAACTACGATTTCAGTGTAGCTGTAATATATTACTTTACCATTCCAATACATTCTAATTAAAAATGACCATTTGACGATAGCTCCAGAATTGTATTTTTTCATTTCAAAACAGGTTTATGAAAATGGGTTTTGAAAGCAAAGTACACTAATAAAACATTTCCATCCTCAAAGTGTTTACCCATATCAAAGGGGATACTACACTACAAAATGATGGCAGCGTGACGCAACTGCCTCCTTCATGATCAAAGAACCACCATTAGGTACTGGAGAACACGGATGCGTGGCTGAGCAGTAATGCACTCACTCCTGTATAAGCCTCATCTTTCCACTCAATACTCCTACAAAAGTATTCCCTTTAAGCTTGCAGCCAGCTAAGAGAAAAACCACTCACCCTGTACAGAAAAATGTTCCCACAACAAGCCTTTTGTCTAATATTTTAATACTACAATGCAAGGTTTGCATAAAGCCAGCACAGGGCAAAAAAGCCAAGCTGAAGAGAACAGGATTCCTTCCGTTAATTCCCCAGAGAGCCTTGCTCAGAACCAGCCCATCTCAGATAACCAAACTAGAGCTCTAAACCCAGCCCAGCCTCCCATTCATTTCTCCAGTTTAGACAGCACGCTCCGCTGATCACTGAATTCTCCCTCAGTGTTCAAAGGAAATGGTCACCAATTAACCAACGCAAGTCACTCCTTGCTCTGACTCCTAAGGAGAAAAGGAAGGCTGCAGCACAGTCTCCACAAACCCTCCTCTTCTCAGGTTTGAGACCAAATGAAACGCTTCACAGCCTACGTGACTTTAAAATTGCACATTGTATTACATTTATTATTCAATATCTACAACTTGGAGCTGCAGCCTCTTTCTCCCCAACGCTGTGACCTACTACCCCCCACTATTAGTTACCTTATTACTCTGGAGAAAACGGATTAATCTTACACTAATTTTGAAATCATATATACATATATATATGTGTGTGTGTGTGTGTATAAAATATATACATAAAACTATGTGCATGTTTTCAACTTTTCACTTTTGCATCATATCACCTATGCACAGACATACAAGCAAGAACATGTCCTGTACATTTTAAGGCGTTACTTGCCATGTATTAAAAAGTTATCCATATTGTTCTTGTTAACCTGCTAGAAAGCCCAGCAGACAGTTAAAACCTGTGGTGCTGCGCAGCAAGAAGTACCAGAAAGTACTCAGGGATATGATTTAGTGTAGGGTTGTTAGAGTTAGGGTACTGGTCAGGCTGTGGTTGGACTTGATGATCTTCAAGGTCTTTTCCAACCTGGGTAATTCTATGATTTTAACATTCAGCAAGTACTTCTCTACCCATGAGTTCCATTTGACCAAATTAGATCAGTTTAAATATCTCACAGCTTCTCCTCTACTACCCAAATGTTATTCTAAAATGCTGAAAAGCAACCTACCATAGTGGAGTTCATAGGAAGAATGAAGCAACTTCAGCCATGTCACACACCATCTTAACCTATACTATACTATGGATATAATCAAGCAGGATACTGTGATACACAGATGAAATAACAACTCTGTAAACATGTGATGAAGACGTATATTATTACTATTTAAAATATTAACATGAAATGCAATTTACAACAGAAAACAGCTCAGGTTAGATAAGCAATTGTAGGTAAAACTAATACTGAATGCATAACTTACCTACTGTGCTAACGTAAACATGCTGCTTTTCTATCTCCATAGCTGCTGAACAGAACAGGCAATGAAATGTAGTCGTAACGTTTTCCCTTCAAGGCCTGAACAAAAATGGAGAAGCTCAGCGTGAAGAAAAGCACTAGACTGAATCCTGAAGGAATAAAGAGCTACAAAGGCTTCACCCACCCAAAAGTTTTTAAAGTTATAACTAACTCCCTGTATCCACTGAAAAATTCCTGGGAAGGTAAAGGATGTAACATGAGAAAGCACCACCTTTAAACACGTCTATTTAAGCCTTGATGTCTTAGCACTTGTAGGTTCGGCTGCTTATAAAGGTGGAACCAGGATAAAAGCCATTACGTTCAGGATAAAAACCTTCCATATGTTACTTTCTTAAGTTGATAATTCACCTCTATCAACTCAAGACTGTTCACTTCTGCAGAGCAGTTATCTATATAAGCACACAACATTAATGTTATAATTGCATCCATAAGACAAACAGTCTGCAGGTTGAACTATAGCGATAAAACGATCCCACTTCATCGAGTTCAGACAAACCTTTAGAAAACAAGACATTTTTAATTCCTCCCTTCGGGAACACAGCTTTTATATTTCACAGTATGACACAGAATCACAGAGTGACCTGGGTTGGAAGGAACCTCAAGGATCATGTAGTTCCAACCCCCCTGCCTGGCAGGGCCGCCAAACGTACACCTTTACTAGATCAGGTTGCCCAGGGCCCCATCCAACCTGGTCTTGAACACCTCCAAGGACGGGGCATCCACAACCTCCCTGGGCAGCCTGTTCCAGGGCCTAACCGCTCTCCTAGTGAAGAACTTCCCCCTAACATCCAACCTAAATCTTCCCTCTTTTAACTTAAAACCATTTCCCCGTGTCCTGCTATTGTCAGCCTTTTACCAAATGACCACAGGTAATTATGACAAAGCTCACCACCACCTTTACATACACAAAATCAGAGCAGCCTCATGACTCCCCACACACCTTTTTAGCAGCAAGGTTTTCACTAATCATCCTGTAGCACTGCAAATATCATCATATGTGTCCATCTCACCAGAAAGAAGTGGCACTTCTTTCAGTTTCTCACCTTTTCCTGCCCTGAAAACTGCTCACAGTTGAGCTGTCAGATTGTGACACCAAACGACATCCCTCCCTTCCGCTTTTCTTCCCTTGTTTTTCCCTCTTGTGCCCACTTTCCTACCACAGAACTATTAACTGCCCATGATTCATCACAGACCGTTGAAAACAAAGTAACCGTTTTAGGGCACAGCACTGAGCTTTCACGATCTGCTTATTTCTCAACATCTATCTCAACAACTTAATGGACTAAGAAGTCCTCCCCAGCCCACAGCTTTTATTAAGTAAATATGCTCCAGCCTTACCTCAATTGATCATTCAGGAGCTCCCAACGT
Organism: Coturnix japonica; assembly: GCF_054131305.1. NCBI lineage: Eukaryota > Metazoa > Chordata > Aves > Galliformes > Phasianidae > Coturnix > Coturnix japonica. The sequence continues at coordinate 24,887,219 of NC_140670.1, read as the reverse complement.
TGCCAGTTACTGCTGGTTGCAGGCCTCCTCGTGCAGACTTCAGTCTAACCGGAGCAAATTACCTTGTAAGAACAGTTTTGTCCTTCCTAGTGGAATGTTCCATCTGTTGGTCCACCTCTTGCAAAAAGCAGACAAAACACAAAGCCTGCATTAAACGACAATCAAGAGGAAGGCATTCACCATTAATAACAAGGAGGCGGAGGCGCTTTTTCCTCATGGAGCCCTAACTGAAATCCTCCACATCTGGCAGCCTAACAGCCAGCACAGCCCCCATATGCCGTGCCGCGGGGACGCAGCACCCCGCTTTGTGTGTAACTAGGACGTGGAATAACCGAGTTCCACCATCCCCGTTGCTATGCCGACCGGGAGCCCTGCTCAGCCCCACAATCACAGAATGAGCCGGGTTGGAAGGGACCTCAAGGATCATGTAGTTCCAACCCCCCTGCCTGGCAGGGCCACCAAACATACACCTTTATATATCAGGTTGCCCAGGGCCCCGTCCAACCTGGCCTTGAACACCTCCAAGGACGGGGCATCCACAACCTCCCTGTGCAGCCTGTTCCAGGGCCCAACCACTCTCCTAGTGAAGAACCTCCCCCTAAGCGATGCCTCCTCCCAGCCCCGCTCTAATTCCAACCCGTCCATTTTATCACGGTGCGGCTCACTCCCTGCTCTATCTCACTGCATTACACCACACGGAGCCGCTCGGCACCTCCCTCCCTTCTCTCTCTCACACCCGCTGCCGCCTTTGGCACCACTCTGGGCCCGCCCCGCGCCTCAGGCCCAGCGCCACCACAACGCGCAGCGCCCCCTCAGGGGGTTACCTCAGCGATGGGTCCGGGGAGCCGCTCCACACCGCGGCTCAGCTCGGCCCCGGGTACCCTCAGATACCCTACGGGCAGCCTGTAGGCAGCCTACGGGCAGCCTGCCGAGCCCCTGCCGCCGAGGTGGGACCGTTACGAGCGGCAGCTCGGCCGGTTCGATTGCACTGGGCTCGGCCCGGCCCCGCCCCCAGCCCGCGCTGCGTCTCTGCTTGTTTTTGTTTTCTTCCCCCCAGCGACACGGCGCAAAGCGGAGCCAACGATTGGCTGAATCCCGCCCGCCTTAGCAGCCAATCGGAGAGCGGAGGGAGAGGAGGGTGGGCGGGGCATCGGCCTGCGGGAAAGGAAAGGGACGGCGGGGGGGGAAGGAAACATGGCGGCCGTGTCGGCGGGAAGGGGGATGGGGGTGTGCAGCGTTTCTGCGTTGCCAACTGGGGACAGGGAAGGGTCGGGCCCTGTTCGCTTCACACAGCACCCCTCTGGCCCTCCTAAGCTGTGTGGGTGTCACAGGTGCTCATGAACACACCACGACTGCCCCAAAGCAGGCGGCTTTTTGTGGGGTCTGTGAGGAAAGCTGCTCACACACGTTCCTCCACGTTGATAACCAACCCATGTGTTGATAACCAGCCCATGTGTCCATAACCAACCCATGTGTCCATAACCAACCCATGTGTCCATAACCAACCCATGTGCCCCTAACCAGCCCATGTGCCCCTAAACAGCCCATGCGTCCGTAACCAACCCATGCGTCCGTAACCAACCCATGCGTCCGTAACCAACCCATGCGTCCGTAACCAACCCATGTGTACCCATTCACTGCCTCCCAGATTTTCTGCTTCAAATCAGTGTGCACTAACCCTGTTTATTCTATACGCAGCGCCTAAGGCCAGGCACCTGATTACAGGTGACAGCCTGTTTTATTGTCAAGTGCTCTGCCTTCACTCAGCCCCTCCTCAAAGCTCTGTGAGCCGTTGTTCTTCCCTTACAGTTTGCTCCTGCTGAGAGCCCAGCAATGTTTGGTGCCCTGAGCAGCCGTTCTGCCTCAGTGCTTGAGCACTGCAGGGTTCCTCAGCTGCCAGCGAGGGAATTACAACGTTACAGCCTGACTTTTGTTGTTTCTGGGTTTTTTTTTACATATTATTCCAATGTATTTCTACCCCAGATCGGTCTGAACCGCAGCCAAACTTCCCCTTGTGTAAGAGCTGCTGAGTTCACTTATTGGCCCTGCTCGGCATGAATCATCAGAAGGAAGTTTAAGAACCAAAACAACAGTGATCTCTTAAAGGACTGTGAGCCGTGATTGCTGTGTTTTTAGTGATAAACACTTCCCCCCACCAGACACGATGGAAAGAAAATCTTTCTTGTTTGTGATAGCTCTGGGTTCCAGCCATGTTACAGGCAGGACAGCTTAGCGTGCTCACATAAGCCTTTCTTCATATAAGGGGCAGCCTCAAAGGATGTTGTTTCGCTTATCAATCAAACAATAATTCCTAATTACTCTTTGCACCTTGGCTGCCTGGCATGTGACGCTACAGTGTCATCACTGAGATGTGGAAAACAGAATCTATCCATTAACAAAGACTGTGGAATTCAGCTTCCCTGCAGCAAGACAGCAGAGGAGCTGAATGATTCTGCAGCCAGGAGAGATGACAGAAGGAGCGGTGATACAGTAACAGGAACCTGCACAAGAGAAGATGCCACAAAATAACACCTCAGTGCATCCTGCCCCTTTGCTACTACCTGTTCTAAAGCCTTCTGTAAAATTACTGGAGGATTTTATGGTGAAATTTAGGGCCCAAAAGCTGTCTGATTCAATCAGAAGAAGAGGAAAGCTCCTGAACCAACCAGCACACCTCCAGACAAGGAAACGGCATGTTTTTCCTTTCTTCTGCTGCACGTTTCTATTAGCAGCCTGACTATCAACCACTGAAAACCTTGTCTGGATTTGACAGTACAAACCTTCTGATTTCTAAAACACTAAGACCTGAAGAAGGACTGATGTGCTTGCAAGATTACTGGTGTCCTCCTGTTGTAACAAGCAGACTACTCAAATATATCATCATTTTGCCTTTTTTGCCTCAAAACTTGCATGGTAAAGAGACATGGTTCATCTCACGTTAATCTGCAGGCTGTAGGGAGCAGCTTGCTCCTTCCTACTTCCCTCCCTGGCCGTATGAACAGCACTCAATCTCCATAAAAACAAGAGGGCAGAATCTCACTCCCCCTTTCCCATCTACGGCTCAAAGTCAAGGAAAAAGAAAAAAAAAAAAAAAAAAAAGGGAAAAAAAAGACTAAAACCAACCCCAATTCCTGACCAGTGCCCAGCTCCCATGCAAGCTGCAGTGTATCCGCATGCAGCCCAGGTTACCTGCACTGGGAGCTTCGCTGTGCCACGCCGTGCCTTGCCACGCAGGAACTGCTGGGATTCCTTCCTGCCCTCCCACCTGGAGCAAACTGCTGGGAGAGAGGCGAGCAGGTCACTTCCCAGCTCTCTTCCTCCCTTAACGCTGGCTGGGTTGTTTTCAAACTCTCCCCTCCCTTTCTCACATGTTGGCCAAACCCTCCCAGAACACCCAGGGGAGGGATCCTCTGGCTGCAGTTCCCCAAAACACGTGGAGAACCCTTCCCCCAGCCCTGGGTTAGGGGCACACACACCCAGCACCCGCCTGCTGCCAGCCTTTGCTTTTCAGCCCACTTCAGCAAGATTCACACTGTTTATTTGCCCTCCAGCACCCAGAGAGCAGTGATAAGCAGAGAAGCTGTGTTTACTTCAAAACATCGCCCAGCATTTTCTTTGCACTCCTCGGTGTGAGTTTTTTCAGAGTTCTGCTTTCTGTTTTGATTGTCTTCAAAAGCCAGCACCTGTGATGCTGACACCTCAGCAGTTCTGCTTCATTACAATATGCTCTGCTGCAGTGACAGTTAGAATATAGATTTCCACACATAATGCAGACAACAAAAGCATACCGAGTCTGCTAAATCCATCTGCTCTGTTCACTTGCCTGTCTCTTGGCCTTCTGGTTTCTTTTCCTTCCTTGCACTTTCATTTGCATCTTCTGCACTGGTTTCAAGGTGCCTTCTTCAAATGAACTGCAAGCACAGCAATCCTATTCCTCACCAGTCAGCATCAGCTCCAGGTTGAAAGGATACCGAAACACGCCTTCACTTTTTTAATGCTCATTAATTAGAGTTGCTTCTGAACATCCTCCTACAGCTCCATACATGAGCTGGCAACAGCGCTGCAGCTCCATCCTGCATCTGCAGCCCCTGCCCAGGATGGGCACACAGGGGGGATGCAGGTCACATCTGTCTGGGTGTGGAAGCTCAAATGTCACTTGCTGAGATGGTTTTGGACAAACACAGCCTCTCTCTGCCATGGCTTTCCAGGACTTGTCCCTGACAGTGCACAAAAACCTTTCCCCCTTTATGTTTCTGAGAGCACCTTCTGTCAGGCAATTTGGATTCGGGTTTGCTCTGTATAACCATTTCAGACATGTCTCCTCTGTGTTACAGTTGTCATCTGTTTATTCTTGCCTTAACAAAGACAATCACGCCTGTGAAAAGACATTTTACTAGGAAGGAAGGGCTGAACTTGTGAAATGTGCAAAGAAATGGAGCATTTGATTGGCTGTAAAGAGTTCCAGATAGTGAGTTCATTTCAAAGCTAACAACCCAAAACGTGTAATAGTGTAATACTTCAGAATAATTGCCCTTTTCTTACTGGTTTACTGCAGGAGAAAATCTTCAGGAGCCCTTTATAACAAACAAGCTGTGTTATTGCCTTTTAATTATTATTTGACAAATGGAGGTACTGTGATAAATAAATCACGTGCCTGTGTTTTGTGTGTGTGTAATCACATGCTCCATACTTATATTGACAGAAGCTTACAAAATATTTACCTATGTGCATAGGACCGGCAGGAACTTTTGAGCCACCACGTCTCCTATCATGGGCAACATGTGATATAATTCCTTTCATAAACTAAACAAGTTCTGTCCTCAAAGCAATTCAATACATTGTGTGTATGACTGCAGCTGGGAGGCTGTTCCTCCCGGATCATTAGCAGTGATCAAAATGTCTAATGCATCTTTTTTGCTCACTTACTTTTCACTAACACTGGCCTTTAGCACCACTAAGTTTTTCCTCACCCTCCCTGAGAGAGATATTTCCACGATGTATTTACAGAGAGAAATCCTCCTGGTTGCAAAATCAAGCAGGCGAGCCTCTCCTTGGGTACACCCAGCTTTCACTGCAGCCTGGGCTGAACCTTTCCCACTGTGTTCTAGGATTGCAGGGCTTTTTTCATGCTTCCATGGTGTTGGCAGCTTGGTTGTTCTGTGACCGAAGTGTGAGCTGCCAGTTTGCATGTAGGAAAAGGTTCAGACCTATGACCTTCCCTTTCTGATAATTGTTCTTACAGCTGGCTATTTTTTTTCTTCTCTCTATATAACAGTTCAAGCCTCCTTTGACCCAAGGTCACTTCATATTTTCTGTCGTCAGCAATTTTCACCAGTTCTCCACCAGCATTTGTGCCAGGCTTATTCCTGAAAGCACCACAGCTCCCACAGCCTCCTGCTAGGCTGGCAGCCTCCCACCCCTCTCACAGCAAGTTTCACTGCATTTACACCTCATCCTAAATCTCATCTCCCTGTTCCTAAGAACTTTCCATGTTGCACTGCATGGAATCTAAATCCAGAGGGGTGGGATCTACCCAAGTTCCCTCACTAAGCAAATGCTTTTCCTCAGCTGAGAAGGATAAACAGCTTTGGTAAATGCACTTAATCTCATGCTGGTTAGCCCCTTTTCTTTAGTTACCCTTTCCTTTGCAGTTTGTGCTGGAGCTTTCCATACACCATTAAGCTGCAGCGTTCATGCCTGTTCTTGCCTGTGCTCATAGGCCGTGTGCTCTGCTCTGGTCCCTGGCTGCAGGGATGTGCTGGAGATGCTAGGGCCAGTTCTGCAGGAGCTCTGGCATGTGGGTGAGCCCGTTCCTCTGCCTGCAGTGCATGAGGGATCCCTGGGATTTGCTTCTATCCTGCCTGTGAACATTCCCCTTGCCTATCCCACCAGCCCGCTCATCTGCAGCCACATGATTAACATCCTCAACCCTCAGTGAAAGTTAAAATGAATTTGGGTTTTGCACATACCTAATGTATATTCACCTCTATATATTCTTAGGGAGAGCAATCTCTTTTTCCTCTTTCTCCATTTTCCTCAGCCACATGCAACTGGGAAGTGTGTTTCCCCCTTTTAATTAATGCCATTTAGAAGAGCAAACTGCCTAACTTGTGAAACACAGGTTTTATAACTGATCGGTTATTTTGCTTTTGTAAAATAATTCCTTGCAATGGCTGCTTATTTTTAATAACATGTCTACATTTGAAATGGATCTAACTGCAGCCTGTGCCTTCCAGTTTTTCCCTTTGCTGGCTTTTATCTCCAGTGAGGTAATGCACATAATGAATGCTGGTTTTGGAGCTTCATCCTGGCAGCGCTGAGACATGAAAATCCCCAGGCTCCCAGAACAGCTGATAAAATGGATTAGTTCTTGCTATTTATTTAAATACGCCCTTTGGAAAGCTGAAGCTGTACCAGCCATGCCTGTCTTCATCACAGGGATATAATATTTTAAGCAGAGCTTTGTTTATTTGAGTTTTTGTTTAAAACCTGAAGCATCCTGAGTCTTCCATTTAAAAAACAACAACAAAAACCGCAAAGCACACAAAAAGCAAACAAGCAAAAACTTGACAGAAGTGGGTATTTCTGATATTTCTAGGCTAAATATCAGCAAGACAGAACAGAAGTGCAGATGTGGATTTGTTGCTCCATTTGGAAATCAATTTTTATCTTAAAATACAGCTGTGTAGGTGGCTCTTTGTGGTAGTTCACCAAAGAGATAATTTTACTTCTGCAAGGCCTGGAGCCTCAGCTGAAGCTCACCTGTCTCATCACTTTTCCTCTCCTCATCAGCCTCTCCTTCTTAGTCCCACCGTGCTGCCCTAGAGTCCCAGCATGGAATGGGAAGATAGAGCAGGGACTGTGTATAAGGGCTTTCTCAGCTCAGCTGCTGCAAGGCACACAGGTTTGGCACCTGGTGCTCCCTCTTGGCACAGCTGCAGTCAGCGCAGTGCTGATGTAAGCAGAACCACTCCTGCTCCCCTCCAGTTCCTGCACAGCTTGTTCTGGGCCACCCAGCTCCAGGGGGCTCTGGAGAAGACACCCATGAAGGAAAAGTCCAGTAGGCTGAAGGGAGTGTGCTGGACACAGGGCTCATGCCACATCTTGCCCTTCACAGTGTATGCTTCAAGCTGTGGCTGCTGTCATTATAACAGTGATCTGGGCAACAGCCTCAAGCACAACAGGCCTTGTGGTGTGGAGCAGATGGATGCAGCCCCAGCCTCCATTAGCCCCCGAGGCAGGGTGCCCTCATGACAAGGCCTGGCACAGCACAGTCAGCACCGCGGGGCCGGGTTCCCATCTCTGACGCTGACTTACTGCATGACCTAGGGCAAGTCACTTAGCTGCTCCCCTTCATTTCCTGACTCTGCTAAATGCCAGGGATAATAAGTAACTTTGCATGAGTGCTACGAAGCTTTGAAATCTTCAGATGAAAAGATGCTGTATAATTGCAAAGCATTTTTAATAATGCTCATCATTCGCTTCCCTCTGTGCAGCCCGTCGGTCTCAGGCTGGAGTGCAGCACAAGCCACCAGCAGCAGGCTTTGGGGGAGTGCAGGATTCTCCCACATCCAGCTCCACCTGGGAATCTGAGCTGAGCCTGGGTGGGACAAAAAGCCAGAAGCTCCGGGCTCCTTGCAAACAGCTTTCTGGAAAGCACCCGGATTTGGGGGGAGGGATTTAAACAGCTGTGTTGACAACACAGACAATAGGGATCTGATTCAAGCTGAGGGGGACTATGTGAAAAGCAGCAGGGAGCCACAATTAAAGTAGTGTTGAGGAGGAAGGAGAGGGGAGAAAGGAAGGTTACACAGGCTGAAATGCTCCCTGACTGCAAGCAGCCGCAGCCACGCGTCCAGCTGGCACTGCCCTGCATCCCCTTGTGCTCTGCGTGTCCAGTGTGCTCCCCAGTGCAGCCTGCCAGGGGCCTCCTAAGGCCTTTCAGTATGAAAATTAATCTGGAGTTCTACAAAGGGAGCTGTTCTGTGCAGCACTGCAGATAAAAAGAGATGAGGTTGTCTTTGTAGCCAGGCCTGCAGAGCTTGCACTTAGCCAAGGGGTTATTTCTGTTTGACTCACTTAACACAGCAGTAGCTGGAGCCGATGCCTGCAGCTCACTGCAGCCCAATGCCTCTCCCAAACAGAAGAGACTCTGTGCACTGCTGGCAGCTCCTGTGATTTTATCACAGTTTTTGAGCTTTGGGGATTGTATCTTAAAATCCCAGCTCCTTGAAGCAAGGGAACTGTAGCTTTCATTTATAAACGTTACGTTCCTAGCCCTCAAGGAGGAAAGATTTGAAAATATGAAACTAGTGCAACTTAAAAAATTGGGAACTGAATAAAGAGATCCCGTGTTACACTGGATAATAAGATTTTCATTTATTTCTTCATTATTTATTTTTCAAAGTTGGGAAAAGAAGTAGCTGGCAAATAACTTCTTGGGAAATGGGGCAGGGCTTGGGCTGACTGCTGGCTTCTCAGGATTTGGAGGTTGCCAATCTGCCTTTGAAGTCTGCAGCCATTCATAAATCCTTGCATAACAGCAGCAGCCACAAATGCAGTGGAGCTCCAGAAATGCTGACAAGAGGAAAGTGGTGGGAAAAAAGATTATTTTAGCAATCTATGACAATGCACACTGAGGCAGCATTAATATTGAAAGACAAAAGACCTGGAGCATGAGCACCCTATGTTCTCTTAGAAAGGAGTGCCTTTTTGCTCTAGGTATTCATTTTGCACCTTGGCAAACCTCTAGTAGGCAGAGTGGAATTGAGAGGCTCCAGAAGATCACAGAAGGACACTGAATGTAACTAGATACATCTCAGTCCTTTGTATTTTAGGAAAACGATTCTTCTCATTTCAGTGGTGGCCATTGCTGAAAGCCTCCAGTACCCAACAGGAACAGATGTGAACCTCAAACACCTCATGACCGCTGCTGTGCTTTGTCCCAGCTGCATCTCCTGGTGTTTTCACACTGTCACAAGCAACAGTGATACAACAGCAGGGCAAGTGCTCAGGTACCAGCTGCCCCATGTGGTACACACCTCTCACATGCTCCTTCAGGGGTAGCACTCACTTGTTCAGACCACCTGAATGCTGGTTTAAGCAAACACAATTTGCTCTTTACTTTGCTTGGCTAATGAGAAGCAATTCATGAAAGTGAGTTTGTGAGCATGCCCGGAGTGCCAAGAGATAGAGCAGCTCTCAAGAGGAAACGTATCCAAATGGCATTTCTGACAGGTTTCTTTCACTTCATGTTTTTCATTCTCATCTCACTGGGCCCTGCATTTTCTCATGCTGCAAGGCACTGCTCGCATTTGATGCTGCATTAAATTGGTACTTACTTAATTTCAAGCCTTCAGATGGTTCTCAGTTCAACCAGACTTGCTGCTAGTTTGGGGCTCAGAGCCTGTGTAGGAGGTTTGGGAAGAGGCAGCGATGTATGCCTTTGCAGGAAGATGAAAGCAGGAGAGCAGGTGATACACAGCCTGTGAACACAGCCACAGCCAGCAGCCTGCTGCTGGGAAATGCCCATGAGCTGGGGTCCTACTGGCCTCATTCAGAGCTCTTGGGTCCACACACAACTCAGCAAGTCACCCAAGGAAAGAGATTATTTACAGCCTTTTGTTCATCAGTTGGCAGGCTATTATCCAGCATACTGTGCTTGAGTTAACCTGTCCCAATTTCAATCAGCTGGAAGCAAGCCCTGAAACAGCCCAGACAGAGCAGTGCTGATTGCTTTTAGTGTCAGGGTGGACATGGGCTGATCCTCCTGTTTGTCTCAGTGCATTTTCCTTCTGTGGACACGTCAGGTTAAGATCTGCCTTGTTTTTGAAGATCCCACACTTTTCAGTGGGGGCACCTTGGAGTACACAGGCACTGCTCCCTCATACACCTCAGTGCACACACTGCTCTCCACTGCAGTGGATCCCTGCATCAGGGAAGTAGCAGCCAACACAGTAGATAGGGATGTTAGAAACTCAATTTGGGCATGAACCAGAAGAATATGACTTGCTATTGTAATACTGGCAAAGCATGTGCCAAGTGCTTAATACTAAAGTCCAGGCAAGGCAGTGCAAGCCTTGCTCTTGCACACACATGCACACACACATAGGTACATCCCCATGCCCTGCAGTGTGCCTATGCCTTGGGAGCCGGGCGCTGCTAAGCGCTCACTAATAGCACTGCTGTGAAACTGGTTTTAGCATCACAGCAGTGGTACAAGCAGGCAAATTTCTCCTAATTTCCCAGCACAGGTGTGCACAGCATTGCCTGGCTACACCCCCTGAGCACGAGGTGAAAGTTTGCTGCCAAGAACACAGTGCTCTGTGCTGAAGATAACCCAACTGCAATGCAAACACAACCAAGCCGGAGTAGAAACCCACAAACAAAACAGGCTTCCTGTGCCCGCATAAAGACACAAAGGCTGTGTTTGAGGAAGGTGGAACTCATATACACGTCCTCAAACAATGTTATGGCAGCTTACAAACAGGAACCTTCACTGCAAAGAAACTGGGAAGAAACCAGGCTGGAAGAGCTGCTGCCAACCAGGGCTGCACGGCTGGTGCTGTCTTACCTGGAGGGATATGGGCCAGTGCTCTGCCTGGCAAAGATCTAAAAGGCTGGATACATACTGCCCTATGGAGCTTTCTAGTGCACAGAAAGCTTTTGGACATGCATACTCATTTAGATCTGACCCAGTTAATTAAAAATTGACGTATGCAGCTTATTTCAGCTTAAATGAAGCTTACTTCTGGTAGCTAAGCACTGCTCTTGATGGAGGGCTGCTTAAGCAGAGTCAGCCTGATACAAACTGAAACGAGAGCTCCCTGGCTTTAATCACCACGGGTATCTGATCAGAAATCTTGCCCTGCAGTAGGCTGATGCAATTGTGTGCAGATGAGCCTCAACAAGAAATCTTCGTGCGTGGAAAATGGGTCCTGCTGGGCCTGTAGCTCTGACGCTTGCTGCCAAGCTCGAGGTTGGTTGATGCCTGTGGGTATTTCTTTAGTGCAACGGAAAAGGATTCTTTTTGTTCCACCACTGCATTACCCCATCCGACCGAGGATGGCCCAGAGAGGGCAGGGAAGATCCCTGGGTTTGCGCAGTCCCCATCTTTTCTGCAACACGGGCACCTTACCTCCAGGGGCACACTTGCACAGCACAGCATTGCATCAGACAAGCCAAACACATGGGGAGCTCTCAGCGTGTTGACACAGATAAGCAGAGGTTGGCAGAGAGAGGTAGAAAGGCAAGCAAAGGCAAACCTGTTCTTTGGGGCTGTCCCACTGCCACCTGCACAAACACAGCCCCACTAACACTGATGTCCTCGGCAGCCTGCACCCTGCAGGTTGGATTTCTGTTAGTTAAGGACACGTGATGCCAAATAAACACTTATAAAATCGACTTTCCTGATGTTTAGAAAGAGAGATTCATAGCTGTGAAGAGATGATATCACAGTCACATGCATGAAGGTTTCAGTACATCCGCAGCAGAAGAACTGAAACCATTTGTGCTTAAAATACATTACACATGTGCTTTAGCTACAAAACACTTTTAAAATACATTTAAGTGCTGGTTTAATGAACCGGAGAGTCAGAAAACCAGAGTGCCAGCCTTATTGCCAATGACCCATTTCCCCAGCTGTTCAATGGCAGTGTGCTGAAAGAGGGAGTTTCAGCAAAAGGAGAACACAGGAGAGGGAAACAGGCAAACGGAGGGACTTTGGCTGAGATCAGGTAGGGAACACTTAAGGCATGCTTAGCTTTGCTGGGGACAATTATTTTCTATGGTACTTTCAGAAGGATGAGAAGACAGACTGGATGGAAACAGAGAAAAGCCAGTGGGGACAGCCAGCCTGCCAAATTTATTCTGAGAAAATAAAGAGAAAAAGGGAAGTGAGTGCATATCTATTAACAGCTAATAATTAATACAGCAGGTAGTAACAATTACAAATAATTACGGACTGGAACGCCAAGATGTGTTCACTTCAACTTCAGCACCTGACGACTGTATTCACTCATGGTGTGTGGCAGAAACCGCCTGCTAAGAGAATCACAACTACTAGAAATGATATTTAACAGCAAACATTTTGGCCTCCTATTTTCACCTTACTCCCCAAATCAGCTTCCATCTGTTTTGATTTGCAACACATTAGAAGCACATTGCTGATGGGACAACTGGGGACAACTGCCCACCACTAGTTAAGCTTTTTAATTCTCTTTATTAAAATCTTTCTTTTTAGGAAACACAAATTGCAATCAGTTACACAGATCAGTTAATATTGATGACAGTTCCTACATAATTAAACAAGTACTAACAAATTCCAACTGTTTACAAGCCAAAACTTAAATTAACAGGATTATATAAGCTCAATAAATAATACATCTGGTCCAGTTCAAGTATAATTCAACAAATCACAGCCTTAATCCTTAGAGAATAGAAAAACCCTGAATAGAACTAGCCTAACACTAATTTAGTGTTAAAGCCAATGTGAAACTTTGTCTAATCTTACGGGGCAAATGTTTGTTTGTTTTATTTTATACTTCAAGGAAAGTAAGTTGCAGATTGACATTAAAGACTACTGGAGATAATAGAGATTTCACAAAGATGAAAAGCACAGTCCCTATTCAAAAAGTGCAATCTTTGGTTAAGATGTGTTGAAATGGTTTGTATATATATTAAGGACGCTCTTTTATTATTATTTTTTTTTAAAATATCAATATATTTTTGGCTAGACCTGAGCCTGCTTTGTGCTATATATATAAAAAGTATATATATATATATATATGTATGTATTAATAAACAGTGTGGATTATAGTGATGATGAATTCTGCCAACAAGAAAAGTAAAGATTCAGAATCTAACAAACCAAAAGAAACAACACGTTTGTACATAAGCTGAGAAAGGCCAGCAACTGCCTACAGTGGCCTTCTTCCTCAGCACAATAGGTAGTAGAAATTGAGGAGCTGAATGCCTGTCAGCATTGCATGATGGCCTGTTGGGGAGGGAAGGAGATTATCTCTGAGATCTCAAAGTGAATCAGGCTGAAAACTGATTGTAGGGATTTGAAGGAGTTAGCTGAGACTTGAGATTGCTTTAAAGTGTTGAGTTCTAGGGTGAGAAAGGACTTCATCAGAAGGAAAACTTTCCCTTTGGCCATACCTGAGATGTTACAGGTTGCTGTTGTGTCAGGACAAAGCTCAGAGGAATGGGGCCACCAAACCATCTCTGTCAGTGTCTGGTTAGGTCACATCTGTGGGGCTGGGCATCACTCCTGCATCTCTCGCTTGAGACATCTCCAGCAGAGGAAACTAAGTAGGGTAGAAGTGCCTCACGGAGTGTCCTCCCTCTATTTCCTTCAGCTGCAATATAGTGGCTTGGGCTCAGAACTGAACAAAAGACCTGCAGCCATGACAGGCTCTTGTGATCCTTGGTCAAGACTTCTGCTCCCAGAGACTTGGATGGAGACCAAAACTTAAGCAAGCACATCTCAGTCAAGGACTGGAGGATACTGAGGTCCACTCTGTCAAGAAGGAATTCTGCATATCTAATGCAACCAGACAGGAAAAAGAAGGTTAAATACGCAAGCTATGAATAATTGGAGTGATCCTGATTAAGAATTTGAGGAGGGGTGAAAAATAACCTCCTGGGCAAACCCTCATTTTAGTAATTCTGCTCCTGTCAGTCAAAATCTCATGATTGCCTATTGCCTTCCCCGCCTGCCTGTATCCACCTGTTGTCTGTTTTCTGAAAGTTGGGTTTAGAGCTCCTTGGCCTGGGAAAGTCTTTGTTGTGGATTTGTGTTGTGCCTATAATAAAGGCAGTGGACCTGTAGCTTCTGCTGCAATACAAACAAAGAATAATAACAGCGATACTTTTCTCATTTGAGGTTACCTGGGGATAAAGTTGCTGGAGGCTTATGACTTTGATATAGACTCAGCTATGTCTCACATCCAATTAAACTTAACCACATGGTCTAACAAGCTGCCATTAGGGCAGTGAGAGCCCCAGTTTGATAGCAGAGTTAGCTTCAAAAATCTAACGCTTGCATTTGTTGTGACTTCCTTCCCTTGTGCCGAGATTGTGCTGAAGGGCATGAGGGGAGGTTCACATTCAGATGATACATGACCAGCTTGAGAGCTGTGCTTTAGAAGATGGTTGCACAATCTCTGCTGCCATTTTTGTAATCTTATAGCTTGCAATGTAAGCTCTTGCCCTAACAGCTCTGTGCTCAGATTTCACTGCTATGTGAAAAGCAAACAGCCAAAGGAAAGCCCAACCTTTAAAGGAAAAAAATCTTTGTTTGCAATTTTCTTTCTTTCTTTTTTTACTTAGGGAAAAACAAAATCTGTTTGAAATGACAGATGGACCCAAATCTTAAGAATACTTCAAGTACGGATAAAGAAGGATTTATGCTGCAATGTTTTTCATTTCCCCTTGTCGTTTGGATAGGCCACATCTGAATCTGGGATGCAAAGAATCTCTCAACTTGTGAGTAACAGGAATTCCAAATATGAAATCTGAACCCACCTCTGGTAAAAATGAGTGGAAAGCACAGGCCATGAAATAGAAGAGGGCTTCAGGCAACAACGCCAGACACCTCTAAGACACGCTGCTTGGCCACAGGATACTGCAGGGAACAAGCACGACTGCTGGCACGAGAAATAATGGAACAAATACATTGGTGGAAGTGGTTTTGGCATTTTAGCCACTCTGTAATAGTTTGCAATATCCCTGCCATTCTTAGGGATGACGGGAACCTTCTGGGAAACTATTTCCTCTGTACAACATCTAAACAGGACATCTTGCACCAGCAGCTTTTTACAGAACATACTTTGATGAGTATGAGAGTCAGGCAAAGAACGGAAACACGTCTGCAAATCCCCATCTGCCTAGATCGCGTGGTGCACTTTATAAAAGTATAACTCTGGGATCAGTTCTGGCAATGGTTTGCATACGCATTCACTATACAACACAAAGCCCCATTGAAATGAACCAGAAACTTGTACAGCGCATTTCAAAGGGACTGTGCAAAATACTAAGTAACAACAGCACAGAAACAATAGCTCATAATAATGCCAAAGCTGCTGGTGCATCCTGTTCTCAGTGTAGCACTGCGAGCTGTGAGTTGTGAAATTCACCTTAAAAAAAAAAAAAAAAAAAAAAAAGCAGGGAAATAAAATATGAAAACAATATTAAAAAGTCTGGCATCTTTCCATGAAAACCAGGAAAATTCAACATTGCCAAGCCAAGGAAAAGCAGCTCTGAAAAGAAAACAGAAAAGCAAGACTCCAAAAGCAAGAGTCCCAAGTAAAATGTCTAAAAGCAACATGGTCCAAACACATGGCACTTTAAAAAGCCTCCCATGAAAGTTTCAAGTCTGTAAGACTCAAAGTTGGCACCCTTTAGATTCATCAAAGAGAAGAGTTTCAAACACAACAGTATCTGGAGAACACCCTGATCACGCCATAGAAAACGCTGAAATCCAGAGCTGCCAGCACGCATGTTTGAATTGCTCTCGCTGTGCTGGGCTCAGGCTGTAAGGTCCCTGGGCAGAGACTGTGGCTCCCTCTGCATTCATACAACACAGTCAGTGCTTAACAATACAAATATCTATCGTTTCACCCAGCTCTAAGACCATGGAGATGGATGCTGATGGGGTATACACGATGCCATCTACAGCTTAGTTTTAGCACAATGGCTTTAGATGTCCTATGCAAATCCTACTCACTAATCCTACTCACTGGGGTAACGAGCAAAATAACTGCAGACACTTTAAGCAACATTAAAGACTATTTATAGTCACATCTCCTTTCCTTCCAGCGTCCACTGGAGGATGATGCTGAGTGCTTCTAAATACTCCGCCTGACCTGATGTGTCACATCAGAATTAAAAGCTGAAGAATCCCTGAGAATTCTGATTTAATCTAGGAAACCACTCCCAACGTGCAGAGTGTGAGAAAGAATTGCTCCACTTGGTACAGATATGCCAGCTTTGCTTCACCGTGGGAAACAGTTTCAGGCATTTTGGTTTTTAATGGCACTCTGGGCATAGGTGCATGGAAGATGCTCTTTATTTCCCCTCCTCTGTACAGTGCAAATTGACAGTTATATCAGAGAAAATAAAACTAAAAAATATATCAGCATTCACTCGTTATGGCTCTTCCAGCTCATCCACGTCATATTTTTTTCTTTGTAAAGTGAGGAACAATTCCAGTGTCATCCTGAAGCAGGTGGCTGTCTTCTTCCTTCATTTTCAGGCTCTCTTCTGCAAGCTGGGACAGATACTTCTGCAATCACAACACAAAAAACCAATCCATCTCTATTAAAACTGAAAACACTCAACACAAAATGGTCTACTCCTTTTCAGAGCTCTTATACAATCCCAGCACCTCAGAATGGAAGAATATACATAGAACCCCCCTTCTGGTGAAAATTCAAGCCAGGTAAAATGCTTAATCCATGGATTTGAAAGTTCTGTCATTTACTCTTGTGCCACAAGGGGAATTGCTGTCAGAAAGATCACAACATCCAGCAGTCTGTGTAAACAGACCTCACCACTGTTTGCAAGCAAACCCGCAGCTCCTGGGTGTTATAGCACAGGACCTAACCCCACTGAGCCAACTAAATTATACCAGGGTAAGACTGCTGCTTCAGAAAGTAGATACAGATTCTGAGTCATAATTTAAAGCATATAAGTTACATTTTCAGCACTTCCAGTTCAGACATGTATCTTGTGCACAAGAATATTTATATAAAGAGACAAATCAAACTCAATAATAATTAACAAAATTGAGTACTCTGGCTAGAGTATTTGTGCACATTGTTACCCTAAGAAAAAGCATTTCAGCGTTATTAGAAAATATGGATGTGGCCAGTGAGGCTTCCAACCTTCTGAAAGCACTATTAGTAGAAATGGAAGATGAACCAACTGATGTAGGTTGGAAGATGGTGCTCAAAGTATTTATTCACAGTCAACAGACTTAGAAAGAGACAGAAAGAAGCTTCTTCATCAGCCAGTCTACACAAATACCCACACAGTAACGTAGAGGTGGTCATACATACATCATTTAGTTGCAGGATTCCTCCAGAGTAGTTTACTCTCTGTTCTCCATGAGGACATTCCAGGAGGAATGGGAAATGAATGTAAAAAAAGAAAGGGCTATGTTCTGACTGCCAGGCTGTCTCACATAAATACACGTTGTGGATGTAAAAGGTACAGACTCAGTAAATGTAAAGAGTAGGCGCATAACTGTGAGAAAACGATGACTGCACCTCCATTAACCTGACTTGGGAGTAGAAGTTACATAACTCTTGATTGTGGCTCCCAGGTACAAAATTCCATATGGCAGAAGGCCAGAGTAAATGTTACAGGAGTGTACCAAGATATAGAATCCATAAAGATTACAAGGGATCTGTACATCATGAACTGTAACAAATCCCTAACACTTGTTGGATCAAATAACCCACGTGTTTCTGGGTTTGAATGATTATCCACCAAAATAAGACTGAGGTTTATCCTTCACCTTTAGCTGAAGCTGTCACCAGTTTTGAAGTTTTCAAATCAGGCATTCAAATTCATTTATAGGAAAATAAAAGTCTAGGAAAAAAAAAAAAAAAGACTTGTTTTCTTTAAATACAAGTTTTGATGAATACTGTATGAAGCTAGAGGTAAACAGGATAAAATGCTGCATGGAATTGCCAAAGGTAGCTTGCACCAGATGAATCTGACAGCTTGGTGTGATACTTGTAGGAGGGAAGACCAAACGTTAGATCTTTTGGACATGGAAAAAGCAGTGGATTGCAAATACAAATACCACCTGGGAAATTACGTATTAAGCCAAAGAGAACGGTACAGTACAAAAAGTGCGCAAGGCTGATAGGAAACAGCTGAAATTTGTTCATTGGTTGCTGTTCTTCAAGGGCAACACAGAGTGATATTAGGAGGTAATGGTGACTCATTTACTCATCACCTAAGTGAGGTTTTTGGAAGAAACGAACTGTGTAGTTTTGTGTTAAAATCCAAACGCTGCATATACATTCGAGACGTGGCTCCAAGAAGGTTGTATGAAAGATGACATGTGGCAAATCAACTGGAAAAGACTCATGTTCATGAAAGCATTTGGGACAATGACACTGGCATCAGACAGTGGCATCTGTCACATGGGCAAGACAACAGAATGACAGTCTGCAGAGCAGTCCCATAGCTTCAGATACAGCTAGAGCCCACAGGTCTTAAGTTGCTGGATGCACTCATTAAACTGCACCACCCTAAAAGACTGATGTTTCTTGCAGAGTACAATTAATTACTACGGTTCTAGAAACACAAAGCAAAAACTTGCTGAACTTCCATTTGAGTGCGCAGAAGTTGGATGGTTTTTTATCAGATGTATACTTCCTCCATTTAAGAAGATAAGGCTGTACAGAACATTATGTTTTCATTACCCTGTTTGCCAGTTTTCATTTTGACAGCGTTTGCTGCCTTTGTGCTTTCATCTCAAGTCAGAGTTACACACCTACTACAGTACATTTCCTGAGAAATGTATAATGGGAGAAAAAGAAGATTTTTTTCCATGCTCTCCCAAATTTGTTTGGACATTTTTTTCTATGACTTAGAATAACTTAGAAAGTGAAAATTGCTTCTTCTCCCTATTGGACTCATTATACATGGGGCTGGAGTTGCAACCTCTGCTTAAGCAAAGGTTCTTTGGGACACACCTGCACGGAATACAGGACAAGTACTGATGTGCTGCATTTGGTCAATTTCTCTGGATTTTCTTGAAAGAAGCTAAAACAGATATGTGAACTGGGCACCTGCAGAGCTCCAGTATTTGCTATGGGCAGAGGGAAGGAACAGAGAAAGAAGGGACAAATTCTTTCACACTTATTTTTTTTTTTTTTGTGAGCATGTGAGATCCAATAAAAGTGTCTAATAAGGA
Source organism: Coturnix japonica (assembly GCF_054131305.1). NCBI lineage: Eukaryota > Metazoa > Chordata > Aves > Galliformes > Phasianidae > Coturnix > Coturnix japonica. Next base: position 24,868,282 of record NC_140670.1, on the reverse strand, counting down.
CTCTTAACTGTCTCAAAGCTCCCTAATAAAAGTGTCTTCTGTAGTGTACACACCCCACACATGGGCATGGACTCAAAATGTGATGCAAGGCTGGCTCCTCAGTGAGTCCTTAGCATTAGGCATGATGCTTGCTCTGTCATGACTGATGCTATCAGCTGTACATGTGAAAAGTGATAAAGGCAGGAAATATTATTTAAAGGCAAGTGCCCATGGTCGCTTCATGCTATTATCAACGGCTGATGGTATACACTTATGGAAACCACACAAGTGATTACATGCCTCTGCATTTCCTTAAAGAAATAATTCAGTGGTGCCGTTCTCTGTGGCTGAACTGCCATGCTGTTCTGCAGCACAGGGAGGTGATTTCAGCAGGTCACAGCAGGAAAAGCCTGTGCATCACAGAGTACTGCGTGCTGAAACACGCTGCAGGAGCTTATGCTCATACAAAGCAAGAAAGGCAAAGTTATTAAACAAGTGGCATGTTCAGTGCTCCTGAAACTAAGAAATAATAACGGTAGCTGCTGGGCTCATCCCCAACAGCTTGAACATTTGGGACCCTTAGCAATGGGTAACTAAAGGTCTGAGTAGCTTGCTGAGCTGATGACAAGGAACCAATGTGTATGAGAAGATAAAATTACCAGCTGGCACCATTTTACTTCTGATCCATAAGTTGATGGCAGGGACCTCAAAATTTAGTCAAAAATTAGGGTGCTACATTTGGAACTACTGAAAGGTTTTGTTTACTTAAATTTCACTTTGAATTCTGCTCATGGCACAAAAACTGATTTTTACTACCATCACTATAATATACCCAGTCCATCCCAAAATCTAGTTATTGGCTATTTTCACGTGTGTTTTTACCTGAAGATTTTTATAGTGGACAGTACTTCTGCAGTGATTCGTCTTTGCCGTCTCTTCATTTGTGTAGAAGAGCCCGCAGAGCTTGCAGTAAAACCCAGTTCTAGGCACCACAAATTCCACACCTATAGAGAAATTCTGCATTACATTCACATGTCAGCTGGAAACCTTCCCCCCCAAAATAAGCTAGTTAAATGACATAGAGATGAAGACTGACCCTGGATACATAGAATGGCTTAGGTTGGAAGCTATCTTAAATATCATCGAACTCCAACACTGTGCCATAGGCAGGGCAACCAACCACCAGGACCAGGTGCCCATGGCCCCATCCAGCCTGGCTTTGAACGCCTGAGCTGCAGTATAAAATACCGTGCATTGCAAATACACCTTGCACTTCTCTCACAGATATCATACACATGGACCTTCTTCTCACAAAATCTTGGCTAGAAGTCTCACTGTGTAACCTCAAGGGCCAGAACAGCTATAGTAGTTACTACCAGCAAATTCACACTGACATCATGCAAATTGCTCTTAAAAGATGCATTCTCCCAAGTGTTTTGCTTGTGATCAGTGTTTACACAGCAAAGCGAATACTTTTTGTAATACTGAGAGTATAATCAACACTTTTATGGCAGGCACTGTTTTAAATTGCTAAGTATTTTTCATACCATATGTCTTAAGATTTCAACTCTCTAATTCCTAGAGAATTTCCTGGATGATCTTTCCGCCCTCAAGATTCCTTGACTTTGAACTGAGTTTCTACCACAGCCTCACCAGGCCCCTTATGAATGTAGTGTGCCTGTGGGGGGTACACAAGGCTAAAACATGCTAGTTTACTCTTCTTTCTGATTACTGCAGAGATTCCTTGCATCAGGCTCAGGTTTGAGACAAAGAAGCCCAAAGGAACTGATTTCATCAGTGACATTAACATCTTTTGCTATTCATCTGGAAAGAAACTGGCAAAGGTCTACCATGAAAAGCTCGTTTCTCTCAACAGCTCCCCTTCTGTCCTATACCCTGCTCCTTCGCTCTCCTCACATCTGAGAAATAAATACAGCAAGCAGCCTTAAAGTGACATCTTGTTGTAAGCTCTAGGAATTGCAGTGGGAGGCACCTCAGCCACCCTCGGCCTGAATGTCCCAACGTACCCAGGGGAATGCTGAGTTCGGTGAAGACGTCTTCTTGTTCCCAGCCTGCCGGAGAGTGCCTCCTCCTAGACTCTACTTCTGGGTATTCGAGAGATCTCATTTCCAGGTACCTAGAATTTGCTTAACAAATGAATAGATGTATTGAATGAAAACAGTTTATTAGTTTCAACAGACATCTGCAGAAGGATTCTTAGAACACTTTCTGGGTGGAGCTATGAATTAAGCTCTTCCATTCAAATAAGACCCCCACTCAGTGCTACTTCAACAATAGTTAATCCTATTTCTCCCAGATCATTTTTCTATTTTTCATATCATGTTTGCTATGTGTATTTTTTTCTTTTTAATATTTTAAATTCTAAACATATCCATAATATTACACATGCCTCTGGCCCAAGCACAGTTGAATTGCAGCCCTGTAACCACCTATGGCATCGCATGACAAGGGCTGGGGCTGGGCTGCATATGGGCAGCAGCACCTGCTGTGAGCATCTCCCCTACTGCCAACCGTCCCACAGCAGGACCCCCATGGCACTGCTGCCATATTCTTCCTGGAGCCACATCCTCAGCTCTGCAGGGGATGGGTTCTGCTTTATGGCTCTTGGCTTTTGAAAGGTTTGATTCCTACTGATCAACAGAAGTAGACTCAGACCAGATATTTCTTTTTCTTTTTCCACAGAGCAACAGAATCACAGATAAAATGGTGTGATTCCTGCTTTTCAGTCCTTACCTCAAGGAACCAGTTCCCTTAACCTGATGGCATTTCCTCTGCATTGCAAATTTCACCAAGATAAGGGCTACATTTTCTTACAAAACAAATACATTTCTGCCCAAACCAAACCTTTCCTGCCTTTCAAGTCTGCCGTTCAACATTCTGCAATTTCTGACTACAAGAATGAATTCTCCTTCATGACTCCTTCATGATTTTAAATGTGCATATTGCATGATTTAAAAGAAAAATAATAATTAAAAAAACCCGACTGATTGGCTTTCAAGTTAACTTTTAAGACCATTCCAAGTTTCCAAATGTGCTGAAGAAATCCTGAAAAACTCAAGAGCTTCAGTTGGTGTACACTTATAACACCCAGGGCCTTTCTGGCAATGTAAGTCTCACTTAGATTGATTTCTGGGCTTTAAAGCTGGCAGCTGCATATGCTGAGAGCCTAGAGCTTTGCACAGCAGCTACCACATCCACAGCAGACATCTGGGACACAAGCTCTTCTGGAGTTTCCAGGCTCTGCTACTGAAGCTTGATGTCTGTGAAGTGGGCAGCCAAGGGAGCCAAGCTTGCCATCTCCAGTTGCAGGGCATGGCATGGCAGATTATCTCCAAACATGCAAAGCCTGGAAAGCTGTCCTCAGGCCTAAAGGTAGGTACTGAAAGGTGAACAAGTTTCAAGTCTATTCAGGAAGAAAAAGTTAGGTCAAGATCAGATATTCAAACCAAATATTCTGCATGAAGGTGGCACTCATAAAACTTCTAGCAACTTCTGCTCACAAACCCTTCTCCAACACAAGGGCTCCAGTAGCAACCAAAGAAGAGCATTCCTGACCTATACGGCCTATTTCGTTTTCCACTTCCACTCCTCATTTGCTCAAATTTCATTTGAAAGTGTGACAAGGAACCAACCTCAATTTCAGACACTTAAGATCTCTTTTTTCCTGGCAGTAAAATATTAATAGACAGCTATGATTACATTTATTGGCACTATCTCACAGCATGTCCTATCAGATATATGAAAGGCAGTAGATAAGAGGAGATGGTAAGGCAAGCCCTGACAAAAGACACGTATTTGTGTGAACAGGGACTAAGAAGTAACAATCTGCGGATGATTTCCATGTTACTAATGCCTCCGTACAGTGTGCAAGAATACCCACCTTGTCCAGGAGCCAGCCAGACATTACAGATACTTTTCTGTTGACCTTCAGTGACTGTCACTCATTTCATTGACAATTCAAAATAAATTTAGCAGAGCACTGAAAGCGTTCAGTTAAACTCATGTGAACCTTGACATGACAATTATAGCAGCTTATGCCTTTCAGAAAGCTTGCAAGCTGCTTATCATATTTCATTTACACTATTCAGCTAAGAGCCTCTAATGGTTTAGCTTGGCAAAAGGCACCCGAGTTCTTTTACTGAGCTGCTCCAAGGACAAGTCTTGATACTATTAGCAACATTTACTCTTGTTAGCAATAAATTTCAGCCTACTGTCAGAGGAAACATGCAAGGCTCCCTGCAGGCTGAAAAGAAAAAAAAACAGTAGTTACCCTCTGGACACTCTTGGCTTCCATGTCTTGTTTCTTCACTAACATTTTTAACAAGCATTTCCATAACTTCTCTGCTTTCAGCCCCTTGTGATCCCATCTGTTTGTAATCATCTATAAATGCACCAGGGAGCTGGAGAGCCTCTTCTTTTAGCTGAACAGAAGGCTCTAAATGAGTGTCAGAGCCTTTATCATTTTTTACTTCTTTCTGCTGGTGGTCAGACTCCTTTGCAGACTGGTCTTCTTGTGACTCCTCTGGCTTCTGCTCAGGGTCCAGATTTAGGCTTGATGCTTCAGTTACAGCATCATCATTATCATCCTCCTCGTCATCCTGACAGATGCTAGAAGCTACACTGCCCTTTGCCGACCTGAAGTTTGTTTCTAAAGGTTTATGGGTAAATTTCTCTTCACTTCTGGTTAAGTGGCTATGATTGTTTTCCAGTTCTAACATGGTTGTCATACAGGAACACATTTCTGTAGCAGCTTTACTTTTTTGATCAACTGGTACAATTTCTTCAAGCTCAGTTATATCAGGCTCCATAATTAGATCATCTTCTCCCACTTCATCTACTGTCACTAATTCCTCCATGTTAGCAGGATACCAGGTCTCGCCTTCTATCTCACTTCCACTCTCCCAGTCTTGGTCCTGTCACAGAGATGTAAAAATATGAGAGGTCAGTGGGCTCTGAACATCAGTAACTAGGAAAAATTCCAATCTGGCTATGCCTAACTCCTCTCGTTTTTTAGTTTCAATGGATGACACGCCTCAGTGCTATGATTTTAAATGTTATACACACATACAAGTAGTATTTTTATAATAATAATATGGATTTCACTTTTAGGAGCTTCTATAGCTGCCTTGGAGACTGCAGCCCCTCCAGTCTCCCACTCCTTGCTTTTTTATAAGCAGACGAATAATGCACAGCCTGTCATACACTTTATTACATGACTGACTCTGCTACATGATCCCCAAGGAAACCAACCTCTCCCTTTCCTCTGCTTCTGTTCCAGAGCAGCCAGAAATAGGAACCACAATGAGAACACACTGAACACCACTCTAGCCCCTGTGGCTTTGACTTTTCTGGATTGAGTCCTTTAAATTCTAATGGTGACTGAGAAAATGCCTCTACCTTCTGTAGCCATTTCCTTCCTCCTGCAAGAGCCCTCTGCCAGAGACTAGAGATTGGCCTAGACCTTAAGAAAAATAACTTTTACAGTCATATTCCAAGATTTATAATCTGCTGTACTTCACATAGGAAATTATAGACGTGTAGGATGCTCAGACTCTAGTACTGGACTTAAGAAGTATCAGAATGTCCTTTTCATACATAGTTGGTGCAGTTTAGATTTCAGCTCTCAGTATCACTGTGAGCTCATAATCTGTTAATAATCTGTATTCTCCTCCTGTTTGGCCATTCGCACATTTCCTTTCCTAGAATCCTAAAACAGCAAGAAAACTCTGGGAGTTGACACTGTTCTTGCCAGGAGATCAGTTTTCTACAGCAAGAGATATCAATAGCTTCCATGTCTGATCATCAACCCATGACCCTACAGATATGAAGCTGGAGGAATTCCAAGGACATTGCTGCTCCCAACTGTGATGCTGCAGAAGGATTGTTGTGAAGACACTATTTAATTAAAACCAGAAGCAATCAGAAGAGGCTACTATGGGTAGACCATCTAAGGCCAATGTTCTGAAAAGTTTTCATCATTAGTCTCCCCTCCCCCTTCTCCACTAACTGACTGCATCTCCTATTTTTGGGCACGGTTCACAAAGTTACATGGTTCACTCAGGCATACATTACAGTTGTCAGTGCCAAGGGCTATGCATGCAAAGCAATGTACATTGGCAAAGAGCAACTAAAAAAAGAGTTCTGGAGACTTCGGGAAAAGGTCAAGACAAGGCAGGTTAAATTAGAAATCTCCCTTCTGCTGCCCCTCTATGCACCCTTCCAGAGGTCTTCAATATTTCAGTTGGGAGAATGTACCACCAAACCTGGGTCTTCACTTGTTTTATCATGGAAGCTGTACCAACAATGTGTCACCAACCTTCTCTTTTCTTGTGTTTTCCAGAGTCTCTCCAGATTCTCCTCCCTGTTTATCAGCTGAAGGTGAGCTCTTCTCTGGATCTTGCTCCTCTTTACCAAGCTAAAATAGATACAACATAAACACATATAGCAATACACAGTGGCACTCTATTATGTTTCTATTTTGGGTCTAGGGAAGCAAAGTCACTCCCAAGGTCATATTCTTTATTTCTAATATTTATGCAAGTCAACCAGACTGTGAGAAAAGACCCAAGAATTGGATTCCATTGGAAAAGCTGTACAAATAAGAATGATGAAAAAATGATGAAACAAAACTAAAGACGTGTAATGTATATCGTAGAGATGATAGTTAGAAGAGAGACTAGGAGACAGGTGGAGAAGAATGTGAATTCATTAAAATTTCCAGCCTCCATTCCACTGTTCTTTATCCACGCCTGTTATTCTTGGCTCAGATATGGTAAAGAGACCAGTAGTATTAAAAGTCTACAAACAACATTAACTGTTCTGTTTATTGATGCAGCATCAGCTGAGACTGTGACTACTTACACTGCTGATACTTTGGAAGACCAAAGCCACAATATTACCTGGCACTTATTAAAAGATGAGTAGAACATGAGTATGATAAGTTCAAGAGCATTCAAAACTATTTCTGCCCTTTCAAATACATTATTAGCAGTAGGCCCTGAGGGAGGTGTGCCTTTTACCAAGCCAGCTTAAAACGACTAGGAAATGTGCAGAGGGGTGTGCAACACTGATGATTCAGGAAGCTGCTTGACCTTTCTGGAAGTGAAAGAAATCTCCCAAGGAACCATCCATCACAGTAAAATATCAGCCACAGGAGAAAGATGACAAAAAGTGGTTACAGAAACACATTTCTATGGCATGAGCTAGTGCTGCTGCCCATTGCAGAGGCTAGCTGAGTTACAAATCCAGGTACTTTACTGACTGGGAGTATTTCTGCAGAGATCCCATAATTTTACAGATAAGCTGATTCATTGGTTCTACCATGGGAAGACAATTCTCCAGTACTCTGAAGAGAGCAGTGTGAATTATCCCTGCTGCAGATGACCTCACATTCAGTAGACACCAATTGCTCTACTGAGCTGACCAAAAGAAAATGTTCCTTATTGTTAGGCCATTCCCCATCTTATCAGCATAACAACCTATAGCAATAGCAGCATAATTACATACATTGTGCATCCCTGTAACATTACTAGACAACTTAATTCCTAGATAACTTGATTCTTAACACAGGCAGTGGAAGAAGGTAACAATGCAAAGGCAGCAGCCATGGGGGTTTAGCACGGATTTGGAAGACAGAACAGCAAACCAATTGTCTCTGCCAGGCAACCCACATGCAAACAGTAGAAGTTCATTTGGTTTTGTTTTCAGTTGTCTCTTCCCTTCCCCTCACTGTTTATCCAAAAGGTCTGCACATGGCAGTGAAAGATTATATATCCAGGTACAGCAACTACAATGGAGTAACAAATTTGCACAGACTTGGATGAGGTGACCTCCCATGATCTACTCTAGGAATATATTCCCTAACCCTGTCATGGCATAACATTGCATGTTACCATCACACACCAAAGCAACTAACCTAAAATACTTCAGAAAATGCATTACATCAGCATTTACCTATTTCTTACGTACAGTTTGGGATCTCTACCTTATTCTCAGGAGGTTTGGTTTCCTTCACATCACTGCCTTCAGCAACAGCATCTTCTTCTTGGTCTTTTTCAGCTTTCTTCATTCTATTCTTATCGCTTTGTTTCTGCCTGGAGCTCTCAGAGACCTTGTTATGCTTCTGTTCAGCCACCTCCTCCCTAGCAGTGTCCTCGCTGTAAGAATGCCTGTGTTCCCTGAACTTTGCCTCTTCTTTTCTCTTAGATCTCCCAGAAAACTCCTGCCTCTGAAATTTGTCACATTTTGACTTAGAGGCTTTTCGGTAATAGTCATCTTCCCTGCTCTTGTAGCCAGACAAAGGGTGGAGGGAGCCGGGAGAACCACTCCTTATATATTTTTCTCTGTGCCCTCTGCCTCCTTCAATCCGTTCATCCAAGTCAAATTTGTCTAGCTGTCGGGAATAATGTTTCCTCTCGTGTACCCACGTGTCAGTCCTGTCTCTCTTCTCGTCCCCATTCTCTCGCCATTCTCTGCTTTCTCTTTCTTCTTCCCGTCGAGAATATGGGGACTGATCCCATGACTCTCTTCCATTTCCCCAGTCGGTCCTGCTGGTCCCCATCGGGCTGCGGGGTGAACTGCAGGAAGTAAAGCTGGGAGTGTGGGATCGGGGCGACAAGGAACGGCTTATAGGGCTGCGAGAGCGGGGCCTCTCTGTGCCATACCTGCTGCAGAGGGAAAAGGCAGCTGTAACTTGCTGTAACAGTGGGCTGCTGAGGTCTTGTGTACTGAAAACACTCTGGGACTACCCTGGTGCCAGCACCCCTGAGACCCCAGGCCTGTCACAGACACGCACTGCACAGATTTGTATAGAATACACTCATTTTTTCTTAAAAACAAGGTGTTTAACATTGAAACTGTGTATGTTAATGCCCTTACAATAATTCTAGCATTAACTAGAGTCTAGTTATCTAGACAAAAATGAAAATGATAAATTATTTAAAATAGATGTTTTTAGGCTCTATTTCTTCTCCAGCTTTGCTGGGAGGTCCAGAAAGTACTAATGAAGCCAGACAGATCAGAAGTATACCAACTACATTTCCTCCTCTCCAGTGTCAGTGCAGCTCCAGCCTTTATGCTTTTTGCTACGGAGGGTGGAGAGGGGGATGGCTCCATTTGTGTGTTCTTCACTTGTCAGGCATATTTTCTGAGTCAGCAGCAGCAGCAGTAATGAGTTCATTTGTTTTCTTAACAAGTACAGTTTTTCCATCTGAACTCACTACGCAGGTTCTGCACTTATATTGTACCCACTTACATTTTTACGGTGATTTGGAATGCAATCCAAAATAAGAAAGGCAATGAGATATGTGAGGGAAGCACACAGACTATGCTCATTATACTTTACCTGTCTGCCTCACGCAGCAGGTCCCTCTCCCTCTGTGAGTGGATGTCCTGGATGATAGCAGCCACGTTCTTACCTGGTTTCTACATCAGACAAAGACACTGTTAGCACGCTGCACTGCTCTGCAAGCTGTTATACAAGATTTGCCCTTTAAGAAACAGCATGCACACATCATTCCGTTACACTAATGAGAAATATTTGGTTTCAGTGTTCTGGTTATAGTCTTTTCTGCAACTGGTATCTCAATAGCACGATCAAAGCAGTAAAATGATACAAATGGAAAATCTGCTTGTAGCACTGTCTGCTCATAATCGGCTTCTGGAAACTTGGCTCTGGAAAGCAGCTTGAACTTCCTTGCTATACACTCACTGCAGAGTGTATAACTGGATATAAGATGACACAAATCAGACCCTTATTCTAATACCTGAACTAAATAGATGCATCAGCCTATTGTTTCCTATCCTAGGAAGGAGCTGCCTTAATTCCATACTACAATATGGCTCTAAAAGACTGTGTTTGGACATGGGAGTCACAGAAAAGCTAAGTAAGTGCAATAAAAATGTGTGCAAGAACTGTTGATTACTTGAGGTTCAAGATCACCTCCAAAAGATGCACAACTCCAGGCTGGAGTGTGTGCAATCCATCAGCCATGTGGAGCATGCACAACTGAGCAACGTAACCATGCAGGAACTCAGAACAGTTCAGAGTGTTAAGTAATTCATGCATGTTCCCCTTTCAAATCACTGTACTTTTGTTCATTTGTTTGTTTTCAACAACAAGGAAGAGTTTTTGCTCATAAAGAGAAAACCAGTTCCATGATCTGAGAAACTGACAATGGAACTGCTGAAAATCTTCCTGAAATCCCATGCTCCTGAGTAAGTCTTCATGTTAAGATGTACAACCTCCACCACCTTACTCTGCAGTGCCTCAGTACCACAGTGAGAAAGAATACCCTGGTTTACGGGGCAGCAGTTCCTTCAGGTCTCCTTTTACTTGTCTTCCCTTAATGCTCGTAAAATGCCTTTTAACTTGGAACACTACAAAGTTGTTTTATAGAATCATTGTGCTGTGTTGGGATAATATAAGGCTTTTCAGCTCTTCACTGCTGGTTCCAGTCCAAATCTACATGCAAAAAGCCTATTCCTTTAGCATTACATACAGCAGAACAGAAGCTGCCATAAATATGCTCTCAAGAATACTGGCTTTTGGACATCACTCAGATGTCCACATCAGAAGTGTCAGAGAAAAAGTCTACAGAAAGTCCAAAGAACAAATATTGATCTGTTCTGATTCTATGTCTGTGTGTGTATATATATATATATGTATGCCAAGAAAGAAAAGCTAATCAGGATGATGCTTAGTCCTGCCATTGCTGCTCAGCACAGAGACTATATTATGTTTTGAGTGTGCAAGCAGTGAAAAGCAGTGCGCTAGTCTCAATGCTTGTCTAAAAGAATGGCACTCCCTTATTTTTACTGACATACGTTATCTTACATATAGATTTGTGCCTTAGTTCAACCAAGCAGTGTGGCTGCTCAGTTCAACCTTAGTTCAACCAGCTAACACACATTCATTAGTTTATCTTCATTTCGTTTCCCACAACATTAAAACATTAATTAGAAAACAGCAACCAGAAGGACTTTAAGATGTATCCTCATGGACAAGCAATGGTAACTCATGAATTCTTATCAGGAATCTGATCTTACCTTCAGCTGCAACTCCTTGTATCTTTTAGACATCCTAATCAGTAACTTGTCATCATTTATCATAGCGGGCTTTTCTTTGTAGTACTGCACCATGGCTTGTGCTGCTTCACTGTAAGCCATTTCCAGAAAGGCCTAGCACAGATGGGGAGAGCATTAAAATCTACTACATCATTACAAAACAAAGTATTAGAGAGAAATAGAGATTCTAAGGTGATTGCTCAGCCTCTTGTTTACTAAAAATAATGGTCACAATCCAGCTATGAAAGATGATACGCAGCTTTAAAAGCTGGTTTAAAAAACCCAAATAACTGGAATCCAGTCTTTCCTGATATACAAAAAAACTACCTTTTCCTCACTGGAGCTTCTACAGGGCAAGTAGAGTGTGAGCAACCAGAACGAAGCAAAGAACTAATGATAATAAAACAATAATATTAACTAGCATTTCTATTTGCATAAAAAACGTTACTAGATGTAACCATGGTTTAACTGTCCAAGGGGAAAAAACTCATCTGTGTACCTGACAGCATTTTGAAACGTTAATGTTGCTCACTGGCATGGATTCTACTTCCTTCTGCACTGTCTGCTATGGATACATGATTTACCAGTCTACCATGCCCATCACCACTGGTAGACATAACCCTGAAGACAGAGCTCTGCTACAGCATGGTGCAGGTTAAAAGAGTGCATGGGCACCATCTCGTTGAGCATGTCAGTATGACTTTATGCCTATTTACATCAATACTGGTGGCTCCAAAAGCACAGTACCTGATTAGTGGATTTCATGAGGATATAGTTGGTGACCTTCCCAAATGGAAGGCCCAGGTTAATGACATCGTTCTCTGTGCAGCTTCCCTCGGGGAGATTGCAGATGTGAACAACTCGACCCAGTGTAGATTTCCTTTGGGGAAACTGGAAAAAAAGCCCAACTCAAAACCATGCTTTTATCTTAGATATTCCAACCACTAGAAAAGATCTTACATTTCTGCAAAAGAAAAAAGACCTGAAACGATCTGTTCTAAGCACCTGTTTTTAAGGACAAACATCCTTAATTGAAACCATCCTGATTAAGACATTTTCTTTCCCATCATATCTACAACTGAACTGTGGTTTGCAGTGGAGTCTCCATCCCTGGATTACTGGGAGAGGATTACTAGGAGAGATGCTCTAGTTTAAATGGGAATAGTGATATGGCTGCAGAAGGTAACTTGCACATCAAATCTAAGAGAGTAAGGGACTTCAGGGCCCTGCCATGTTCTAGTAGAGGGCTGGGAGCCCAGCACAAGAGAGAGAGTTTGGAGACCCCTCAGTGCTCAGAGGTGTCTCTGCAATGGGGAGGTCTCAGTCACACCAATAAGCTCACTGCAGGTCTGGTATCTGTCTGGTACACCTGCCAGCTCCAAGGTTCTTCTGCCAAGTCACGCAGCCTTTGCTCTGTCCTTCTGCATCTGCCTGTCCCACTGATGGCTCTGTGCCTTCCCCACACGAGGGCATCACACAGTACTGAATAAAACACCCTTCACAAATACTTTGCCAGCAATGCACACACACACAAATAAAGAAGAATATTTTCAAGCAGACGTTCACTGCAGTCCCTGCTGGATTTATGAATGTTAAAAAACAGTTTAAATGACTACAGAGGTGTCCAGGATAGCAGGGATTGAAATCAAGCCCTCCTTATGCTCACATGGAACAGATCAGGCTGCTGGTAAAAACAACATTGTCCATTCTGCAAGAGGACTCAGCTGTACCTGAGGTTGGAACACCTGCTGCTTTCCACTCTCTTTGCAGCACCACATAGTCAGAGACACGTTTCTCTTGAGAGCATGCTGACCACAGGGGCACACAGAGAAGCAGAGGTCCCGGACTAAACAGGGACAGGCACATGCTGTTGGTGCAGCAGTCACTTCCCAAAGGTGGAAACCTATTCTGGGGTGCTGGGGCAGTTCCCAAAGAGCTGCCCATCTCCCTGACGTGTAAAGCAGTCTCTACACTCCTCATGCAAAGAGACATCAGCGTATACCAAGAGAGAAATACAATTTACCTCAGCTAATGACATGCAAACCCTGCTCACACAGGATTAAGTCTTCCCAGAATACTTCCCCGTTTATGACTTCCGCTGTTAGGGTTTTATTGAAGAAGTAATTCTACCTTCAGTTAAAATTGTGCCATTCAAGGGAAGATGCAAATCACGTAATGTCATGGGATCAAATTCACCAGAGCCATCACAAATGTTTGGCTTGTCAGCAAGTTCACAAGTTACAGAGCTAATGTTATCTTATTTGCACCTTCATCCTATTACCTTCCCTCCAGACTTTATCACTTAACTGCTGGTGTGTTTTTGCTGCAGTACAAACCTGCCTCATACAGCAGTCTGCTATTTAGCTCACAGAGACTGTCCAGGTGCATAAGGCAAATCAAACAAGTGCCACAGTCCAAAAGAAGGTGTTTTCTCTAGCACAAGCATAACAAAAACCTGACCCTGAAGGAAGACGAGAGAAACTCAGCTCCACCTGAATTGAAAAGCAGTGATGGCTGAGTGCATCTGCAAGGCAGCAAGTAGCACACAACCTACAGCTGGCAGGGAAAAAGGAAATCTTCCTGACAGCACAGGAACACCTCATGTCACCTGGCACCTTCTGTTTGTTTTGTCAGATCTGTTAAGAGATGGTGTGTTAAGCATATATAGGACTAGAAAAACAGCTGTTCCCTCCCTAGGCTCCAGGGCCCAGGCTCAGACATGAACTCAGCAGTACATTAAATCAGATGACTCTAAGACGTTACCACCTCCCCCAAATTGGCAATGGCTTGAATTGAAATGTCATGTCATAAATCTGCTATAATTCACGGCTAAAAAGTGGTCAGACACTCATACTGAGATCAGATGAGCTGTACCAGACAATATTCTTGTCAGCTGATTGAAGTTAAATTGGATCCATTCACTAAATGAGCTGTAAAACACAGACAGAAAAGGAATATGCAAGTTCTATATACACACTTAGGAAGTGAAAGGAGTGGTGTGTCCAAATGTGATTTTCAGTAAGACTTCACGTTAACTTTCTTTGATGTCTACAGGGATCTACCAGCACAGTCGGACAACTATTAAAAAAAAACAGTTTGTTCAAAAAATAAATGGTTGAATAAATTATTTGCTGCATAGCAGTGAAGGGCATCTCATGCAGTTTGCCACACTCTTTCATCAATGTAATTCAGATATTTTTAACTGCGTCTTTTTCCTCCCCATTTCTGGGGATCTCTTACTTTTCAAATCCTTTATCCATTTCTTGAGCTTTTCATAACTCTTTCCTCAAGAAAATAAGAAACCGACAGTCCCATCCCTTCATTGCCAGTTTCCATCCCTGAGGGAAGGCTCTTAGTGCTCTATTTGCCTTTAGAAGAGGGACTGAGTTATTTGCAGACAGAGAGCATGTATCAAGCTCTCCCAGAAATCTGAACACTTTGTTTATGATTACATGCAGGGTCAAGTATAATCTCCCACTGCTCAGTTAAATGGCAGCAGCTTAGCTGAAAGTGAATACTGCTGTGCAAAGGTGTAATAAATTATAAACCACCTGGGTTGCGGGGGGAATGACAGCTGGTAAACTCTAATTTAACACCTCTAATATAGCTCCCTGACCACCTCCCGAGCTTCTGAAGAAAAAGGGGATTTGTAGTGCCCAGGAAAGCCAAAGTTATTGGTTCTTTTATCTCTCTTAGCACCGCAGGTCATTCAGAAGGACTTCTGCAGGCAGCTTAGATGATAAATAGTGACAGATTCTGAGGAGAAATGATACTGGTATTAGCAGTAATTTCATTTGTTGTGAGGTTGACAGACATGATGAAAAGGAACATTCCTCCACAGCCGCCGCGACTCCAACCTTTGACCTTGGAGGCAGCCATCACAAGCAGCTCTGCTCTTTGCTGCCCTGCACACGTGGTGTCTGTGACAGGCAGAAGCCAAAATCCCTTCCAACAACCCCTGTCATAGCAAAACCCCACAGCACAAAATTGATTGGATCACACAAATCTGGGTGATGTTTTTGTAAGCAATACTGATGTGAAATGGAGCGGCACAGGGACGCGGCTCAGCCTGTCCTTCCGGAGTGCCTAAGCTGACATCAGGATGTGTACATAAAAGCTAACAAGGTGAAAACTTGAACCCCTGGATTACTGCTGCTATTCTATGAACAACCTAACATTACTCCTCGATGTTTCCAACTCTAATAATAGCTTTCTTATATACGTTGAGCTTCAGTTTAACCCTAACATCTTTGTATTTTTATTCTGCATATGATTTGCAGTTTCTCTTCTTTTAAAACCATTTGCTTTCTCAGTTTAAAAGCCACCTTTAATGTTAGATTTATTTATTTATGACACTTCTTGCTGATCATGATGGCAATTCAAATGCACACTAGAGGAACACAACTGGGACCTGTCCTGATCACTGGGGGGGATAATAAACTGAAACCACAGAAGGTTTATGCATACTGAAGTAAACTTGTTGAAAGGTTACCAGTGGCAGCAGGCGATATAAATAGTACACTAAAACAAACTAAGAAAAAGCTAGTCCAGTATAATGAATCAAACTGGGACGCCCAAGCGAATAAGCATTAGTGGAGCTGCAGCCACTGTCTTTCCACCACTGCTATCTGAGAGGAGGACCCCAGCAGAGAGTGATTGCTCTAGATAAATAACTGAAGAGATGCAGGCCTCTCACTGGGATCGATACTTAAGAGTAAGTAAAAATTAATCCAGCTTTTCATTCCTAGCTGAAGCTGATTTTCCTGCTTCAAAATGGCTCAGCAAATGATGGGGGGGAAGCTACGGGATACACACAAAACAATCTGCCACCCTCTCAAAATCCTTCTAACAAGCAAACAATTTCAGCACTGAAAAAAGCCCCAAACCAATAGAACTACGTCTACATTTGTTCTGATTAAAAACATAAGAGAGCTGCAGATAAATTTAAATGACTGACTGAATGATCCCATCGTAGCCTAAAAGGAAGCCTTAAAATGACACGTTTTTAATTCCAGTAAGTAGAAGAGGTTTCTGCAAGAATCTCTGCAAGGAAACCAAATTCTTAAATACTCACTCTTACCCCTGATGGAAGAGAAGGAAATGTAGCACCTGGCTGGCCGAAGGATCTCGCTGACGTAGTGATAAAAGATGAGCCGACATTTGGTGGGTAATCTAAATAATGGATTACACAGTTTTATGAAAATCTTGATTCATATTATTATCTTGACTCAGTAAGCAATGCCCCATTTACGTAACAATTCATTTCATCATTTCAACACCACTGCTTTATTGTACTGTGGAAGCAACTACTTGTTGGAAAGAAAAATAAATTCCTATTTTGAAAGGCAGGTTGTCTTTTATGTCTTTCTGAATGAGATGTATAAAAGCTATTTTTCCTGGAAACCTGTATCATACATCAATGGAAATGCCCCCTTCTCCCCACAGACTGAAACCCCCTTTCATTAAAAATAGCTTTTTAATTATTGTACATGCAACCATTCACCTTCAATACTAGATGGATTGAAAACTGCTGCACTATTTGGTGATATATGCAATGTTCCATCTGATGAACTTAACACACACCGGATACCAGTGCTGGAAAAGAAAAAAACAACTTTAGGAGCATGCATAACGTGTCATCAATATCAAAGCCTAATTATTAGAGTGTAAATTCCTGGTATAAAGCCATTGAAGTAAGGGATGCTCTATTAGAAATTCAGTTGGAAAAGCAATGCTGAAATAATACTTACTTATCTGAAAAAGCCATACATTTTTGGATGTGAAGAGTTCCCTTTACGTGCTGATCCCAGTCCTGTATTGAAACAAAGAGACGATGAGCACAGGAAAAATCCTAAGAAATCTGTGAAAGATTGCTTCTCTGTTCGGTTTACCTTATTCTAAAGCCAACACTGAGATGCTGAAGATCAGAGTGTGTGATACTGGAGCCAAGTGTACTTTTTTCCAGAGCATTGACTGATCTGTTATTTATGGACTCAGTTATCAGTTACTTAACACACGGATAGCTTCCCTGTATTAGTTTTTAAATTCTGCATTTTATTTCCATTAAATTAGGTCATTTATTTTGAAAAGCTGATCCTGAAAGGCTCTGAGCATCCTCAGCTCCTGCAATGTCCATAACAAAGCTGCTCATCACACAGGGCAGCAAAGATAGTGATCGTTCATTTCAGTTGATTAACACGTTTGTAAGAGAAGTGCATTCTGCTATTTATGGGCCATTCTGCTATTTATGGACCAAATAAGGCAGTGTATTAAACACTAACAAACAGAACAGCCAAAGCTCACTGTAATTACAATTACACCACTCTTTTAAAATATTTAATGAAAAACACGCCTGTACAGTGTGCCCCAGGTGGGGGTGAGTTCAGACCACTCCTATAGCTGCAGTAACCATAGAAAAGCCTCTTGCAAGCAGTTGCTCAAAGAATAAAAGGGAAACATGAAAGAGCAAATATATTCAAATCTCCCAAAGCCACAGGGCATGTATGTATCATGTGCTATTTCAGTTCCTGGCTACCTTCCTTTGTATACTCATGCTGTTGCAGTATTCTTGTCAGGCCAGCACTGGCATGAAAACACGTGCCTTTGCAGTGAAATGCTGGTCCAGCAATGTGATGGAAAAAGGCCACAAGGACCTGTGGGACAGAGCTCTCCTAGAGGGCAGAACAACTCCAGGCAAGGCCCACGGATGGCAGTGGGGCTCAGAGCCACACATGTGGCTCTCTCCAGAACTGGCCTATATGATCTAGCAACACAGATTCTCTGTACAAGAGGCAAGTTACTGTTCAAGGTTGAGTTTGAATTTTGGGCTCTTTTGACAGTATGAATGTGGTCAAGACAAGCTGTTAGGATCCACAGCAGATAAGATCTGGGAGCCTGGTCTGCACCCTGTATGCTGGGTAGCATCTTTCTTCCAGGGCAAAGCCACTGGGGCAGTGTGTCCTAATTCTTTTCTTTGAGTTTCTGAAAGGTGGAGGACATCCCAACAAAGCAATTATCAAAGTCATTTTATGGGAAAGTGCTATTTTGTTCAAGCAAGTTTGCACAAAGCTTCTATCAGGAAGGCTTTGGGATCAGAAACAGAGACATCCAAATGAAACTGCAGATGTGCAATTACAACACTAGCTGGAGGAGGTGGGATCAGGTTCAAGCTCCTCCTCGCCTTGATTTACACCCATCAGAGATGGGAACGACACATGCCTGGGTCTGGCATTTCTCAGGCCAGGACCACAGCCTCCCAGCAGCAGGCTGCTGCGCACACACATTGCTCTCCACATTTTCCCAGTGCAACGCGTAACAAAAACAGATCTTGAAACCTCAGCAGTTTCCACAGAACAGATTTACAGCACCCCAAGCCCTACGAAACTCTGCTTTTCAATGTGTAATAGAGACAGACCCGGCTGACAGACATGGCTGTACTAAGACAGGCAGACAGATAAATCATGTGACACATGAGCAGGGAAACCCCTCTGAACACCATGGGTGCCCCTGGGTGCATTAAAATCACTCACCTTCAGATCAAAGATCTTCTTGTCACAGAGGGAGCAGATGTGGGGGAAGTGGAGGGGAGCCACGCCATGGAGGTCATTCAGCTCGTGGGGCTGCAGTGACCTCATGGGCAGGTCGGGAGCACCGGTGCTCAGCTCCTCATTCTGCCTCAGCCGAGGGCTGCCGAAGCTCTGCTTGCTATTGTTGAGCCTGCCGAATGCTGGGGCAGCGGCTGTGCTAAACTTTGTGTCAGGTGTCGGTTCTTCGGGGTTGTACAGCTCGTTTCTTATTTCATACGGCTGCTGGCTTGCTGATGGCCACATGCTGTCACTGGGCAGGAGGTCAGACTTGTTTTGGCTGGAGAAATTCGGGATATTTTCCCACTGGTTGCTTGTACCTGTGCCATGTAAGATGGGGCTGGGATCTCCTTTTGGATGAGCACCGGTGTGTGGATCACCAGGGAAGGCTGGTGCTGCCCCATAGGTGTCTTTCTGGAACCCCGTTGGAGCATCGTGCTTTAATGGGCCGGCAGAACCAAAGGGCCCCTCGTAGCGAGCCCCAACTGCTGAAGGGAAGCCGGGCTGATCTCCATCCGAGGTATACGCCTGTGGGGCAGTGACATTTTGCTTGCTGTACTCATAAAAGCCCCCGGCGGCAGCAGCAGCAGAGGGGCCCACCTTGTTGAGTCCAACCACCACGGGCTGCTGGCTGGAGGTGGGAGCCATGACGCCTCCAAAGGGACTCATGACGATGGTATTGGGGGCCTGGGCCTGCACGGGTCCCAGGCTGCCCCCTGTGCTCTGTGCAGGAAAGGCAATGCCACCGGAGGAAAACCTTGTGCTAGTGATGCCAGGCCCTGGAGGAGGGCCACCCGCAGCATGTCCCGGAGGAGCACCCATCACAGACGGGTGCCTCAGCTGGTTGAAGAGCGGCTGGGACATGGCCACTTTGGAAAGCACCTGGTTGAGGACTGTGGCAGCAGCTGGGTTGCTGGTGACGGCGGTCTGAGCCAACTTCAGCCTGTGCAGTGTGAGCTGTGCCTGGAGCTGGGCCAGCTGCAGGCTGGCCGGAGAGGGGAGCAGGGGGCTCGGGGCACTGACGGAGAACGGGCTCTTCTCCAGGAGCTTGGCAGCGCTGCAAAGGATCGGGATCAGGTTAGCTAAATTCACTAAAATCTGACTGTGCTCACCTCCTGCTATAGCCCAGCATGAGACAAGCCGTCACTATGATAGATTTACCCTTTGAAACACAGAGGGAATAAGGTGGTGGTCATAAATGCAGTCGTAATTCAACACCTTTGCTTAAATCTCAGCTGCTATACCATTTTCAATCCAAAAGTTATGAGGGAGACAAGTACATCAGAGACCTCTCTTGAAAATCCTCATTTAACCCCTCACTGACCCTCTGTATCAGGCCTTCAGCTCCTTAAAATTCATACCCATAAAGCAGACCAGGAGAAGAGACAACACAAGCCCTCCCAGAGCGTCCCCAAATCTCTGTTTTTCCATTGTTTTATGCAACCTTTCCCCTCCCTGCTCAGGCACATGTTGTGGTGTTACCATTACATTTGGTAGGACCAGAACCACCTTCTCCCACAGAGCAGGAGGAAGCGAAGAAAGGAACATCAGATGGGACTGTAAAACCAAGCTGGTAAGAACTTCACAAATGGAATGTAAGGCAAAATTTCTGCAGCATAAGAATCAAGGTCTACCTAGAAATTAGAAGTGGATTGAGTGTTCTCCGTTAAGTCTTACATGTGGGGTAAATTCACACTAATTAAGCCTGCTCGAATTCCAGAACTAGGAATACAGGTGATGACACACTGAGGTATATGGTGGTTGGAAAGCACCTTTGGGAGATCTCCTCTGCTCATACCACCTCCCCTGCTCTCACCATATGCTGGTGGAAAAATATCACCCCAAGTGAGTTAAGTCTAATAAATCTATATAAGTGAGTGAAATGTTATAAGGGAAGAAATCAGGCAATGCTTTTCCTGCCCCCTCCCCCCCCCCCCCCATCCTTCTAGCTCCAGCATCACCAATGGCAGAGCCAGCCTGGTGCATGTGTACATACACCATCCCCTCTCTGCATGTCACACTGGATTCTATTAGCCATTTTCATGACCCCACCCGAATAATGTTAGCCATCACTTCTTCCACGCATAGAAGCCTCTGCTCACAGATGGCACAGCAACTCAACACATTACAGACGGCTGCTGGCCCTGAAAATGAGAACAGAGAGCACTCGAGCATAAGGGATGCAGTTCAAAGCTCAATTAATTTATATTGTAAAACTGTATTTAGAGTTTCAGTTCAGGCCTTTCAAAGCAGCAGGGGCTACACATCAACCGCCATGCAGCGCTCACTGTTAATAATCAGCCAATTTGCTCAACTGCATGGATGAAGTTGTAGCTAATGATAAATGTCTTGTCAGCATGCTACATTTGAAAACCACAAATTAGGGAAACATCTGCTTAAGTCCAAAGTATGACTAAGAGAAAATGAATGGGTTTCGCGTTTAACATTTCACTTCCACCAGCAACTGCAAGGCACATCTGTCTCCAAAACTACAAAACGCCGTTTGGATAAGTGCATCGTTATGTAATGACGAGACTCCCTGTCAGCACAAGCTGACACCAGCATGCTTCTGCACTGAGGTGTCTTTTGTTTTCCTGTATGGCTTCCATCCCTCTCTCTCTGACTTGCATTTATAGTAAGGTTTGCTATAAATCTGACCACAGATGAAAGTCACGATGGAAGTACAGCCAAAACAAGAGAGAGGCTGCAGGAATCCCAGCCTGCAGGATGTTGAGGGCCCATTAGGCCACCGAGAAGCCCCGTGGAGCACGAGGGGCTTAGCAAGCAGAGGATCCCACATCAGCACAGCACACATGCTGCTGTCACTGCCTGGGAACGCAGTGTGACCCCATACTGTGCCACCAGCATCTGCACTGCACGGGACTTGCCGCGCTCACAGCTACTGTTTAATTTTATTGCTGCTTGTAACTTCTGTACATTAAGCAAGCTGTAAAACTGTTTTTAAAGGTTTATAGAGCATGCAAATATGAACTGCCCGGTGACCCTAAAATAAAAAGAGGAGTTGGCAGACAGCATGTAATGCTTTCAGGCTCAGAAGCTGCAGCTACGAACCCATGGGGCAACCTGCTCATCCCTGCTCTGGTGGCTGCCTGCTGGACATGGGCATAGGTCCCTCCCTGTGAATCCAATGCTTCCACAAGACCCTGAACTCCCCCAGATTCGCTGCACAGCTTATATTTTGTCTGACCCCAGCATGCACACAGTCACTTCCAGAGTACCCTGGCTTACAAGCTTCTGCCCCAACCCTAGAGGCCGGTGGTGGGCAGGTGGGGACTGTGAGGAGCTGCCTCACCTGGGAGAAAATTAATGCTGAAAGGGGAAGCTGCACCCCTTCCCTCTCCCCCCCCGCCCCCCAGCCTCTCACAGAGGGATGGAGTTAGCAAGAAGGGTCATTCCCATGCACTCCTAGTTTTGGGAATGGCCCTGGCTTCAGCTGTCTGGTTTGCATTTCCAGATTTCAGGGTACTTCAGTTGCATGCTTTATCCTCCCGCTGCAGAAACGGAATATTTTAGCATCTAATCAAGCCAAAGAAGGAAGGGCATGGTTGTGGGGCGGTGGGAAAAGCAGATGTGCAGATGGGAGGTCAGGAAGACAGTTGTATATAGAACATCTCTTAGAGCAATGCCCAAATGTAAGGATTTCTGTTGCATTACGAAATACAGTCTGTAAGAGGCGTGCAGGACTGCCACGCACAGCTCTTACAATTTCTTTCTCTCTTTCTGTTATACAATCATTGTACTTACACACTCGATAAACAACACTTGGCAAATCATCCCACTGCAGTTTTACTAACTCATCGAAAACTGCAAACCCAATAAGAAGATGGTATTTGGCTTTGGCATTTCATGGGGCCATTTGCCTCTTGTACACGCACAGCTCCCACCCCGGCTCATTCCCAGTTTACCAACATGCAGCTCCTGGCTGCTTGGGGTGGGGGCTGCTGTTAATTGAACCTCACTCCTCACTAAGCCTGCAGAGGCCAAAGTCAGCTCTACCCTCCTTGCAAAACATTCGTCTTTGTAAGGTCAGCAATGTAAAATGTTAACAGAAGTGGTTCTCTTCGTTAACTAAAAGCCACACACCAGGCGAGTTCCTGCCTGGCTCTGGGAGCTGAGGATGTGCATTGCCTGCCGTAATATTTGTAATGAAATTGCAAGTGCTGGCAATGCTATATTGCTATAAATCAATTCTGTCCATCTGCTGCCCTCATAATCCTTATTATGCTTTTGACATCCAAGAGCACAGAGCAGCACACAGGGTCGGAGGTAAAGTATCCAGACCGCTGGATTATTGGAGTAATCCTGTCAGTGAGAGCGATGAAAAGGCCGAGCCCAGAACGCATCGATCACAACAAAAAACACCAAACAAAACTACTGAAGTTGTGATCTCTGCTACTTCCTTAGGTACTATTTCTATCCAGAAATATTTGAAGTGCAGAATAGGGAATTAATCTGAAGTCTTCCAGAACAGATTAAGTCACTGCTGTGAATACTGCACAGCTTCTAAGATTTCGTACCGCTTGCTCCACAACCCTTCTGCCTTTATGTACAGCTATACTGGCTGGTCAACAGCTCTGAAAGATAAATTTGTTATTACTTTCATTACACTGTTTCAAAATGTGCACTTTTACGAAGGCCTTCGTACTACTGTGCCTATTTCAGAACTAAAGTAGCCACGGATCCAAAGATATCTAAGGAGCCCAGATGTACGACTGCTCTTCAATAACCCGTACTATGTTTCTGACCACTTGCAACAGCATGCTACTTTCCATCCATTTAAAGTGTTTCTGAATCAATTTTCCTAACAGAAAACAGCTTTTAATTCAATACCCTTGAACACAGCAAAGAGAAACATCTTCTGATTATCCAAGCACAAAATCAACAATATACTGTTATGCAGAATCATGAATATCTCTTCCCTGTAACGCGTCATTTATTCAAGCAGCATAGGACCGTCTTCTCTAAACTCATCCAAAGCAATTCCTGCCACACTAAAAGTGAAACAAAAAATCTGAAGACAAGCAAACCACATTCTACGTAGATGAAGCTGAAAAGACATTACAGATACAACTACCTCCAAACATGAAACACTCTTTGTAAACACCTCAGGGAGAGCGCGTGTTTGTACCCCATGACAGAATTTGGACTCCTGAATTCCACAGAACTGAAAAGCCTCATTACAAATGCTGGTAGAAGAAAAGACCAAGCTCAGCTATCTCAAAAGCATGCATTAGTAAGCAGTGTAATTATCTTAGTAATATTTTACTTCATATTGTTTTGCTGATCTCACTAAGAATAGAGGTCTTACATTCGTTTTCACTTGTTGAACTAAAGCAGCACTTATATTCCCACAAAGGCTGTTGCAGTGGTTGAAAACAGCCACAGCCCTTTTCCTATACTACAGATTGCAGCTGGCTGGTAACAAATGACTGTTTTCTTTCTCTGTATCTCCACAAGAAATACTTCCTCTGGTTTCTAGTGAGATGACTTTCCCGGTCAGAAAAGATGAGGAAATCAGCTGAAAGGAGGACAGCCCTCCACTTTCATCATTTGAGCTCTGACACCATCTGCAGCAGAACTTATTTTTTGGCTGAGTTTTGGTTAGAACTGATAAAAAAAAAAATATAATATATATATATCAAATTTTGGAGTAAGTTCAGCTAATGACAAGGAGCACTAAAAGCCTTAAGCCACTTTAATATGTTTATAAGCTGCAAGTAAAACCGTTCTTATCCCAAATAACGATATTTAAAGCCCCCTATTATACTACTGAGGGACTGAGTAAAACTCCAGCCAACGTATACATGTTCTTTGCCAAGAGAATTTTGCATATTTTTGGCAATAGTAAACTCTATTATCTGGACAAACACCCAATGCAACAGTTAGCTGGAAGATGAAATATAAGATATTTTTGCAGAGCTGCTATGCTCAAGGTTTATGGAGGTGACAGGAATTAAGTGTCTGACTCCTACCAGGAGTCCTTTGTGCTCATATGGAACTTGCACATGAAATGTTATTTGCCTTTGTTTATATGCAGAGCAATCAAGACAGTTTCACTGTTTGCTAGGGGCAAACACAGCAGCTATCTCTTGGATAAAACAGTGATCAGAGACACAAAGCTGAAAGTGATGGTAGGAGGACGGCTGGACTAACTCCGAGGTGGCATCAAGCTGAACTCAGAAAGTCCTGACATACTCATTTAATCTTCTCTTAGGAGCCTTGCTGTGACTTCTCCAACCTCCTCCTTTTTCTGCACATCTCACACACTGCGTTTGTTTGTAATGCCCAACAGCCTTCCTTCACAGCAACACAACCCAACCCCTTCCCTGAAGCTGTTGCCCCAGTGACACTGGTTGGGAAGGATCACTCATGCCCTGCTGCTCTGACTTTCCACAGGGATGGCCAGTTCAGACCCTTCTAGTTTTGATCATCCAATCGATTTTTTGTCACCATTTCACATTGCCGTCATCAATATTGCATCCAGGATATGCCAGATCCGGTTTGCCAGGATTAATCTGGATTCCTATGCTGCCTCCAAAGCACTTGTAAATCCTCTCCTCTTAGCACAGCTGTAGATTTAAAGGGTGCTTTTTTCACCCAAGTCATCAATGAAAGTGTCAAATAGACTAAGGGCAGTTCCCAAGAAGGGAACCATGACACACCTTTTCATTTTTCCTCTGAGCACTAACTACTACTCCGAGGACACCTCCTCCACCTCACTGATCTGCTTTTGTGTGCTGAAGGGACCACAACCTTTTCTGCTAAAAATAATATTAAAACAATAATAATAATAACAAAAAATACAGTTCTGTCTTATTAAGAGCTGCAAGAGTGAAAGCCTGGATCAAACCACAATGAGATTTCTTATTATCATTTTCTGTGGTTCTGGCAGAGATATTCCGTACTGCTGATTAAAACAAGACTTGCATGTTTTGTTTTCTTTTCAGTAACATTTGTTTCTATTGGCTTAGCCATTTCCAAATGCCAAAGCCAACACCATAGGCAGCAATTCACACTTGCAGCATTAGAAGAATCAGGTATGCTTGAATTTCGCAGCGTTCTTTGTACTTCCCCTCCCTGTTCCTGTGTACTGTTTTTCAGTATGCTTTTTACACTGGAAATACAATTCTTACTTGCATGGAAGTTCAGATTGTATTTTACAGTTCTTTCTCCTTCCTCTCCTGCAATGCATGTCTCCGTAAATACTTAACTAAGCAAAGTTCAACTGCTTTCAAATAAAGGACGTAACCAGCAAAATACACCACCTGAACCCAAGGTTATGGGGAAGGATTTTCAGAAGCTGCTGAAGTTGCTGTTTAGTTCTAGGACATTTATATGCTGTTTGGTTCTGATGACATGGCAAGGTCTCTAAGGATTAGCGCATGCACAGCAGCACTGCTTTGTATTTTAAGCTCCTGTACATAGCCAGACAAATTCATGTAGCTATACTGTAGCCATCTATCTGCAACTGCTTCCTTGTAAGCAGTAAATAGTTGTGTAAACAGTTCCTTGTTTACTCAGGCTAAAGGAAGATATTTAAATGTGCACTAAAAATTGCCAGAAATAGCTGTAGCACCAGATCAGAGCTCCAAATCCCCCAACAGGGCAAGGTCCCTAGGCCAGATAGATGCCTAGGCCAGATAGATGCTCTCAGTCATGCTCCCATAAGGAAGGGCTCTAAGGGTCCCCATAACATTGCTGTGCCAGCGCTTGTGGCACATCTGAGAGAGGAGATGAGCAGAGCCTGGGGCTTGCTAGAGACTTAGAGTCAGGGAGTGAAGAAAAAAAAAACAAAAAAAACCAACAACAAAAAAAAAAAACACCCAAAAGAAAAGGTGGTAGTGTAAAGCTACCCAGTATCGGGGTGAGTGGCTCCAGCAGAAGCGCCTGAGCTGTGGGCAAAAGTTCTGCTGGAGCTCAGTGCTCCTAGCCGGCCCTGCAAGCAGAAGAAATGTCCTGGAAAGCTCATCATAATTAAAGGGAAAAAAGGGAAAATGCAGCCTAAAAATAAAGTAAGTAGTAATAATAACAGTCAGAAACCCCTGAAAGGTTGTTTTTTTACACAAAGACAAATGCCAAACTGGAAAATAATCCTTGACATATAGTAGTTCCTAGGAAAAATTAGGATTAGATTCCTAGAAAATATTACAGTAATATCTCACCACACTTTCTGCCAATGTGTTTTCCACATGGCTTTGTTAACCACTACAGAAATGATGAGTCTGAGTGTCTCGATATCTTGCAGTGCTTGGAAGCACAGCAGTTTCCATTCTTATGTTGAAAATAGAAAGTGTACTGTGGTAGACAGATAATTCCTCATCTGAATAAGGCCTGTCTATTTCACAGTAATAAAAGACAACATAAAAGCCCTTTTACAGAAGTAATACCTTCAGTTTGTCGACAGGAAATTGATATACAGCTGCAAAATGCTGAAGTTCTAAGAACGACTTTTAATTCTATGTAGTTTCATTTGTGCTCGGGAAAAGGACTGCCGTTTGTGGAAAAAAATAAAATATTATAAATTACCTGCTTTATCCATTCACTTTCCAGCATAAACTCCAATGACATATTTTAGAAGTTCAATGAAATACTGTGTTAGTAAATTAATCCTCAAGGTGAGCACTGGTGGGCGCTCCCAATGCTAGCAGTGCAGGCAGCAGAAGCTACGCGCGTCTGATCTCCACTCCTCAAATCCTGGGCCAGCTGAGAAGCACTGCCTGTGACTGGAAGTCATCAGGAACATAATTAACTAAGGCATCGTTTTGTAATTAACTGATATCACCGCCTCCTCTGAGCGCTGTTACATGGCATGTGTCACTGGGCACGTCGGCAAGGAGTGCGCAGGTCGGGCGACACAGACCTCACCCAGCTGGGACCAAGAGGGCTGCAAAGCTTTGCCGATCTCAGTACAGCAAGAGCACTGCTCCCACATCTCTTTTCAGTTATATTTAATTTAAACATAAAACACAAAAGAAAAATGTTCTCTTTTCATAAGGCCTTTGAAATCAGACTTTAATACTGGGCTGTAATATTTGTATCGCTACATGCAGGGAATACACGGCGCATTTTGGACTAGAAGCTTTCATTATCAGCTTTACTATGGACATCAATTGCTTTTTCTTCAACACATCCACATTTCTGTGCTAGAAAAATCTGAAAGGGAATCTTGACAGATACATGGAAGGTTTTGTTTATTTGTCTTATATTAAAACGCAACAGTTGGTATGAATCAGACCTGAGCGCGTCCCTCCAGGCAGGACACAGCCCATGTTAGAGCTGCTGGAGCCCTTTCGCTTTGCGAAGTTAAATTTATTGTCTTGAAGAATAAACAGTCACTCAATCAGCCCTCTGAAACAAAACATAAAACAGGCCAATGCTCAAAACCTTGAACAGGGACCAAAAGTGCTTCCCGCAAAGGAAACAAAATTAGGATACGCATTTTATGTTAAGTAATGGCCATTGTTTTATTCTCCCTTTCTGCCTTCCTTCGGTATTAATTAGCAGTAACTGACAGTTAATGCGTCTTGAGTGCTACACGGTAAAATTGATTAGTACACTAAGATGGAAAATAAGAATCAGTTTTTGATGAAAAATATCAGGTTTCAGAGCAGCACATGCAGCAGCTGTGAGGACAGAGAAAGTGTGAAGATATTAACCAGTCCCCTCCATTCAGCTGGCTATTTGTCCAGCTCTGCTGACCAGTGTTGAGGCAAATAGGCAGCCACTGCTCTCTTGCTCAGCAGGACATTATTTCCATTCATTTTTGCTTGCTCTTTTTTTTCCATAATGCACATGCCCTGCTCAGAGCTGTGATCTGTTCATATAGGACTAAAGTAAATCGGGTTTTAATTCATCACGCTGCCTTGCATATTCCACATAACAGTGTGTGCTACCCATTATCTTTTAATCTTATAACCCTCATAGTCAGGTTCAGTCTTGTTTAAGGGTGAAGATATCCAAGAAAGTTGTGATTACTGCTGGCTTAAAAACAAAACACACCAAAGAAGTGCTGATTTTCTTTAAAATTACCTTATATATTTCCAATGTTTTATTTCTGAAAATAAAAATCTGTCTTAGTGTACTAATCAATTGTTAATACTGGTTATTAAACATATCTATATAAAGGCATTAAAATATATGAAGCCATTAATAACACCATTAATAACGCAGTTCCAATTCTTTCCTTCTTTCTGCTCCAAGGAACTCTATTCACAGGCTACTGAACACACTTCCAAACTCAACCCTGGAAATATTTTGGTATTTTGACCCCTTTTAACTTTCAGAAATAACTGCCTGCCCACTGGTTGTAAATAACATTACTATAATTCTGCTTCTGGTCTCCTCGTAGAGATTTTGAAGCTTATTACAGGGTGGTTAACCATGGAAAATCAATAGGATACAATTAGGTATGGAATGCCTCTTAAAGTGTAAGAGCCCCGGTATTAGAAAAAGCAAAGCAACGTACGAAGCTACTGTACAAAACAGATCAGATCATTGAGTTGAAATCCAAGTTAGCTGTCATGGCCAGGGCAGCAGCCGCATGCCTGTTTCACTTTGCTACGGAAAGCGCTGTGCCTCAAAATCAAATTTTCAAGAAGATAAGAGCCCTCACTCTTAGCACACGTCACTGCTTGAGCTGGGAGCAGTTTGGGGTGCCGCACAGTCTTACCTTCCTGCAACATGTAGGGCTGCGGGCAGCCGCGAGCTGGTGCAGAAGAAGCGGGGCCGGGCGCCGATGTCTGCGTTACGCACATGCCTCCCTGTAACATCCCATTGACATTCTACCTGCTGTCTGCACGCCGGCTATTTACGAGCTTCCTTCCACAAAGTCACAACTTTAGGAATGAGGGGGGAAAAAAAAAAAAAAAAAAGGCAAGGCAACCCAGCCCAAATGAAGGAGTGGAAGGCGGTCACGTGGCCGCCGGGAGCCATTCTTGTTGCATTACACGCAGCAAGTGCGGATGGCGAACAATATCAGTTGATGTTTATGCCATATGGTCCCAGTCTCTTCACATATCAGCACCAAAATCCCACTTTTGCACAGTGTAATTCCATGGGATCCTATGGGGGACAGGGTCACAGCCTAATTAGGCGAGCTGTGGAAAACATGAGCCATGCTAACAAAAACTGAAAGATGGTGAGGGATGGACTGAAACAGAACGAGCCCTTGCTCTGGAAGGCAATGAGCATTACCCAGATAAAATTATTACAATTTCACACAATACTTCATGTTATAACCAATAAGTGGTTGGAGGCTTCCTGCCAAAAAAGGGTGGCTGAGGAAAGATTGCGGCGGTGTTTGGGATAACGTTACTGTTACACCAATATCTCAGAAACATCCAACATAAATTCTGGAATGGAAATCCACTGTCCAGTGTTAATCCAGTGCCCCAGACACACATGAATGTGGAGCTGTGCCTGCGCTCTGCAGTGACTGAAGCAAAGCAATAGCAGTGCTGAACCCACACAACCCATCTTCTCAAGGTTTTCAAGACCAAGTCTTGCACCTCCCTAACATAAATTATGCCTCAGTTTATATCTGAATGTTAGAATTATTGATCTTTCCTATATTTCATATTATTCAAGGATTACTAAAACACACGATGCGAAAACAAACAAAAAAAAAAAAAGACAGGAAAAATGCTATTATGCTATTGTAATTGAATTGTAAAATTCCATAGCGTACCCTTCAAACAAGAAACAAACTAGCTGTTCTCCCATGCCTAGAGACCGAAGTAAGTCAAATGACCTGTTTTTTTTTGCTTGGGGTGCATGGCCCCACTAGCCAGCCAGAGTTCTCTTTGCAGCAACTAATCTCATGGGACATGGCAGCAGCTCATTAACCCTGCGTGTTGCAATTAATAGCATTAGTCTTGGGAACATTTCACAGTAGCAGGGCACTTTGTATGTGACACAATCCTTGTATGGAAGATGTCGTTTCTAAAATTACTTCGCACTTAAGCAAACTGCAAACTGAATGGGACTGAGAATGTACACATCTTGCCCTTAAAAACCATAATTCTGCACTGACTCGCACAAGCTCTACTCAGGTTTTCTGACCTCCTTTCTTACCCTCTTTCTTTATTTCTTTGAGTGCTCTTCCCATGTCTCCAAACGACAAAACCACTGCCCAAGTCTCTGCCTTTTCTCCAAACAAACAAACAAAAAACTAAAACAAACAAACAAACAAAAGCCATATTTTTCAGAGATAAAAAAGACTGTCTGAGTGGGGGAAGGCGCTTAACAGGTGGCCCAAGTGTGTCCCCTCATACATATGACTTCCATCAGGAAACAGCAGAAAATTCTAGGGAAGAAGAAGGCATTAGTAAAACCTATGGGGCTTTACTAAAGCCCACAGCATCTCTGCTCTGCCACAGGCGCCCTCACTCAGTCCTCTGCATCTGTGTTGCATTAACCAGAATGAAGAAACGCAAACCAAGCGGCACTTGAAGCTGAACTCTCCATTTCACGTAACCCTGAGGATGGCCACGTGAAGCACATATGGTGAGCTCAGCCTGGGAACTGCGCGAGACCTTCCCAGCCAGGAGCAGAGCTAATCCTTACCGCTGCCGCACGTGGCTCGTACTGGCTGCAGTGCAGAGCGGCAGGCACGGCTGGTGCTCACCCTGGCAGCAGACGGGCTGGCATTTTTTCCACCATGTCTGAGCAGGAAGGAAAGCGAGGTGAGCAATGCAAGCAGTCTGCTTTCAGAAGCAGGGTGCACACTGTTGGGTCTCTCCAGAAGGGAAAATAGCTCCCTCTGATAACTCTCTGCTTTTCCCTAAACCTGCATTTTCATCTGTCATCAGATATTCGTGTTTCACTTCACACCCAGGGGAAGAACTTGCCCCAAAACAGCAGTGTTGCAGGCTGGCAAATCTCATTCCTGTTGCATACCAGAGGCAAGCCCTCCTTTTCTGCTGCAGAAAGACCGGCCAGCAAGAATAAACCAGCCAATGTTCATTAGACAGGAAGGACATGTTATTTTTGCTACCTTAACTGAAACTGACCACAAATAACAGTTACTTGTGGAATTAAATCCCACTGAGAGAGATCAGAGGTGGTGAAGGCTCTCAGCTGGTTATGCTGCAGCAGAGAGCCCCTTGTTCTGGGATAGGAACAACATGCTTCTCTCAATGCCCACATTGTAGGCACTCGTATGGGCTCCCAACCACCTGATGCCTTCTGCTGAGGTAATTCAATGCTCCCACAGTCTGGTGAGAGCAGAAAGGCTCACTGGCCATCTCGGAATATTAACGGAGAGATGAAAAGATCATTCAGACCATTTGTATCATGGGAAAAAAAAAAAAAAAAAAAAGCACAAATGAAGTAATGCAGCTGAGAACAAATTCTCGCTGAGCAGATGGCGCACATAGAGAGAGATCATCAAGTCCATGGCAATAATAGCTCCGAAGATGAGCTGTTCATACTGTAGAGCAGCTTTTCAGGAAATTTTATTCACTGACACTCCATTCGGGGGATTGCTTTTGGCACAACTTTCTAATTCAGAGGTCAATCTCTTCATATAAATCCCGTAGCATAATCTCTAGATAACTTAATGCATTTAAAAATATCTTTTTAAAAGAGAAAGTAAGCATTAAAAATAAATACATAGACTTTGTTCCTCATCTGAGGAGTTTCTGGATCATGGTATTACCGTTACAAAGCAACACCAGTGCGTCATTTGGAAAACATCCTGAAAAGTCAGATGTGTTGATGCAAGCCAAGCAGCGATGTGACAGATCAACCTGAATACTTTAACAGCAGAATTCTAGATATCTGGACAGATCTCCAGCTATGGGAGCTCAGAGAAGATTATTCAGTAAACATTACATCCCGAAATCCAGAGGGAACTTGAGTCTGAAAACCTGTTAGGAGAAGCTCCACCTACAGGGTGGAGGGAGGAAGAAACTTCTCTGTATTCCACAACAAAGCTTTGTGGACACATTTTCTGTGACACTTCATGGAGCAGGATGCTGACAAACACCACCATAGCTGGTTTCACCATTGGACCCACTATAACAGCCCCAAAAGTTCTTTTAAAGGAGCTTAAATCCAGCCTAAGATTTAAAATTAAATATATTAAATATAAATGCAGCAATAGAGCAGCATTTTCTCCTTTAAAGAAAGCAGGGGTGGAAAACAGAAAGTCTGTCTTACAGATCCATATCTCACCTAACACAGACTATGAATGCTCCGCAGAAGTTGAGCGACTCCAGAATTTTAGGGTGAACCACAAAGAAGCCACCCAAATCCATAAATACTTTTCAGTAGGATCAAGAAACAGTGACCAACCTCATTAGTCATCTAGGATTATGGGTGCAACTGCTGTTAGTAGAAGGTAAAACAGGCCCATATCAGAATTTCTAACTTATTTTTCAGTTAGTTGCTTGAATGTCTGCAAAGAGGAAGCTTCAGAGGCTGGCAGCATCCAAGGATGGCTGCTGCAACTGCCCAGACTGCACTGTGTGGGTCTCAGAACCAGTCACTGCTTTCTATTTCAGGGCCATGAATCCCAGCTTTGTGAGTGTCAAACCATCCCCTGGGTGTAGCTGGATGAGATCTCAGTGTCATACTGCTCTATGGATGTCTTGCTCCCATCTGCAGGCAGGGGACAGTGAATTGCTTTGAAGTTTGTTTTCCTTCTTTCCTCTCATTTCTTACTGGGATTCACATTGTAGCCCGCAGTGAATACAGAGTTTCATTATCACACAGGGAAGCAAACTGGTGCATGGATTAAGGGAGCACAGGTGTTGAGCACAACAGTGCATGGATCTGGAGTAGCTTCTGCAGGGGCCTGGTGCTTGAAT
This sequence comes from Coturnix japonica, assembly GCF_054131305.1. NCBI lineage: Eukaryota > Metazoa > Chordata > Aves > Galliformes > Phasianidae > Coturnix > Coturnix japonica. The sequence continues at coordinate 24,834,804 of NC_140670.1, read as the reverse complement.
TACCTAAGATCCTCCAGCACAACAGATCTGTTCTGAAATTTCCCTCTTGTCCAAATTATTAAGCCTTTAGGTGACTCTGGTTTCTGTGTCAGCAACACTCCTCTCATCCTGATTTGTCTATGGAAGCCAAATCAAGCATCTGGAGTTCCTTCCTTCACATTACCATCTGAAATACAGTGATTTATACAACAACCTCCACTGCCCACTCCAGTGTTAGGGTAGTCTACCTAGACACCACTAACAAACCTCATTAAGGAGCTACTTAGCTGGCTTTTGTCCCATGTAGCCACACATCACAGCTATACTCAGGCAGGCTCTCACAAACACAGGGAAGTATAATGTGAGACCTCTTTCCCTGCTCAGCCACTGATATTGCCACAGTATTGCAGAGCCACTGTTAACTTGTAACACAGGGTAGATTCCTTAGTTTTCTCCCCTAGGAATGAGCATGGCTGAACACACAGCATTGTTACTGCTGAGCCCCTCAGCAGCTCTGCTGGCTGTGCAGAGGCGCACTAAAAAGGTCTTGTATGTCCATGCTGGGGGTGTGATGGAGACAGCCAGTCCTGAGGGCCACCTGCCACGCTACATGTGAGCATCACATTCTGCTGCCAGTCTGCATGCCTGGCTGGATTAGTCGATGTCAACAAGATAGTGTCACCCTTCCTTACATGGGCACTGTGGGCGGTCGGCCCCATACGCACCATGGGGAGGGAAGGGGGCATGGGACAGGCACAGAACATGCTGTAGGGCTTGGGAAACAGCATCGACCAGCTTCTGAACTGGACCTCACCCTAGGAACAGAGCCAGCACCTTGCCCTGAGGCAGAGCGGAAAGACAACAGCCTTGAATGGCTCATTGTCTTGAACAGCCGAGGCAATGGCTTGGGTGCTGCCAGTCCTTGGGGCTTCCTGCCTCTTGTCCTCCCCAGGGTTTGTGCAGCTGGCATGGTGAATGCTGCAGCATCAGTGAGTGATGCTGAAGGAGACGGGCTTAAAGCCCTGCCCTGCTGGGGCATCTCCAGGATGTATATGCTGTGATGTACATTCATCACAGGCACACAGAGGCAGGAGGGAACACACAGGCTGTAAGGCCATTTCTCCCACCCTAGGTACACCACAACTGCCCAGGGAAAGACTGGTTAGAATGTACATTCTTCCATCTGAAAGACATACCTTAAAGGAAAACAAATGGTACTACAATATTTTCACATAAATCAGCACAACATACAGGTGAAATGTGACAGAAAAAGCCCAGGAATAAGGCTAAGGTTTGAAGACTGATCCTAACATATAGGGTGAGCCATTTAGTAACATCTTTGCCCCTGTTCTGTCCAGGAAAACATGCTGATATAGGCCAGGAAACCTGAGGAGCAGCTCATGTGATGCGGACTCCTGACATTCCCCCAGTCGTGACTAAGCTGAAACAAGTGGCATTATCTGGTGAGCTTGAAGGCAAAGCAGGAACAACACGATCATGGGGCTTTTTTTGGTACCACGCGAAATGTTCCTGTTCAGATGGTGGTTGTGAAGGGGAGGATATTAGGAACAAGTCAAAATGTGCCCATGGCTTTTATAGCCTTGCCAGACGGAACTTAGAATGAGTGTTCTGAGGGTTAATGAGATCCCAAAGAACAGCAGTTCTGTGTAAACATCTATAAGTGAGCTGCCACAGTCCCCCACTGCAGAAAACACGATTCTAGCTGGAAATAGAGCCTGAAGGCCAATTTTAAAACTTTGACATCATTATGAATATAGTGATACTCTAAAGCTCCTACTTCTAAGTGTAGAATTAAATTGCAGGTCATCACTAAGCATACTGTTCAGTCATTGAACACAAATGTGAACACTGCGGTATGAAAGATGGATGCAAGGGAAGTGAACACAAAGCTGTGATGCAGTGAAGGCTGACAGCACAATGACACAGCTCTGGTGCAGCAGCTCCTCTTACCCTCAGCACCGCTTACTCCCATACTCCATCCACAGGGCCTTGGGAAAAGCAAAATACCTCGGGATTACAAATGAAAACTTCTACTTCTGAAGAAGCCTGAGCAAGAAGGTCAGCATCTGAAAGCATAAGGCCAGGTCTGAGCTCTGGGCGCAGAATAATTCCCCTAACAGCAACAGCACTGGCTGACTGCTTACTGCAGAGCACTTTTACCTTGTTTTTTCTTTAAACATATTCAGAATATGCATCTGAACTTAAAACCTCTTAAATACAAACTGATTCATCCTTCCGTATTAAGAAACTTGTCCTTTCCAATCTCCTTTCACCCCCTCAGCCCAGCAGCTGACTGGCTAATCACTGGCTGATGCTGCCACCCGATGGCTTCTTGGTTACCAACAGCTTAAAGGGGAAAGAAGCAGAATAGAAAAAAGAAAGGAGAAAAAAACCAACAACAACAACAAAGCAGATACTCAGCAGCACAGAACCAGTTCTGCTTCTGTTGTGGGAACAGAAAGTGCCTGGGTAGGGCACTTCCACTAAGAAGAGCTTATGAAAAATGAATACGCACAGAGCACAAAAACCACTCTTTTGATGAAGGCGGAACTGCAGCGAGTTCTCAGAAATTTCACCCAAATATTTGTACTGAGAAGCAGCACGGAGTGTGTGTGTGTGTGGGGGGGTGACTGACAGTGCAGCACAGCTGCTGCAGACGGTGCATGTGCAGACATTCAAAACCAAGCGAGGTGGTCAGATGGAGCAACTCGGCGCTCAGCTTACGCAGCATGGGAGCATTGCAGGTGCATAGCAGGTCCTGAGTGCAGGAAGCTGTGAGCCCAATAGCTCCCCAGCGTGATGAGCAGCACACCCTGCCTGCCCAATGAAGGCTTTAATGCAAGAGAAGGAGAGCTTTCAGGCAACCTCATGTCTGAAAACGCGCCTACACAGGGAAATCAAAGGGCTGTCAAAGGGGAGAAGCAAAATGAGCAAGAAGACAAAGACACAGCAATCCAAGAGCCCAGCTCTGTTCCTGCTTCAGGCCCACATGGGAGGCATCTTTGCCCACAGGATTAGTGCCTGCAATGTAGCTCTGTTCACACAGATGCGACTGCATTTCTGTATGAGTCAGTAAGAAGCAAATTAACTACTTAAAGGCTGAAGATCCTAGCTCTGCCTCCACGGACTTTATCATCAATCCAAGAGCGTCCAACAGGAGGGCTGATGGCAGAGAGAGAAGCAGGAGGAGCTCCCGAAGAGGTGGGACCTCCCGGGAGCAAACAAAGCCAAACACTGTCATCATGTACCAGTGGTAAAATAATTCCCTTCGATACAACAACGAATAGAAATGGTAATCGGTCAAGAGAAAGAAAAAGGCTGATCTTCCCTTCGGGAATTCTTCTACCCAGACAGCACCGTGTGAATGAGGATGGAGTACCACTAGATGGGGATGTCCGACCTCAGAATGCCACGGCAGCAGCAGGAGCCTCACGGTCACCCTCTGATATCAAACTTCCTCAGAAGTATTGAAACAAACAGCGAAAACCCACTTGCATCCTCTCAGTCTGACTGTGGATCAAGCAAAAGACAGATGAGCCAACTGATCCTGTGCAAGGCATAAAGATATGGCAGTACAAGGGAAAACAGGTAGAAAATTGTATCAGCTCAATGTATGTATTCCCAAACTGAGCTGAATAAGTTTCAGTTAATATCCAGAGCAGGCTGCTGACCTCCGGACTGGTGCCCAGACCTCGCAGCCTCCATCTTCCTCTTTCACACCCCCCTCACGTCTGTCTGCCCTCTCCCCTGCCCTGCAGCCCTCATGCATTCTCTTCATTACTGCTCAGCATCTGGAAGCAACATTTTGCCCCTTCTCTATCAGCATTTCCTTTCAAGCTACAGCTAGAACATCAACACATATCTTCTGTCTCAGTTAATGGGACATCCACCCCTTTGTGCCCTCTGCATGGTGTCTTCCCTCTTCTACCAGCTCAGCAGCTCCTGCTCCTCCCAAGGGCAAAGATCCTCACATTGAAAGTGAAGGACTCAAGCAGGTCACTTGCCCACAGCTCCCATGGTGTCTCTGGCTGGAGAGGGGTGTTCTGCCATGAGCACCGTGCCAGCTCTGCTCAGCCCTCCCTGCAGCCACCTCTGCTGTGTAATTCCTTCCCATCAGGTATGAAGGAAATAATTCAGTGCATTATGCTCGAGTGTTCCAGCTTCCAGGTGGGCACTCCAGCTAACTAAAAGAAGAACTGAATGTGAGCATCAGAGGAGGCCTTAGCTATAGCTCCATGAAAGATCCTGCACAGAGATCTCTCGAGGAGCCGTGGACAATACTCCCAAAAGGAAACCTGAGACCATCCTCGGAATTACAACATCATCCACTACAGCAAGGAAGCATAAAACAGCTCATTAGCAGCCTTATCAAGTGACAGACCTAAAGCCAGCTCTGAAGTGCCCACACCTGTCTGCCCACAGCGCCTGCCAAAAGGCTGGATTCCACAGAGGAAAGAATCCTTATCACAGCTCTACATCTGGATGTGGCACACTGCAGAGCTCCAGGGCACTGCAGGTACATTGGGACACATGGCATGGGCCACAGTGACAGCAAGAAGGGGTCTTACCACAGGAGAACCCCTTCCAAAATGATTGTGTTTTACACAACTGATTCAAAGGGGAAAATCTAAATGCCATTAAAAGTATCACGGATAAGGAATGGTCCAGCAAAAGTTATACAGGGTCCCAAAACGAGCATTTCTAGTACATCTTGTTCTCTTCTGACCTGAATAGTCTTCCTATTATTCTGAGAGCTTACTGTCGGCACACTGAGTTGTTCCTCTGACAGAGCAAACCATTGGTGACAGGTACTGTATAACTGTATAATTCACACCTAAACCTCAATACCACAGCAAAAGGCCTTAAAGTTGACAAAGCAGAGCAGAACTCTTAGCACTGAGACAGAAAATCCGGTTTTTCACACACCATCCTTTGTGATGATCTGAACCCTTCATTAATCTCTCAGGATCTGCCCTGTAGAAATAGTGGGATTTCTGTTAAGATGCCTTACATATGCTTTATCAAAATGCTTTTTTTCCTGGGCTACAAATAGCGCAGCTACATCACGTGACACTATAAAAGGTGGGCACAGCCCCAGTTAGAAAACAGACATTTAATTGCTGTGGAAATGCTCCCTAAAGTCACAGAACTGCTGGACAAAGGATAGTATGAGAATATTTTAAAGACCAAAAGAGAAATGCAAGAGATATTTACTGCAGCTTTCCAGTAACAGAAGTGAAACTGATGCAGTAGAATTGTGGTAACATACAGTTGTACAGAACAGCACCACAGGTCCCATGTGGCAGAAAAGTACTAAACAGCAGAAAAGTCAAATTTCTCACTGCAAGGCACCATACTGAGCAATGCAGAAGTCTATGTGTAACAGTTTTTCAGAAGAAATTATAGCATTGGAAAAAGCAAAAGGCAGAAGAAGTCTTTCTAATCCTTCCCTAAATGATTCTTACCCTTCCAATGCAAGAATGTAAAACTAGGCTTTAAGTTCTGATCTGAAATGACATTGCACCTAAACAGCTGAAGACATGTGGGAAGCAGGCTGGGGGGTCTCCTCCATCATTGCACTACATTCCCTGATACTTAGAACAGCCCTTAAGCCAACTATGCATGGTTTTGACACAAAGATGCGTGAATACTGGAGGATCACTTTCTCCCTCTCTCAGATTACAAGATCTCATTCAGCAAAAGTTCCAACAAAGGAGCCCACAAGGAAAGCTGAGGAGGCAGCACCCATATCTCCTGCTTCTCTCTGCCCCTCCTGAACCCAGCCAGCAGCACAGCCATCCCGTCCAGACAGTACCCCACTGGAAGAGTAGTAGGTGTAGGGCTGGCTCCTGATCACACCTGCAGCCCTCCCTGTAGGATGTGGGTGCTGCAAAACCCCCATCAGCTATGGGCTAAGGAGTGGATATTGCAGGAACTAGTCACAGATTGTGGCTCCTCTGTGTGCGTAGGAGGGCAGGTGCAGGCAGGAACCTACTGTCCAGGTTTCCCCTCCCTCCTATAGCATTCTGATGCTTTTTCATCATTTCCCTCTCAGTGTTTCACCATTTATTGTAACAAACAGAAAATATAAGCTTTCTCCACTACTTAGAAAAAATACTATTCAGTAAAGAAACCTGCTAAAAGATCACAACCGTCTTTTCAAGATAGTTACCTTCTGAATATAATAATAACCAGAACCGTTAGCAACATCTGCACTTTACTGCAGCACTTGTAGGACAGCAGCCTTAAGGAAACCCACAGATCTGCACATCTAACGCCATGCAGGAAAGCACAGGGCTGCACCTACCTGACTGTGCACTGGCTCTGGCCCTGCACACCACGTGCCCATCACAGAGTCTGACAACCCAATGGCTCTTTGGCAGAATAACTGAAATCCTAACTAATAACCTCCTTCGAAGCAATATGCACTAACCTAACTTTCAGTTTGGTTTTGGGTTGTTTGTTGTTTTTTGTGATACAGAACCAGAGTCCAGCTGTACAGTAGATGGCAGTAAATCTGCATCTGGTTACAGCTGCAGACCCTCCTGCTTCTCTCCACAACTGAAAACATTTGTGAATGTATTTGTGGTTATCCAGTCACTTTCTCATCAACCTTTTCCTTACGTGTGTACAAATATTGCTTTATAATTTCACACCTGGCTCATTCTTCAAGTTCTTCTAGTGAGAAAAATCACTGGGATGCTCATGCAGTTGTGCACTATCAGATGAGGACCAGCTTGTTTCAATGTAATATAATCCAAAAACATATGAAACTTAAAACAGAGGATTCTTAATCACAGCTGTAAATGTGTTGACACATTCGGGGCGAGGAAGGGAAAAAATTTACTTGGTGTTGCTGACAGTATGTCAAATAGCATTACCAGAACAAGAAGCAAGCTGCAGCATGTGACTTGGACAACACTTTGGGACACAGAATTTTATCTCGACTCAGATTTTCTACCGTAGAAAAACAACCCCTTGCTGCCAAGCATGTACAGAGCTCTCAGTCTCACTTAAGCTCTGGAATGCTCATGTTTGCACACTATAGAAAGACGCTGTTTTTAAAGGTTTACAATACTCCCCATCCCAGTGCTTGTAAGGTGCATTGCTAAGTCACGTTATACCTATGGACATCAGCTCCCAGACACTTTATAGGCCTCATGCAGCCACAACAAGCTAATGGAGTTATTTTCATAAGCATTTGATCCAGAACACCAATTGGAATAAGTATTTCCAGTTCCCTGAGCTGTTCTTGGATCAGGTCCAAAGCGAATGATGTGCTAAAGCAGCATTTTGAGCAGGTTTATCATTGTTGAAGTGGCTGTAATTTCAGTGAAGTTGTGTCATCTACACATGAAGGAGTCAGCCCTGCAAGTGCCTTCTCCTCAACATCAACCACATGAACAAAGCTCCTTTTCAAACACAGGTATGTTTCAGAAACTCATAAAAAGAACAGCGGAAGCACACAACAATCTCTTTCTGTATTAGGTGGTGCTAATTAAATTAGATGAATATTGTTCTATCTTGTAACGGCACACAGAAATCTGCTTCACATCACATCTTTCTTTCAGACAGCATTCCAAAATAACTTTGCTGCCAGCTCTCACACTCCAGAAAGGGCCTTACAAACCACCCTGCAACCATCTGTAGGAGTCTCGTAACTTCCATCCTGCACTCAATCGGATCAGTATCCTGGCATCTGCACAGTGCAGTGTAGAAGTGTGAAATCATCAGGACTCAAAGCCTGACCAGAAATGTCTTCTGACTATGCTTCAATTATATAAAAGTCAATCAAACCGCTACTGCAGTTCTGTTTCTCATGAGCAGCAGCTGAATGGCTTGCAAAGAGCAATTTGCCTGCAGCGTTGCAATTGCCTCCACATTGCTCCAGAGTGTTGGATCATTAAGGGCAGTGATTTATGCTACAACCAACAAATAGCACTGCCCTTGTCACTGCTCTCTTCAAGCATATGACTTGCATGCAGGGAGTGAAAATGCTTACACACAATGCAACTTCAGCTCAGTAATGTTGTAGACTCATTTTTTGCTTTCTCACAGTTTTGGAGTGTTCTGTACACATATTTGACCCTCTTCTACTTCTAAAAAGACCCCACTTACTAGCAATTTACTGCAGAAGCAGAAGGGAAAAGACACCGCTATCTAATAACAGCAAAATATTAGCTGCCATAAAGATGGGCCAATGAAATATTTGGTCAGGTTGGATTTATTGGAGCCCAGGAAAAAAAGGTTGAGAAGAAGAGGTAGCAAAAAAGCCATACTTACTGACAACCCATCTGAGGGCAGCCAGGGCAACAATTGCTGAACAACTGCCATAACAAGAGGCCTATCTTTGGAATGGTGAAAAGAGCTGAGCCCACTTCAAGTTGATAAGAAGAGCATGCATGAAGATAAAGTGAACACTAGAAATGTACTGTAGAAGTGGAATGGAAATTGCAAAGAAGTGCCTGCAATGAAAAATACACACGTACACGGTTGTCTTTACATAAATTTAAACTACAGAGACAACACACGTATTAAACACGGCCTACAAAACACATTAAAAAGACTGCACCCTGAAAACGATGCTTACGTATGTAGGACACACGGCGTAGCTGTGGACAACACAATAATGACTACCTACAAAAGCTTCACCCGTTCTGAGGGACAATGCTCCGTAAAACCGTGATGTTCCCTGAAGGTCAGGGGATTTGCACCTTCACCGCCTAAGCCTGCTCAACCTCGGATCTAAGCCCCCTGTTACCACTGTGTTAGACACCCGTATCTTCTTCTCTTCCTTCAGATGCTTGCAGCATTGTCACAAGGAAAAAGAAGAGCATGCCTGAAGCCTGCGGATTCATTATTTATGAAAAAGGGGAGCATGCTAAAGGTCTCAATGTCTTCAAGAGGCCAAATGGGAGCACTGAGGTTGCACTTGTGAGAGGTCTGAGATCTGAATTGCAGCTCACCCACTGTGCTGACTTAGAGCCATATCTTCAAGTCTCATCCCCTGAGCCAAGCCACAACCTTCACTCTGCTTCCCAATGCCTATATCCTCAACAAAAGCTCAAACCACCCGATAGCACTGCATCAATTTCAGCCTAAAGACCCCACACAGCTCAGTTTAACTTGGTATTTCTCTTCACAAATGCTAAATGAAAGCCTAATTAGACAGATAAATTTAAGATTTCACTGTTAAATATTTTATAAAATCCCCTCACAAGATGTTCCATTATCTTCCAAGCAGCATTACCACCTTTGGCTAGAGCTGAAAACTTGCCAAAGGAAAAGCTGTGATATAGTTTAACAGAAAACCTAGTAGTTATTTGCTTCCTCACTTATCCACCCTGGGCCACTGAAGCATGTATTTACTGTTCAGTGGGCTAATGATGGGTCTAAGCCAGTGGAATAACTCAAAGAACCACTTCTAATGCTTCCAATACAAGCTACACTAGCATTCTGTAGCAGATTTAGGCCCTTGTCCCTACAAGTCAATGAAGTCTTGTAGTATGGTATTACACTTACACATCTCCTCCTGAGCAGTGTTTGTTCCACTCTCACTCTAGGATAAAGTGTTCGGGAAAAGAAAGCAGGAATCCCAGCGGTGACATGCACACATGCTCAGTTTAGAGGAGCTAATCTTCCAGCATGAACAAAATGAGCCAGATAAGCATCTCTTCACACTCCATTAAGTTATGAGCCTCCTCAATATTAAAGACAGCATACGACAGCTGAGTCGTACTCAATATTTATGTGATGTCCCCCTTGTCCAATGCAAATGCCCTTAGAGAGCCTACAGATCTCGGTCCTGAGAGGAAGCGACAGAGAAGTCTGCGGTCCTCAGGCAGCCAACACGCATGATTCAGACAAACTCACAAACCTGTGACCTTTCTAACGGCACCTCATGGCGGGCAGCTTGCTAGCATGTGGACAATTCTATTTTTGGCATTGCTGCAAGTTAGCCCCCATCGGAGAGCCTGGAAGCCAGCATATCTGAACCGTCAAATATCACTGCATTCCTCACCTAGTGCTCGCTTTGCCCTAGCAAGACAGACAAACCAGAGTCACGCCCAACCTGTCTGGGTTTTAATTACGACCCAGGTATTGGCAAAGCAAAAGGGCACCACAGAGTGGCACGAAGAGACAGCATTCAGCTCTGACTATTAGTGATTAAGCTGTTCCAATGACTTTAAAAGGAACGGAAGGAGGATTCTGTAGAGAGTCTTTGCTCACAAACAGTAATTTTAAATAGGGGATGGAGGAAAGCAGTGAGGAATAACAAGACATTTATGTCAAATTTCTCCCATTCTAAGCTTTTCACTGCCTCCCTAATTGGATAAATGTAATTTAAGTTTCTCACCTCTCCTTGAAAATCGCTTATCCAGGCTTTTTCTCCTCATTGCAAGCTTTGGCTCAGCCCCAACCCTCCACCTCATACACCTTTTTCACTCTTCTCCTGGTGCTGCACAAAATCCGTTTTGTGACGTTCGCAGCTGGGAAGATCCACTGGGTTACAGTGCATGACCCCATGCCATCACCCAGGATATGCACAGAGCTGGCCTAGCCATGCTCTTTGCCTAAACTGATCTAAGTCAGTCAAGAGGTGGAGAATTAATTGTGTTATCTCCATTTGATTTGCTGCAGTGGCTAATTACTCACGCTATCAGCAATTAAAGGTATTCCAATTTAAATATCCACTTTCAAACATATTACTGTGGACTTGGTGCTAGAACATGTTAACAAGGACCCAAATGCCATGCAAACAGAAGCTGAAGTTCTATTGTTATTTATAACAGCCATATTCTTTATGTCACCATTCATTGACTTTTATCAAACGCCACAAAAAATCTCTAAGAAAAAAAAAATATTCAGCAAACTCTCCAATGGTTTGCATTTCCTCAGCAATTCCCTGAAATTCCTTCCATAGTCAATAATCTTTGAAACTGGTAAGAGGACAAAAATCTTGACGGGACTTCAGGATCCAACTCTCATGATTCTTCAGTGCAGATAACCAGACTGGCTCATTTTTGTGCAGTTCCACTAAGATATACGTTTTAATACCCTCATTAAACACTGTCTTCAAAACACTGCATCAGCTTCATGCGATACAGCTAGGTTATACCGCCTCTTTTCAAACAAACAGAAAAAATAAATAAATATTTTAAAATACTTAGGATTTAAATAAAGACTTGTGATTTTCCAAAAACTCTAGCCACGCTTTATACTCTTTATCTGCTAGTGGATCCTACTCCTCACTAGAATCATTCTGCTCCACTTAAGCTCTGCTATCTACAATGGAATCTCTTCTTCTATTTCTACCTTCCCAACCAGAATGCTCCTGTTGATTTTTCAGTGATACTTTGCAAGGCAATCCCTATTCAATTTTACATTTCTGTTTTTCCCTCTTAATCAACTTTGCTCTAAAATTTCCCCCACAATCACAAAATCTCACCCTTCTGAAATGCCAAATCAGCGCTACCCACATAAACCAGAATATGCCTCTGCAAAGGGAAGTAGGTCATGCTCGCCAGTCCCTAGGCAACCACCAAACCTCATTCCCTTGATCAATTCATCCGTATCCCTGTTTGTGACGTCTGAAATAGATTCAGCTGGTATTGTGCGCAGTGGTTTTTGTATTAAAAGATTATTATCCATTTTTAGCAATGCTAAGTGTCTATTGGCTGCATCAGACCCGCAGAATATTGAATGGCCCATTTTTAAACATTCCATACCCAATTTCTCTCTTCCCACACACTGTCACACAATCGACTAGTTCCTACTTGTCTCTGGTTTTATTTAACGATTCTTAATGGATTATTTTCCAGAAATTGGTTATCAAATTAATCCTTATGCAGTCAAAACTCAGTAGATATGAGAAGATGAGTTACTCATTCATCCCTTAATACCATAACGTATAGCATCTTTTTTTTTTTTTATGCTTGCCTTTTTAAAATGTGTCAAAGACCATGTGAGCAGATATAGAAGTTACAGAACATACCCTGTAGCAAACTGCATTGCCTCACACACAAACAACTGAGCTCAAAGGCACAAGTAGTGAATGGACCCCCTGCTGAAAGGCAGAGACCAGCAAGCATGGTGGCAGAACCCTCACTAGGGCAGATGTACGTTTACTACCACCAGGGCTGGGTCAGCTTCCTTGTAGATCTTGCACCTCGTGCTCAAATCCACTGCTCAACCAAGGTAATGGGGCTCAGCACTAACTCAACCTTTGAAGTATTCTATGAGCATTATGATCCCAGTCATGCGAACAGTTGTTGCAAGGTTTCAGCAATACACAGCATTTCTTGAAGTTACTGAGGGTATCAGATCCCTCGTGCTCATCACCCACAAGCCCATCAGTGCTACGTAAGGAAATTCTCTTTCAATTATTTTGTAATAAGGGATCCATTTAAGCACAGCAAGACAAGCTCAGTTTGCAGCGGGGCACAGCCTCATAAATTAAATGTTGGTTCAGTGCCTTCTTCATACTTACTCCTTGCAGCATTCAAACAGGGTGTGCATCCCAGTTTCTGAGTAATATGCAGAGAGCTCTGCACCTCAGTGATCTTCCCCCTAAATGCCTTTCCACAGGACACAATTTTCTGCACGAATTTGCAAAGCCTGAACAATAACCCAGGGAGGGACTGGTTTGTGTTGTCCTCTTACTATTTATCACAGAATGAGTTTTGGTAGCTTAAGAGGAAATGGCTTATAAGTGCTGCCTCATATTGTTCTTCCCTCCTCCTGACAATTGTCTTATGGTCATAGATTGGAACTAAGAACAACAAACAGACTTTGCTATTAGCTACTTCTACAGACAACTCATGCAGACAGGAATAGAAAGAGTAGAACCTTCAAACCTAACATTAGATGATGATGGAGAGACCTAAACGGGTCACCAGCACTAAGGGATGGCTACTGACTGTACCTGTACATCATATAAGGGGATGCAAATATAAAGAAATTAACTGTATGTTTTTCTACTGACTAGAACTGTAGTTTGACTTAAAATCTGTGGAAAGCAGGAATTGAACAAAATACATGAAACATAAAGAAGAAGAATGGAAATGATGTATTTTTAAATTACACTCTTGCAGATGAGCGATGGATGTGAAACAATTTCTTATTCTTGACTGGTAAAAAGAGTCCTTTATAGGTATATGCACTAAAAGAAATAGGAATAAGGGAAAGCTTCTTCAAATTGATTAAAATCAAAGAGAAGAGCACAGTACTGCCATCTTAACATATTTGTATAAATCACACAGGACGTGTTCTGCAATACCTTAAAATAAAAACACTAGGAGCAAGTACTGTGCTGAGCAATGGACAAAATGGAGAGTACCTTGGAGGAGCACTGGCTTGGGATGACAGGACACTGATGGCATTCAGCTCCCAGAGCCTCAGAAAAGGGCTGAAACCCACCAGCAGCCACCAGCCCCAGCCCACCTCTCAGGATGAGGTGACTGACAAGCAGAACCACATGACAACAGATTACAGTTTAACCGGCAAGAAGTGAGCTAGATGCAACAAGGTCAAGAAACCTCATGATAACGGGCATTCAGGGAAAGCTGTGTTTGTTTCCCAGTGCCCCACTGGTTCCAGGGACGGGGTTTGGGGTCTTGCCTCCGCTGCATGCCTTGTGTTAACATAGCTGCAGCCTTAAAACCTGCTGGGCATGACCGCCTGCAGACACAGCAGATTTCCATCTGTCTTCATCATCAAGCTGTGGCTGTCAATCCTGCCAGCTACACGGGAAACCCTGGTGTTACCAATCAGCTTAGCCTACTGTGCACACGCCATGCAGCTATAAACCATAAAATTATTGTTTTTACAAGGGCAGAGGATTTAAAATTGCCCTCCCCCCAGTTCAGGAAGCACGAGGCCATTGGACAAAATGAAATAAATATGCAGATGGATGAAATGACGTGAGCCAGTGTCTTGGGAGGAATCTAACCCCTAAAACTACAACAGTTACAAAAGCAGAAAAAGGGTATTCTGTATTTCTTGCAGCCTGAGACACACAGCAACTGTCCTTGGAGGAGCAGTTTGCGACAGGATCTGTGAAGCCAGCGATGGCAGCAGCATCGTCTGCGTGCAGGGAGACAACAGGTGGGAGAAGCAGACGAGACGAGTTTTCTTTTAGGTGTATGAAGTTTGTATTTCATTCATGCTATTTGTGAAATGGAATAACATCAGCAAGTAGTCATGAGGCCACAAGTTAGGAAATTACATCATATATTTGGCAATAACTGCAAGATATAAATAACCTGGAACATCAAACCTTTCACAGAAACAGATGCAAAAAGGGATTCACTTGCCCCTGGGCAATTCGCAGTGTGTAACATTTACACATGGATGGGCAAGCTGTTTTTAGCTACCCAGGAGTTAAAAGCGACCCAGCAGAACTGGACTGCACATTCCCACAAGAAGGGCAGCAGGTGACTGTTACATGCTGCAGGGCATAGCAAAGGACACAATCTGGAATGCTCCGAAGGCATAAATCCAACCATAAATGTAAGGAACCTATTGCTTTCTCTTCTTTCCCCTGTTCAGAGTAGCTGTAGGAACATAAACTATCTGAGCATTGTAACAGAGTACAACCCCTTTCAAAAAATCCCTATAGCCAACTTGACAACAGAAGCAGTACAGGAATATGCAGTACATACATTTAGGTTATTTTACACCCATTTGCAATCAGCTTCTACAGACAACGCCTACAGCCTGATCCTGCAGAGGTAAAAGCATAGGAATCATTTTATTCATGCCACTTGTTTTATTTAAGGTTCTTGTCTGGAGCAGATGTGCATATACGGTATCAGAACAGCACATGGTAGAGCATATATAACCCACATTAAATTAACTCTGTACAAACTAACATTTATTGTGTCGTTTGCTTTTATGACATAATGACATAGCTCTGTGGACACAGGCAAGCAAGGATTACTGAAATCCACAGGGCATTGGACCACACACTTGTCAAGAGTGACTGGCATCCTATTTCGTTCATTAAATGGGACAGCATGGATACATTTTTCCTGGGCTCTGGAATGACAGCAGTGTAAACCTTGCAGCTACAGAATCTCCAGAATAAGGCACTGCTAGTAAACAAATCTGCCTTTGGATCAGACACTTGGGCAAGCTTCAATACAGAACAACGCGCTTCTTGCTGTACTGTTCCTGTCTGCCTTGCTACACATATCATAAGAGGTTGAGCAGTCAGTTCAGTCTGCACCTCCCACAATTAAAGATCAGCATTGCTGGCCCTAAGGTGACTCCTAAAATCATCTGCAAAGATTTTTATTTTATAACTCCAAAGCACCTTACTATTTTTGCTTAATTCCACTTTACGGTTTGGGATTGTGCAGTATTGGTGTAGGGCACTTTTAAGAGGCGAGCAGAGAAAGGGACAGTAGAGAGATGGAGGGGATCCACCACAAGCAGAACCACAACACTGCTACGTTAGGTAATCACACTCGTTAAACCAGCAGGACAAGTCTCTGAAAGGCTGTTTTAAGCACATCCATAGTGCTCCATGCAGAACTGTTCCACTACAGACAGAGGCTTCTTTAGTTATTAACTGGAATAAGTGCACATAGCAGGAAACTGCAGCTTCCAGAAACATCCCTGCTTGTTTATTCCAGTGCTGGCTGCATTTCTTTGTCTCTCATCTACAATGAATAACCATATGCAGAAGCCCTAGGACTTCAAGTAGTTAACTGAAATCGCAGTCATGTAAAAATAATCCTCCTGAAGTATAAAAATAATTTACCAAGGAACAATTTAAGCTAGATGACAGCCTCACTGATTGAAGGGAAGTGAACTGCTTCCTTGCTCCCAGCCCTGCCATCATTTTAAGATACAAATATAAACAAATCTTTATAGTGTTACCCATCACCCTTCACACACGGCTGCCGCAATCACTCTCTGCCAGGCTTTCCCAATTTTCCTCAATCATTTTGCTTATTTTGGTCTTCCACTCTTACTCATTCTTTGCTTGCAGTACAGACAGAGAATCATAAATGCTATTCAAGTACAGAAATCCTTAAAGTAGATTTCTCTGGTGTTGGTGCCTATTTTTAGCTGCGCTAGCCCAGAGATGCACTGAAGTGTTTACTAGCTTGGACATAGGTCATAAAGTCTGCATTTGTCATTACCAAAGACCACCTGCAGTTTAGATAAATTATTATCAGTGACAACTGTTTATCACTGTTCAGCAGACAAATAAACTTAACCCTTTCCTGTTCAACACAGAGTTCTGAGCACAACACACAGCAGTGATCCCTGCGGTGCCTCCCAGCCCTGCCTTTCAGTGCTTATCCCCACAGAAACACAGCAGCAATGTTGGCCCTCCATTTACAATCTCCCCAGGCTCCTCCAAGCAGGAAGCACTGATTACACACAGAGCCCCAGGGAACCTCCCAGAGATGCTCTGTAAGTTGTCCTATCAGAAGATGAAAGGAAGAAAAGAAGGCAGACCTTTGGACTGAATGTGTTGTTGAATATCCATCATTTCACATCTTGCCACTTTCAATATTAGTTCTTCTTGAATTAACCCCACAGACAATTTCATATTCCTGTGAAATGTCCAAATGCTAAACACAAAGTCATTTATTTTGCATGTTATTTTCAAATATACTTTCCGTCACCTTTATTACCCTCTATATCTGTATTAGTTTCTCATTGCCCATCACCATCTCCCCACATCAGTACTGCAAACCCCTAAATTTCCAAAAGACATCTCCTGCCCACCGCTTACGTGAGGAATGCTTTGAGCAATAGACTGAGGGCAGCAGTGGCTTGAACTCAAGAGGTTGGGCAAACACAAGAGTTTGACCATAGTTATATATGGTCAGGGCCTAATGAAAAGAATTTAACCAACCAAAAGCAGAACAGATTCCTTTTCTCTACTCTTCATAAAGAATTCATACTAAATAAATCTGACTTCCAGAGCAGAACAATCACCTCTTTTCTCAACAACTCAAATTCAGCACATAAGTAATTCTTGATGACCTCATTTTTTATTTCAGTGGACACAACTGTTCAGCAATTAATGACTAGAGAACCCTGGTTTGGTACATATGTACCACTTGTTACCCTTAAGTAATTAAGTTTAAGTACTATAGAAGTAAATATCATGACTGCTTCGACTTTATTCCTTAATTCCTCAGTTAAAAAACAGATAATCCTGACATTGTTCCCAAACCTGCTCGAGTCAAGAGGAAGATTTCTACTTATTTCTGTGGAAAATAATTATGTATTTTAATCACGTATTCATGTCCTTAAAAGTGCTGTCTGCTACCTCGCAGTCTTTCTTTATAACCAAAATACTGTGTGCAGAATTACCGGGCACAACAATGCCAGCGTGGTTCCCAGGAACAAAATGTGCCCTCACCCTGAGCTCAAAGCCAAACAGCTCAAGGGTCTCTGCAGCACCACAGTGATAGCTGCACATTTCCAAGCCGAAGGCTCCCACTGTGGATCATTTGCAAGGAAAAAATGACCAGTCAGAAATTTTATATCTGAAATGCTTGCAAGCAAAATTCCAGTTAGTTCAGATCACATAATACAAGCTGCAGTTTTTCATAGATGGGTACTGCTTTAAAAAGTAAGCTGACACATTCTGCACTGGCTCTACTTTCCAAACAAATTCAGGTTCTGCGCCAAATCCAGCACGTTACATTAATCTTACCCTGGAACACAATACAGGAGAAATTAATATATCTCATATGCTCACATATGCACACAGCACTCAAAATGACCTGATGCTTGCAGACATTAGTAGTTGGGACAATAAACACCTTAACAACTTACTGTCTCCTGTTTCTATGAAGATTATTTGTTCTCTTCCCTTTGGAAAGCACTTCGGATTGTGCAACAACATCTACGCATCATTCTCACATAATTGTGTGTTATGGAGGTCTTGTGCCTCATAATTTGTTAAAAATCCTTGAAGTGAGTGAAGTTTTAGGGTGTCTCGTTCTACTTCTTATTGACCTAGTTAAATATCTTCAAAATCCACATTCCACTCAACTTGCCTTGAAGAGGCCTTTGAAAAAGCAAGACTTGATTTGTTAATAATCCTGGAATTAACTTACGCTATTGGAACACGAACTTCAGCATGTTCATAAATATGACTGAGAAAAAAAACCAAAACAACACTGAAATGAGGGTGCCAGATTTACTGCTGGAATACACTGCTGCACTTTGGAGCAGTATATTTGCACCTGAATCACTTCGGAGGGAAAAATCAAGATCACTTTGTATTCCAAAGCACCCAAAGAAGGGTCATGGTCTCCACAAGTCTTCAGAAAACAGAGCAGAGCACACAGAAGGTAAACAGCAACAAGATGTGACAATGCACTGATGGATGCCTTCACAAAAAAAAACAAACAAAAAAAAAAAGAAAAAAAACAGAGGTATCTCAGAAAGAGGTTAAAAGCTAAAATACTTTCAAAGCTCAGATCCATTAAGAAATGAAATAACACATAATTGGTTAATTTTGTTAGAATTTGCTGGTCAATGCAACTTTCACTTAATGAACACAATTACTTTCATTCACTAAAATAACAGTTCACTTTCAGACAAACAGAATGGAGATCTCCAGCTCAAATGCAGCGGATAGGGCCCCAATTTCCACTAGTGCAGGGAGTGAGCAGAGGGCTTACAACCTTCCTTCTGAAGATCAGCACAGAATTTCCATCTTAGCTAATGTAACCACATCACCAGCCCGTCCCATCTCTTCCAGTCATCAATATCTTTTCGCATTATCATTAATAAGTCCCTAAGTCTTCGATTCCTGGGGAAGGCATCCCATTCCATTTTGGTGCACCCTTGTTAGCCCACACAGGCTCATTGTGTAACTTGCTGGCTAACTTATCCAACAGGGAATGAAAGACATAATTTATCTGGCGTTCCTGCGTTACTACCCTGGGGCAGGCACTGCAGCACAGAAGATTTTCAGATTATCAAGAGGGGATAAGAGGAATGTCACAGCCTCCACTAGTCTATGTAGGGTCATTTATCAAAAAGACAGCTGGCATTACATTGCTGTGCTCCCTTCCTCTAAAGTAACAAAGGTACTTTAAAAATATTTAAGGAGTTGTATTTATTTTCCAAAATTCAATCCAGTCTGAGCTTGCCATTCCCCCAGCTGATGAAGCTGTTCTCTTCAGGTTGAAATAGCCTCAGAAGCACACTGTTATCCACACACACACACCAGCAGACATTTGCAGGAGGTACAATGAGATGTCCAGCTCATGGAGCGCTCTGACAAAGGCCAGAATCAAGGTTTACTGCCCCACCACAATGCTGGGCTGATCCTTGGAAGAAACTGGAGTCCATTCCCTTGGAATGAAAAAGATTCCATTTCTGCCATGGGGAGATATCTGGGCTGTCTTGCGAGCAAGAGAACAGATAAATGCTGAAGGAGAAAAGTAAGCCTTGACTTGAGGAGAAGAGTTCCCAGCTCTGCATCTCAAAATGAGTGGGGCAGACAGCTGCAGAAACAGGAACAGAACTTCAGATGGCAACCTTCTGTCATTAAAAAGAACTTTCAGCTCTTACCCAAGGATAAACTAACACAACTCTTACAAGAAAGAAAAAAAAGAATGAAGTCTACATTAGAAAACAAGCAGCAATGAAGGTTCATTTTTCAAGGTTTCGCTCCTAAGATACTTATGCAGCTGGGCACAGGTAAACACCAGAAAAGAGACACAAAGGAGGATGGCTGTGAGGGACATCTGCATCAGCACAGCTCTGGAATGAATGCCGCAGCAAACACTTAAAGAAAGCCCCAGCAGGATCTGCAGGATCCACACGGCAGAGCACACACACAGTGCACAGTGCAGCATTATCCCAGCAGCCATCTGAACAAGGAAAACATCTGCATCTCCTCCTGTTTACACAGCTACAGTTTCTCCTATGCGAGGGAATTAGGTGCCCCATCCGCGTCAGTGCTGGCCAGCACACAGCCCTCCTCAGGAAGGCATTTTTTCCTCTAAGAACAAAAGCTGCTTTGAGAGCTGAACTTGAAGCCATTCTGTCCACAGCGTACTTCAGTGAGGTTTAAAAAAAAAAAAAAAGAAAAAGAAAAGAAAAAGAAAAAAAAAAAAAGGAAGAAATAAAGTCTGCTCTGCTACAGCTTTATTTCCTTATTAAAGCAGCATTTACAGATCGGTGGACGCACACCAGAGGGTGAGCAAAGCCGAGTGCGCAGCTCTAAGTACAGCTCAACAACACAAAAATAATGGTTAGCCAACGTCTAGGCACCCGCAGCACCAACACATGTTACATGCTGGTTCACCCCTTCTGCTGTGCATGACTTGGCCGCACTACACATATTTCACATCAGCTCTGCCCTGACTTTGTTCACACTGAGCCCTTGTAAGAAGATCAACAAGTTCTTAGGAGGATACAAAGTTGCTGACACAACAGAGCCCACACAAGCCACGGTTTAACTCTGTGTCCTCAGCTGGACACATTTTACTAGAGGAATTCCAGCTCCCACAAGCCTTCTGAAAAGCAGGAGACCAACACGAAAGAGTCTGCAGCGGCTCTCTCAGCGTCATGCTATTTTCTTCTATTTATTCTTTTTTCCCCCCTGTAATGTTTCCACATGACAGAATAGTTATTCTGCAACTGACACCACTGAAATACATGACTTTGCATACATTACCCGCTATGGTACAGCACAGAGATATTTCAGGCCAGCTTAAAATAAACTGGCCAGAGCACAAGCAATGGGGCTGGATGGAGCAAGGCGGAGCTCTGCCATGGCTCCATCGCCCCGGCAGGGACCAGCAGCACCTGGCACAATCTGCAGGGCCAACCGGTTGGACCCATGCCCTCTGAATCCTGCACTGCTGCTGCACTGGGTGCAGATGCAGCAGAATAAGGTTTTAATGTACCTGCTTATGTGAGGAATGTTTTCAGCAACAGACTGAGGGCAGCAAAAATTAGAGAGGGCCAGGCATGAAAGCCCTGACAGTGCAGGCAGCATCTGAGCTCCAAAGAGTTAAAAGCCTGAATGTTGAGTTTAGTTCCGAAGAAGCAGCCCACACTCAATTCCTCACTGAGCTAAGCTCTCCCCATATGCAGGATTCTGTTCTTTCTGGTTGTAAAGCACTTTCTAAGCACTGCCCTCACCACCACCTAAACAAACCACTCACTCGTGTGCTCAGTGCATGTCTTCCGATCCACAAGACCAGGATTTCCTGAAGTGTGCTCGCAAAAGAGACCATATGGGAGAGGATTTCTTTCCACATGCATGACCTAATTTAATTTTCAGTTGCTTCTGTATTTTAATAATTTTTATGCTTCAGTTCAATTTCTATTTCACTCCCTTCCCCATTCAGAAAAGGAATCTAGAAATATAAAGGGTAAGTCTAGCAAAAACTCACAATTTATTACAGAGGCTTACTTAAAAGAAAAAACAGCCTCAATGGATTAATGTATTTCCTTTCCCACAGCTTTTCCATTTAAACCATAACTGTGCATATTTACCGTGGTGTTTCCATCTGCCATTGGCACCGTGCTGATGCATCCCGCACAGGGATGGCAGCCAGGCAGGACACCCGTTCCCCATAGTGAAAAGGCACTGCTGACCAGCAGAGGAACTCAAGTCCTGGTTATCCCAGACACTTACCCCAATCGTCAGTCATTTTTTTAAACAGAAAATGCTTAGGAATAAAAACTGTAGTGACTCATTGTCAAAAGCTTCAGTCAAAGGCTATGGGTAGATTTGTTGACAAAAGCTTCAGACAAGGGTTATGGGTAGATTTGCTCTCTTCTTAGAAGTTCTTCATAGCCAGTGTGCAGTGGAAAAAGAAGTTGCACATGTAGGCATTTGTGTTGCCTTGTATGAAAGCTGTACAACCAAGGTGGAGGGACCCACTTTTGGCAAGGTCAAACTGAGTCCACATAGCTGTTAGAGTTTATCTTTTGAACCTGGTCCTTTTAGCAGAGGTATATATAAACATGCACACTTGACAAGATGGGAAGTGTTGCTGATAGGTAAGTTGAGTAAATGACACTGTATTCACCTTTAACTTACTGTTGGAGTCCAGAGATTCCTTGAAGGAATCAGTTTGCCACACTGTCACCCCAAAGTGACAAATTCATCCACTGCAGCCACACTGTTTCTCCCAATAGCTTAATGACTTCTTTGTAACCTCCTCTCCAGCTTGAGCAAACTTGTCCAAACTGAAGAAAGCTACTGCCCAAATTGAAGGAAGGATATAAAAGTCTGTAAGTTGCTTCCACATAGTTAACTTGGAGAAAAGGAGATGCTTCTCTCCTTTTTTGGGATCACAGGTCCACTTTTTTTTCTTAAATGCCACTCAACTAGAAACAAACCAAGGTGACTGCAGTTCCATCACTGACTCCAGAATTTCACTGCTTTCAATAGAGTTTCACTTCTTGTAGCTCTTCCCTACTTTCTTCCCAGCACTTTCTGCAGGGATTATGGAGAGCCCCCAAACCAGCACATGACAGGATGAGACATGCAGCATCAAAACAAAACACAGCTGTCTGAGCATCTTGAGGAGGCCACCAACATCCTGATGGCCCTGAAAGGCTGAAACAGGCCCTCAATCCACTGGGAAATAGGGCTGCTGCCACACCAACAGCAGCAATACAGGTAGGAAGGGCTAAGAAAAATCCCAGCAAAGTCCACACAAAGTGGAACGTGGACTTCTAGAGGTTCAGGTGACACTTGGTTGCCTGCCTCCGAGGCCAAAAGCCAAAGCTTTGTGAGACAAATCCTTATCCCCTTGGAAGCCCACCTAAACCTATCAGTTTGCAGTGCAGAAACCACCAGAATCACCCAACACCAAATACCATCATCAAGGCTTTGCACTCCAAGCCGTGGCTTGAACATAAGACGTTCATCCCTACCCCCAGCACCATGAGGAACCCAGACAGGTGACTTTTCTTTGGAGCTTTTCCCATCAACGACCCATATCAATTCTCTCCATGCTCATTTAGAAGGAAAATAAACGAAAAATCAAGCCTTCTTAACCCTCTGCAATAAAGCTCATTCATTCCCATCTCACACGGAGATTCCCATGTGCAGCACACTAGTCTCATCTGTCATCAAGCGGCAAGAAAAGTCCTCTGTTCTTGACAAGCTAGGAGGTAAGAAAATGACTTTTGGTCAAGAGGGTCAGATGACACAGCAATCTCATCCTGGAATCTCATAAGAAATATCAGCCATTGCTGTTCATAAACACAAGCTTGGTTTAGCTATATTCAGTTACAGGCAGAGAAGGATAATTAAACAGCTCACGATATGGAAGACCTAAAGCATGTGCAATCTTATTTATGTTCTCTGCACCTGTGTTTTCTATGGTTTAAGTTCTAATACTGATCTTTTAAGTTGCACCCAGGGAGTATCCCAGTTCATTCACATGAGAGAGAGTAATACGTTCTATTTTTAAGCAACATACAAACAAAAAGGGATGCATCGTACTGGAGAGCTTTTCCAGTAGCCAAATATTCATTGGGAAATTACTATTGAATTGTTTACAATTTAAATTGTTTAAATGGTCTGGAGGCAATCGGAGTATTCCCAAGCCTCCGTGCACGGCTGTTTGGCTTGGCAGTGTGACTCCTTTCCCTTGTTCTCCCCACATTTATTGTCCCCTCCGTCGTGCTTCAACTCGCATTACTCAGTTCACGGTATTACGGAAATCTCTCGTGCTCATCTTTCAAACCGGACTGCAAACCCACCCGGAGGAAAGAAACCACACAATCCTTATTAAAGCCCTCTAATCCTCAGCAAAGTCTTAGAGGTAGAAACAAACCCTCCCTCTCCATTTGCACGGCAGCACCAAGACCTCTCAGCTGCGGCACAACCCCAGCTACAGCAGCACCCGACAGCTCTGCGGGACGGCTGCGCTGTGCCCACCAGGGACACCCGGAGCCTTGCAGCAAGGTGGGTATGCAGAGGGGTCAGGGCAGCAGCCGTACTTCTTCCCTGTGCCGACAGATCTCTTCTGCCCTAAATAGTGCATGAGAGAGCACCCGCAGCCTCGCGCTGTCACTTAGCTCTCCTTTCACTTTGTGCGCACATTTTAGCGGCACCTAGTAACAATTAGTGCATTGTACGTCATTTCAGCCCTTATTTTGTTATCCTACACAGACCTTACAAGGGTTAATGGGTTTTTCCCAGCTATTTTTGCTTTATATATTACTGGGGGAAAAAAAGAAAAAGAAAAAACAAAACGAAACAAAAAAAACCCAAGTATCTATAATCAGTTTGGATATAGAACCCAGACTTCTCAGAAAGTTAAGTTCAAGTCACAAGCTCCAAAAATCATAGCCTACAATAAATAAATAAATAGATAAAAACCTATAGAAGGAAGATGAGACTGAATGATCTGTATCCACGTGGGGGTTTCTGAGGTATGTAACCCTTCTGTTCTTCCATTTGATTTTAAAGGGTATGTAGGACACAGCCCTGTTTGTGTCAAGAATGCTCCCCGATAAGCTTAAAGGGTGTACCTGGCTCTGTAAAAGGACAGATTTACAAACAAAAAAAAAAAGTCCTTCCCGGACAGCTCATTCAAAAGGAAACAAAAAGTTTCAGTCAACGTTTACAATTTCCATGGAGTTGGATGAGACCATTAAAGGTTATCTACTCCAACTTCTTTAATCTTTAAATGCAACACCAGAACACTACAAGAATTCAAGCCAGTCACCAGTTGACTTGAGCGTTAAAATGCATGGACTGATGATCATTAAGTTTATTTAGGTTTTATTCCCTTTCTGTATTCCCTCAACACTTTAAAATGCAAATGCATTAAATAATTATTTGACGTGAAAGGCACGTGTTTTACAACTGCTGTAGTACACTGACATTTAACTACAACATCAAAATGCTTTTGCATTTATTCCCTGTACCATTCGGACAACACTTACTGAACACAGCAAGGATTTCAATTTATGCCAGCACAAATACGAATATGCTTGCTTTGAAGAAACAGCAGCTATATCTCAGTGTAACTCCCGACAACCTCACAAACCCCTCAACCCAGTAATTCCTTGGATTTGCTTTCCCCCACCCCCTGGGCTGTCATCTTGCCCCGAGCCTCACAGGAGTACAGAATTACACATGAGAGTTACTTAAATATTTACTTTGAAAATACTTGACTGAAAGAGGATAAAAGCCTACCGATACATGCTTGGTTACTACTGATTTAATATCAAGTTGTTGCCATTGTGGGTTTGTTTATTTTTAATACAAACCATTAATTTGCTTCCACAGACATAACCCACAGAGGGCTACACAGCACGAAGACAGTCAGAAGTGAAGACAAGCTGCCATATGGATTAACACAACTGTTCTCGCCACCAGGACCTTCCTCCCACAGCCTGATTTCAGAGCCTTCTCCATCTAAAATACTCTGCTTCTTGAGAAGCAGCCCTCCAGCAGTCCTCTTTCTATTTAGGATGATGGAGTTTCACCATTTGCAAACTGCTGTTAGCTGCAGCCAGCCCCGCTGACACATCAGCTCTATTTTAGTTTGCTGCAACTTAAAGATATACTTTGAAGGAGACTTGGTACAAGAGAGGAAGAATTGCAGATTTCTTCCATAAGAATCACAGTTTAAACGTTCAGAGCACATCAGCCAAAGCTGTGCTACTGAACAAGCAAAGGAATCTCAGCTGACCACAAAAAGCCCCAAACGGCAAACATGCTCAAAGTTTGCGACTTGCCATAAAAACGAAACAAGAGCTAAAGCTCTCTGCCGCCTCCTGCTCAGCACGGCACCTCCCCAGTGCACGCTTTGCTTCCACATTGAAAACGGGCAATGCCTTGGGAAGTTTTACACGCCTTACACACCAGGAGTGCATACACAAAGCTCACCTACGAGTTTCAAGAACGCATCATTACAGCTGCAGCTGTCACCTTCCCATCTTGCAGCCTTCCCCAAAGATTTAATGTTCCAGAAGCACAGATGGCTGTAATCATTTTTTTGTTGTTGTTTTTTGTTAATTAGGACTGCATCGTAAAACACACCGTGAAACACCTTTATTTCTATATTAAAAATACTGCATATATTAACGCACAGTGAGCTGGGTGCTGATTTAAATAAAACTTGAAGGCAGAACTTTGTAACGTGTTTTTATTACCATTGCTCCTAATGCCTAGAAACAGGTAAGTCAGTGCACAGCACCCAATTGCCAACAAAACCAAAGAGATTAAGCAATAACAGATGCCCAACAAATCTTCCTGACAGGATTCGCAGAGACATAAGAAAGCTTCAATCAAATTAAGCACTGCTACTTTTTGGAAATGGATGATTGAATTCACTAACCAATATCTCTATTAGCTGAAAATGGAGGGAGAAGGAAATTAAAAAAAAAAAAAAAAAAAAAATCAATGAGAAAAAGAAATTCCTTTTGAAACCTTCCGACCAACACCGAAATTTTAGATTCTCCATTCACCAGCAGTCTGCACAGCTCAGGCGCTGCACTCTGCTAAG
The DNA here is from genome assembly GCF_054131305.1 of Coturnix japonica. Lineage (NCBI taxonomy): Eukaryota > Metazoa > Chordata > Aves > Galliformes > Phasianidae > Coturnix > Coturnix japonica. The sequence continues at coordinate 24,808,321 of NC_140670.1, read as the reverse complement.
GGCTGGTTGGTACTGTGATGCACCTGAGGTGCTCTCATTGCACGTGGCAAGAGGAATGCACAGTTGTTTGAGGCACAACTTGTTTTTGTTTTGTGCACTCTGCCTTACCAAAATCAGCTCAACCCAAAGTCAGCTAACCAAACTAAAGGCATAAGTGTAATACACCTGCTTACAAAATCCTGACTGGATACCGAAAGGAATAAAAAAATCACAAGATTTTTGTGACCATAAATACAAAAAACAGGCTAAATAGCGTCCCAGAATTAATTACTGGAAGTGTTTTTCCTGTTTTCCAAAGGATAAGGATCCTGTTCAGCCTTTAGGGTGCAGAACCTCCCATGGATAATCAGCCCTAACGCCAGGCTCCCACGCTACTCGGAAGCTCTGACAGCACAGGACCCACCAGAAACCAGCCCAGAGAGCAGCTCCCAGAGCCTGGAACTCCCAGGTGCTCCCCCAGCCATGTCAGCCACACAGATGTGCTGCATTTTTACCCTTCTCCACATCCTGTTCTCTAAAGCAGATGTGGGGGCTCCTGGGACTCTGACAGACAAACCTTTGTTCACTCTTGACTGGAGGGCATCCAAGCATTCTTGCTGAAGAAAATGGGGTTTCTATGTTTCAATTGTGCTGCAAAGGGGAAAAGAAATCACCAATTCCCCTGGTTTTCCAGCTGCCGGAGTTACCAGCACCTCCCCAGGTCCAGCACTTGGTTTATTTTCAGGTTAGTTTGGTTTATTTTCTCTCTTAACACCAATACATTAATATAAACAAGCTTCCATCAACATAACAGCTCCAGGGTTTAAGGTCTGCTGATAAGAACTACTTGTAGAACAGTGTGAAAAGCCCAAGCACAGCTGCTATTTATACAGGACTATACAAAGCCAATAATGGATACAAAAGTTTACCCTCCTGCTCTATTAAGCCAAAATTCCCATTCCTCCTTTAGTCAGTTCATTGAGAATTTCAATATTTATTCATCTTACAGGCTGCTTAATGAGGCTTAATACTGGACAATAGTACCTCATATGCTTAAACATCAGTGGGGGACTCCCTGCCACATTTCCTCAAGGAAGAGGTCACGTGCCTTCCAAGTGTTTGGAGTAGTAAGGCAGAATACATATGTGGCTTTAATAGGATTTCTGAAATGGCACACTTTGTTCTGTGATGTACATACAGTGGAAAAAAAGCCGACTGTCAAGAACTCCTCCAGAGCGTATGATACTCAAGAAAGGTCACTGCTTCCCAAGGTGACACACGATGAGCAGAAAGTCAGGTTTTGGTGCAATTAAAAGTCACCACAACAAGCAATAACATACAAAACTCAGGTTGCTGTAGGGGCAAAGCTGCACCTACTGCCCAAACATTTTGGCTGACGATAGGTGGCTTAATGAAGAAATCCCAGCTCTCTGGTGGAAACGCACAGAGGATCTGACAGGGACCAAAGGATCTCATTGTATCGTGCACTTTTTCTTTCTTGCTTTTCCCCTACATGTGCATGACACCCTCAAGAGAGGCAAACAACACTAAGAAAGGCTAAATTCCCTTCGTATGACAACTTGGCAGATCCCTAACCAAATACAAGTCAACGTACAAACAGGCAGTACGCTTTTTAGCAGGTAAATGTTTTTGCATTTACATATGCAGCCCTAGGAGTCACTGGAAATTAATCTACACATGAAAGCCACAGAATCGGTGTTTCAGAACAGTCTCTGCTGCTAGATTTATACACTTTTGAAGGAGCATTTGACAAACCACATAGGAAGAACCATAAACATTTATAACAAGGGCTGTCCAGGTTGTGAGATTCAGTTTTATTACATTTATTGCGTAGTAGGACAGCATGTACCTAATACAAGAATAACACTCCTGGCCACGTCTGCAATAAGAAATAATGATAATAATAAACAAAACACAATGATAACATTTTCAACATTGTCACTCCAGGAACAGGGGGATTGTCAGATTGAGATTTACTTTGGGTTTTTAATATGATCCCTGTTTTTCAAGCGAATCCGTAAGTGAGAAATTACCCATACAGATTTAGATCTGTACTATAAGCGAGGAACATCATCAGCTCCCCTTACTAAACTTTAATACTCAGTGGAAAATACGTAAATTCACACATTAAGTCCTGCTGAAATTTTGCAAGTGGGTCTGTAGAGAACCACATAGGGCTTAAACACCTGTACTGGGTACAGTGATTCCTTTCCCTTCACCACCTCCCTGCCTAGCAAAGGAAACACTGTCACTGTATCAAGGAAACCAAAGGCAGAGTGAAAGCAACTGTTCCACCAAAACCACGCACCGGATTTATCCCAAGTGTTGCACATGACCCCTTAAGAGATTTAAGCTGATTCTCATACTTTGCTGCAGAAAACTGAGCACTGTTTATCGCTGTTGATTTCCTAGATTTTAACGGTTAATTTGTTTGCATTATTTTGCTCAGCTTTTAAATTCCAATATAAACAAAGTCAATGAGAACCCACAGTTTTCAGTTATGCAAACGTGCTTTACTAACTGACAAGCACAGACAGAGCAACAACTCTGCAGTTAAGCTGCTCTGCTCTTCCAGCACTGCAGGGTCCAGGAACAAGGAGCAATGCTACGCTGAGACATTAAGAAGTTAAAAAGTTGACTGAACAAAGTGAACAAAAAGCTCCATTTAATTAAAATATTCTTAAATGCAATAGAAAAAAAATATATGTACTTATCCTGAAAGTTGACCTTATAAAAATAGATAAAAGAACAAATATAAGTAATATTTAATACTTGAAAATTGTTTCTTATTATTTAACTCATGCATTGAGCACCTCCCCAATTAAAAAAGCCAAGTGAAGGTGACAGGCTTTCCCATGAGCTGCTGGTACCCCCTGGCAGAGCTGTCATCCTCGGAGCCCCAAAACTCCCTGAGCCTTGCTAGCAACTTTAACGAGCATCCTTAAAAATAGAAAGAGCATTTACGTGACTTCTCCTATCTAGGTATTTTAAATAGCAGTGCTATCAGGCAGTCACCCCAGGAGGTACAAAGATACGTTGTCAACAATGAAAAGACAGAGATAATGTCTTCAGAGCCCAACCCCTGACCTGACAAAATCCAGGGCCCGATATTGGCCTCCACGTCAAAAATAGACCATCAGAAAGCAGCAAACATTCCCCCTGTTATCTCACAGTTCCTTGTTTTGCAGACTGCATGGAGCACTTCACACAACGGCATCGGAATCTGCCGTAACCCATTTGAGAATGACTCCTGACTCCTGTGAAGCGCATGTGATATAAAGCACATTTCTCAAGGGCAATAGGAACAACGAAGAGAAACAAACTGCCTTAAGCCCTTTCTCTTGTGCCTGTGTGTTACACTTCAAACAGAGCCATAGACGTTGCCTTTACAAAGGCCACCACCACTCCGTTCACGAGAATTAAAATCAAACACTCATCTAGACCTCCATCTGCCTTTTGCTAATCCACACAATGCTATCACACTCTGGAAGCAGATATACCTATTACAGAAGACCTATTAGCCGCACACAGCAGTAACATATCCTACCGCTCCCTTCATTTTTACGGACATAAAAAAGAAGCATTATTAATTTCTAACCGCTACTCAAAGAATCACAACAAACCACCACCAGTGAATTAAACAAACACGCTACCTTTTCTGATCCATTATCTTTGCTCTCCCGTTTTGTCTTTCTCCAACCAAAGCTCAGTGGTTCCCCATTTCCTTGCTGAGTGCCCGCTGAACTCTGCAGGGTTCTGCTGAGTGCTGACCGAGCTGGGGCAGCTTTAGCCTCCGCCAGCAGGAAGCCTAGAGATAAGTGCTACCCTATGGAAAGTTTATCTTTTGAAAGGGAACAAGAGGCTGGAACCAAAGGCTGGGAGAGTCTGTAAGGTAACAATTTGGTACAGCCCGTAGATGAATTGCGTAGTAAGTGCGTTGATAAAGACAGTCACTAGATGCCACCAATTGCTAATAAACTCATTTTAACAAACAGGTATTAGACCCAAACCTCTCCACTGCAGATTTTTAGTACTTTATAACAAAACTAAATATATCAGCTTCTGAAGTACTCAGCTTCATTAACAGAAGGCAGGTATCTGCTGTTGCTGAGACACACAGCCTTCTTTGCAAAACAGTAGAACCAGTATTTTTCCTTTTTAAGGCTGTCTTGCATAAGAAACATTTTTCCCCCCTATGAAAAAACTCTGTTTTTATTTAAAAATAACACGTTCTACCTCTGGATTCCGTAAGCTGACTTTTCCCAAGATCATTCAATAAAGAATCTCCAAGATGTTTCTGAAATTCACATTCTGAAGGCAGACCCTACAGACACCCCCTGAAGTTGCAATTTGTTTAGGAATTCCATGCTGTGACAAGAGCACATGGCTGCATGAAGACCTTCTCACCCTAAAGAGTGCTGAAGGACGGTCTTGAAATCTGCACACAAGGAACAAAACAAATTAAACTCACCCATATACATTCTACTCTTCCCAAAAGGAAATAATTGATATTTAATAGAAAACCTTAGAAATAACTAATATTTATCTTTAAAAACCTTCAGGTGTAGTAGGATTCTAAGAGATTAAAGAGTGAGGCAAAAATCCTTAAATCCCAAGCTGAACACCTCTGCCCATAGTTAATGAAAGGAGAGGTATTAGCAACTCGCTATACTCACAGCTGATAACAGCCCAGTGAAAAGTATAACACACCTTAAAAATCAGCAGCTGAAAATCAGCCTTTTCCCTACAATATCTGTTCCCCAGCATGCATTCCCTCTTACTTAAAATATCATCTTCACAAATTAAAATGAATTTGTTATTTCTAAGCCTGGTTTACCAAATGAAAACACTCAACAATGAAATGCTGAAAAAAAAGTCATGTTTTTTTCTGCAAGCTGTCTGAAAAAATAATTCCAGTGAGCACTGTGGAGATTCAGAGACGCCTGAATAGCTTCATTTCATGTATGTTCAGCTTGCAGCAGCAACAAGTTTGACCTGCCGGTCCCCCATATGGAGGGTTCATTTGCCACAAAAGCAAATTCCCGCTTTAGCAACACAGTTTGTGTTTTGAGGTTGGCTTTGTTTGTTTGTTCCTTCTGCTATACAATATTCTTGATGATAGACAGAGGAAAATCTGCTTTCCTTCTGTATACATACATATAAACAACAATAAAAAAGAGCAATTTAAAATAAGAATAAGCCAATGTCCCTCAGAAAATAACAGCTACTTGAACTTATATTTCTGAACATAACATATCAGGAGAACAAGTGCAAAAACAGTTTAGCGAGCAAAAGGGAGCTCTGATATGCACCAACATGAGACTTGTGCTAAACGCTCAGCACCAAAACAGAAAATACCCAATTACAGCAAATTTCCTGCCGTGCAACAGCACACTGTTGCTGGCTGATAAATAACCATGCAGCTTTGCCCATAACATCCCCATCAGCTCTTCCTGCATCTCCTTCGCACCCAACCATCAGCCAGGAGCTCTGCACAGAGCAGTGCAGCTCAGCCGCACCGCTCGGTAACCCCATCTATGATTTCTGCCAATTTCTCTCTACAAAATGCACAAGCAATTAAGCAGATTGTGGATTGTGTTTTGGTCTTGTTCTGCCTTTTAACCCTGAAACCCTACACATTCTGTGTGCTGCAAGTTTGCTCCCACCCTCTCCTCTGCAATTTGGATCTTTGTCAAGGTAAACACGCAGAGGGGTATCAGATAATATATCTATTTGTCACATGACATCTTCATAAAAGCTTCCACTTTTAAACAGAAAAAGTGGCAGAGCAAAGCAAGAAATTTATGCAGAACTACTTCATAGTTTTCCCTGTATCCTTCCAACAGAAGTTACTGTTCAACATAACTGACTTAAATACACGCAGACCCAAGGAGACAACCACAGCGTACATTCCTACACTGCTGATTAACAAAAAACTACCTAATGGGGACTTATAAGAAACAGGGCTGACGCGAGAGGAGCAATGCAATCATTAAGAATTTTAAATGAATATTTGCAACACATATAATATATATATCTTCCTGCATATATGTATATGCATATATATTTATATCTTCCTGTACCTGAATAATTTTTAAGCTAATGCTGTAATACAATCACCTCATACTACCCTTGTAACCAGACAGTGACGTGAAGAGACTTTAACCACAAAGAACTACTTCTAAACAGCCAGATTTACCCCTACAGATCTCTCAAAATTACAAAAGGAGTGTAAATACCACAAAATACACACTAGGAGTCACATCTTTCCAACACTACTTCAAGGGTCATTTGTGCCTGCTCTGCCACTTGAAGCCGTAGTGGATTTAAAAGCTGTTCTGATGCATCAAGAACTGAACTCAGAACATCTTAATAAACTTCTCAAGTTTCTACAACAAATAGCGTCTCACAGGCTCGATAGTTACAGGCTGAGTGTAATTTGGCACTTATGATTATGAGAAACAGTCAAAAGGCAAAAACCTTTGCTTGCTTGGTGAGAAACTAAGGATCTGGGAGATTGGGATGGGAAGGAAAATCCAGGGTAAAAGAGAGACCAGGGAAGGGCAGAAGAAGTGTAAAAATGCCATCCCTTTTTACCCTCCTTTGTCCCTGTCACTGCAGAGCCTGTTTCTACACTCTCATTGCAGAAGACACCAAAAGAGGAGCCAAGCAATAACGCTGCTCCACAGACTTGGGGGAACAATGAATTAGAAACAGTAATGAGCTCTCTCCTACTCTTCAGTTTCCAAAAGCCAGTCATTAATTCTCTTTTACACAACAAGCCTTACAGATCAGACTGGCAAAGCACATTCATCACCACCAATACCACAGTGAGCAAAGATAGCCTGAGTCAGTGAACAGGGCTGGGCTGTGCAACTGTGAGCAGCCACTGGTAACTGTAAAATGAGAAATGCACCATGTAAACCTCTCCTCATTCCTTCCTCCCATACAAGAGGATGTTTTGAGGCTCAACTGCAGAATTCTCCAGTGATGTTTCTTTCAGTGATGAAAGGGAAAGCACAATACCAGCCCAGCAATGCCGTGCAGGATAAAACCATAAGACACCACTCAGTAAAACAGTATCACAAGCAAACATGGCATAACCACTGAAACAGTGGCTGCATTAGAAACTGCTCTTCTTCGCAGAATGCTGTTCAGCTCCAGTTCCAAGCGCCCTGTTCAAGAGAAGCCTTCACAGCGACCAACTGCACCCATAGCAGCCTAGGGCAGCTGCTCCATGGATAATGAGACCAATGTGCGATATTCAACCCATTTCAGGAAGTTTTCTCATCCTTTCCAAAAGCTTGTTAATACCATGTATTTCTGTCTTACTCCTCCGTCCATCCCATTTTCCTAGGCTTAACTAAAGGGTAGGACAGCTTAAAGTAGTGCCCAGAAAACCCACTCTTCAGGACAACTGCCAGTGGATCGAAACTTCCCACCACAGCCTTAATCTCCCTTAAAGACTTCTTGGACATGGGTTCAAGTAAGAAGCCCTACACAGCTGGATGCCAAGATGTACCAGGAGCCTTCACTCCCCAAATCCTGCCTCTGCACGGCAAGGCTGCACCTGTCCCAGTGCAGTACTCTGGCGCTTTTAATTAATGCTGAGAAAATCCTAAGCTAAGTACCTACTTAAATTTGATGGGTTTGCCATTCAAATGATGGTGTACAAGCCTAATAAAAGCACCAATTAGTAAACAACATTACTGCACGAACACAAGCAGAATTATGAGCATCCACAAGCTGCAATCAAGTTGAACTTCACCACCGCGCCCACGCAACTAGTGGTGCTGGTTTTATTTTAGATCACTGCAAACAAACAAACAGTCCTACTGCTTCTCCACAGAACAGGAGAGGAATCACGGAGCACTACTAGAGAAACTCACAACTGAACAGATGTAAACTACATTACAGACCTTATGAAAATGGATTTAATTTCCCTAAGCGTAGCTTGGGGTAGCTAATCCAAGTTGCATACCTAGTTCTCTAAGAGCTTTGAGAAGCAATCAATCTTCTTGTATTCACCAATGAGCTTTCTGGTAATCTGCAGTTTTCACAATGTAATAAAGAACATTGGAATTAACCAGCTATTGTCATAATAGCCTGTTGATCTTGTAATGGTCTCTTGGTTACTTATTGGGTATGACAGAGCATGCAGCACAGCAAAACCACACAGTGCTGATTGCATCACGTTCTGCCATCTGGAAAACATTACAAGATAATCGCCAACACTGTGAAGTCTCGTGAATCCATTCTTCATATACAGTATAGCCATCTGAGCTCCAGAAAGAGCGTCTGAAGAGTGATTTGCAAAATACCCTACTGAAACCCTAAGCAGGATATTGTTTTAAATAAAACCCATAACCAAGTACAAATTTCAGCTTATGTCCTTAACCAGATACATACTGATGCAAATCTCTGCTGATAAATTGTCCTGCTAAATCCATTCTTGCGGCGGATTACTTAGCTCAGGGAAACAATGCTGGGATCTGGTTTTCCAGTACTAAAGGTGATTTGAAGATCCCCCAGTGACTGGTTAGCAACTTCTATTTGGTATGAAGGGATACAAGAGCATGCTGGCATCTGAAAGCAGTGCAAGAATTTAAGGTCATCGTTCCCAGCTACTCAGAGAGTGGCGGGAGATGGCAACAAACAGAGCCCCAGGGTTTCACAGGGCTGCTAGGTGCAGGAACTGTTGCTCACAGGCAGCTGCTGAAGACAAATACTACCTAAAGAATGAAACAGAGAACCCTGCAACAGCCCAACATTGTGTTTTGCGCAGTCACAGTTGCCTCTAATATGGCCCACCTCCCCTGCCAGGAATGCCCAGCACTGCCTGTTATTTCAGGCCCACACTGAATATGCTGCAGATGAGCCAACATGCTCCTGCCAGCAGGCAACAGCACCACTTCTGTCACGTGCAGCACAGTTCACACAGCAGCACCTTGATCCATTTCTGTGAGCCTTGCTGCAGGGCTGGAAGCCAGTGTGGGTCAGTAACACACAGCAGAGAAAACCCCCTCACACACAGATCCCCTTACACTCCATGCAGTGGTGTTTTGTTTTGTTTTCTATTGAGACAACACCAAGCCTTGAAAAGGCAATTTGTGCAGAGCTCAACAAACAGCATCTCTGGACTGGCTTTCCTATACAGCCATTCCCATCTTACTTTCAAACATTTGATATACAACAGGAGTAGTATCACTTCTCAAGAAAATATTTCCATATATACATAAATACATGCAAGCCATGAATCATAGAATCCTTAAGGTTGGAAAGCTTCTAGAATCACTAAGTCCAACTGTTGTCAGTCCACTCCCACCATGCCCACTGACCATGTCCCTCAGCACTGTTATCTCTATACTTTAACACCTCCAGGGACAGTGATCTCCCCCGCTCCCCCTTGAGCAGCCTATGCCAGTGTCTCACTGCTCTTTTGGAGAAGAAACTTTTCCTAACATCCAACACGAACTTCCCCCAGCACTACTTGAAGTCTTTGCCTCTCGTCCTATTGATGTTCTCAGTGTTCTCAGGAAAAGACCACCAAGATCATTCTTTAACCTACACTGCCCCTAAGATGTGTTAAAAAACCAATGGGCCTTTTGGACAATATCAATTGCTGTATGCAATGTAATTGTAATGCAGCTCACAAACAATGGGAGAACAATTCTTGGAGGACACAGCAGCCATGCAGGAAAGCACTCCTAAGTATTTATATGTTGGAAAATGTTAGCATCTATAGCGAATGTTCTCTAAAATAGGAGTTTCTTAATAAAATCAAATTGTATACCAGTACACAAACACACCCATACAAAAAAAAAACGTGTGGGCATTAAAAATATACATTTAAATGTTACATATATCTATTAGTAATGTCCAGATGCTTTCAGTTCCATCCATGTAGTACACAACACAACCAAGTTCTTTACTCTGTTTATCCTCTCTCGCTGCTATTAGATGATGTGACAGGAATCTCTGTATTATTTTTGTACGCTTCAGTTAACACCACTTTTACGACCTGGCTCTTTAGTTTTATTATCCACTTAAATTTCACATACCGTATGTGGAAGCAAAAAAAGAGGATTATTCTTTGAAAAAAAGTCTACTATTCAAACTACCTAAAGCAACAGTATGAAGTAAGCAAGAACTTATTTTCCCCTAGATTCAAAACAAACAGTTTTGCTCAACTAATAAATGTGTTTGTTACATCTACAGCATTCAAACAAACATACAAATACTCAAATGACTAAAAAAGGAAATACAGGTCTCCATTCTCCAGTAATTCAATCCAACCTATTGAAAAGGATGCTAGGGAATTTGGTGTCTGCTTTAAAACGAGATGAAGGTTTCAAGATGTTTTTAAGCTGGTGTATCAATCACATAGCTGTTCACTTGGTATGTACTCTTGGTATGTACAGATGTACTCTTCAGGATCAGCAATTCCACCAGATTCACGCCATACCCATACATTTCTCTTTCCCTTTCAATACTCTTCAATCAATTTTAAAGGTAAAAGCTTATGTTTAACAGATGAGTGCTTCTAAATCAAAAGCCGTCCAAATTTCCTGCTGAGGATAAACATACATATAATGGCTGCTTGCCCAAGACTGGAAACCATAAGTGCTCAGTGTTGTCAGGTGTTTCCAATGACAAAAACAATGTTCCAGAGGACAAATTCTGCAGGCTCAATTTCAAGTGCAGAAATACATGAACACAGCTAAAATTCACTGATGTTGTCAGGACTTAGGCACTTCTGGAGCAACGGGGCTTCAGCAAAACAGCAGAAGAAAGGGCACTTACAAAAACAAACAAAACAAGAGAACAGAATATTGTGAACTGAGCAGAAGAAGTAGACAAAGATTAGAGCAGTAAAAGTGTTGTGGATACTGCCAATACAACGTTTGTAGCACTAGAAACACTGGACTGCAGTCTGCAGTGGGTGAACAAAAAAAGAAATCTACAAATTTAATTAACCATTAAATTAGCCAACAATGCTCATCACTGTTTAGGTTTTAACTCTTAAAACACAACTCTTCATTTCTGAAATAATCATGTAACTTGCCTGCAGGTCAGAGGACTACACATTTCTTTACAAGATGACAGGTTATCAATCAGAAGTCAAGAATGGGCAACAGGACAAGATGGAACAAGAAGGGTAATGGCCAGAAGGATTTACAAAAGAGATGGTTCTCCAGGAGTTTTACAGAGAGTGGGCGGAAGCTTGGAACAAGCTGGTGGGCCAGCTGTTCCAACACAGAGATCAGTATGGGAAGATGAGTCCAACTGACCATGGCTCCAGATCTGTGTTACTTAACATCACTGCCTAGCTATCCAATTCTACTGCCACTAAACACTGCGAATAGCAACGTTTCTCACCAGCATCACAAACATGCTGTCATCCAATGCCCACACACATGAAAACTCAGGTATTTCTGGCAGGTGAAGAGGGAGTTACAGAAGAACATCAACCAGATGAACATCACGTGGGGATTACCTGGAGAGATGTAACCACCCTTACTACTGTCCCCAGGCACCAGCTGCCCTAAGGACAGCCTGCAGCAAACCTCATCTGTCAGAGGTAAGGCTCAGTACAGATTCCCATATTCACAACCCTGGAGCATTTGGACACCAATGGTAACACCGCTCACAGCCCAACAGCTCATCTAGCTTCAGACCACTACCGACATGATAGACTGGTGCTTGATGACTGATGGCACAGCTGCTCTACTGACAACAGCAAAGAAATCAGGCAAACACTGAGAAAGACAGATCACACACCTCCCTGTTTTGAACCATCAAATTGCTATCAATGGTCCCAAAAAAGATATATGCCCCTCTCATCATGAAAAGGGACAGTTCTGAAGAAGTAACACTACTCTGGGTACACGAGAAACCCACAGGTACAGCCTGCACATCAAATACCCAGTAGTCTGAGAAATTCAGGAACATACATCACAGGGACAGACAGACGGATGCCCTTTTCCTATGTACCTCTAAGTGCAGTGACAGATTCTCAGCATAGCAGGATGATGCGTTACGGGTAACGCAGGGAATGCCTTGGAGGAGGAAAGCACACCCTCTGCAGGCTGAAACGAGTCTGGAGAACATCATTTCTGCAAGCAAAGAGCACTTGATCTCAGCACAGAGGCATTTTTGATGGATTCACTGAAAAAGGAAGATGAATTCCACATACCCCAATTAGTGCAAAAGTGTGTCAAACCCATGGTTTATAAGCAGTTCCACTGCTTGTCCTGCACTGAGGTCACATCACTCCTTCCCCCCCACACACACAAAAGAAAGGGCATACAAACAAAGTGAATAGAAGTAAGCTTGCATAGAACAAAAGGTGAAAGAACAAAAGTGGAACAAAATATTTTCAGCAGTCACATCACTACTTATTATTAAGATAAAATGAAAATTTTTTTGATGTGTAATTTTTTTTTTCAAGCCAGGGTTCTCTATGATATTTTTCCAAAAGAAAATCAAAGGACACAGAAAAGCATCGTTTACTTGCTATTCTTTTTAGCACATCCAAACAGATATCAAGCACTTACCATAAAGCTTCCATTGCCGTAAAAACTACAGAACTACAAGTTAAGCACGGCACTGACAAACATCGACTAGCTTAAGAAAAACATGCACTTTTCCTGCAAGTCCACAGAAAAGACGAATATAATTATAGCTCAGCAATTTGAGAAGAGGATATTTTGAATAAGTAGGTAATTAAGTTAAGAGAGGCCTAAAGAAAGATTTCACACTCACATTCATATGTTGAAGCAGTTTAAAAATAGAGAGCAAGAACTGCCTGACTTCACCTTTTAATTTTAGCTGGGTGATGAGCTGGGCCCAAAGACAGAAAGGCACAGCAGGATTTTTCCTCAGCAAAGTGCCCTTCGTATCTTTATGTGAAGGAAATGCAGCATGCTCTATTAATAACCAGCCATAGCCCTCGATAAGTCTAGGCAGCCTTTCAAACAGGAAAACATTCTATTTTGTTTCTCCAAACCATTCATACCCTCAAAGACATACACACAAGCTGCAGATCCTCCCAGCTGCCCTGGCTGCTTCACAGTTCGATTCTACTTGGGAAAAGACACTCTGATCTCCCATCGATCCTCTCTTCCAATTATTAAAACGGTAAGTGGGCCACTTTTTCCTCCCATTACAATATAAGAAAATGACTGAGTTTGCACCTGGATATCATTTTAAATTCATTTTTATTTTAATTAATAGATGAAAAAGAAAATGTTGATATCAACTAGACCAAAGCTACACTGAAAGGGTAAGGAGGGGAAGAGGCTGCTTGACATAATACCAGCATAACGCCCAGCATCCTTGAAGGAGTTGGAAAGAAGTACATAGACATTCCACTGCATAAAGATGGATTCTTTGGGATATGCCTCCCTCACACCTCTCACTTTCCCAACACCCCAATTAGCCAATCCCACACAGTGGCACTCCCCAGTAGCAGCTCCCAGCCCATACAACACTGCTTAAGCCTGGCAAATCACTGTGGTGGGGCAGGGCTGAAATCCCTTTTCTGGTCAATAGCATCACACAGAACTTCTCTGACCTTCAGGGAATGGTGGAAACTGCACTGGAGGACAACCAGCACTCAGATTATTTTGTCCATGTGTTCTTGCCAAAGTGACAGCTATCTCAGCAGAGGGTAAATTGTAGTTTTACAGCTAAAAGTCTATATAAGAGTCTGAGTTGATGCTGCAGGGAAAACAAGTCTACCAAACTCTCCTCTTGCCTTCCATGGTTGCATTCCCTCACTCATAGTTTAGACCAACAATTAGCAGTAGGACTTCAGATGTCTCTGTCCCTCATACAATTATGCTTATCCTTTTAATTATAGTTTCCTGTTAGGTTCCACCTGTAAATTTGTTATACGTGTCAATGTTGGTCCCTGATTCACACCAGCTGGCTCTCAGAGTAAGCATTTCCAAAATTTACTTGCCATGCAGACAGACTACAAGCTGGTTAAAGTCTGCATCAACACCCTGCAGGTCAGCAGTCACTAAGTGAGCACACCCTGCCATTCTTATCTACAGCCCATTATCTCAGCAAGCTGGCCAAATGCACAGGAGGTCCTTGTTGTCCTCTGACCACCACCCACTCATTCTGTTCTTGATATAAAACAGAGCACCTTTACATAGGTGAGCCTAAGATACAGCATTCTTTTCCCTGTATTCCTAGTGAATCTTGTTTTTAATCCTAAAACCTCTGTATTCTTTTTCCACAAGCCTACATCAATCCTAAGCCAGCCACATTAGATGTTCCACATTGTTTCAAAACCTTTTTCCATTACGAGATACAGATGAATGGCAGTGTCTTTCCTCCTGGCTGAAGCATGCTCTGAATTTCATTTCTACAGATGTAATGAGCTCATTTATCACCCTTAGCATTTCTAGCTTAGGTGTCGCATACCAGAACTGGCCCGGGCATCAGCAGCAACCCCCATCACGGGAACAACATCTCCCACTTGGCATCTTGCATCAAATGCACTAGAAAGCAAGGACCAAAGAGATGACCAGCTCTGTTTCTTTTACCGAAGACCTTTGATCACAGATGCCTCCTTGCAGGAAGGCTGTCACCTGCTATTCTTACTGTCTGTTGTCTGAGTACAACACGATGTTTGTACAACGAGATCATCATGCTGTGCATCATGACTTATAGCTGCTTACTCTACACTTACCCTAACAAGACACCAGTCAACAAAGCCTCTGCTTTCTTGCTCAAAGGAGCTTTTAATGTGAATGAAAATTCTTCTTTTCTTGCTCTAACAAGAATTATTTGAAAACATGTTTAAAAGACTGGCACTAATCCTTCCATCTTCCCTTTTCATATGTAACTCAGATAACGCCTCTCTGACACCCACCTGTGCAAAGAAATCGATTACCGGTTTCAGGTAAGAATGATTGATTTTACATTGCAGATAATCAAGAGATTTATGATCATACAGTAACTAATTTTTGTCAGGCTTTTCTAGAAAAGGAAGCAGCAGCCATTCAGAAGAGTTTGCCTATAGCCACCCCCTCCTACTACACAGCCCCTTCTCCCTTCAGCAAGGTAACACACCAGACTCCACCAAGAGACAAAAGCATCCTTGGCACATGGAGATTGCCAAAATAAACGTACGCAGTTTTCATTAATTGCCCAAACAATCAGCCAAACTAGAGCTTGTTGCCAGAGCCCATGGAGCTGTATCCAAATCCAAAGCAACAGAAACCTCTCCTCTGACTTTATTAGGCTGCATAAGAGGCATCCTCCAGAGCATCACAAAAACACAATTCAGTCCCCATGGCACTGTTTCTAATATGTGGTGATAAAGTAATGAACCTGAAGTGGACGTGGTCTCCAAGCCAGGCTCCAGCTGCTGCACTGACATCACAACCACAGTCCCAATGCACAAAAGAAACACTGCTGCTCTCCCTGCTGCTGCCCATGTTGGAGAAAAGAGTTCTTTTCTTAGAGATACGGTCACTCCCAGAACTGCCAGCTTTGCTGCAGCTAAGTAAGTAAAATTACCTCAGAGATCTTAAATTAAGAGCTGTCTGTCTCAGAGCTACATACAACTCTGTCATGTCTAAGCTTGAAGAAGCCACTTTCCCGACCCCCTGCTCCCTTACTATGAGCAGGAACAAGCGGCAGGAGTGAGAAGTGACGTGCTCCAGGTCTGCTCCAATTCCTGAAATGCCTCAGCATGGAGCTGGGGTCTGCGTGCCACGACTCACACCCCCGGGTACTCGCTGCCTTGTCCATGAGCAGTGAGCCCTCCTCCCACACTGGACTCTGTGCAAGCTGCCAGCTTGGAGTACAACATGGACTGTAGCGTTTGCTTCTAGAGAGGGCTCCCTGGCATCCCGCTAGGAGGTGAGAAAACTAAATATAACAGACTTAAAACTACAATTATTGTAGGGGAGCTTGCCAGAGCTGCTCTGAAGCTCCTAATGGTCTGCTGGGGATTTATGGATCAGCTGTGAAAATGTACCCACAGCTAAAACTTGCCAATCAAGTCCTCAGCGTCAGAGCACTGCTATCAACATCCAGACAATACAGCCTGAAACGACAGAAGCACCAGAGCCGAAGAGTAGGTTTAAAGTTTTGAAGGACATAAAAAAGAAAACATCCATTATACTACACGGATCAATAAGAACCATGGGAGGAGTCTCCCTTCCACATGTTTCTTGGTACAAAAGGGCCTTCTGTTCTACAGAGCCGGAGGAGATGACAGAGCAGTGCCAAGTACTGGAACATGCACAGGAGGCAGAATGCTGCACAGAAACAGCTACAAATGGCCATGCCTGGGGCTTGAAGGAGGCTGAACTGCTACTTACAGCCACCACTCAGAGGTTTTACACTCCAGTACTGCTTTTTTTAAACATCTCTTATCACTAAGACACTATTAAAAAGCATACAAGAGTGCAGCCCAATGCTCCACAGCTCCATGCTCTCTTTCAGAAGGAAAGCTCCAATGCGGGAACACAAAAACTGTCTTTATTATTTCCTTAGATTTGTAACATATTGGGTGTTCCCTACCAAAAGCTATTTGTGCTTAATGATTCTGTGCAAATTCCCAGTGACCTGGCAAAGAAAAACGAGGCAGTAAATATTCACGGAGACTTGGGTGATAGGATCTGATCCTCTAAAGCCTTATGCACAAAATATAATCCTCATGCGTATGAATAAGGCTTTGCAAGATCAGTTTGTAGCATGCACACTATCGAAGTATGTACACTATATCCAAAGAGGAATTTAAGTCTTATTTACCCCTGACAAGCAAAATGGATAGAAAAATGGATAGGCTGCTTATGATATTGAATTTGTTACAAGAGAGGTGCCACTTTGCACAAATACACGTTAACTGTTTATACAAAGTGAAATTAATCATCTCTAGTCCCTGAAAATTCTATTTTACTATTTCTTCCCCTTCAAGGAAATTGAATCCTTTAATACTTTGTAAAGGGAAAAAAAAAACAAAACAAAACCCTTCAAAACATAGGCTATAGAAACAACGCCCTGTCTTTTGAAGTTCTGATCTACCAAAGGTAATGCATTTAAATCTCACTGTTAGTCAGCACTTCATGAGCTGGGAAAAAAAAGGTAACATTCAAGTAACATCCAACATGGCACAGAAAAGACAAAAGATGACTTGGATGCAAATACAACAGAGCTTGTGTTGCTGTGTTTATACCACTGCAGACCCTACAGACCTGTTCATCCATTGCAGTGACTGAGGTACCTACAAGCACCATCCCAGCCAACCATTTTCCTGCATTACTTACAAATATGTTCACCCCCAGACACATCAGTGACACCCCAAGCACAACACTATCAGAACAACCTAAGGCAAATCTCTTGGGCCATCACAAGAGAGAGGCAGAGTTGCTACAGGATAGAGTAGTGACCTTGAATGAAGAGGTCAGTAAAGAGAAGAGCCCAATGGTTGGCCGTTGGTTGGTACCACAGAAGAAAGCTGTAGGTGACCTTACAAGAATGTGCCACTAGTGGGGCACAAATGGACAGTGCAGAGCACACAGCTAGCAAGGGTGTGAACATTAAGATGTGTTAATGGAAGAGCTTGGGAGATAAGAAGAACACAGCGCAGAAAAATACCTCACTCTGCTCACAGCTCTCCCCAGTATTTTAGGAGCAAAGTGCCACCTTCTCTTTAGATCCCCTTCTCACACTGAGTTGTAGGTTGTACACAACAAGGAGCTTTTGTGTGGAGGAGTGGAAGAACCACAGAACTGCAAACAGAAGAAAAAGAGAACCATAAAACTTGGTCAATGCAACGAGCTGAACACACCTCAACCTAACAAATTCACTCCCCCCAAGGAAAGAACACCTTAACTGGCAGAAGCAGAACCAGCACTTCTTACTACAGCTGTACTGCAGTCAATTGACTGCTACTTCCCAACCACACACAACACACAAGCCCACTGGAAAGTATTTATTATCTCAATAAAAGAAATTTCACCTGTCATACCCCTTTTCTTTCAGAAATGCTTAGCCTGTTCTGTATCCTGCAAATACAGACACATAAGAAAAGATGTGAGAGCAAGTGATGCACATCTGCAAGTCTCTGTGTGAAGCGGCCCTGCCACACTGACACCATTAACCCCTGCATCTCCCCGCTGCAGGAAAACAGCCACAGTGCTCAGAACTGCACTGCACAGCATCACCAACACCCAGGGCAAAGAAAGCACAGCTCAGTGCCATCCTAGTCCTGCTCACCTCCCAGCACAGACATGTAAAAACGAACATACTGGCTTCCCTGCAGTTCCCCAGATGCACAAGACAAAATACATCATTTGTGGTGCAATTAAGATATATTACAGTTACATTTCACAAGTTTGCATTAAAAAATACAAGCATCAAGCTTGCAACAAAAATAATTGTCTTTTTGCACTCATCATTAAATACCACAGAATCACAAAATTATCAAGGTTGGAAAAGACCTAGGAGATCATCCAGTCCAACCATTACCAATACTTCCCAGTTAAATCATGTCCCTCAACACAACATCCAGACATTTCTTGAACACTCCCATGGTCGGTGACTCCACCACCTCCCTGGGCAGTGCATTCCAATACCTGACTACCCTTTCCAAGAAGTAATATTTCCTAATGTCCAGCCTGAATCTGCCCTGGCGCAGCTTAAAACCATTGCCTCTAGTTCTATCACTGTCTACATGAGAGAAATGGACGACCCCTAGCTCACTACAACCTCCCTTCAGGAAGTTATAGAGAGCAATGAGGTCTCCCTTGAGCCTCCTCTTCTCCAGGCTGAACAATCCCAGCTCCCTCAGCCGCTCCTCATAAGGCCTGTGCTCCAGACCCCTCACCAGCTTCATAATCCTCCTCTGAACACATTCCAGGGCCTCAATGTCTTTCTTGCAGTGAGGGGCCCAAAACTGAACACAGTACTCAAGGTGCGGCCGCACCAGTGCCGAGTACAGGGGGACAATTACCTCCCTGTTCCTGCTAGTAACACTGTTTCTGATGCAAGCCAGGATGCCACTGGCCTTCTTGGCCACCTGGGCACACTGTCGGCTCATGTTCAGCCGAGCATCAATCTGTACCCCCAGGTCTGTTTCCTCCACACAATCCTCCAGCCACTCTGCCCCAAACCTGTAGCGCTGCCTGGGGTTGTTGTGGCCAAAGTGTAGGACTCGGCATTTGGTCTTGTTGAACCTCATCCCATTAACTTCAGCCCAGCTCTCCAGCCTGTCCAGATCCCTCTGTAGGGCCTTGCTGTGTTGCTTAGGGCTTGCTTTGATGTAACTGACCCAAGCTGCTGGTGTAGGTGACACCTGGAGCGGGTGGAAAAGAGGAGCTGAACCACAGCAGCTTTTTCATCTTGCCTTGTTCTGTGCAGCCATGAGTCATGGCAAAATGGAATTGATGGGAAGAAGTCAGGGCCTGCAGTGCCTTGCTCGCCCCTCTTTGCTTGAACCGTGGTCTTTCTTTGGTCTTCCCCCATCCCAGGTGCAGAAGGAAGGATTTAACTGCAGCTCCTGTGGCTGTTCTTACTGAGCAGGGCAGGGTGCTCCAGCTGCGTGACTAAAGCAGGTGGAAATCTTTCAGAAAGCTTGTGTTCAGTGCTAACAGAGCAGTTTGGGAGCAAATACCAATCCCTTAACAAAACAAACTTTTGCCCCCTTCGTGCCACAGAATAGGGACTTTTATTTTGCACTTATTCTAAACAGGCAAGAGGCATTAATAATGAATAGGGCAGATACTAAACACCTCCAAAATCTAAGGGGCCAGGTTTTCTGCTTTTACCCACTGTGCAAAGTGACAGCTTCACAGTGACGGGTCATTAGTGTGACAAAGAGAAAGCAGCTGGGTGTGGAGGGGCAGAGGCTAACAGAGCGATTACATCCTCACACCAACTATAAAACCCAAGGAAGAATGAGGGACAAGAGGTTGGAATTCAGGGGAATAAAGTCTGATAAAGTGTCCAGCTGCAAATGATTGAAAGATTTAGTTTAAAAATAAACCAAGACAGCACGCTCCTCAGAAAGAGCGGATTCCATCCAAAGGGGTATTTTAAAGTGGACAGAACTATTTTGCACACAAACCCATTTCTCACCTAAAGAAATTCCTGCAGCCCGCTCCAAAGCACAGATACTCTTTTCAAGATCCAATCCCTCCCACTCTGAAAGTCTCCAGAATGAAGATCTGTGCCCACCTCTGCCTTCTTTTCCTCCAGATGGGGTTGGAAAGACTTCAGCACATCTCCATGGCACAACCATACCTCGGTTGGGTGCATACAGGTCGGCACCAACAATGGCTGAACCAAGAGCCCCAGAAGAACACATTTCCCAGTCTTCCCATTGATGGGAACAGCAGGATTAAGTTTCCAACAGAAGAGCAAGATCCAGGTGACTTAATTACAGCACAGAGTTCCACTGCCATGTGCTGCATCCCACAAACCACTTACTACATGGCTTCTCATAAAAACGGGTTATTTTCCTTTTTCCCCACAGTCGGTCTCGTTGTTATCTCTGCCCCCACTGAAATATCGAAAAGAGTTTTGACATCTCTGGGCAACTGTGAGTTTATTGATAGCAGATGATAAAAGCCAGACTGCATAGAGATACTGGCACAAGTAATGGCACTTCTAGCTTATTTTTTCTGACCCATCTCTTCTTTGTACCTCTTCAACCCCCAAATGCATTCATTGAGCTCCTGTCCCAACAGGCTGTTGGGTTAAAATAAAGAAAAAAGCGGAAAAAAATAAACAAAACAAAAAACAAAAAACAAGTTACATAAAAATATTTTTTAAAAATTAAGATTAAAAAAACTTGACACTTTCAGTCATTTTTGTTTAAAATAAAATACCCACTGAATTAATTTATCTCTGATCTTTAGGTAATGCCTTATCTAAGGGATGAGTTATACGTAAGTAGATGAGTTTTCAGGGCTCTGTCAGGCAGGGAAAGCAACTGAGACTGTGAAGATGTACTTTAAAAGGCAACCGAGTAGGGAAAGGCTGGATCAGTAACACTGAGGAGAGAAACAGTGCAAGCAGTGTTTCTCCCAGCGTCCCCTTGTTAAGTATCAGCTTTGCCTTTGCCATATATGCCAAACTATTTGCCATGACTAATGTATACAAGGGGAGTACATTCATTTTTTATCTCTCCTGAGAGACCTTGTGTTGAAAAGGCACACACAAAAAAAAAAAAAAAAAAAAAAAATAGAAGAGAAAATGAACAACCTTCGATCCTACGCAAAATGGATGCGCTTTAAATAAATAAATAAATGTTGAAGCAGGTGCTTTGGGGTGTCACAGCAGGTTTAAATTAAAGAAATAGAAAGTAATTTAAAAAGGGCTGTTGTTTTTTCCCCCCAACACGCTTCCCCTCCCAAAGTGCTGCAGGAAAGGAGAGCTCTGCCCCCAGACCTGGCACAGGATGATGACGACTCGGGCGCAGATGTTGCAAATTCCATCTTCCTTCCAGAGGAGCTCAGAAGCTCTGAGGCAAAACCCCTTGGAAGAAAAATAGTGGCTTCACTTTGTGTCTCCCTCCCCTCCACAATGTTTCAGGATGCCTTACCCAACGTGTAAAACAAATGCATCACGCTGTATCAACACAGGGAGTGCAGAAATGCTCTGTTGCTGCTGGGCACGTATTACCCATGACAAATCATTAGAACTGAAAGCAGGCAGCTAGCCACTAAAACATACAAAGGGATTGCATTTCAGTGCAATCAGGTCCCCTGTAATTACAGGGTTCACTTGCAGAATGTCTGCAGAGAGACTCTTTGCATAAGGCCCCTATTGCCAGTCCTTGCCCAGCCCTCACTCCCCTCCCAGGTACTTCCAGCCGATTGCCCCACTGCACAGCAATGAATCACACCAACAGCAGCCTCCCCTCTCCCACACACTCACAACGACACCATTATAGGTGATACATTTGCCATACACTGAGGTGTTGCATTTAGTAACACCACCTCCCAGTACTGCGCAAAGTGTTGCTCAGAAGAGCAGGATCAGGTTATGAGCATTCACCAACACTGCTCCCACTGTCATCCCCTCCTTCCCTGCCTTCTGCTTTATTTCTCATACTGGCGTATGTTTTTGGCAGTCAGACCCCAAAGTGCACAGTCCCAGCTTTTCCATAAAGCCTTACTGCAGTCAGACCTGTTAACTTGTAGAAAACATCAAGTATTTTCCACATTCAACACCACAACCCTCTCATTAAGGTTGGCCTGCTCCTCACCTCACACCTGTAACAGTTTCTAAGTAGGGGAAGAAGGGCTCTGGAAGTTTTAATGGTGCAAAGCAAAACTGTGCCAACTATTTGTTTAAAAAGAATAAGTAACAGGCCAATATTTTCTTCTCCAGTAACAGAAACACAACTTCATCTGGTGCCGAGACAGACAGATCGCTGCCCTCAGCCTCCTGAAGTACCTTATTTCATTGGGCACGCTGTGCCTGTCCCAGCACCTTCACACCATACATTCACACCAGCACCTTAAGACAAGCCCTAATGCACCCCTTCATAATAGCCATCAAACCCCAAATATCCAACTTGCATATACAGAATGCTAAATTGTATTGGTAAAGCAAGATGCAATCTGCCTGCCTTTGTAATTAAAAAGTGGGGATGTATTAAATGTAACGTAAACACAGCGGTGTAAGTAAGGTTATGTCACGGGGTTCGAAAACAGCACGATCGAGTTGCAGGGCCTTAGATGGACACAGCCCACATTCGCCGCCCAGCGCTGCATTGCCATGGCAAAGGGCGCTCAGAGCATGGGAGATCTCATAACTTTCCCCTCAAAAGAGGCCCAAAAAGAAGCTCATTTCAAGTTTTCCCACCTGGGGTTTGATAACGGGCTCAGCTGGTAGAAACGGGATGGCTCTGTGTGTAGCGTGTACGTTATAACATTAATCATGAGTTCAATGAGTTAATCATGAATCCTGAGCTCACTACACAGCCCTGCAAAGCCTTGGGAAGCATTAAGGAGTAAAGACCAATGTCAGAGCCCACGGTTTGGGCTTTCCAACCGACTGCCAGCATGCACAGAGCATACACACCAACCCTCTGTGCTGCCATTCCCATGGAGCTCCTCCAGCACTACTCACCCATGTTCCGGTTTCAGTGCAAGCTCTCCAGTCTGTATATGTGATTTTGGTATAAAGAGTGTGGATATAAACATGCCCAGGAAGGCACAGACAACAAGAATGGCTTAACATACAGACAGGACAAGCTACAACACCAGAAAAGCAAACAAGAATAAAAGGAAACACAAACATCACACACCGTACAGGCCACACTCCACAGCGACCCTAAAACTCCAGTTTCATAAATGTCTATAAGTGACAGCATAACTCCCAACCCAAAACAATACTTTGCAAAGCTAAAGCACACAGAGCATTTACACGGATGTATGTGAGTGTGCAGAAAACAAGGCCAGGACTGAAAGCACTTCCCCCCCTAAGGCTCGGGGCTGCTTTTATTGTCAAACCGATGGAGGCGATGCCCAAAGCAGCGCTCTCACAACCGGCTGCGGCCGAAGAGAAGCGCAGGGCCGGCCGAGAGCTCACGGCGGGCACGGGGACACGGGGACAGCCACAGCGCCGCAAGGCTGCGACCTTACAGCTGTAGGGCCCGGCAGCCCGGCGCTCACCCGCGGGTTTGCTGCTTGGTAGGAGACCCTCTTTTAGTGCAATCTGACTATTAGGCACAGATATCTCAATCTGCACAGCTCAAACTCGTGCGTCACACGGAACCACGGAGCGCACACCCCGGTCTCTCGTTTACCCACATTAGTGCCCCTCGCGTCACCGCACTGCGTGGCAAAAGCTCTTTGCTTTTTCTCTGTCCAGGCAGAGAACGGAACGGCAAAACACCAGCAGGACCCACCGCTCGCTGCCCCCTCGGTGCCGCTCCCCGCACTCAGGCCGGGTTTGGGGGCAGCCGCGCAGAGATGCCAGCGCTGCAGGCCCGGCAAGGACGCGCTGCCCGCGGCCCCAACACGGCGCAGGGAACTTCCCCGAGCGGCGCCGAGCCCCAGGAGCCCAGCAGCAGCAGCATGGGGGAAACGGAGCTCAAACAGAACCCGGGGAAAAACGGAGCTTAGGGACGGACAGAGCTTATCCCGGCAGGGGAGCGGTGCCGGCTGTAGGGCGCGGTTGCGCTGCCCGCCCAGGCTTGTCGGTGCGGACTCCGGGGGGCACCGGCGACGGGGAAGGAAGCGACCCCCTGCCCTGCTCTGCTCTGCCCGGCGCTGCCCTCCCGGCCCGGCGGATCGCGGGGCGGCTCTTACTTGTGGAGGAGCTGGGGCAGGCTGGGCGGCGGCGGCATCCCTCTGCCGGGGCCCCGGCTGGGGGCTCCGCTGCGGGCATCGCTCTCCGGCCGGTCGGAGCCGCGGGGGGCCGGGGCCTGGCTCATGGCAGCGGCGGGGACCATGCGGGGAGGCCGCTGCGGCGGGCGGGAGGAGCGGGGCACCGAGCGGGAGGAGGGACGGTGGCCGAGGACCGGCCCCGCAGGCGACCGCGCTCTCCCCACCGCCCCCCCCACAACAACCCACCCCGCCGGGCTGGCGACGGCGGGACAGGAGCCCTGCGGCTGAGCCCGCCCTGCGGGAGGGTGCCGCTACCGGACAGGGGCGGCCGGCGCCGCGCGGAGCCGCAGTGGAGCTGGGGGGGGCGGCGGGGGCGGCCAAGGCAACGCCCGGGAAACGGAGCCCCCCCCGCCCGCCCCACCTGGGCGTCGCGCCCGGCCCCCGCCTCCCTCCGTTGGCCGCACCTGCCGGGGGACGAGCGGCCCCGCAGCCGGACACCGAGGTTTTACCTGCTCGTGCTTTGGGCGACCATTGCGAGAGACCCGAGGAGCGGAGGTTGCGCTGCTCGTAGCAGAATCTGGGCACCTTCCTTCCAGGGCTTCGTGCTTCTTCCGTAAGGTGTCTGTGTGTCGGAGAGCGCTGCGTTAGGAACCACGGGGACGGCCGGGCTGCTTCCAAAATTCACCTTTATGCGAGGAAATGAGCGGCGCTGGAGGGGCTGGGACCTCCCTCCGCACCGGGCAGAGCCGCTTACCTGAGTACAAAACACCACCACCTGAAACGAGAATACGCGACTCGCGTTTAGCGCACACTCCGTGCGCAGGTGGGGAGCACTGAGCAGCTGCGAGGCGGTGGGAATCAACTGCTCGGTTACTTCATAGTTACACAACACCGAAGGTCCCTTTCAAGATGCCCGGCCATCAGCGCGGGTTACTGTGCATCACTTTGCACGCACCGTCACTTTGCGGTTCCGACAAACGCATCCTGAGAGATGCTGCAGTGTCTGCTCTGCGGGACACAGGGGAGCGCAGGTCAGAGCCCGCAGGCAGCCGTGAGGTGATGCACGGAAACAGTGTTGTTGCGTGATGTTTAAAGTAAGGTCTCCGTTCCCCCGATCGCCCACTAAATAATGGACTTTGTGCAGTTTTTCCTTGTCACTGGAGCACGGAGAGCCCTCAGGAGAGGCAGCCACAGCCACCATCAGCTGCCGGTAATGGCTGCAGGTGAAAGGCAGCGACTGGTGGCTCGCAGGGCAGTGGGAGCACGGCCACGGCACCGTGTGCGGCTGTGGATAGGCACAAGGATGTGTTATTTTGCACGCAGTGATATCACATCCCTTGTAAAAATGAACTGTGTTTGATGCGTACAGTGAAGAGCTCAGCAGGGAGAGCTCAGTGCTGGCTTCAGAAACTTCACAAAGGTTTGCTCTGTTTGCTCTTCTTGCAGGCACAATCCTCATTCCTGTGTCAAGCCTGTGCCTATTGCTCTAACATACTGTGGTGTTTTGCACACCTGGCCCCCCCTTACCTGAGCCTCGTCCCAGCCTCACAATATTGCAGCAGTGCCAGAAGAGAGAGGAGGGACAGCGGCTGGGCAGTAGAACTGAACAAGGGCAGACTGCTGAACAAGGGCTTCATCTCCTCCTGATGTGCAATGTGGTTATTTCTGCCTGTGGAGATAACCTATGGACTCCATGGGCACTCCTTTACAATGCTTTTTGTGGGGGATTTTATCACACAAGGAGTTTGTACACTAAAACTGATATCCTGACCTAAGTGCTGTTCTGGCTCGCCTTCCCATAAATCAGAAGCAGCTCTGGTGCACATGAACTCACAGTCCGAGCATTTATTTGTTAGGAGGGTAGATTAACAAAGGCGTGGGCAGAACCCGAGAAAGAGAAAGGGGCCATAAAGCAGAAAAGTGATGGAGCAGGCACACACAGGATACCGTGTCCCCAAATAGTTCAGCGTCAAATAACAAAAATAGCTATAACTTCATTCCCTTAATGTGCCCATTAGTCCAAGTAAGACCTTTCTTTGGTTCGTGCCTGAACCTGGCTGTTTCACTGCAACCTGCAATTTAATCCTCTGTGAATGTAATACCCTGAACATAATCATCTGTGAAATTAAAACACAATCAGCTCTCCGTTATTAGGGGAAGTGGGGAGCTGAAACATTGAAAGAAGGAAAACCTGGCTAATGGAAGTGCTTCTGGGCCCAAGCTGACCCTGGAAGAATCCCAGTCCTTTCCAGAAGTGATGTGCTCTGGCAGGAGAGTCCTCTCAGTCAGGCTGGGAGTGCAGGACTGATGTAGGCACCGCTACGTGCATAGCGTGGCTTATTCACAACGTGGGTAACGAACCCAGAAATAACAGAGAATAGATTCTGCTTTGCTTCTTTGTTTTGCTGTAACTGAAACAAAAATAGATGTTTAAACTAATGTTACTAAAATGTTTTGAAGCGAGAGTGTTACAAAGGTACTGCAAGCGGCAATAACATCATTGTGAAATGACAAACATGATTTCGTGAAGAATAAGACATCAGCTCTGAAATAGGATTGAAGCAGCAGAAAGTATCCTGTTGCAGGAATAAAAGACTTCATCTAGCAAGAATGGTAACACCGCACTCCTTAATGCACGGTGGGGGCAGGCGGGAAAGCACTCTTTCAATTCACTTTCTAAACTAATGAAGGAAAGTACCCACAAACTCCGAAGGGGGGGGAAGGATGAAAAATGGGCTGATAATTAAACACTAGCAGATCATTAAAACACTATTTTTTCTTCAAGGACATCAATCTCTATTTCCAGAGCTGGTTGTTCGTGTCTGCCTGTTCTCTCCAGTCATGGTTTGGACAGAGGAGCTGGAAGCTGAAGCACAACTTTCCAGTGCTGAGTACATGCAGTGTTGCCTCTCAGGTAAGTAAGTCGCTCTTTGCTTCTATGAGCTTTTACTATCAGCTTCTCCTGAAAATGATTTCAGCCAGTGCCACTGCTCACTAGCTCCTTCTCAGCTATTTTCTTCTTGCTGTAGCTCAGTGCTGTGAGCTGCTGGATAGGCAAACAAGTGAACAAAAAAGTCATCTGCTATTTGGAAGCACCCAAACCAATTTCCTTATAATCTGAGATCAAAATATCAGGGAGATCTAGTGCTTAAAAATATGGGGCCGTGGGGCTGATAGGAGGACAGCATCACCTGTCTAAAGCATTTGCCTGAAGATATCAGGTTAGGAGCAGAATAATCACCCTATGAACAATCAGAAAATGACCGTGTTGTTCATAAATGACACTCTGAGAAAGACAGCCTTGTTCCAGAGCTGCAGTGAGAAAGAGGAGACTCACATGCTGGACTGACTGCTGCAGTGGTGGCCACGTGCCTGCAATACACAAGCAGATCGAGGTGCAGAAATGCAGCCTTTGGAGACAAGCTGGGTACAGTCAGCCATGGGTAGCTGAGACTTCCAAAAGTGCCAGGGCATCCAACTAACTAAATGTAAATGCTGCAACATTTCAGCCCTGCTGCAGTGACGTTTGAGAAATAGATGCCATCCTTTGCATTTGCTTTGAAACGCTGCATGCTGCCTCATCACCTCAAGCCGGTGACAGCGTAATCCTCAATTCACATCTTGTAAATTTAGAAAAGATGAGAATGTGCAAGCAATCATAGCTGGGATGTTTACACACGCTGTTTGATCCCAAAATACTGGCTTATGTCATTGATGGTTTGTGTCATGCTTCTTTCTAGCTTCAGAAACGGCAAATGTTTGCTATCTGAACTGCGTTAGCCCGCTACTTAAAGGAAGTGAAAAGCAAGCAAAGAAAGGCTGATGGCCACCATAAAAATGAATGTCAAATTACTTCCAAGAGTAAACGTGCTTTAAAAAAAAAATCCATTCTGTTAGTCTTGGCTTGAGATAACCAAAACATGCGTATGAATAACCCAAGTAATCCTTCCATGCCTTTACTGTTACATATTCCATCTCTTATCATGACGTAATCACTCTGCTTGCAGTCATCCTCCCTTCTGGCCCTTATCATTCACAGAATAGAGAATTTACAGTAATTGTGTATTTATTTATGAACCCCAACCCATTTTTGTGTGTGGGTGTTTGCACAGTGGATTTGTCCCTCTCATCCTCAAACGTGTAGACAATAATTAACTGCTAGCAGGCCTGTATTATTAGTGGATATAGCCATAACTAATATACATTAAAAATTACTTCAGTAATTTCACAGGTTTTTATTGCATTAGGTTAGAAATAGTTTGAAGCCTTTAAAACGAAATAATTTTCAAGACTTAAAATACCAGTTCTTCATTATGTTGAGTGCAAACTCAATTGTCGCATACAGAAGTGGAGACAAAGTCTATCCCTCAGTAGTCACCTTTTTCCACATGGAAAAATAGGGATTTTCACAGGAGCAATGAGTACCATCCAGCAGGTACTGAAGGTCAGCATAATTTGTAAAGCAAAGTAGGGCCTTTTAAAAGGTTATATGAAGACAATTAGTTTCTAAAGGTACACTGAAGTAGTTCCAAGTAGTTCCACATCAGAACGCAGCACATCTCACGTGGCTGTGGCTGCTGTTTGGCCACGCTGACAATATCAGTGCCTGGAATGGGACCTTTACTAACCAAGGAAAATATCTGTCATTGTAAGAGCCCTGAATAAATTGTGCTGCAAGTCATTTTGGTATCCAAACCAAACTAAATTATTTTCTGATGTCTCCATCTCTATGGATAAGAAACGTCTGGTGACTGATGGAGTTGTGCTTTGGTGTCCTGAGAGCTAGGCATGCAATGGGCAATGGGAAAAGGTTCGTATCACTGAAGGTAGCAGAGCTAAGAGACCTGTCCCTGTTGGAAAGGCTGGTCTGGACTAATTGACTGACACCCGCTGTCCTGGTATATGGCAGGTATCTATTTCTGGGACTTCTCACTTGCAAAGGATGCTCTACAGAGCTGATTTCTGATAGCCCTGGGAAGGTGCAGGGCCTGGCTGGTGCCAGCCCTGGGGCTGCAGTGCCTCCTGACGGAGCGAGACAGCTCACGGCCTCTCCTCTGCTGACAAATTGTGCAGCTGTGGTGTTACATGTCAGCACTTGTGCTGCGGATCTCCAGAGACAAACCAGGAATGTTCTGCATGCCGGGCAGTGGCCTGCAGCCATTGCATTGAGACGACCTTCTTGAGGGAGCCATGGTGAACAAGATAGGTGGGGAATCCACCTGCAGCCATGTAAAGATAGGCATCCTACTGCAACAAGGACAGCTGTGCAACTTAAAGAGGAGACCTCAAATGCACTAAATCCTTGCTGTGTTTGATGTGTGGATACTACACTGATTTCAAACAGTGTTGGTTGAAAGGTAAGGTAGGTGGGACTGTATGTCCCTGAAGCCTAAGGTACTTTTTCATCAACATTTGTGGTGAGCCTGAATTTGTTTGATGGTATTTATTGTCATCTGGAACATTTCCAATGGAAAACATGATCTTGCTGACCTGGAATCTAACTCAGCTCCTGTAACCCATGTATTCAGAGTAAGAGTCAACAGAGAAATTTGCATTGATACTCAATGCAGCAAAGCAAAGAACTGGAGCTACCTAAAATGAGCTGCTCGCCTCTTGAGATCATCTAAAATTAGCCTTTCATTGAGTATTGATGACTTCTTTCACTGCATTACCACAGCTGTTAACCTGTTGCCAGGTCCTTCCGCTTTAGAAAGGATAAAGGGGCTTTTGAAGTCAGGTTCCTATTGGGCATCTGCAGCATCTCTGTGGGATTATGGAAATATATTTTGTAGGTGATTACCATAGGGATGGAAAAATCAAAATGCAATCTTGAAAGACAGACAATTATGGTGGAAAAAGTGGCCATCGTGAACTTTATATGACAAAGTAGCTTCCTAAGACTCCTGGGATGGGTGGTGAATAATAACACTTGATTTTTTCCTTTTTTGTTCTGCATTCCGTTATTGGATGGGCCAGGTGACAGAATAGATGACAAATTTGAGATCTGCTTGTGGGATAAAGTGCTGTGGGAAAGAGCAGAGAAAAAGGTTTCAGATTGAACCTTGGGGTCTTCAAACTATTCCTCTGGTCTCTTTAAATCAGTTCAGCAAGAGCAGGTGCCAGGTCCTACACTTAAAAAGGGAAAATATTGCCTGGGAAAGTACAGAATGGGGAATGACTAGGCAAATAAGAGTTGTTTTGAATAGGATCTGGGGAGCGTAATGAAGAATCAAAGCTGAACATGAGTCAACAATACTGTGCTGTTGCAAAGGAGGCCTTCATCTAACTGAGCTGCACAAACAGGAGCTTCATCTGCCCGTAATGTAATCAGCACCAAAGAAAACAAGAGAATAAGGCCTCAGCAAGAGCACTACATCCAGCCTGGCAGCCGAACTTTAAGTAGTAAGAAAGAGCAGTTCATAAGAAAGGACGGGAGTAGACAAAAGCCTACAAAAGGAAAACATTGCAATCACTATGTGGCATCTCCTTAAAAGCTTCTTTTACCTGACAGTACATCTGCTGGTTTTCATCCCAGAGATGCTCATACTCTGGAGAGGGTCTCCTGGGTACCTTGTGGCAAAGCAGTGGCAATCTGTAGTTAGGGAATCTCAAGTCTTCTCAGTCTCAAGATAATTAGTGCTCATTCCCAACACCCCTGCAATGAAGCACTGTGACAGAAATGCTGCCCCAGATGTGGGATTCAACATGGGCAGGCAAGGACAGCAAAAGGCCCCAGAGCAAATAGGAAGAGAGACCTCCTTTCTTTGTTTGAGGCACTCGGGACCAGATTGGGTGAGGTGAGGCCCTTGGCAACCTGATCTGGTGGGTGACAACCAGCCTACGGCAAGGTTGGAACTGGGTGGCCTTTAAGGTCCCTTCCAACCCAACCATTCTGTGTTTCTGCGATGCTGTGATTCTATTCTTGGGGGGCATCCACAGGAAGGTATGGCTGCATGACAGCTCATAGTAAATGATACTGTAAATTGCTTAACAGTAACACATTGTTCCACTGAGGTATCTGCTTCATTATTACAGCTGGTGGTGAGTTTGTGCTCCGAAACACGAGGATTGGCGGCCCTTGACATTTTAATCCAAGCTAGTCTGACCACAGATGCTGTTCTACGTGCCCCATCCTCATTTTCAAATTATTTTTAAATTGTCTTGACATCATCCTACAACTGCAAGAGCCACGAGTTAAATGTAAGTTATTGTTTGGTTTGTATTAGCAGCTCATAACCCACTCCTGAAAAGAGCCCTGCAGCGTGAGGCTGTGTACATAGCCTTTCATGCTTCCCTCCCTTGGAGCCATCTCCTTACAATATCTGGCCCACGTTCTGGATACAGCCCTGAGCGACATCCCCTGAGCCATTCAAGACATTTGCAGCAAATCTGAGTATTGAAAGCAGCTCTCCCAAGGGCTCATCCAAAGCTTATTTAAGTCAACAGAAGTCTTTCCAATTGATTTCAATTAACTTTTGAGCAGGTTCCGAGTCTCCGGGCGCTGCCTTTGCTGTGACAGCATGCTTTTTATACCACTCATTTTATACACCTATCAGATTTCTTCCAACAATTCTTTCCAAATTAAATTGCCTTAGGGTGTAAGGGAACATTTCAGAGAGATGAGGGACTGTAAGCTATCACATACTCATTGGAAATCAATGCGGCTTGGATACCTCACAGAAATCTGTGACATTTGGAATTTTGCCGTTAATCAATCCAGCCCTTTCTGTGCAGCCCTCCCCCATTTTCTCTCTGCTCTGTGGATCACTTTGTCATTAATGCAGAGTGGGAAGATGAGAGGAGACCCTGGCACAGCTGGACATGAAGCATCTCCAAGAGGCTGGTATATATCTCAAAGGGTGCAATCCAAAAAAGGATGTATTAAAAATGGATGAAATCGGTATTACTTTAGTTGAGATCTCCTCTTATTTTATCCTCTGATTTCAGTAGTACATAAAAAAAACTGGAGTGCTGCCATGACAAACTAGGCCTATCGTTTTCAAGCGCCTTTAATATGGGTCAAAACATTTAATCAACATGTATTAATTTGTTTTAGTGTTCTCTGGGGAGTCCCAGGGTGACTTTAGCACAGAGCTCCTTCGAGCCGCTTTAACAAAGAAGAAGAAGTGGAAGGACATCCACTGTGATTTATTTTCTCTGGATGATCAGTGGGGAAATTGGATACGCATGACATGCATTCATTTAGTCCTCACTTCCCTTTGATGATTAGGGCTGAATTTTCATTCTGGTGTATGGGGATTTGTGCGTGTCACTCCAAACAACAAGTGTCATACATCTATGTCCAAATGTAACTTTCCAAGAGCGAAATTCAGAGATACAAATCTCTGGTGTAAGTAGCAAAAATAAAACAGTACAGTGGCTAACAAAAAAAATATTTATGGTACAAAATTGAAGCCTCATAGAGAGAGGCTCGATTGAGTTTGCAATTAAGATGTTTGCCCCAGATTTTATATGAAGTATATATATATATATATATATATATACTATTGGAAAGATGTGCAGGCAACAACGTAATTAAGTCAATAACAATTGAGTAGCCCTTTCAAAACATCTGTTACTTGGTCCTTTGCACACAATTATGGATAACCTCCATAAGGAGGTGTGACCAATTCTTTCATTGTGCCAGCATTGCAGCCTCGGCAAAGAAAGGCTGAAGGAAGATAGCTGTATCTCAAACAAATCCCAGTGAACTGCTTGGTCTGTGTAGCCAAGTCTTGGAATTCCATTTATTTTTAATGGCCATTTGTTTATTAATGTAACCTGTTTACAAACCATGAGAATCAGACAGAAATGCGAGCAACTGTTTTTCAGAAAAAGCCCCTTTCTTACTACAGGACGGACTGACATTCACTAGGAGAAAGGCATTCCCCATGTAAAGGCTGATGGAAGGATGAAATAAAGCTCTATAATGGATTATGAAGCTTTGTAATTGCTGCTGGCAACCCCAGCAGTGATTTGAAAGGCTCTACTATGGCGTAATATTTTCCAGTTTTCATGCATCCCAATGTTAAGTGATACAAGTAATAAAGCTCTCCCTTCCCTTCCCCTGTAAGACTATTCCATACATCACATTGTGAACAAGTTTTATTTTTGGACTGTGATGAACATCTCACAGGACCGGGCCAGTGGCAAGGCCCGGAGCACGTGGTAGTGATGGCATCACATGGAGCCAGGAACAACTGCCTTCCACTACACAGCACTGAGTGTGCTAGGGAAATGAGCAGTGAATTAAAAACAAAGCAGTGCCATCAGAGCACTGAGTAAAACCCAGCGTAGCCATGGCTAAATAATTGCATCAAACGCTAAACAGCTCAGGGGTCTGCTTTGAAAATAATCATCTGCCACCCCCCTGCACAGGTCTCAGCAACAGGGTGGGGATTCAGCCCCAAGGAATTAGATAGGAGGGCTCACATCTATGTGCACGCACTGAGAGAATGGGAAAGGCTGACCTTGGATGCACTGTGCTGTACTGCAAAGGCAGGTGGAAGCAGCGAGCATCTGAGGTTCTGCTTCCAGGAGGCAGCAGCTCCACAGCTGCTTCTGCTTCATTGGCAGAGAACTGTCCTTGATCCAGCCCAGGAAAGGATACCAGTACTCTCAGCATCTGAAACACCTCAGTCGTCTGGGTATGTGCATTTTGCATGTAAATCTGGGGAAAGATTAAAAGAAATTGGGATGTAAGTATTTTTTATTCAAGGTTTGTAACTGTCCACTTAAGAAAATAAGCTACTAAGATGGAGCAACACTATGGGCTCTGGTTCAGCTGGGCAGCTTTGAACAGAGTGCTTGATGAAAGAGAGAGAACAATGGTTTTAATAGGCATTGCCACGCAGAAGGAGTGATACAGAAAACAGTCTCTGCTGTTATGCCTCAGCAGAGAGCTCAGATTTCCTCATTTCAGGCATTGGTGTCCCAAAACCTTTGCAGTGGAATCTCCAGAGAACCTCTGTGCCAGCAGCACTGCAATGCACCGAGAAAACATAAGTCCGATAATCCTCACGCTAAATTTCCATGCTGGAGCATTTAATAGTGTAATTTCCAGTACACATGGGTAAAGCCCTGCTGGAAGGATAATACAAAACAAAACCATTCCCGCTGGACAGGCTGCTCCTGCTCTGGTTCCACATAATAGATTGCATAATAAGTTTGTGGAAGTTGGTTTTTTTTTTCAGCATCTTCACAGAACATTCCAGAAGAATCTGAGCGGAAACCTTATTACCAACAACATCCTGTGCACAAAGGCAAGAGATGAGCAATCCCATAGACCCACTACAAACACAGTCTGAGTCTTAAAACTACGTCGGATCATCTGTGACAGTATTTTTCCTGAGGGCAGTTTCTGGTGTTGTTACAAGGATGTTGACCTTGGTGGAAAGCCTGAAACACCCATGTTCCAAATCCTGAGTCAGCTCAGATATACGTCAGTAAGGATCCCACCAGTGAGCGTGATTTATGGACCATGGATACTGTTGATGTCTTACTATGGAGAGCTGCTAACCCCCACAAGTTTTATCTGGCTTAAAAATACTTTCAGATAGAGCTGATATTTTAGGTCAAGGAGTATATAAGAAAATTCTGAAACAATTTAGCCTTTCAGACCAATTATCAATAACTCCTATATAACTTTCTCTTAGATTTTGTACTGTCTTTCTCAGCAAAGTCTGCAACTAGGGGGGTAGGACAACACATTTTGTGTGGATTATGGTACTAGTGGGGGTGAAAGCACTTGCCCTCCAGCCGTGTATCCCATTGCATGCCCAAGGCCTCTGATAATCCTTTAGAAATACACTGCCTCTTGAATTCTGATGCATCATTAGGGACATCGTTTCTCTGTCTGCTTTCCAGAAGTCTTTCACATCATTCAATAGCTGCAATCAGGTGGCAGAGGACTGATAAACCAGCCTTATCAGCAAACCTCAAAGGCAGCTTGATGGCAGATTTCTGATTATTGAGTGCAATTTCTTTCCTTCTTTGGAGTCCCTCCTCCAATATCTACAACTAAAGTGGATGTGTAATTGTTAAAATATTTCCATACCATTTTTTTCCCCCATAGACAAGTAACTGCAAGTTGTTGATCAAACCTGCAAAAGATCCGGAATTGATGTCATGAATAGAAATTGTTATTGAAGTCCTCACACCCGTGGGGACGTAAACTGGAGAACGACAGCAAAGCATCCTGCGGAGTTGAACTCAGAACTGCCTGCTTATAAGATACGCTGCAGTTCCATACGAAAGCCAATCGCTGCTCTTCATACGTCGGTCTGACTGAAAGATGAGACGAGCTGAGGGATCAGAGTGAATCCAGCGCTACGAAGGGCTTTGGGAAGAAGTATGTTGTAGTGATCTCTAACCCAACTCGCACTTACGTGTCATTTCTGAATGGGCACTTGAAAAATTCTTTGCCAATTCTGCTCTCAAGAGAGAGCTGTAATTTCCCTAAATCCCCAAACTGAAAGGGGGGAAAAAAAATAGTTATTTCAAAGACCTTTGAGAAACAAGAAAAACAGGGGCGGGTTTGTTATTTGTGTTAATAACTCATCCAAATGGTTTAAAGTAAGCTAATTTATGATAATTGGAGAGTTCAATTAATTTATCATGTCAGTGCAGGTACTACTCCAACAAAATCATCTCCAGCACATTTTGAGCCCCAACACACGTAGTGCAGACAGTGGAATTAACTGACTGCATATCCCAGAGAGTTCCACTTCACAGTTCATGGTTTCAGCTTTTGTACCCTTATCCAGACACAATGCCACTCTTTGGCACCAAAGTGACCTGAAAGCAGCTGCTGGCATTATAACCACCTGTGACGATTTCCAATACATTTCTAATTAAATAAGCCCCTTTCCAGTGATTCTTTGATGTCTTCTAATTTTCTGCCATTTGGTAAAGTCGAAGAGACAGAAGTCTCAAAGTAATCTGAATTTTATGGTTCCCAACTTCTGTTCCCTACAAGGAGCAAACCGATTTCTGTTTCGGTCTTTGAGGGATTATTAAGACAGAGGAACCATTATAACAACAATGAAGGGAATGTTTGATTTTCATACAACCCGTAAGTCTGTCCCTGCTGTTGAAACTGAGATCTCTTGTGCTGTGGTATAGACTGAGAACTGAACAAAAGCTGCTGAATCTCAAAGACTCATTAACACTTCAAGAAGAAGAAGAAAAAAGAAGGAAGAACTGGGAAAATATTTACACATACATTTCTATTAGTCCCTGCCACCCCTACCCCAATGCCTTTCTCTCACAATGAGTTTATGTGCAGACCACTCACCTCATCTAGCTAAAGTCTACTCCTTAATGAAGACCACTCAGTAAAATCATACAAAGAGACAGTTCAGGGTTTCTTAAGTTAAATCCCAGCAGGAGGGACTGAAGCTGTTTCTGTTCTACATTAATGTGGAGGACCAAGGCTCCCCAGCAGTACATTTACCATTTCTTATCCTGTGATCCTTCAGGTGCCCACCAATGGCACTTTGGGCCAGGAGCGAGGCACACACCCAGCAGTTATCTTCTTCCAGACATCCTACGGCTGCTCAGTTATCAGATATGTTTTATCTGCTTAAACCTGAGTGAGAACATCACCTTCCTCACTGCTGGTCAGCTCCATGGAATCTCATCCCATCATTCCCTCCAGTAGCTCAGTGTCATCTCTTCCAAAGATGTTAATGCAAGTCTCATTATATCCTGTACCACCTATCAGCCCTCTGTGATGGAGTCATTTCCTTGTGTGAGAACTCCAGATTTCAATGAAATAGAATTTCCTGGTCTTCCTGTGTACACACAGCAGCTTTGCAGTATGCACTGCATGTACTTATAAAGGCCAAAATGGAGGCAGTAAACAAAAAGAACCCGCAGCCTTCTATTTAGAAGCAAACAAAACCCTACTATTTCCACACTCCTGTATTTTTGATAAAGTTGACTCATCATTTTGTAACATGACTGGCACAACTGCTAGATGCCCCTCGCAGTGCAGCAGCACGAGCACACATACATCCCCATGGTGGCTGCCAGCCGCAGTCAGTCAGTTTTACGTTCATGCTAAAGATGTAGATGTTTACAAAGAGCTTCCCAAGGATTCCATGCGTGCCCACAGAGACCTTTACCACAGCAGGCTGCTACATAAAGTCCTTTGTTATCTACGCACTTAATCCAAAGCCCAATAAACTCAGTAATTCAGAGCTGGAATTCCCATGAATCTCAGAAGACCTCGGATCAAGTTACTAATGCTACCTTTGTTTATAGGGGTTTATAGGGGTTCATATCTGTTTTCCTGCTGCTACTTACACCACAGTCGTATGTTTTTATTTCAGGCGAGGGGCAAAATGGAATGAGCTAAGACAAATTCACTTGACTTTCTATTTCTGTTCCATCAAAGCTTCCATCTGTCTCAGTGATGTCTAAATGTGTCTGCACCGAACATTTCCAGACCTGTGTTCAAGTCATCTGATTCCAAGTGTCTTCCTTCAGCCCCTCTTGGTGCGCATCAGCCAGCATCCCATTTATGTTTGTAAAAACTACTCCAACCCCTTCACTTTAGGGCGAACGAAAGTACCCTTTGAACACCAGCTCCACATGCAAAGGAAGTTCTTAATATTACTATAAACGAATCCCTTCTCTTCATGTGGCATCTCAGACCTGTGGGTACATGGCATACTGGAGACTTACCCCAGGAAATGCAGGCAGAGCCATTGCGACTCAGCAGCGAAGGTCGCAGATCTGCTCTCCAGACCTTGACCTCAGCTGACTGCACAAATTGCCAGCAGAAGTGGAGAGTGAGGGGGGGAAGGTTCAGCAGACATTGGAGACAGATGGCCCAATTCATCATCCACCAGAAATAAATTAAAAAATAAAAATAAAAAGCTGCTCCAAGTGTTATAAACGCAGCGGTGATTGTAAATTCCACAACTGTGGAGAGCTGCCAAGCCATTATACACATACCAACACTGCAGTCTCTGTGCATAACTCCAGAAAGGTGAAGTCAGGAGAAGCTGCAAAGTATAAAGTGTGTTTAGCTCTCAGGAAATTGGTTTGTAAAATGATTATCCAAGCCCTGGTGGAACGAAAAGCATGTAGAAGTTAGGAACTGATGGGATACTATGGCTTATACATCAACAATGCATTTGTGCAATGCGTAATTTAGTTATCCATGGATGTGACCGTTGCTATTATAGTTATTTATCTTGTTCTAACACCAGTTTTGGTTTGGTTTCACCCTGACAGTTTCCCAGTTTGAGCTGTCAGGCTGTGTGTCCTGCTAAATACAGCACTGCTCAGAAGGCAAAGTGCCTTAAGAGCCAGCAGAGCTCTGTGATGCCACTGGAGAGAAGGAAGGGTGTGCAGAGCAGGAGGTGCTTTCCCCGGATCACCTTGCTTGGTTTCTCTGCAATGAGAAAGGAGGATCTAACTTGGGTTTTTGTAAGTTCACAGAGAGCAGAGTTCCATTGGTGGTGCTGCTGGTAGCACTACTGAATGCTCTGGGTGGTTTTCCAAGCACGACTTCCCCATGGATGGAGACAACAGCAGCCATCAAATTGCTGAATGTCACAAAGCAAGCAGCCTTTTTGCGCAGCCCTTCAGCTCTCTTTCCACACAGGCCAACGTCTATGCACAACACAACAAAGAGTTATTAATACAAGCTCCACAATCAGCCAGTGTGTATCAGCCCACACGCGGAGCTCAGGGCTCCATTCAGGGATTCCTCAGGAGCACATGGTACAGAAAAAGTGCAAATTCCTGCATCGCTGGTCTGAAACTGCCATCCACTGAGCAGCCCTCTTCTTGTTTCATTGTCAGATGACCTTGAGAGGATCAGATAGAAAGAACGTGTTCTGTGTAAGAAGATGCGCTATCAAACGCAGCTGACAATCAAGGTGTCCTTATCTGTCAGTCCCAGAAAGGTCCTGGGTTGCCCTGCTAGGAACTGGTGGAACATCAGGAGCAGCAGCACAACACACCCTGCTGCTGCCGCAGAGCCCACAGGATCCCACAGAGCAGCCACTCCTCCTGAACTCCTCTGTTGCTGAGATAGAAGAGCACCCTGGAAGTCCTGGGAACCTCCCCTCCAGCTCTGTCACACCAGCTGTTCCCATCCATGCTTTGCCCTGTCTCACTGCACATTCCAGCAATGAGCCCAAGCTGCCTCACTCAGCAGCTCAGAAACGGGAGGAATTTGACAAGGAGGCAGAAGCGCACTGCAATGGGCATTACTGACCTGCCCCCTGACAGGAACGTTTCTCTCACTGCTTGAAGAACAGCCCTGCATCCAACGAGCGTCCCAGCTCCTGAGGGAGGAGGAAGCGGAGTAACAAAACAGAAAGCGAGCATTCTCTCTTTTCCTTCACTTATATTCCAGCTACACACCATGCCATTACTTCATGATAACAAAGCCCTTTTCCATCCAGTTTGTATTTTTATTTACATGGGACACTGAGGGCACATTTATATATCTACCTCGAGCACCTGATCTGAGCGTGATTCTCTTACATTTCCTAGGCAGCAGACAGAGACAGCT
Source organism: Coturnix japonica (assembly GCF_054131305.1). Lineage (NCBI taxonomy): Eukaryota > Metazoa > Chordata > Aves > Galliformes > Phasianidae > Coturnix > Coturnix japonica. The sequence continues at coordinate 24,768,475 of NC_140670.1, read as the reverse complement.
GGGTACCTGCCCCAAAGGGAACTGCTAAGGGCCATCAGTGCTTGGGCTGACTCACAGACACTATCATTTTACTTCCCATTCTCTTTAGCGAAGTCTTAAAGCACTTCATACATTTTTAATGGAAATGGTCAATTATCCCAGCTTTCCCCTATTTTTCCTCTCTCACAGAACTATATTTTGTTTCTCTACTTGCTCAGGGTCCTCGTGACCAACAGAATCATCTCTGGAATTCAGAGAACCTCGTAACGAAAGCTTTGATTCTGCCCTCCATTTTAGTAATAGGGCAAATACCATCGGCGTTATTTAGTCCAATTTGACTCCACCTGCTGCCCAAAGCTACAGACTGCACCCAAACCTACCACTGAAGTCACTGCCTTTAGCTATGGCTACCATCACATCCCCATCATCTTTATTCAGCAAGGAGAAAAGCATCATCAGGGGGGAAACAGCAAAGAACTGTTTTTTGTATCACTCCTGACATTAACTATGGACAAAACCTGGGCTGGGAAATCTCGTATCCTCCTCTGGGTTGTGTGCTGGCAACTTATCAGACAGCTTTTCCTCCGTTATACAAGGACTTACCTTAAAACACAGGTGAGGCTGTTTTTCATGCAGCTCTCTGAAAGTTTAGCAGCCACTTAAATAATAGCCACCATTCCCAAACCTACCCTGAAACGATTTTGGAAGTCTTGATACAATGTGCAGGCAGCAGTTCCAGACCTTGGTCTCCAACATGGAAGCATTCAGCCACTGTCCCAGTTTCTTATCTAGCCTTACCCAGCAGCCATCAACCCAGTACCTTTTCATTCTTTTCTTTAGCTCGCTAGTTACCCACGTTTCTACTCTGCTCAATAACTACCTTGGCTGTTAGACTCAATGCAGATGAAAATCTCTAACATGCTGAAACTACTGTGCATTTAGTCTTTGACACTGAGCAGCGCAGAGATTCTGCTCTACTAATCCACTTCCCATTTAATGGGATTTTAATTTGATAAACATGAAGATCAGATTGATTTAGGCTGACGTTTTTAAACAGGCAATGAATGTAATTGCTGTGCTTATCAACTGCCTGTCTCCCCATATTCAAACTAGCTGTCAAGCTGCTGTGTTGGCACCAACCAGCCTAATGACAGAACAGCCTGCCACCACCACAGGCACATTCTGTATCTGATGGTCACAGGTTACAGGCACTTAAAGTGAAGATAAAGGCAATGAACAAAACTGCAGCTATGAAGCGTGTTTCTGGATTTTGAGTGGACTTACCTTACCTGTGAGTAATTTTAGGAATGCTTTGCTTTATAACCAATCTGAATGCACAGTAAGACTTCAGTTTCTTCAAGATTACCACATACAAGTCTATTTACTGGTTAAAGATTTTGAGGGAGACTTGATACGAGTTACTTGGGATGCAAGATTTGTTTCAAGTTTTGCACCCTACCCCTTTTTCAGAGAGGTATCTGCTGTACAGCTACTGACTCCAGAGCAAAGCTGCCCACAGTTCCCACGTCAGGTACAGCACACTCAACCATCTGGCTTCCAAGATTTATTGCCAGTGGTAATTTCCTTCTGGATTATCACTCCCCAGGGAAGTCGCTCCATACCAACTTCACTTTTCTGCTCTGACCTTGCTTTGTACCATTAAGTGCATGCATTCCCTAGCTCAGGAAATTGCATTCAGTTCACACCTCCTCCTGCACTTCACGTGAAGCAGTGTCAACTGGTTCTCAGTGGGCAGCAGGGGTGCTAAGCAGCTGGTGGAAACCTACCAGAGATCACTTGCTTCTTGTTTCATTGAAGTGCCCTACAGAGCAAATGCAGTACGTTAAGTTCATTGCTTCTCACTGTAAAGTAACCTTAAGCAGTATCCTATAACTTCACATAGTACACAGAAGTGTGCTATACATAATGTGAATTGTGTACACAATTGCAACATTTCTTTTTTTTTTTTTTTTTTTTTTTTACAATGTCTTTGCTATTTTAAATCAGAAGTATCTGGCCTTAATCTAATCACTTGAAATAACAGCTCTGCCTCATACTTCTCAACAGCTCCGCTAAGACTGACAGTATTGACTGTTTCAGGGCAATTCTCAGACAGACAGCACACACCTGTACACAAGTGACAGCGATAAAACCAATCACTTTAATTGAAGACGTTAAAAAAAATTGTGAGGCAATATAAATGGTAAAAGTATACTTAGGAAGGAAGGAAGGAAGAGCTAGCACTTTCTTAAAAGCTTTAAAACAGCAACAGACGCTTTACAAAAGATCCGACGGAAGAGAATAAACTTCTGTAAACTACAGGTACTGTATAAAGGTAACATTAACAATCATCTTATAAAATACAGCAACAGAAACCATACGGATAATCAAGCTTCTTTGAAACTAAGTCTTCTGGGGACTTGGTTAAAATGTATGTTCAAAAACTATTTTAAACAAGGACTAAAAGCTTCCTATTTTTAATTTACAATTCCCTGGCATAAACATCACACTATACACATCTTCCAAACAAGCGGTAAATACAATTTTGTTTAACCATGCGTGGTGTCATCTTCTACAAAGTCTTTGGCCATTTCTGCTGTGATCACATCAATGTGACTAACCTGGTGGAACAAAATGGAGCATAGTTATTACAGTTTCTACAGAATAAAACAGAGCTTGATAAAGTTTTCAACAAACAGAAATTAAAAGGTTACCTTATTTCTGAATTTTACACCGTAGAACTTGTCAGCTGATTCCAGCAATTCAGGCCTAAACGTTGTTGTAATGAACTGAGCGTGTTCAGCTAGTTCCATAATCATATCTAAAAAGAACATAAGAAATCTTTATTAATGCCATCTTTCTAATAAAGCAAGATATATCTTAATATGAGATAGGTAAAATGAGAGTCCAGTCAATTAAAAATAAAACAGAAATCAAGAAAGAATCCACATCACATTTATATACTATAATAAATTCCAGTCTCAACCTAGACTTTTTATACCATATTAAGTCATAACTCCTTAGCTGCTGTACGTGCCAGCACTGAGTTTCTACCTAAAGCCCATCTCCAAGAGCAAAATGAGGCACAAAGTTAAATTCCAACAGGCGCTGAGACATTTCAAAGAGTGACTCGTATTTGAAATGTTCAGTACCAAAGGTCAAGACAGTCACTTCAAGCACACCTAAGGTAAGTAAGGTACCTGAAACAGCTTTCCTGTGCTGAGCATCCAAGGCTTGGTCAATTTCATCAAATAAGTAAAATGGAGCTGGATCACATTTCTGGATAGCAAATATCAGGGCTAGAGCTACCAGGGATTTCTGTCCACCTGAAAGTTGTTGCATTTCTCTCATTTCACCCTGCTTCCCTGTGAACGATACCTAAGGAAACAGCACAACAGGAAGAAGACGTCAAAATACCGCTCCACAACATCACTTGCTATTTTAGCAAATAAATAGATTGGTTCAACACTGACTTTTAAAAATAAATACTTTAATGTCAATTTAAAAAACTATTCAGAGTCTGGAACACATATTTCTCCTTACCCTTATGCCGACTCCTGTGAACTGGTCCACAGATGGCACACTGCTCTGTGATCCAGATCCTCTTTCACTCTCAGTGCTGCCCTCCCCTTCATCTTGGGACTGACTCCCTTCTACATCTCCTTTCTTCATCACTAACGTGGCCTTGCCACCAGGGACTAACTTCTGGAATACTTCACTGAAATTTTTTGACACCTTAAAGGAAACAATCATTATTACATAATGAAATCAAGTGCAAACAAGAGCAGTTTTTATGCACTTCAAGTATTTGTTTTAAAGTAAGGATATCCAAATTCAAATTTAAGCATCAGCACGAGAGAAATGTGAACACAAAGCTTGGTCTAAAAACATGATTTAAACCAACTGCTTTTCTAGTATGAGTTTTTCACGTATTTCTTCGATGGGGCAGAATTAAAACAGAAAACGGCAAAAGCAAGTTCGATTTATATTTCAGTGAGCTTCAGATGAGAAGCAAGTTAAGAGGATGAGCTTCAGAAGACAACTTTTTACTCTCTGCAGTTAAGACACTTTGCAAACATTAGAAAAGACTCAACTAAAATCTGGAAAATGGATTTAGAATAGATCATTACCAGACCTTCTACAGCATAGAGCTTTACATAGTAACAAGAGTTATCAGAAAGGAAGCATTGAAAAGGTTTAAAGAACTGCTGGAAAGGTAACATAGTCAGGATCAGCATCCATTTAAGATGTCAGCTTGTTTCTTTTGTTAGTATTAATCACACAAAACTCAAGTTCCATGGCGCTGTGTCTATTATTACACAGTAGCTCTACTTAGTTGTGTCTCTTCCCAAACAGCAGCTACATAAGGCTATTTATTTCTATCCCAGTCTTTCTACTTTTTGCCATTTTGTTACCTGCTTGAAAGTCAGCTGAATAGCCTCATATTTTCTAAGCTCTAGCACATTCATCAGCTCCATGATCGATTTGTAGCCCCGGTCCAGCTCCTCTTGTCTTTTTATTAGTTTTTCTTTCTGCTCTGAGAAATTCACAAACTGATCCAAAGCTTTTTTATTAACATGACTGTATTTCTTCAGTTCCGTATTGCACTGCTCCAATTTGCGGAATAACTGGGGGGAAAACAGATGTACATGAGTCCAATATTTCAGATTCGTTTGTTCATAAATAACTTGAAAACAAGCACATTTATTACCTGCTTTAGACTTAAAGTCTGGTATTTTTCAAAAGCCTCCTGTGGAAGTGAACCTAATTCTCGGATTTTCTTCATGCATTCCTCCTTCTTCTTGAGGAGCATGCCTTGCCTATTAGTCATCTTTTCAAGTTCTTTTGTGTCATGGTTAATGGCATCCATATGTTCCTTCTCCATGTTCTTCCAGCGTTCCATGCTCTTTTGCAGTTCTTTAATTCCTGCTTCTGTTTTGTCAATAGAGTTATCCAGATCTGAAATATTGGGGGGAAAAAGCACAAAAGCCAAAATGGTTATGCCTACAGGGCTGCACTAAGACAAAAAGCTGAAATTTTCTCTCTTCCTTCAGAGAGGTTACTTGGTTGAAGTCTAGAAAGAGAAGCAAAGGTAGTGGTTATCGATACAGATGCTATTTCCTATTTGACAGCAACTTAAGTTCCAGGCAATTCAGGAGAGTTTCAACAGCTATACCAAATCATGCTGTGCACGAATGCCTCTTCAGAATATTATGCCTGATGCCAAAACTCTGCTGGATGTCGCAATGTGCAATTGCAGACAATTTCACTTCTGTTCAATTAGTACAAAACCTTGCTTCTGTCTTTTGGACTATTCCAAAACACTTGTTACGCACTATATAACTACTACAGCATAGTCAAAATATATTGCTGCTTCTTATTTTGTGCTACATGTGAATGCTCAAAACAGTGAAGATTTTTCTTTACAAAAATAGTGTTACCAACCATCTGACCGTGCCAGCGTATCCTTCACTCGTTTGTTGATAGCCTCAAGTTCTGATGTTGTGGCAGTAAGAACTGTGCCACCTTCTGTTTCTCGTAGCTCATTCAGTTCCTATGGGACAGAGTAAATGCCATCAAGTTTCAAAAGGGAAGGGAACGAAAGTGTAAGCCAGACAGCCTCCACTGTTCTACATACAACTAACTATCTTCTAAAACTTTAAGATATTTTCATCTTTTACCAGATCACCATTGTGGTAGCCTTTTTAATACAAAAACAGTGCATACAGAGCAAGATTTTTGTTGTTGAAGTTTAAGCATAGCAAGCAATTCAGCTTGGATAAAAGGAAGCAAGACACCACAGATTACACAGAATGATGAATACATATTTATCCCATCAATAACATGTCACAGCTTTGGAAATAAACTGCAAAAACAGACTGCACCAATTCATTTAAGAGAAAATTCTTACTTGTTCCACTTGGTCTAAGCGTTTTCTCAGATTCTCATTGAGATACGTTTCAACTCTTGTAATAATACCTTCTAGTTTAATCCTCTCATTCAAAAGCTGTCTATTTTCCTGAAAAATAACAGTAATTAAGACAGGATATTCATTGCATCAACTAAAATCAAACTACCCACTGAAAATAAAGCTCACTCTTGACAGAACTCTGTACGAAAATATTATGCATCTTTGGACTGTCACTGTTCTTGTAGAAACAACCTGCTAGTAGTGAATATTTCTGCAGCTATCTCGTGTCAAGACAATCATAAAAATCTGTGACTTTCCTGAGCTGGACCAGCACGTGGATCCACAGTTCTTAAACCCAGAAGAGCTTGAAAGGGTACAGCAACACAGTGTTTTTCCAACAACACATGGCAAACACAGCAACAAACTTAGAACTGCCTCATTTAACCCAAAGGTGCTGTTTCAGTTTCCCACATCATGCATCAGACAGTATCTATTTTGAAGTTAATTACTGCAAAGTTCAAAAGTAGGAGCAAGGAAACTGACAATTCCAGCACTACAGGAGTGTAATCCTCAGCAAAATACAGCTAGTAAAATTCATCCAGAATTTGAGAAAAACAAGCAGATAAATTTTGCAAATGAGAGAACTCCAAACATCCCAGGCCACTACTGCTAAAACACTACTCAGTTATAATACCTTCATCATTACTGACTCTTCACATAAGATTAGTGGGAAGAAAAGGCATCACATACAGTTACGAAACATTTTAATTTTATCTTACTTGTTGCAGTTGTCTGATTTCATCATTAAGAGCATCCACACGCTTCTGATCTTCAAGACTAAGTTGAGACAACAGATCAGTTCCCAGCTCAGCTTTCAGTGACTCTCTGGTTGATTCCATAGCATGTAAACTTGCCTCCAAGCTCTGTAAGCTGCGTTGCTGTGAAATAAAGATTAGACAGAATAATTCTTTGGCACGACCTGCATTTATGAATATTACTTCTATATTTATGCAAGTATGAGCTGTCAGATGTCTAGTCATCTTTTCATATTTCAGTCAACCAGAAAGGAAAGCAAACTCAGAAATAATGCCAATAAAATAGTAATATAAAACCAGTAATTGATTTCAGTATCTCTTTACTGTACCTTAGGCATAAATGTCTTTTCAGATTGCTGCCTTTTCTCCTTCAGCATTTTCATTTCTGACAGAATACTGTCTCGAGAGGCTTTGAACTTTCTCTGCTGCGTCTCAATTTGCTGCATTTGGTTCATCAGCTGGTCAATCTCATTATTAATCCATACTGTGGGCTAAGGAAAACTCTTTAAAAGACATTTTATACCTACTAGTGTATTCAGCTTTTAAGTTTTTGCCATATTCTGCTGCCCTGATGAGTCAACATAGTCATCTGTACAGGAGAAATCAAGACTTCCTGACCCTTATCAATGCCAAGAGCAAAACATGAGAGATTCATTTTGTTACTTTCACAACATGGGACTCAGAATAGATGCATCTGAATTTATAAGGAAGACTCTTATCATAGAAAACATAGAAGAGTAGATGCCTTCATTAGAAAACATTAGACCGATACAAATAAACTCTTAATCAAGTCTGAGACAAAGGGGATAATTTTCCAGAACAACTGTGAAATCCTGAGTCACGCTGCAGTTCTTGTAGAGAATTTTAATTTCTGTTGAACTGTTAACACTATGTTTCTCCTACTCCAGATGCACAGTTTAACAAGACACCAATGTAGAAGCACTAAAAGCCAAACAATTCCCAAAAGCAGAGGTCACAGCCAAACATGTCACCCCATATTGAAAACACTTTTGGAAAACTGAATCAAATATAGAACAGTAAGATAGCAGTAACAGACAAATTTTACTTTCAAAGTGTCTTAGGATCCATTTGTGTTACGTTCCAAAACTCACTGTCAGATACGGAAACAACACTTATTACAACTAGTGATCTACCACAGAAATCCTTGTGTGGCATTACCCTTTAGCTATCAGTTGAATCAACACTCAACATACATCCTCTGCAGCTCCCTCCTCAGAAAGGAAAAGTTATTACTTAATATGCCTATATAGTGTCCCTACAGTAACTAACAGAACCAGCCAGCACAAAGAACAATCCAAACAAATGCCAAAGCTAATACATAACAAACATTAGGAATTCTATTTTTCACCCATTACTGTAACTGCAAAAAGAAATGTTTATCATCACACAATCTTTCCCAAAGGAAACAAAAGGATATTTTCAATGTTTCTGCGCAAGTTTTCATTGAGTTTTGCTTCAAGTTCACCAAGTTCTTCTTCTGCCTTTCTAACATCTTTTTGTAACTCAAGACGAGACTTTCTTGTGTCGTAATAACCACCAGTCAAAGCACCACGATGGCTGACTTGATCACCTAAGAGCACAACAGAACAATACTGTAAATTGCACATCATTTATTCCCTGTGATATTTGGAGCAGCTTCTATAGTACAGTTTGGTAGTATGACTATAACATTTCAGCTAACCTAAAGAAGCGCTACAACAGTATAAGAAGTTGCTATTTACAATTAAGTCTTTAAGTAAAGTTCTGTCATTAGTGACATATTTGTTTTGGTGTTCCATTTAAAGCACATTTCTTTCTTCAACACCAACACAGGTTGCTACCATCGCCTTTAAGAAAAAATAAGTAAATAGCATTGCTCTACAAGGCACAGATTCTGCTGATTATTTCTCCCTCAGACATTCCTTAGGAGACTTTTCAGATTGACTTTCAGAAAAAGAGACAAATAATAAGTCTGCAAGGAATCTGCACTGCAGGAATAGGCTACTACCAAAAGATTGCTTTAGGGAGCACAATATGCAAATGCACTCGGTACATGGAATAAACCACCTTGCACTAATGAGTAATTAAAGCCATGCATTTGCACCCTCAGTGGTGTTTTAAGTTGGTGGAATACATCATAAATACTTCAGGAGAACAAAGGTCTTTTGAATTTGAAAGAATGTGAATACCAACAATCTATTTTGCAGTTCTCAGGATAGAGATATATCTATAAATTTTTACATCATAATATATTTAAATTACTGTGAAGAAATTCTGCCTTTTCAGTACTGCACATAACCAAGTGTAGCTGTGTATGTCTCAGTTATATTATTTTGAATAGTCTTATTTTGATAACACTGACAGACTACGCATAACGATTCTCAAGCTTCAAAGGATCCCACTTTGCCAGTAAGTAATTAATCTAACTGTAGTATTTACCTTCCAGAGTAATACAATCCATAGTGAAAGCTCTGGCCAGCTGAGTAGATACTTCCATGCTACGACAAATCAGAGTCTTTCCAAACACATGTTTGAAAGCTTTGTCAAATCTTGGATTGTATCTCAGTTTACTGATCATAGGAATAGCATCCTGAAGGGACAGAGGATATAATAAGATCAGTGCAATGACACAGAGCAAGAATATTGTAACTAATTCAAGCAAGCTCTAAAAAATAAAGAAACTACATCAAAAGTAAAAACATAATACACTGCTTTATAATAGTACATTCTTGAAAGTTAAGCATATCTCAAACTCATTGAAGATGAACGCATGCGTTCACAATCAGACTTCTGGAATGAAGACTTCTGGAGCTCCATATATCACAATTTAGACAATGTCAAACTCCAAACTCGAAGCACAGCACTGCAAATCGTTACTTTGAAAATACATACGGAGATGATACTCTGATTACACAGTCAATACAAATGTACGGAAATCAAAAGCAAGGTTTTGCTATTTTAGATTTTAGAAGCTTGGCTATCTTAGATCTAAAGAATTCAAGTTCAGCAATTCATGCAATTATTATCAGATTGCAGAACTTCCTATTGTTATATTATCACCTACGTACTCTGTACGTAGAGTTTAACTTTGAAGAATAGCTTGTAGCAAAGTGTTATCCAATAAAAGGGTTTCCCATCTTGAGAAGCAATAGATTAATTGCAGTATTTAACTGCAGACATCCAACAAAAGAAAGTGGTAGGCGATATGTAATAGGCACACAGTTCAAATAACAAAGGCTTGTATCGATGGAGAAAACAGATGAAGGTTCAAAATGAACACTCACATTAGTCTCAGGATAAGCAGTATCTCGAACATCCAGCTTGTTCAATGGGAGAAATGTAACTTCACCAGGAAGGTTCATTTTGTTAAATTCCATTAAAATTTTTGTACTGACTTCATCAGAATCCACAATGTGATAAAATAACCTAATTAACAAGCCCCCCAAAAAACAAGAAAAAAAAAATAGAATATTTGAATGGGAACATTTAGCAAGCAGGTGACATTACCTGCCACTATAAAGCCAAGCTGCGTTTGCTCTACTGTTCTTAAGCACTGCTGTCAGAGCAAGCAGATGGTACTATCATGACATAGCTTTCAAATAGCAGTTGGCTATTTAGAGATTACCCTTAACATGAAAAAGCTCCCACTGTTGTTGAAACATCAGTATTACTTACTGTAGAATGCACCACACCAGATGATTCCTAGCCAAGCATCAGGAGTATCATTCTTGGGCACCTTCTACCTGCTTTCCCACTCCCTCCCCCAACTCCCTCCTGCCTTGAAACAAGATTAGGAGAAGTAAGAATAGACTCTTTAAATCTGCAGAATTCTTAGTTCCTTCTTGAAATAAAAATGTGATGAGGCCATACAACAGCACTTAATGAAATAAGGACCAGAGCTCAAGATTCAGAGGAAAGATAATATTTCAGAAGGAATCAGCACAGGCCCATTTGTAACACTGCAGCTGCACCAACTTAATGCTGAAGAGTACATAGTTACCTGTTCCCCGCAGTAACTTCAACACAAGTGTAGAAAGCTGGTTCACACTCAAAGTTGTTCATCACAATGCCATGATAGCCATTTAGAACATGCTGGTTTATTCCTTTCCGACGGAAGTGCTCCAAAACCTTGTTTATACTGTCGATACCATTCAAAATGGCCTGTTAAAGCACAGATGATTACTGCACCACTATTACAAGATCTAGAAAAAGCTATCAGCTTTATCCTCAACTTCTAGAGAGCAGTAACCATCTTTCTGGACAAACTGCAGCTGACTAATGAACATACCTAATTAAAGTTGAGTTTACCACATTGCTTTTTTTAGAAAAAATAAATACAAAAAAGAATTTGGTAAGCTTTCTATTTCTGCCTCGTCTTCCCACCTCTCCTCTAATACCTTAAGATTACAAAATGGATTTCAAAATACTTCTAGAGCTAAAAATATTTGTAGAGCAGCCTACATATTTGACTGCCCTATTTTAAGTACAGGCAGTAAGACTGCAACCAGAGGAAATAACATTAAAAGATATCTTCAGAAGAGTACTTTTCCTTTAGGAATGGGAAAGCAGAAAAGCTTATACAAGAAGTTACAACAAATACAAGGCCTCCTACCTTTCCTGTTGCTGCTCTGAGAAGCTGCTGTTTCTTTTCCAGGTCCTCCCGCTTAGCGGCAAGAGCTTGTTGCTCTGCGTTCTCCTCTCTCCACAGATAACTGCACAATAACCATAGTTCAAGTATTTTAAGGGTGAATGAAGTCCGAAGTTGTATTTTTTTTTTAATCTAACAACTGCTAATTGAACAGAAGGGCTAAGTACAGAAGTTCATACATGGCTATATTTAAAAACATACCTACATGCCATGTTAACAACTACACAGTTGGGGTCCTTCACATTAAGTGAGGTTCAGACATATTTCAATTAATTACTAACTTTCTTTCGCTCTGCAGTTCATCCTTTTTATTTTTCACTTCATAGTACTTTCTGTCCAGTTCTTCAACGCGAGCCTTCACTTCATTAAGATCTTGGTCCAGTTTCTAACATAAAGAAAAGATGACTATGAAACTGCAGCATTATTTAGTTACAATTTTTATGCTCCTCCTCACCCTCCACCCACCCGCCCAAGGAAGAAAATTAACATCAAATCTATAAAATGCTTCTTACTAAGCCATACAATATCATTACAGACAGCCTATGGTAAATGCCACTTCTTTCATAAATCAACTGATAAAATCATTACTTAGCTAATGCATACATCATTAATATAGCATATTTCACCAGAATGCTGTTTTCTTTGTACAACTACATTCCTGTGTTTTTCCCAGACAGACCTGAATTTCAGTTCATCAGACAAACACTGCAGGTGCCCATCAATCAGCACATGCAGTGTAGCAGCGCTGGCACCGGATGCTCTCCTACCCTAGGAGCACCAGCAGAAGTGATATTTCTGGATCTCCCTGCTTTATTTGAAGTTAGAGCTGCTTCTGAACACGCGAATATTAGAATCTACAAATTATGCACATAATACTGAAATCTTCTTCCACTGAAAAGGGTCTCAACTTCTTACTTCAAAACTGCAGTTGTGGTGCAGGTGAAGTGCTGGCAGTAGAGCTTAGAAGAAACTGTTCTCTCCTTTTCCCCCTAAAGAGTGGTGAAACACCCAACATTCACCTCTGTATGGAACAGCTATGTCCAAAACAGAGAAATGCAAGGCAGCTCTGTGTCTCTTCCTGAGAACGCAGGCCAAACACTTTGGGTAAAGAATCAGAAAGTAAATGTGAATAGCATAGCAATGTCTGAAGTAGTGCCAGAGGGAGCTTCTGTAGGTACTTAAAGAAAAAACACTATATACACTTTTGGTTTTATAAGAACCCACCCAAAAAGGAAGTCTTATCTTCCTTTGGGGCACTAAGTTTTATTAGTTTTTCCAAAATTAGATGGGGTGTTTATTATTTCTCACTATTTTGAGAGAAGAGTTAAAATGAAAACTTACACTGTACTGTTCCAAATTTTTCTCCTTATTTGCCTCTGTATCCTCCAAATCCTTGTGTATAGCTGCAATCTGCCGCTTCTTGTCATTGATTGCTTGATCTAGAGACTTCAGTTCTTTCTTTATCCACTTATCTCTTTCTTCTTTGGATGTGAACTGGCTTCCCCGACCCTGTTTTGCATAAAGATCGGTTCTTTCCTGCGTAGCCTGTGCAAGTCTATGTTGAGAAAGGGAAGATGCGCTGTATTATAAAGAACTCAAGAATTTATGAAGAAAAAGCACTGATAACTACCATACGAATTTTTCAGAACAGCCAAATCAGGCTCTGGCTAAAGCAGTTATAAAAAGAATCATGGCATGAACGAGACAATGGTGCAGAATTCACAGAACAGCAAGTTTATATAACTCCACAAAGAGGTTAATTAAGTTCATGAATACTTATTTCCCCACCAGTTCAATACCCAAATCGACATGAGGCTTAATCAAATAAAGAACATACATTGCCACTCCAGCCTCAAATGTTAAATAAAACCCTAAATATACTACACATCTGTTCCAATAGGATTGTGGTTCTTTCTATAATGCTTAGCTCCCCTAGTGTGGAACACTACAGACCTAGCAATTCCTCTCTCTTCTTTCTCTTTCACACTGTTGAACTTCGGCTCCGTTTCTGCTAATTCTTTCTGTTTCTCCTCAATTTTCTCAAGAAGCTTTTGCCTCTCCTTTAATAGCCTTTTCTGAAAGTGAAACAAAGCAATAATTAAAATGAGGTAATAACAGAAACTTTATTAGTATCTTTAGATAAATACACATTACTAAAGAATAATTTAATTGTAAGAGCACAAGGTAAATTTGCTAATCTGATACTACACTCTTTCAGCACTCAATAGAAGTAAATTCCTTTCCAATCAGAACAGTAAAGATGAATGAAATTAAGCATTCTTAAGCAGCTAAACTATGCAACTATGGAAGGTCCTCGTGGGCTGAACAACAGAGTCCAAGTCAATGCAATAAAGAAAAATCAACCTCTTCAACACCTGCAGCAATTGAGCACAAAAGAACTGAAACTGCTTGGTTCTGTAACTTTCAGGATGATAAATAAAGGATCAGACCATAGGACTTGGCTTACATCCCCTAGAAGCCAAAGATACCCAAGATATCTGTCCTGCTTCGCTTACAATACAATGAAAGGCTACAGTTTAAAGACAAAGAAAAATCCACCTAAAATGTAGGCCAAAAAAGCCTTCAGTGTAGAAGCAGACTTCCATGAGTCAATTACATTTTAGATTATGTCAATGTTACATACTCTTTGCTCACTGTTTCCAGCTAATTCATCCTGCAGATCTTTAGCCTTAAGTTCTAGCTTAGTCCTCTGCTTAATCTGCTCTTGTCTTTCAGCACTAAGTTGTTCTTTCTCTTCTTTCATCGCAGAAATCTTTGTCTTCAGTTCTCGAACTTGCCGCTCTATTTCCTATGCAAATTTAAGCACACAGCATTTTAATCACCATATGCAAGTGACACTATCAAACTCACAACAACCATTATATAGATCAATGTAGTATATTAATAAGTATAATTAATTTCTCCAATTCGCAAACAAGATGAAGGCATAGGTTAGAATGTAACATGGTTTTACAGCTATTTGTTAAAGCTCAAAACGTAAGAGCTCTTCTCATTTCAAGTCAATGAACTTTGGATTCTGTGTCTAAATTTAGGTTTACATTGAATGTTTACAATTTGAAAGAATTAAACAACATAAAGTAAAGGAAAAACCTTTACAAGACCCTCTTTTAAGTATTTTTACCTCCATTTTATCTCTAGCATCCTGCTGTGCATCTCTCAGTTGCCTGGACTTCTCTCCGCTTGTCTCTCGCTTGGCAGAAAGCTGTAGGAGAATATAGCAAGTAGCTTAACAAGCAAGATTCTGCTTTAGAAAACCTCTAGTTTCAGAAATGCAAAAATAACACATCGAACTGATGAAAGACAGCTACAGGATTTTAATACTGAATGCAAGCAAACATGAGTAAAAAACCAAAGAATGTCTTGTGATATATTTTGAAGTAGACAAAGTATTTTACCTCATCAAGCTTAGCTCGCGTTTCATTAAGCTCCTGATTATAAATTGTGTATTCTAATGCTCTCCTCATTTTATCCCATTTCTGGTATTGAGCCAGCTCTTCCTTCTCCTCTTCAAGTGTATGAAGTCGCTCTTCAATGTATTTCAACAACTCATTGATCTTTTCTCTCTTACCCTCTTGAAAAAACAAGACAAAAGTTCAGTTAAACATTGTAACACATTCCCACACTTTAAAACTACTCTGTCTCAGTGATTAATTATTTGTCAAGTTACAAATATGAAAAAGAGACCCATTGTTCAGAATGTATTCTTACCTGTTTCTTTCATTAGTGAAATACTTTCTTCTTTACGTTCATCATACACTCTGGTACCAGCCACTTCTCTTAGTAACTTCAGCCTTTGTGAGTCTGGAGCTGTGGCCATCTGGTTGATCTAACAATTGAAGATCTGTGATTTTAATATCCTTCTCTGATATAGCTTAGTACAACAGATCAAACACTGGACTTTGTTATTTATTTATTCTTAATTCTGCCCACTTGTCTCAGGTGTTGGAAAGATAACAGGCATCTACCATGTTGCTTTCCATTTAAGTCCGTTACTTTAGGATAGTTAGTATTCTGTTTGTAATTAGTTTTGTTGATCCTCAAATGCTACCAGTTTTTGTTGAAACACCAAGTTCCAGTATTATACAAGCTTCAGAGACTTTTACCACATCAAAAATACATTTAGAAAAGCTTAAGTGTGGCTTCTAAATCCTGATGCTGTCTCAGTTTAAATGCCTCCAAGAAAATCAAACCATTACACTAAAAATATTAGAACAATTCACATCATGGAATACTCAGGAGACACACAAAATCAAGGTAAAACTCTTTTTTTTTTTTGCCTTTTTCCCCTCAAGCTAAGAAAATATTTAAGTTGTTGATATACTGCTGCAATAACTCAACTTTGCCATTCAGAATACATATAATTTTTGACAGTTGTTTCTTCCACTATGTGAAAAAAAAATCTTACCTTCCCTTGTTTGACAATGTAATACGGATTACTGCGAGAAAATCCAGCACTTTCAAGAAGATTCATTACATCGTTTTTCCTGAAAAATTATTGTGAATCTATTAAAAACGCTTAAAGCAAAAGTGACAGTATAGTATCACAACAACAGATCACATACTGTGGTCACTGTACACAATGCACGTTGTCTTCAACAAAACCCTTTAACTGATAAGAGCTAATTCTAAAATGAAAGGGGGTGGGGGAGAACTGTCTGGAAGAGGGAAGGCAGCACCCAAAAATATGATAGCCTTGGGGAAGAAAAAAGATGTAGATAGAAATACCTCACTGCAAAGAGGAGGCAAATAAGGCAGTTAAACGTACTTTAATGAACAGATTAAACTATGAATTCAAAGAAATCTGCTCTCTTTTACACAAGGACTGATGCAAATGCTGTCAAATTACAATTACTTAGTATTATCCAACTAAGTTAGCATTATTTATTTCTGGCTAGAGATGCAGGTGTTTGATACGACTACAGAATTTTGGAGAAATACTACTCAGCTTATTTAGCTCAAGGAAAGAAGTACCTACGTCACCATTTTCTTGTCTAAGAAATATTGGTCCTTCTTGGCTCCAATGACTCTGCGAAGTGAGACTTCTTCTTTATCAATCTCAAGAAAAGAAAGACCAGTAAATTTAAGTGCTTGCAATAGGTATAACTAATCCAGAATGTTTACAGTATTTTATTTTGCCAGAGCTAACTCAAAAGCAGCTCCCACACCACCTGATTTTATAATATTAGATATGTGAATCTGAAATAATAACCCGTAACCGAAGCATTTAACTTACTGGTAACCTGTTGTCCGAATTGTCAAAAATAATTTCCACAAACGCTGAAATAACACGAGGGCCTGTACCTTCCTAAGAAACAAGATTAGTTCTGTCAGAAGAACCTTCTAAAGAGGGAATCCAGTCCACCCATCACCCCTTTCCAAAGACAACCACATTTCCCATCTCCTTTCATGCATTTCAGAGTCAGGAGTATCTCTATGTAAGGTCCACTATGTACTTTTTCATTTCTGACAATCTTGGACAGATGTTCACATACATGCATTAACCACCTACACAAGAATAATGTATTATTTTGTAATAATTTCCCTTTTACTGAAGGGAAGCAACAAACGTAACAAAAATGTTTAAAAATGCTTCCAAAGCAACTAGTCTAAAATACCTACAAGTCCAGCACTTCACTGAAATGCATTAGCTCGTTCTTTTATCTTCTTGTTATACACCTTCACTTACATGCAACAAAGCCAATCTCTGTTCAGGGCGAAGATGACTAAACTCATCACTGAGGACAAACTGAATTGCTGTAATAAAATTAAAAAATAAAAGATTTATTCTTTCCTTTAGGTAGATATGCAGCAATTTCCAACTTAAGCATATTGTTACACAGTACAAGCACGTATCTCAGTGTTCTCTTCCTCACACACACAAAAAAAATTTGTTGGATCTTTATCACTCAGCCTGCATGCTGTAATTTCAGTCTCTCATTGTCAAGAACTTATTTGTTCATTGCATGAGCATTAACAGGGCTCAATAAGGAAGGATTCATGAGCCAGGCTAAAACCAACAATAAAATACTTGACACTCAGCAATTCATACAGCCACTGCGTAGTATCTCTTGCCTCTTCGAAGCTCCACCATTGACACATCCACAAAATCCCCACCACAATCATATGTTAAAAGCTATACCATAAATTTAGCCACTAAGAATGTCCGAAGTAACTGCAAATATTACTAACAGTTTCCAGCATGGGTATTATTTGGAATCCATTTCCTCCTGTAGACCCCTTTTTGGCACTGCAAATATTAGAATGCTCTTAAGAGAAACTGACTATCATCTCTGTCAAGTCACAACCACACCTTGAAGAACATTTGGATGATCAACTTCAACACAAAACAAAAAAGAAGCCACTACTATTGCCTTTATCCTAATATTATATAAAGAAATCATTCCTTACCATAAAAGAAGTTGCTTTTTCCTGATCCATTTCTTCCCACTGAAAATTAAAACACAAAGTATATAGCCACAAATTGAAATCAATGAACAACCCACATGCTAATTCTGAAATGTTTTTTTAAAACAGACCAGAAAAATATGATCTCTATTTAAAAAAAAATAAAGGTTTAAGAATATTCTGATGTTTTAGTAAAGGCTCAGTGTCTCATCTTTAAGACCATTATTGACTGTATAAGTTCAGAACAGCTTCCCTTCTAGCAATGAAACATCCAAGGCTTTTCATGTTCTCTGCATCAATCATTGCTACCGTATTGCCTCCAAAGCCCTTCAGCTTCACACATCCCCTCACATATCTGAGATTATCAGGAGTTACTTCAAAAAGCCCAGTCTCTTAAATGAGGACTGTCCAGTATGGACATCTATACATACAAAGGTGCTCACAGTTCACTTCTCACTCAGTTCCTAAGGAATCACTCTGAGGTCACAGTAAAAATGAACACTAGATTGCTTTGCCATAAACATGCTGGAATATGCCTTGTAAAATTAACAGACAACTGTAAAAAAGCTTCCAGTGCAGAAAATACAAAGTAATCAAACGTAGGAAGAATATAAACAGTTAAGGACTCATTTGACCATGATCTGATGCAACCTTAATTAGCATGAAAAAACATATTGGAACTCACCAATGACGTTGTGTTTTGAGCTGAATGGATCCACAATGGTTTGGTCTCGGTAGCTTCGAAAGCCCTGAATGATTACCTATGGAGTAAAGCGACAGAATTACCTCTGCTCTTAAGCACTTTTTAAACCTCAAGATATTACACAACATTCATATCACTTATGATACAGAATCACAGAATGACCCGGGTTGGAAGGGACCTCAAGGATCATGTAGTTCCAACCCCCCTGCCTGGCAGGGCCACCAAACATCCACATTTACTAGATCAGGTTGCCCAGGGCCCCGTCCAACCTGGCCTTGAACACCTCCAAGACCACTTAATACACTTGATGTCTTTTCCCTAATCCTGTCAGCTCTCAAGCTCAAGACCAGTATCTTGTATTATGAGACTTGGCCTCCACCTAAGCATCATTTTATGAACTGAGATTTTTTCTCTCTGCTCAAAAAAGATACTGGCACATATCTAGGTCAAAGCAAGACCTAGGAGCAAGACAGACTTGTTTTTTCTTTAGGCTGCACAGTAACACAAAGAAAGTGAAAGGCAGAAATATTGGTTCTATTGAATTTGCTTCCTAAACAAACATATACAACCTACACAATGAATTTAGCTAAAGAGCTACACAGCAGACACTGGTCTAGAAGTACAACTATCCAATTTTAGTCTAGAATGACTTTATCTGAATACTTTAGTTCCACATAGCAGCAAAACTGATCCGGCTTCCAGCACAGCTCAGCATTAATCAGCCCTTTTCAATCATCAAAGCTGTGCTGAAAGGACTCTGCATCAGCTTTCCTCAATCTGACATATATAACAATGTGACATCTGAATAACAGCCACCTGAAAAGCTGCAGATCTTTTAGGAAGACCACTTCAAAATGGACTAGAACTGACATTCAGTCCCTGTGCCCTTCCTTTGCATTTCGCCACCAGAAGAACGTGTTAAATCCTCACTGACATTGACTCTGGACCTGCACTGTATTCATGTCTAGATCTAAGGTAACCATACTGGAAGTAATCAAGGATTTTAGCATTTAATGGATCAAAGTACAGAACACAGGTTTTGGACTGTGTACTGGCTGATGACTGCTCAAACACTGTAGCTGTTCACAGAGGATCTGACGCCTGACCCTATAAGTACTGGCTGTCTCCATCTACCAAATGGGAGATCCTCACAGTAACAGTAAGCTCTGCCTCAGTACCAATAGCTTTCAAAAACCCTGTAGATCTTTTTCTTATCCGAAGCACTGCAACATGCATCATATATTAAACGTGCATCTGAACCAGTGACACAGGTGTACTAGAACAGTACCAAAAGGCATCTGCAAATGCTCCCGTGTCGACAAACAACTGATGAAAACCTGATCTCCATGAAGAATGCGTGCTTCCAAACATAGTCTGAAGCATTATACGCAATGGGTGTCAGAAGACCTAATTAATTTTGAGTGCAGAGAGAAGTAAGAATCCTAGCAGGCTTCAGATGAACGTACAGAGATAGCAGGAAAAAAGAGGACAAAAACTTCCACGGTGATGTGCAGCATATATAACTAGTGCAGGGATACGCTAACAGTAACATCAGCAATGCGAGTCACAGCCTTAAAAACTCTTAGGAGAAGGCCCACACAAGGACTTCATTTATCTGAACATCAGCTGCTGGGTGCTTGTCAGGGGCGAAGCGCACAGCTGGAATGGTCAGTACTCGGCGGCCCAGGCTCCACCCCAGCACCAACAGCACAGTCTCCAGGCCGGCCGTGCCCTGCAGGGCCGGGACACTGTAGTCGCCCCGTCCGAAGGTCCCCAGGGCCCGCAGCGCAGCCCTCGCTCCGCAATGAATGGAAACGGCCGACGGAGCACGGGACCGCCGCCCAAGGGCCCCGCGAGCACCCGAGCAGAGGCCGCAAGGCCCCGGCACGCGCCTCCCCTCCGGGCCGGGCCCGTTCTATCTCCGGAGCGGGGCAGGCCGCAGCAGGCCCCTCCGCCGTACCTGCTTGATGTACATGGCTGCCGAGGATGGGGGAGGGAGGCAGCCGCCCCGCCGCCTCCTGCTGCCGTCTCGCAGCCCACCCGCACCGCCTCCTCCCGGTACGACGGCTCCGAGCGACTCCGGGCCCCCGTTGCCGCCTCCTCCCGCCCCGTCCGGCCGCCACACAGAGCTCGGCGCGGAGCCCCGCTCACCCCTCACGAAACAAAATGGCGGCGGAGCCACCCCTGCCCGTCCCGGCGCGAACCACTCGGCACAGTGCGGAGGGGGAGAGAGGAGAAGAGATCGCATCCCTCACTGGCCGGAGAAGGCGCCAGGCAGTAGACACTAAAAATATCGCCTTTTTTATCAGATTTCAATATCTCTTTAGCTTTTTAAGGGGCTCTAAGGCGAAGCAGCCGTCCGAAACCGCCCGTCCTCACCTACCGAATCCCCCCAGAGAGCGAGGAAATGTGGTTTCTCCCGCTGGGGGGCGGGTTGGGCGCCAAAGGCAAGTGTGAGCCGAGCGGGGCCGCAACGCCGACAGGGAGGAGTGCGGCCTCCCGCCTGCAGGGGGCGCTGCCACGGTCGGGGCCGCCTCAGAATCACAGAGTGACCCGGGTTGGAAGGGAGCTCAAGGATCATGTAGTTCCAACCCCCTGCCTGGCAGGGCCACCAAACATACACCTTTATAGATCAGGTTGCCCAGGGCCCCGTCCAACCTGGCCTTGAACACCTCCAAGGACGGGGCATCCACAACCTCCCTGGGCAGCCTGTTCCAGGGCCTCACCACTCTGCTAGTGAAGAACTTCCCCCTAACATCCAACCTAAATCTTCCCTCTTTTAACTTAAAACCATTTCCCCGTGTCCTGCTATTGTCAGCCCTTTCCAAGAGTTTACTCCCCTCCTGGGAGTAAGTTCCCTTCAGGTATTGAAAGGCTGCAATGAGGTCACCCCGCAACCTTCTCTTCTCCAGGCTGAACAAACCCAACTCCCTCAGCCTGTCCTCATAGGGGAGGTGCTCCAGCCCCCTGATCATCTTTGTGTTCCTCCTCTGGACCCTTTCCAAACTCTCCATGTCTTTTTTGTACTGAGGGCTCCACACCTGGATGCCGTTTAGGACATCCTTTGCCCAAAAGCTCATTGCAAACATGTGAAAAAAGCCATATGCATTTCTTAGACTGAGCTCTATATCACTATACCTGATAGAAGGCAGAGACATGCGGGTAAACCTGCAAGAAGGGCTTAGAAAGAAATCCAGGTCCACTCAAGCAGCAAAAGGCTTCTTGCATGAGCAGAGCCACAACAGCAAAGATCTGCTTTGTAGCAGCAGAGCTGTAACATTCTCTGCAGGAGAAATGAGCTTTGATGAGGAAAAAACAGCTCCCTGCTACAATCCTTTTATGTGTACCGTAGGGATCCTCT
The DNA here is from genome assembly GCF_054131305.1 of Coturnix japonica. Taxonomy (NCBI): domain Eukaryota; kingdom Metazoa; phylum Chordata; class Aves; order Galliformes; family Phasianidae; genus Coturnix; species Coturnix japonica. The sequence continues at coordinate 24,746,632 of NC_140670.1, read as the reverse complement.
TGGTCAGCGTGGTCAGTTCAGGTCTCCCTCACTTTGTTACGATTTAACAAATAGTAACTGTACCAGCAGAGGTGCACAGAGCCAACTACAGCACTTGCCCTCCAAAGCCAGGGACAGAGCCCATGTCCAGCCCACAGCACCTGACCCCTGTGCTGTCTGTTAGCCATGATAATTGCTCGGGGCAACACAAACATTGCCAAGGAGACCACAGGTGGGAAGCATCTCTAGGAGATGAATGTGCACAGCTCTGCTCTATCCCAGCTAGAAATCTGCTACTTCTTGGCAAGGCTTTCTGGGCTCAGCTGGATAGCAGCTAATGGTCATGCTGGAATTCATGTCAATTGATTTTCCAGTTAACTTGACTTAACATGACTGGAGGCGTTACATTAGATAGGATATACCCGTTGTCCCAGTTTTAGTCCCGTAGACCTCAATATTCCGTTCCAGTGCAGTAGCAATTCTACCTCTAAGTAGAGCAAACAGTTCCTTAAAATACAGATATCAAATAAAAATTCATCTAGGGCTCGTTCCAGCACCCTGTGTCTGGGAGCCATCCTCCTGCTGCAGTCAATGGACTTTGGAGCAGTGCCTGCAGGCAGCTCATGATGGAGGGGCAATTTAATAAGGAGGGATGACTCACTATCAACCACTGTCTGCTCTACAAAGGAGTCTCAGAAATGGAGTATCTGTGTGACAGAAATAAACCCCCATTCATAGAGAGGGGGAGAGAGAGAGCATGAAAAACTACATGATTGGTTCACTTGGAGACTTAAATCTGATAGATGCTTACTCACATAAGTAACTTTACTAACATGAGTAGTTCAGTAAAACCCAGCCTGGAAAATGGCCCTCTTTCCTATTCCAAATTGCCAGAAGCTACAAACAAAGCCAGGGACTTCCATGAGGAAAGCTAGTACTTGAAAAGGATATCTAGAGGCCATAAATCCTCCTCAATAACAAGAGGAATCTAAAAGAATTGCCAAGCATCCCAGCTCCAACCACAGAAGCCATTTCTCTTGGTAACCTTTACATTCTACGCAAGTGCTCACAAGCAGGAGGTGAAGCAGCACCACCAGCAGCAGAAAAATGGACCCATTTGGTAAGGCTGACAGTCATGGAGATAGCAAAGTGCTTTGCATTTTAAAGCTGAAGTAAACAGATTGAAATGACTCCGTAGTTTATAATGCAAACCGTGGAGCACAGTAGGACTTTACTACTAAGGCCCTGGTGTCAAAGCTTCATTTGATTTTCTCTGATGACTCAACCTATTTCACAAGCTATTTTCATATTCCTTATTTAGAGAACTTACTCATGTCTCGATAAAAGCCTACGGTGTTATAAAGCCAGGGAACCATAATGTGTGGTGCTGGTAACACCTCCCACGCCAAAAAATCCTACTTCCATATTTATGGGGCTCTTCAAATTGGTTCCTGCTGCTTTCTTCCCAGAGAGTGAGCTGGCACCGCGTCTCCTCTGCAATTAGCACAGAGCTGTGAAAAGTGGAGACGAAGGGTCAGATCCACCCCACCTGCAGCTTCACCCTAATTCAGCTCTGTTACAGGCCACATTTGGTCCCCTGACTTCCCTGCAAGGCAAGTGTTGTTTTTAACACACAAATACCAATGCCTGTGGAATGCCCTGTTCATTCAGGCTTCTGTTCCTGAAAATCTCATCACCAGGAAGGATAAAATTAAGAAGCAGTGCTGACCCAGTGGTGCTCAGAGACTGAACACAGGCTCACCAAGTGGGTGACTTTTATTTGAGTGCAATGGGTCAGACTTAATTCTGTGCCCCCAGCCTGCACGGCCAGGAGTTCAGGAGAGCTACATACAATGTATTTGGGTACTTGCAAAGCACTGATTCTGCCACAAGATAAATTCTGCTGTTTGGAGAAGTCTTTGTAAACAGCACAGGCTGCAAATCCCACCAGCAAACACTTGGACTAAAAGCAGAGACAGGGACACTTGAGGACAGCACCCACCCATCCGCCCCCACCCCAGATCTTTTCACAGTCTGATTTGCCACCACATAAAGATATTTTTTCTTTGTGGCAGGTTTTTGAGAGGTTTGTCTCAGAGGCAGAAAGGAAAAGGCAGCAAAGCAGAGAAGGAATGAGCAACAGTACTGCTCTTTGCAAGTTAGAAAGCTCTGGACTCAAGCTAAGTGGCACAATAGTACAATATGTGCCCACACCAGGTGAGTGGAGACAGCTCCTGAATGACACCAGAGTACTCAGGACATAAGGAAACACCATCTGGGCATCAGTGGAGCAAGACGAGTGGTGTTCACAGCTCAGGACAGCCCAGACCCAGCAGTCTCATGGGCAGCAGTACCCCCCCAAAAATCCTCTTTGCTCTGCTATTTCCTCTCACATTTATTTTTTTATTCAGGGATAATAAGAGAAGAGCTCTAATCGAAGCTTCACCTGAGGGTACAGCATTTTCCCTTATGTTTTCTGAGGTCTAAAAATCACACTGCTTTGGCATCCCCCTTGTTAGGGCTACTTAGGTCTCTATTTTCCAGCAAAATCACCAGCAGTTCATTTCTGATATCCCTTCTCCTTCTCCAGCCCAGCTACCAGAGAGCCTTTCTTTCAGCTCTAGTCACTCATCTGGGCTCCATCTGCCTGATCTGAACTCTCACTCCCAGGAGCCAGATACTCAAAACAGAAACCCACCAGAGTTACAGTAGCCCTTGACTCAGCCTGGTGAATCTGCCCAGTATTCAACCCACAAAGCACTCTCAGAGGTGTTCTTCTCTACACCCTATGACAGAATAGCTGCAAAGCATCCTCAAAGAAAGGACATCCTGAGCTGGGCATGAGGTCCCACCCTAGCACTGACACAGCAAAGGAAATGCCAGCAGGAGCACAGGAGGAAACACTTACATGGATGCAGGTCCTTCAGCCTGTAGAGAGGAATGCAGGCCAGGCTCTCCATGCAGAAGGGAAACACACCTAAGCAGGAGTGCAGACCTCAGACCCCAGTTCCAGGCACAGCACCTCTGCCTCCTGTTCCTTTCTCCATCCCTGCAGAATCCCAGCCAAACACCTCCCTCTGCCAACAATATCCACCAATAGATCACCACTGCCCAACAGCAGAGCCTCTCTTCATACCCAGCAGCTGCCTTCCCTCTCTGCTAATTACTTGCCTGCTCCACCTGGCTTCTGAGCTCCTCTAGCTGCTACATTCAGCTCTACCAGCAGTGACCCATTAACACCTGCCTGTGCTCGGAGCATCACCAGTCTCACCCTTTAGAAGCAAACTGGTCCCGCTCCTAAAGTTCATTACAGTGCTTTAGTGAGAGTAGTTGGTTGCTTTGTTTCTGACAGTTGCTCAGGACATAACCCTCTCTCAAAGCCTTGCACCTCCCTGCTCTGGAGCTCATGACTTTACACTGCAGCTGGTTCTGGGGGTCCCTGAGAACACTTTCTAGAGTTCCCCACAAGGGGCAATTAGATCTTCTAGAAAATGAATTGATCTGCTCTTGCTTCATTACGTCAGTCACCTCTCTTCTCCACCTGCAGGGCTTTGTGCTCGAGTTTCCTGAGGACACGCAAAGGAAAGCCAAGGCTGTGGTGACAGCTCCTCACCTCCGAGATTTGCTGTCAGAGGAGGATGTTACAAAGGGATTAACCCTACAGGGCACAGTTTACACAAAGATCCATCATTCTAGACCCAAAAGCTTAGATGCATGGGTCATAAACATGCCACAGGGATAAGCCAGAGAGAGGTGAAGAATTTCCAGCTGAGATGAGGTGTGAAATGGCTCAGATGCTGACCTTCAAGTGCTTTTATTTCTTTTTTCTTTTTTCTTTTTCCTTAATTAATAAAAAATAAAAAACCAGAACATCTCTGACAGCAGGTGAGCCCTGCAGGCTGGCTGCCTGCCCTTCCCATGGCATGACAGCAGCAGGTGGCTGGTGGACCTGCACTGTGTTGTCACCCAGCCTGGGGCACAGCATCCCCACTGCTTGTGCCGGGGCAGGAAGCGGGGGCCGTGCTGACTGCAGGCTTTCGTCTTCAGCGAGACAGCAAACCTTATATAAAAGATGCATGAATCAAAAGAGAAGCGCCTGCCCAGCCGCTGGGAAGTGACGCCACCGTGACTCATGTCATTCTGTTCAAAAAAATCCTCCCCCTCACCTTCTCCCCCCATAGACTTGCACCTTGGGGCCCTTCCCAGCAGCGCTGCCCTCCTTCTCCCACCCCACACTGCTGCTGTGGGGGTGCTCAGCTGGCCTCCCTCAGCACCAGCACTCCTGCAGCTCTGGCTCACTCAAGGATGACAAACAGTTTGCTTTTCCTCACAGGTTTTGTTTTTTATTATTATTATGATTATTTTTTTACACTCCATAAAAACCATTGCAGACTTTCTTTCACATTCACGAGATCTTCTGGAAATTATTGCCGTTTCCCATATGTATTACATATAAAAAAATAAAAAGGTCAACAGACAAAGAGAGCAGCTCGTTCCAAGCTCCCTGCAGACACAAATTCAATGCAGTGAATCCAGATCTCACAGATGAAGGCTGGCTGGAGGTGACCACGCACTAAGCAAGCCACATAACACTGAACAAGACCACTTTACCACACACAACGCATGTCAGAAATGCTTGGGAAGAGACCAGAAAGCCAAGCTCGTCTTATTTTTTGGTGTAAAATACAGCAGCAGCAGTGTCATCTGATGGGAAGTAACTTGACTGAAGGTTGTGGAGACATTCAAGTATTCTAGGGCCGTTCTTAAACAACAGATGGGATTATAATAGCTTAGCAGGGTAGCCTGATAGTTTAAGTCCCTCGGCATCAGTCAAAAGCATGCCAAGTACAAAGGCAAGTGCAGGAGTACAGGAAATGACACACCTGAAGGGATCCATGGTCCTTTTGGTCTCCAGTTACACTGAGGTCACTATCTGACACCACAGAGCCCAGAATGGGACAGAGGATTTTCACCTGGGTGCACAGCAGCAGCCAGGCAGAGAGCTCTGCTGCCCTGGCACTCTGCTCCCTGAAACAGGGCATGAGTGGGGAGGAAAGCTTGAGAAATGCATCTCTTCAGGTGCAAGAAGGGCTTTCTGTTTTGTTTTCCCCCCCCCACTGCTGCTGTTTATTGCTTGAAACTTTAAATAAGGTTCTTCTCAAAAAACAAAAAAGGTGGGGACTGAGAACACCTGAAATGGATTTCTCATTGCTCCCCAGGAATCCGGAAATACAGTAGTGGCTGCACGCTCTGGATAAAAACCTAGAAAAGTACTAAAAAACAAAAACAACCTCACAAAACAACATTAAAAGTTCAGAAAACCTGCCACACGTAGAGCACTTGTGCCTCACAGTCAGTGTATGGGAAGTATTACCCACAAGGACCGCCTCGGACTAAGTCAGTGAGTTTTCTCTATTGCACGTTCATGAAATATTATCATTAGGGTCACAGTTGGGCTCTGAGGGCTCCAGGGCATTCAGCAGGATGAAGAAGCTGTCATAGGGCTGAGCTTCAGCGGGTGGACAGGGGAGTGGATGGGCACAGAACTCAGCACTGAGGTAGGGAAGGCGAAACACGAGCCTTCAAAATTTTTGCCTAACGTCAGTTCTTCTGCAAAGAAAGAGGCGGCTTCTGTTTTGCACGAGGCAATGGGAGGGCTGGGGGTGGAAGACAGGATCTCTGACTCATATTGTAGCAACTGTCCCATGAAACCAAAGTTTGGTGAGATCAGGCTCCGGCGCTGCTTGATGTAGTCAAAGGCCTCCTCCAGGCGCAGCTTCTTTGTCTTCATGAGGTACGCCATGCAGATGGTGGGAGAGCGTGAAATCCCCGCTTCACAGTGCACCAGGATCTTGCCCCCTGCTCGTCTGACATAATCTAAGGAACAGAAAATCATGAGGACGTCAGCTGTCATTGGGGCTAGAGAAGACTCTGGGGTGAGTGCCCAGCAGCCAACCCGTCAGCAAGGACCCTCTGCTGTTGGGTGCCAACGGTGGCACAAAGACAGACAGAGGAGAGACAAAACCCAGCCCAAGATGGAGCTCAGCTCCAGCTGACATTGTTTCGGTATCTGTGGATCTCAATTTGGTCCCACCTCCAGTTTTAGGAAAACATTTCCCAGGTATCCGTTTCCCCTCTGCTACAATTTGCTTTTCAGTGTTTTGACACATCAGACATCTGGGCAGTGCCTGCGTTCGCTATTCCTGCATTTCCACTATGTGTGGTTAAAAGCACCAGCCCTTACCCCACTGGGTATTTCAAAGGCAAGAACTGCAGAGAATTTCCTCTTGTCAGCTCTGCTAGAAAAACAGGGTTTCCTCTTTAAAATCCAAATCTGTCCTGCTGCTTGGGTTGGCAGCAATCAGCCAAACCAGGAGGAACCCTTGGTGGCACCCTTGGGCAGAGTCCCTGGGGCAATGCTACAAAGCCCACGAGGACTGCCTGGCAGCTGCTAATTACAGCCTGGCTAAAGGATGCCTGGACTTAAGTCAGGATATAAAAGGCTTATGCAAAGCACCCATTTTACACAACAGGGAGCCTCTGTGGTTACTCACACAACACAACGATTGTTATTAGATTACAGAGAATGTGCTTAAAATAAGCCCTTTCCACACTAAAATGCAGTTCAAAAATAGATGTCCTCTGGTCTCTTGCCTTGAGCAATATGTTCAAGCTGCAATTTATGGAGAAATGCACTGAGCGTGGTGCTCGCTGTATGGCACTGGTACATAGAGCTGAGCAAGTTATCATTTGCCTGTCTTAGTCTGCTGGTGGACTGGTGCCACCAGGACCAGTTATATTTAAATGCTGTACACAACAAGGAAGACAAAGATTTGAGTCACCTCCAGAATCAACACCACACAGTTTTTAAAGAAAGTGAAAACTGAAATCATCCTCAAAATTTTGGGGAAATTTTCAAGTGACTCAACAACTATCAGAAGGGGGGAGGAATGTGACAAAAGTGAATTATCATTTCCCTGAAAATTGTGAGAAGTCCTTCACCAGGAAGAGAAAGGTCTTAGAGGGCACTCTTACATCAGATTTGCTTTGTTTTTCTATCTGCAGTGTCAAAGAACTCGTAACCTGCTTTGGAAAGAAAAACAAAGCTGAGTGGCCCACTCGCCTTGTCTGCCTGGTGGAAATAGGAAGGAGGTGTTTCCTTCCTCATCCTCCCCAACACCTTGTCTGTGCCCCTTCCTTGCTGACAACCCCTAAGCTGGGGCAGATACTGATGATTATTTCTGAACTTTTAAAGTAACATCTTGGAACATACAAAAAGTGCAGTGACATAAGTTTGTTCTCTGAGTTACCCATTATTCAAGGAGCCAGTTCCCTGTTGGAATTGGCTGGATGGCAGCGAGCCGCCCACCAGCACTCCCTGTGTTTTTGTGCCTTTTTTCACCACATAGACTTATGGCTCTATTGTGAGGGCTTGGACACTGCTGTGGGTATGCAGCACTCTTTGAGAAGCCCTTGGCTTCCTTTGGGAAGCTGAGAACCCAGGGAACCTACCAATGAAGTCAATGGCTTCCTGGAAGTGTGAGCTGATGTCTGCCGTGTGGCTGTCCTCCACGGGGATCCACTTGTAGCAGTACTGGTCTTGAAAGGACTCAGAGCTCTTCCTGGATACATTGAGCAGGGCCGTGATGTGCAGGTTGGCGAGGAACTCGCACTTGGAAGCATGGTAGGCACTACCAAGGTAGAGAAAAGGCAAGATTTCCACTGGGCCACCCTGGAAGAGAAGGAGCAAAAACATGCATCTCAGACACTGCCTTTGCAATAGTGTTTTGAGTCCTGATATTGCAGGGAAAAAAAGCAAGAGAGTATGTGAGGGTGCCTGCTCCCCACCCTCTCACCTCTCCCCACGATGGCTTTGGACCCCAGCGCTGCTGCCCAGTGAATCACTGCACTGGCACAGCCCACGCAGGAAGCAGCTTTTCATTTTCTTGTCCACATCTGAAAGGTACAGAGGTGGAACCAGCCCACTCATGGGCAGGATGTTTCCTGCCCCTCATGAGGGCCCAAAGTGCTTTTCACTGGGAGGCCCAGGGCAGCAGGGGATGCCTAGAGTGGGGCTCAGCCCCATGACAGAGTAAAACCCCTGTGACTGCAGCACTACAGGACTAGGGCAGGGGACACCCCCACCCCTGCGTCACCATCGAGTCTCTTGCCCTGCAAGATGTAATCTCAGTTCCTCTTTCCCCAGAATGTGAAAAAGCCGGGTGACGACATCATGAAGAAAAGCCACCGCCTGACAGATGCAGGTGGCAGGTAACTTTCCATGATGCACAGTGCTGCGGCCAGCCCTCAGGGGTGAGAAATCATGTTATGAGCCCCCCCCACACACAGTGCAGTTTGCCAGGGACAGCCAGGAGCCACCTGCATCATGAGGCTCGCTCTGGGGACCCCCGGAAGCAGCCCAACCACAGGGTGACATTTGGGGGCAGGCGTCTTCCCCAGCCCCGGGGGCGGGCGTGGGAGCACGGTGACTTCCGACGGAAACCCCACAGGGCCTCCCAGAGCCACATCTGCCGGAAAGCAGCAGCCCCACACCTCTCCCTGCCCCTTTGGTGTCCCCTGGGAAGGGGCTGCTGCTAACAGCCGGCGTTAGGGCTGCCTGGCTGCGTGGCGAATGCAGCCTCAGTGCAGTTTTGGGCTGAAGAGGGTTTGTACCTCCTACTGCTGCCTCATTTTGAAGCCAGCTGGAGGTGCTGCTGGCCAGCAGCACTGACAAGGAACCTTAGTGACATGTGGGACAGGGACTGCAACAACCTGCTGGCAGCCTGTGCCAGCATAAGGACCACCATCACCGTGCCCATTGCGTTGGTGAGGCATGTTGGATGTCAGCTTGAGTTCCAGAGCTGTTAGCTCCTTTGCCAGCCTCTCTAGAGCCATTTTAGATTGGATATAAAGAAGATTCTTACATTAACCATAGTGAAGCACTGGCACAGGCTGCCCTATAATGTGGTAATGCCCCATCCCCAGAAACACCCAAGGTCAGACTGGATGGGGCTCTGTGCACCTGACAGAGCTGTAGGTGTCCCTGTTCAGTGCAGGGGAGTTGGACCAGATGGTCTTTAAGGGTCCCTTCAAGCAAATCTATGATTCTCTGATTGCAATAGGTTCTCTGGTCAAAACACACAGAGATAACTGTAACCCCATGCACCACAGACTCTTACACACTCCTGCCTTTGAAGTAAACAAGACATGAAGCTGGGACAGAAGTACCCCAGTGGCACAAGAAGATTGAGGGGGAGGTGGCCCTGGTGACACACACCTGGTCGTAGGCAGGCTTGTGGTTGGCACTCTGCTTCTCACAGTGGCTGGTGAGGTTCCTCTCCGCATCGCTCCTCTCCAGGGAAATGAGTTTCCCGTCCACGCAGCACTCAGGATATTGCGAATTGAAGGTTTCATAGCCCCCTGGGGAAGGAGGGGAAAAAACAAAACACTGATGTTAGCACTTCCGAAAAGTGGTTTAATTAAAGCGGAGGAGAAATGAGGCTCGATGCTGGTAATGAAGTGAGACACTGCTGCAGTACTGTTGCCAGGGTTGGTTAGAAAGCTGTCCCCAGTGACAATGTGGGGCTGTTTGAGAGGCTTTGGGCACCCAAGGAAAGCCTCCAATACCGCTGACAATTATTAACTTGCTAAAAACCGGTGGGTAGGGATGAAAACTGTTAGTGCAAGAAGATCTGTTGAGTCCAGCAAACATTAACCTCGGTACAGCAGGGACTGAGCTCCCCCCTCCAGTCACACACACACGACTGCCAGTGCTGGAGGGAGAGCTCTGCTGAATTCATCCCAAACCCGCTCTAGCTGTGTGCAGTGGGACAGCCCAAGAACTACTGTACCTGCCTTTATAAAGGGACACGGGCACAAGAGGAGAACGCTTGAGATCGCATCATTAATCACCACAACACATGAGACAGCAAGTTAATGAAGACAGTCCCACTGAAACCAATCTGTTAAATAACCACTATAAAACCTAATGAAATCCTGTGACAGCGTTTGACAACTGAATGGCCCCACATGAGCGATTCTGCATGGTTAAGTACTGCCTTCATTACATTCAGCGTGCCGTTAATGAAAAGGAATTAATCCTATTATTACACCGTTACTCAAAGTTTGTCTTCAGCTAAACGGTTGGCTATTTCCAGGCTAGGAATACGCTCACCAAAGTGAACGTGGATACATCAGGTAGCAGAAACAGCCTGGAAATGTCAGCTGTGTGCTGTGCATCCGCCACCTGTGATTTTTCAGAGTGAAAATGAATTGTCAGAGAGCTCTTCTACAGGAAAATTCAATAACCCTTTGGAGCGTGACCGCCAGGTAAACAGGGCTGTGCAAGCAAGGCCTGCGGTGTGACTCATTAATCTGCCACCGTTCTGCCCTGATAAGCGGTGCCGTCGTGCGCCCCGATCGGGGCACGGTTTCGCAACAAAGGAAGCGCTGAGGCTCTGTGCACCCACAGCCCCGCTGCCTGCGCTGCCCACTGCCGCCTCCTCTGACCCCACAGCCCTGCACACCGGTGCCTCATATGCGGGTGATGCTTGGGCAGATGTGTGCTCAAACTGATGACGTGCTGCTGTCGCCCACTCAGTCCTGCCATGGGGTCCTTGTGTTGCAAGAGCACAGCACAGTTAGAAGCCCACTAGGTGAGATGAAAAGCTGTTTTCTGTGCCAGGGGTACGAGGGCAGCTTTGCATGCAGCTAACACTCACACCACCCATACCTTTCCTCCCCTGACCCCAGCCAAATTCAACCAGCATAGGTCAAGCAGCGGTGTGACTACAGAGAACATGAAAGGAGCTGATGAAATGATAGCCCTCATTGTGGAAGAGCCAACAAACATGAGAAACTCTCCCAACTGCCTGATTCCAAACTGCCTTCCCACAGAGCAGGCTTCTAAATCCTGATGTTTTGCATGGCTGACCTTATCCTCTCACTGCCCCCAGCCACTGCCTTTGCGTAGGAAAAATATGTTCAGTCCATAGGAGTAGCCATTATCCCCGTTTACACCCTGTGCTGTTTTTGCTTTTGAATGAACACAGATGTGTGTGAGCCAAGTCAGCATGTGTGTTCCCCATGTCTCTGGGGCAGCAGTGCATGCGGCCACTGAATGGTTAATTGCAAGCCTCAGGGATCAGGATATTTGCAGGCCGCTCTGACGGTGAGTCATCATCTCATCCCCTCCTCCAGCAATCTCCTCTTCCCCCTCTCCTCTCAACCTAGCTTCCCTGAGGTCATCTCTGCAAATACTCCATTGCTCATCACAGGGAGTGGGGCTGCGCTTTCAATTTTAATCAATAAATAATAGAATCCCTGTTAGCACCAGGGGACCGTACACTGTTTTATCTTTCTGCGAGCCCTTCTTCCCCCACCACACGATCCCTTGCTCTGCTGGGGCCAAGCTGACCCACGGTGAGCACTCTGTGGTGATGGGATCAAACGCACACACCAGACAGCACAGCCACTGCTAGGAGGCCGAGAGGTCCCTATTTTCTGCATAACACCCAGTGCTGCAGGGTGATTTATGTCCCTGGTGTCATCTTATGTCCCTGCACCACCACAGCTTCCTGGGGGTCTGCAGCCCTGGTGAATCAGCAGCTCTGGCAATGAGTCACACCAGAGCTGTGGGCTGCTGTGTCCTGAGACCCAGAGCACTTTGCAGAGAGGTGAGAGGGGAGGGAACTGTGCCCTGCTGAGGGGAAGCCTTTTCAGCCTCATGTCATCAGGCTTTTAAGAAAGAGGCTTGAAAACACAAAAGATGCAAAGCAAAGCCTACATCAACCCTCCACCCCATATAAACTGCCCACATCTACCACTTCAGAATGGAGAGCTGAGACATAGGAGGTCCTGTGGTTCAGCCAACAGGCTGGGAACCTGCAGAGCTTAATTCAGCTCCTGCATTGCCACACACCAGGGTAACCCTGCAGATGTTTCCTCATCCCTATTTTAATGGGGTCCCATAGGGTTTGCCTGGTCCCACATGCTATGAGCATCCCTGCCCTGGGACAGCAGAATTGGTGCTCCAGGGGTCCCTGCAGCATCGGGGAGTGACCAGGCAAGGCCAGGCTGGTGACAAACTACCCTGCATCTCCCTCCTGCTTGGAACCAGGCTCCCCTCGTTGGGGGTTCCACTGCCCAGTAGTGAAGCCCTCTGAGCTCTTTCTAGTGTAGGAAGCACAAACTGGGCGGAAATAAAATGAAGCAGAAATCCTACTAGGATAAAACGCTTAATAGAAGTCCACAATAGAACTTACAAACTGACGCTGGATTTTCTCCTCCAGCCGTGACCTCCCATTGCCCCCGGCCTATTTGGGGTCTCTTTGGGAATCCTTTCGGCACTCCCGGACAGTACCGCGCTGCCAAGGGACAGGGGAGGACTGGGGTACGGTGAGGGCAAAAGGACAAAGGCGCTGCCGGGCGAAACCGAGCGGGGGAGCAGAGAAAGGGCGGGCTGCTGTTTTTTATTGTTTTATTACCCCCGGAATACGCGGAAGGAAAACAAAAACCGCAATCCGAAGGCTATAACGCACGTGAGGAAGGCGGTATTCGCAAGCCCCATAGAGCCCCGCAGTTATGGCTCTGGCTTTCCCCTGCCTGCCCCGGGGAGGCACAGCCCCAACACTCCCGGTACGAGGTGTTGCCGTCCATGCGGGGCGGCCGAGTGACTCTTGGCACCGGGTTAGCTCCGCAGGTAGCCCCGCTCCCTCGATACCAACTTTCGTTCTCCTTCCACGATGTTCTTCGCTTACCACCCTCCGCTTAAACGCGTGGCGGGAGTGAGCGGAAAGGTATTTGGGCTCAGCCCGCGGAGCCTATCCGGGATTTATCTCCGGTGGGTGGAAAAGAAATGAAATCCCGGCCTTACCTCCCTGCCCCGCACCTATAAGCGGTTTAACACCGTGCGTGGGGAAGGGGCCGCGTCCCGGAGTGCTCCGGGAGTCAATTCCCCCAAGTCCCCCCCCGCCGGCTGCACACCCCCCGCCGCCCCCTCACCTTTCAGGAAGCAGACCCTGGCCCCGGCTTCTGGGAGACTGGAGAGCAGCGCGTTGAGGACGATCTGCGCCGTGCTGTCTTTCTTCAGCTTCTGCCAGTGCCCCGTACCCTGGTCCAGCACCACGACGGCCGCCAGGCGAGCCGCCCCCGCCGCCCCCTCGGAGCCCAACAGCAGCCGGGAGCGGGCGGCCGCGTCGGGGACAACGAAGTGGAGCGGCACGGCCCCGCCGCGGGCTCTCCGCATCACCACCGAGTTGAGGTTGACGTTGAGGGAGCCCCGGAGGCAGGAGGCCGAGTAGGACAGGTAGGGGCGGCAGTCCAGCACCAGGCAGCGGGAGGGTTCCTTCCGCAGGAGCTTCCGCAGCTGCCGGCAGTCGAGGGAGGTGACTTTCATCGCGGCCGCAGGGTGAGACCCTTTGCAGAGGGGACGGGAGAGCGGCCCGAGGGGTATCGGTGCTTTAGCGAGAGCCGCGGGCCCGCAGGGCCGCTACGCGTGGACGGGACAGGAGGGACGGAGGCACCGCGCCGAGCCCGAGCAGGGAATCCCGGCTGCTGCCAGCGGGCATTTATATGAATGGGAGGCCGGGCCGTGACGACACTGCCCATATAAGGGGAGTGACGCGCCCGCCTTACAAATATGGGCATCTCCCGCCCCGCGCTCCGCCCCCTGACGGGGTTCCCCTCCCCTGCGCTCCCCTCCCCGCTCCGAACAGCGTTAGTCAGTTCGGGAGGCAGAGGAAGCTGAAAAACGCCGCAAAAATTCTCCAGTCATCGGTCTGAGCCTCACCCGTCATCGGCATCACCGCCTCCCCCTCCCCAGCCGGGGCTGAGAGCCGCAAGGGGGTGAGGAGGAGGAGGAAGAGGTGAGGGAGGAAGGAAGGAGGGCAGCACTGGGGCATCTTTCTCTCACCGGGCTGTAGCGGATTCAGTTCCCTTTATTCTCTCCCCCGCTATTTATGTGCCCGCCAGCAAGGACCCGTCGGGGCTGCAGCCTGGCACCAAAGCAGGAGGCAGCTCTGGACAGGGTGTGAAGTGCTGCTGTGCAGAATGAATGAGTGGCAAAAAGGGGGTGAACGGGAATGGGGTCAGGAAAAATGGTCTGTCTTTGGGGATGTGATGTCTCCTTGTAGCAAAGGTGTAGGCTGCAGGACTGTGTCCGGAGGCCTAAGGAAGAGTAATGCAGCAGGGCACAGCCTGCTGCTGCAGCCCGGGGTCATCACACTGATACACGGGATTAGGAAATTCAGCACTTTCCCTTTCCTCGTAGATGAGTTTTATGAAGTAATTAAAAAGAGAAGTGGCAATCCCTGGAAGAGGTCGGGCAAAGGGCTGCAGCCAAGCTCATGGCAGCCAGGGAAGGTCACAGCGGAGCTGTCCAGGAGCAGCACGCTGTTATTACTCTGATGCTGCTCTGAAATATGCTCACCTCCACCGCGGGCAGGAAGTGCCACCCTGCCCCAAAGTGCCTGCAGCAGGAACACGGATGCACGAAGGAGACTGCACAAGGAAAACACTCGAGCTGATGGGAAGCAAAACCACGAGCAGTTTTGAAGCACCTCCACTTCTTCCTCTTTCAAACCCCTGCAGCCCCCTGTTGAGTCCTCTTAACCTGACCTCCCCCTGCTCTACATCAGCGGGTGTCAGATGGAACAACACCGGACAGCTGGTGGGTGGTTGCAGGTGTTGGTTCCAGTGTGGGTGCTACCATCACCGTGGCCCCATGCTGTCCCCTTCATGTTCATCCTATGATTAATAGCTGGGGGATTCTGCTCCTGGTCACGCAGGAAGAACCTCCAGCACAGTGTGAGCACAGTGTGAGCACAGCCTACTTCCTGCCCTCAGCCCTACTCCTGCCACCCCGACACAAAACCAGTCCCAATCCCCCCAGCTCTCCTAGTACAGCTCAGCTGCTCAGTGGTCCCAGTGCACAAAGGGGTTCCAGGCAATGAGAGCTTTTCTCCCTCTCGGGAGGAAGGAGGGGGCTGGCATGGTGGCAGTGAGCATCATTTCCTCCCAGAAAACCCCAGTGACACGGGAAGGGGTGGGAGGGAAAGATTCTCTCCCCAGCCCCTGTCTGAAGGAGGGGGCAAATGTTACAGCTCAGAAACTCAACTCCCTGGGGAAGAGCTCTGGACCTGAAGTGACAACCGGGTGTATATCATGGCATGTGACCTGCATCTGACCTTCCTCCCTTCTCACACCTAACACTGAGCCTCCAAACAACAGCCTTTCAGCAGATTACAGCTTTGCTTTTGTTTCTTAATGGAGTGAGTCATGCCCACCTTTTTATTAGAAGAAAATAAGCAGATGAACAGCAGCAGTGTGACGCTTCCTCCTGCAGCAGGGTGCTGGATGCCCAGCCCCTGAGTCCCTGCCTGCCACCTCCATGGTTCCATGTGCTTAGGGATGGAGAGCCACAGAGGGCTGCTGCTGTGGGTGTACAAGCAGACATGGGGCTGCAGACAGACACAGACATGTTTCCCTGCTCGATCTGTCCCTTGGTTTGCCTAGTGCTCTAAGAAAGAAAGGGAAAAGGGCTGCATTCTTACATATGGAGAGCATTGAGCCATTCAGTACCCTCTGCCCTAAGCCAGGGAACTCCCACCTCTGTGCAGCGCTTGCAGAATCATAAAAGCTGGAAAAGACCACTGAGATCACCCAGTCCAACCATTGACCCATCATCACCATCCTACTCGACATCATTCTCCCTGCTCCTCCTCCCACTTCCCTTTAGTAATCTCCCAGGCTCCTTTGTCCTTTGTCTCGGGCTTTTATCGGGGCTTTCAGATCCACTGGCCCTTTCCTTTTCTTTCAGGCTGTATTTCCCCTAACCCAGCTCATTCTTCCCTTCTCACCTCCCGCAGACCCATTGTTGCTGCCCACCGTGGGTGCAGGGGACTTTACTCAGTGCGGGGCAGAAGCAGCTCCCCTTCCCCCTCCTCCCCTCACCATCCTCCCCCTCGTTAGGTGGAATTACCCACCGTGGAACAGTATCCAGTGGGCATCACTGAAGAGCAGAATGTTGCTTTTCTGGGGAGACTACCATTCAAAGAAACAGAATTAGTCAGGTCCATAGGACTTGAGTTGCTGATGCCAAGACCCTGTGCTGGGTGCTGGGTCCATGCCCTACAACCCACGGTGCTAACAGTGCTAACCCCAAAACCCACAGCAAAAGGTGAAATGAAGCTTAAGGAGGCCCAGAGGAAGGCAGATCAATTGTCCCCCAGGGGATCTGCCAGGGAGGTGATACAGATAAAGCACCCCATGTGTCACTGTGTCTTAGTCCAGGGCTCGAGGTGCACCACATCCCCCCGGGGGCAGAACATTGCTCTCATCCTCCAGGTGGTTGTGAAGTGCAAGACATTCTTTGGATGAACAAAGCACAGTATGAGGCGGCAGAGAGGATGTGTTGGCATTTCTGTGCTGTTACTAAGTTTCCCGTAACATCACTTTCTAATTTGGAGTGGCTGATGTCAAAACGCTCACAGCACAAGCAGTGAGAGAAGTGTGTGCTGGTACCAACCCAAACCATTCTGTGATTCTGTGATTCCACACGGCAGCTGGGAGCTGGGTGAAGCCATCCCCATGGCTGGGGACGGCTGAGCAATGCCAACAGGAGGCTTCAGTGTTAAGCTCCCATTGATGACACGATTTGCTCACCAGTGATAAATTGCAGCAGAACAGATTGGATCACGAACGATTCCATCCCATTACAAATTTGTCCCAGTTGCAACAGAATAACCCATGGTCAAATCTAATTCTGGAAGGTGAAATGTGCTACCAGATACAGACTGTGCTGTGTGGCAATCATCCCCCTCACCTTCTGGTGCCATAGATGTGATCTGTTGTTGAACTGGAACCCTTTTTTCTCCAGAGTACAAGTGAAAAAATTAGTATGTGATAGGGCATTTTCAATAAAAATAGCTCATGAGATGATGGAAATGCCACAAGCCACTCATTTTGAAGAACCAACTGGATTTCAGTGTTCTGTAGCCCCAGCGTCTCTCAGATCTGTTTTACATTCCCAGCTCTGCTGCCACAAAACAGAACTGGGATGAACAGTGCATGGTCTGAATGGGAGTAGCCTGCATTCAGCACTTCTGAAAATCAGGCTGGCAGTGAATGTCAGCCTTATGTCTGCTTTCTACCTGACTCATACGTACGTGACTCCCCTGGCTGCTGCGAGCTGCTGTCAGCAGCCACTGCCAGGGTGCAGGAGGAAGGCACGGAGCGTCACATCACCAGCTCTCTGCACATCAAGGCTGATTTTCTCCACTCGCCTTCCATGGCTTCCATGCTTGTGAGCTGTACTGATGAGCACTTGCAGGAACCAGTTATGAGTGTAAAGATCTTCCTACTTGCAGCCATCCCTGGGGTAGCTTCATGGGAAAACTATTTCTGTAGTTAGCTGTCTCTAGTGTGAGACAAAGCCCTTTTGTTCTTTTATCAACTTGCCAGTTCTCATTTGTTCTTTCCCCTTCCTGCTGCTGTTTCCCTGCACGCATTTCTCACCTTCTTGCCCCCTCTCTTCCCTTGCCCTGCATGTTTCCCAGGAGCCTCTTCCAGCCCATGGCCATTGCAAGCCTGGCTGGGCTCTGACCCACATCTGCTGCTGCTCCTGCCCACCTGCCCCATCCATCAGTGCAGCACATCCCCATCCTTGTGTGGTTACTGCTTCCTCAGACTGCAGGGAGCCATTAAATGGCTCAAGATTTTCTTATATGTGCAGTTTAATTGACTGTTTGGACAAACATATCTCGGAGAAACACTGGTTGCTTTGGTCCAGATCTTCTGAGAGCTAATCTTATCATCACTAAATCTGATTCTCTCTGCCTTGGTCTTTCTGACTGACTCATATCTTAAGCACCACGTTGTTGCCTGGAGGGTATAATCACGTAAATATAATCTACCGCACAGTGTGTGTTACTATGCCCACTCCACTGAGAATGAGTACAGCTCCCGAGCACAGAAATGACTTTTTAAGCTCAAAATGGAGCATCTTGTGTTTTTAGCTTAGAATGTTTTGGAGTCATTTCAGTGGGCTACATGGATATAAACAAACAAAATCATCACACACAGTAAAAAAAAAATATTACACCTTATTTTTCCATGGCATTGCAAGAAGCAGCAGAAGAAAAATAAACCCAAGGCAGTCCTACAGTTTGCTATAAGCTTCACAGAATCATAGAATGGTTGGGCTGGAAGTGAACCTAAAGCCCACCCAGCTCCATCCCAGTGCAACCAGATCAGGGCCCCATCCAACCTGGCTATGGGCACCTCCAGGGGTGGAGCTGGCACTTATCCTGCATGTCCGTCCCCCTGACGCTGCACTTTGATTGTTGCCTCCCTCCACTGACATCAAAACATCCAGAGAAAGGGAAAAAAAATATAGTGTTTTGTTGTTTTATTTTTTTTCCTTTTCTTTCAAAAATAATCCTAATGAAACGAACTTGTAAATGAGAGGAAATAATTTACTTCTTGTGCTCATTTCTCTTAGGCTCCCACTTGCTTAGCCTCGTTTAAACTTTCTATCAGCTTATGACATCCGGTGAAAGTACACTACAGCTTATTAAAATTTAAAGCTGTTACTCCAAGGGAAAACACTGAAAGCTCTTTGATGGATTAGCCAAGCCAGCAGGATGTGGCTTCCATGTTGTATCATTTTGATGGCACAGCCCACTTGGGCATCTTTATGAAATAAAGCTTCCCCATTGCTTTCAGCTTGCTACAGATTTTGTTCTGCTATGTTCCACCCCAGAACTGCAGGCATTTTACAGCAAATTAGGAAGGAATCACGTGCTAACTCTGTAAAATACAGAACTGTATTTAAGCTGAAGTAAACGTGGAAGTAAAAAAATAACATATACGGCATTCATTTAAGATGAGTTAAAGGGCTGGATGATACCACAGAATCACAGAATTACAGAAACTGTAAGGTTGGAAGAGAGCACTAAGGTCATCCAGTCCAGCTACCAGCCCACCCCCACCGTGCCCACTGACCACATCCCTCAGTGCCACAGCTCCACGTTTCCTAACACCCCTGGCATGGTGACTCCCCCCTCCCTTTGCAGCCCATGCCAGGGCTTCACTGCTCTTCCTGAGAAGAAATTGTTCCTAACACCCAAACTGAATGTCCCCTGGTGCAACTTCAGGCCCTGCAGGGCTGTACCTGGTGCTGCACCAGGCTTTTAACTCACAGTGACAGGACCCCCTGGCCTACTCTTACATAGGTTGTACAGCCTCCTCCATCACAGGTTTCCTGCTGAAAAACACCCATAGAGTGGAAGGGACAGAGCTTCCTGGGGTTCCCCTTCATCCTGTGGGAAGGCAAAGGGAAGAGACTGTCGTAGTGCAGCAGCAGGATGACAGTCACAGCTGGGAGTGTGATTCCCATATGCTGGCACCATATGGTGACTGCCATGTCACAAGGTCAGCATGCCTGTGTGCTTTCTGTAAATGTGTTTAAGGAGGGAAACCACAGAAGAGCTGTTTGCATATTTTGGCAGTACCCCTCAGTAATTAACAAGGGCAGGCAAAGCGTCTGCTCCCCACTCCCACCTTGGCTTCCCAAGGTCTCCCATCTCAGGGACCCAGAGCTTTTACAGAGCTGCAAGCAGAGGTGCAAGAACTCCGGCACAAAGCAAATGTTTTGCCCTTGGCTTTTCTCAAACCGACCCAGGTAGGACAACTGCTCCCAGAGGGTTCATTCCCATCATTTCATGTTTCAGAGCCCTTCACCTGCAGCAGGTAGGGATCCATTCCTACAAGAAGTACTCACATTTGTGAGTAGGCAGCAGGGGATGGCGTGGGGAGGTGCTGGTAGTGCGGCCCCTGGCTGCAAACTGGCCTCGAACAACAGGGCATTGTCCCTGTCTGCAGGAAACCCGGCCCCATGATACAGAGCAGGACAAAGGCTCGATTTTGCTCTGCAAAGGAGCTGGAAGCCAGGAAGGGGCCTGGGGCTGCTCAGCCACGCTCCCAGCTTGGTACACATGGGTTGCATGCAGCAGGCTCAGGGTGATGGGGGGAGACCTGCGGGACACACCATTGAGCCCAGGGACAGGGTGGTGTGGGTGGATTACTTCCCATGGGATGAGTCAGGGAACGGCTCCCTATGCTCTGCAGCCAGGTGTGAATGTGGCCGCTAAGGGTTTTTAACACTGAAGTTAAAGCCTTCCACAACAGCAGAAAACAAATGGTTGAAATTAAAACGATAAAGGAAAAATTCTGGCAGTGTCTGTGGGAAGGTGGGAACTGAGAGCAACAGATCACTGCATACATCTCAGTGACAGGGAGAACACACAGGCAGCTGCCCTGGAGCCAGTCCTGAAACTACAGTGAGAAATGCTTTGTTCCAACAGGTAATGGTGTCCTGGACAAGCTAAACTTGATAAGGAGAAGCCCCGGAGTCTGTCACACTGCTGGCCATATGGATATGGGCAAGGGATCAGGAGGTGATTTGATCCTCACAGGAGGATGTACCCACACAGCCAGAAGCGCAGCCTCGTGGTGGGTGCTCATTAAGGGCTCTGCTGCAGGTGCTTCCCCTACTCAAGTCCAGGCATCCATGTGAGACAAACCAGTCTGGCTGACACCAGTTTTGATCCTGAGACGTGGGATTACAAGACAGTGCATTGCTGTTGTGTCAGATACCATTGCGTTAGCTCTCCAGCAAGCGTAGTTGAGTGGGAGATGAAGCCCATTAGCCACAGCATTTGTGTTGGTATTTCCTTACCGTACAATGCTAGTAGCTCCACTTACGCCTTCAGCCCCAGTGTGGCACAGCAAACATGTGAAGATATGGGAATTCTCTATTTCCACTCATCAGACTTTTTTTTTCTCTTCCATGCCCTTAGAAGAAAGTTCAAGAAAGGCTCTAGAAGCTGAGACAGAGCTGATGTCAGACTTAGATTTTGCTTCTGCCTGTGTGAGTAACTGCAGGGTTGTTTTACTGCAACATGCACTGCAAAGGATTTATAAAACTGATAGCAACTCAGCTCACACTGAGGCACTGTCTTTTGCTATCATGGAGAAGGATTGGGTTGCATCTGCACAGCAGGCTTCCAGCCAGCTGATTCTGCAGAACTAGATGCTCTGGCTGCGGGTTGCTGTGGCACTGATTTCCAAAAGATTCCTCCCAACAATGCAGTCACAGTGTCATTAGTTACGCAGTGCATATTCTCAAAAAGGAATTTTCTATTTTTGTTTCCTTCCTCCAGCAGAGGATTCCCTCTAAATTAACTGCAGAAGAAAACTTGAGACAGAATCAGAGGCAGAGAGGGAAGAAAGCATGGAGGTCAGTCCTGAGTAAGATGGGCTACTGCTCACCAGCTAATGTAGGGTATTTTGTCCACCACTTCCCTGGAGAAAATAAGCTGTGGTTCTATAGAAAATGGTATGGGATTACCAGAGATTCCACTTGAAATGCCCTGCTTGCACTGCACACAGTGGGTGAGGCCAGCACAAACTACTATAAGGGGAACCAGAGTCAAACAAGTTCATGGGAGAAATGAGCCTCACATTTTTGGAAGTAAGGATGACAAACCACTGGGACAAGCTACAGAGGAAGTGGTGGAGTTTCCCACTCCTTCAAGTCAAGAAATGTTGCTGTCAAGCACAGGTTGTGGGGGTTGGCTTGGGAATAACCAGATCAGATTGTCATGCCTTAGGGACTATGAAACCACATACATGATCTGGAGATGCAGGGATCACACGGCTGTCCCATCTTTAGGCACACAGGTCAAAACGTATTAGCAGCTTGCTGAGTGTTAACTGCAAATAAGCCATGTTTGTAATAGTTTAGACTTGCCCTTCTGTCACTGTGAAAGGAGCACATCTTCTAATGGGTTAAGCCAGTGTGCTCCCCTGGGAATGCAGCTCCTCCACGGCTACAGCCATGGAAACACTGATGTGGGCCTCCTCCTGAGTACCTGCAGCACCAGCTGTAAACTAGATGAATATTTTTCGGTCAAATTTGTAACATGCCATCAAAGCAGGAGAGCCTCAAAACAACAAGTGAGAAAGGAGAGTGTGAAGGGATGCTCAGCAACTACAGTGAACCCACAAAAAAGATCTACATGCTTACAGAAGAGAAATGGAGAAGGAGGAGCAGAGCTGCCTGGTGGGGCTGTGTGCTGGGTGGGCAGCAGTGACTCCCCCAACTCCTTGTCCTCATGTCTTTGATGCCCCACCTCCTGATTACCTGTATCTCTTGGTTCCCCAACCTCCTTGTCCCCTGCAGAGCTGGATACTCAGACAACATAGAAAAAAGTGAAGAAATCTGATCTACTTTATCTGCTGTGGCTGCAGCACACCTGAGACTGGCAGCTGTTAGAACAGCCTCAGAAACACCACTCCAGTTTCATGCAGAACACACTCCTCAGCTTCTCTTTACTTTCCTTGAATGAAATGAGCAGAAGGAGGGAATTCAGGTCTCCTCTACTGAGTAGGAGAAGCTATGCTTGTGCACTGAAGGCAAACAGCTGTGTCTGTGCATCCAGCTAAGCACTGACCATAAGGGATGCTTAGGGCTTGCACAGCTCTCAGGGGTGCTTTGTACTCTGTGAGCCCAGAGTGGAACTTTTAAAGTAGTGAAAAGAGCCAGAGATAACATGATAAGAAAAGCAGAGTGTCATCATGTCCCTGATCCCACAATCGCGATCTCAGATAGCAGTTCCCATTGCTTTCATCAGCTGTCTCCAGCCAGAGGAGCAATGCTGGATCCAGCCCAGCGTGTACGATGCAATCAGTGGTTCATTGTCACAGAGCTGGGAATTACTGCCAGCATTAACACCCCCAGCCACCCACATGCTTTTATTCTACGCCATCACACACTCCAGAGAGTTGCTCCTCACTGCTACATGTGGCTCAAATCATGGCCACAAGGCCCTGGCACGGGATACCTGACTCCAGGTGCCCTCCTACCACACCACGGGGCTCACCCAGCCCAAAAACAGGCAGTGGGGCTCAGCAGACAGGCGTGGGGTTAGTCAGCAGGTCCTTCCATCTGTTTGTCTGATCTCAGGTATGTTGCAAACTGGCAGCAGGGCGGGAGCGTGTGTTTCATCACCCACCCACCC
This sequence comes from Coturnix japonica, assembly GCF_054131305.1. Taxonomy (NCBI): domain Eukaryota; kingdom Metazoa; phylum Chordata; class Aves; order Galliformes; family Phasianidae; genus Coturnix; species Coturnix japonica. The sequence continues at coordinate 24,723,572 of NC_140670.1, read as the reverse complement.
TGTCTTTTCTGCCCCCAGCCCCACCACCTGCAGCAGCTCTGGGAGCACCCAGTAGGAGCTCCTGTGTATACACATCATGCATTTACCCTCACAGCCTGGGTGGGTGCTGCATACCTCTCTGTGCATGGGAACCTCTGGTCTACATCACCTCCTAGAGACCCCTTGTCTTTCCATAGGACAACATTAATCTACCCTCTGTTTCTCCCCTTGCTCTCCTCCTGGATCTGATAAAAGCCTCGCCCTCATTATAGTAATTAATTGGCTGAAGAAATGCAGCACCAAAGAACCCAAGACTCAAGTAGGCATGATGTTCGCTGTCAGAAATACCTGTGCCAGGAGGCAGGCATTGCTGAGATCTGAGTTTTCCTGTACTGTGGGAGTCTCCACTGCTGATATCCTCCTCCACTCCTGCAGGTTTGCGTTTAGAGGCAGGGTGAGAAGGGAGGATGCTTGAGGCTGGCAACTCAGAGGTTCCCTTCTGGAATCCCAAACAAGTTATCTGCCTGGGGTTGTCCGAGATCTCTTTGAAGGCTCAAGACCCTGTGAGGATCTCTCAGTTTCCTCCTTGCTTAGCAAAGCTTGCTGGAAACAGTACAGTAGAGTACTGCAGAAGCCATGTCCCTCCATGTCTCTCTCCTCAATGTGGCAATACACAGAAATTAGATACTTTGTGCCCCCTCACATCACGTTGCTATCTTCCCAGAGCAGCTCTCCACCCAGCATGGACAGCCTGTGCAGCTCCCCGACAGCCCAGCTGCATGTATGTTCTGGTTTCATAAAGAACCGAGAAAAATCAGAGGAGCGGAACCACAGAGGAATCAACACTTGGTCAAAGAATGGGACCAGTGAGGTAAACAAGGGACCTGGTGCTGGGAGATGAGGCACAGACAGGTAGATGTGGGCCACAGTACCAACACTGTGGGGCTCAGGTGATGTGAGACATCTAAGACAGAGCATGGCCACTCAAAAGGCCTGCCTGGCTGCTGTCCAGATGTGTCCTCCTTCCTATTTCAATACTGTCTTAATACCACTGAGGCAACCAGGTCTAACAAGTGAGATGTTTCAGTTCTCCTTCTTTACTTAGAGTCTGATGGTGTCCTGGGTTTTCTCATGCTCCCCAAAATGATAGAAAGAGAGAATAACCCTGGAGCTTTCAGAACTTTGCAAAGTGCAGCGTGGCCACAGTGGCTCCAGGGCCAGAGAGGTCAGGAAGGAGCTGGTTTGGTCAAACACCAGATCTACCATGGTGGGGGACCCCAAAGCCTTATGGTCACTGCCTTCTCCTGGCCCCCAGCTCCCATGGGAAGCCCCAGTCTGGGCCAGCACTGAGCTGGATGATGCCAGGTCCTTCCCCTCTATCCCAAATTTCTCCACGTAGAATCATTAAGGTTGGAAAAGACCACTAAGGTCACCCAGTCCAACTACCAACCCATCCCCACCATGCACGCTAAGCCACATCACTCAGCGCAACATCTACCCTTTTCTTGAACACCTCCAGGGACAGTGACTCCATCAGCACTTCTCATGGTGGGGGGGTTCATCCCTTTCTCAGCTCCTTCACAACCACCATGCACATCCCTGGGTTGGACAGTATCACCAGTAAGCTACAAGCACCCAGCCCAGGTCTTGTGGCTCTAATTGGCAACAGATGAAGCCAGACTGTTTCCTGAGAGACAGGAGTTTTAACAATCCCGAAAGCCTCTTAGACAGCAGCAATACCCTAAATGGGAGCTTTATTCTCCCTACCACTCAACAGAGCTGGCATTCAGACATGAAATGCTGGAATTCTTATTCTGGAGCCCTTCTTGGTGCTGTGAACCCTCCCCACAGGCCTGCGGTGTCTGCAGAGACACGGCCATGCAATGAGCTGCAGGGGATGGGAAGGCCCCAACCAGAGAACTGCTGGTTCGACTCTGAGCCCCACATGATCTTCCCCATTCTCAAAAGCCTTGCTGAGCAGAAACAGCAGCCCACGTCACAACATCCCTGGTGCATGGGGCAGTTCCAGGGGCATTTCTCAGTCTGCCAGGATGTTTTGCTCTCTAGGAAGCCAGAGGATTCCCTGAAATTGCAAGACAAGATCCAATACACTGCCTGCCTCTGCCTCATGAGTGATGGGGCTGCAGGAGCAACACTGGGCTCACTGCAGTCACCCCTCCATGCGTTGTGCAGCTCACATTGCTGTCTCCCATCTCCATCCTGGATGAAATGGAGGCTGCCAGGGCTTCATGTGAGTTCCTGGATCTCCTCTCAGCACCAGGTCCTGTGCGGAGCTCACTGCAAAGCCAGTGCACAGCCTTACTGCTGTGGGATTTAAAAAGAAAGGAAGGGGGGAAAAAAGGGAAAAAAAAAAAAAAAAAAAAAAGAAAAAGCTGCCTGGCCAGTCTAACTGCATTTGGTTGATCTGATTTCAGGCGTCTGCTAAGACACAGCATGCTTATTTATCATAATCAGCTTACTGCACAAGGACAGTGTTAACTAGGCTTTACTGGATTAAAACCTGCCAACTAATTCATAGCACCTCACCGGCCAGTGGGAGCGGGCCAACCCTCTGTGCTTTGTTCAAAACATGTTTGCTGCCGTCAGATGGAGGGGAGCACCTGGGGGAGGTGGAAGGGTACAAAGGCCCTATTGATCCATCAGCATTACCAGTGATCCTGCAGAGAAAGAGCACAGGAAATAAAGGGGCTTGCAGTCTAAGTGCAGACAGGTTAACATAGAGCAAAGTCTTAAAAGCACTGAACACAAAGGCTGTGTGGTGACACGTTCCCTCTCATTCAGGCTGCTCACGGCTCTCTGACATCACCAGCAACAGGGTTTCATGGCAGTTGCAAAATTCAAACTAAACAGGAATCAGCAGATAAGCCACGTTGTTAAACCAGCCTAGAGGTGCTAATATAGACAGATATGTTGAGGGGCTGGGGATAAAGTCATGCAATATTTGTTTTAGACATCCCAGAGAGCAAATATTAACTACAGTGGAGCCATGTCAGATAATACTGAGCAAGCAAGAAAACAGAATTTCACCCAAATTCACAGAATAAGATGTAGAAATGAAGTTATACTTTCTTACAGAACAAACAAACAGAAACATAAGAGAAAATGGTGCAATAAGGCTGGAAACCTCAGCGTCCCTAAGTCCATGTTTCTCTGGCACCTGGACCATCACACATGCTGCACCCACTCAACCAGGATTTGTCTGTCTGGATCCCCTGTAATGCACAAAGCACCCAATCTAAATATTTAAGGTGCTGGGGAGGCAATTGCTCTATAGAGAATTGTTCTACGCTACAGTAAACATTTATCAGAAATCCATGGATCATTTAAGACAAGCTCCTGACAAGGACCTGCTATTTCTAAGCCACCCTTAAGTGCTAAAAAACACATGCTTATTAAACAACCCAACTCATTCCAATCCAGATGCCTTCCTGCTCCTGTACCCATAGGCATTATCTCATCCATCCTTCCCAGGGAAGCAGAAAACAGACCACCAAGTAGAGGAGGATGCAGCCTTACTGGGAGATCTATGCTGAATTCCCCTTGCCCAGCCCTATTACTCTCATACACCTTGCCACTCACCACACAATCTCTCATTGCTGTGAGGCCCTGGAAGCCTGTATTTAACTACATGCTCCTCACAGCCCAGCTGGTAGGTTCTCAATTAAAAGGTTCTCAGCTCATGGGGAGAGAGCTACAGCATGGGGAGAGCTACATCACCGCAGCTGCTCTGATGGAAGACACCTGCAAAGTGTGTCTTCTGCAGTCCTCGACAGAAGAGGGAAATGAGAATATCAGATCACCCTTCGCATGGAAACCCCGTGCTGGAGGAACAGGGGAAGTGGTTGACTTGAACTTTTGCATTTTTGAGGTCGGCAGAGCTGACACTGGTGCACAGCACGTTTCGTAACACGGCACAGGCAGAACCAGGTGTTGGCTGTAAGCTTCTCCTTCCTCCAGATGAGCCTCCACCACCGAAACAGGAGGATGAGCTTTGATTTCCCAGAAACACCTACACCCTTACAGCCAGGCAGGAGCTGTGCTTGTCTCATGGATGGAGCTGCTGCAGCTGTGCTGGCTCTGCCAGGCCCCTGCCTACATCCCATAATTCCATGCCTGCTGGCTTCCCATTCCCTGTGCTATGGTAACTCTCCATCCCAGACAGGATAAGTGGATGCAGATGGACTGTAGCAAAAAACGGTGCTAAATGGCCAAAAAAAAATAGGGCTGGGAATCATTAAAGCACCTCTGTGGACCTGCAAGGTGATGCACCAACGTCCCTGTGTAGCCAGCTCAGTTCTTCCACTGGTCAGTGCTGCTTCTCCCAGTGCTGGCACTCACCAGGAGGTGTGTAGGAAATAGCAGATGGCAGGATCATAGCCAGACGTTAATCCCTCCTATGACACCGTCCCTGTTAACCCACTTTGGCATGTTGCATTGTTTCAAAGAGCTACTGGCTGCACTTACAGACAGGCAGTGTGAGTGCTGAGCGTTTATCACTAGGTTCCCACCTGGGACCAAGCCCTTTTGGGTGGGCCTCTTCACAGCAGATTAATCAGGCTCTTCTGCTCTTCCTGATTGTGCTGCTGCTTCATTTGCACAGGAGCAGTGTGCCTCTGGCTGCTTGCTGGGGTTGGGATGGCATGGCATAGGATGGCATAGCATGTCCATCATTATGACACACCTGGTTGGAGCACAGAGGCCGGACCAGTGCAGTTCTCTCCAGCTGGTTATATGCACGTGGTCTTCTCCCCTCCCTCTATATCAGTTTCCCTATCTGTGCAAAGGGGCAGTCTCAGAGTTTTCAGTCTCTGAACCTTTGGTACTGGGGCACTGTGGCATCACACCTCAAGACTGGTCTCCTACATGCACTGGTCCTACAGAGGCGTGGGAAGGATTCATCACCTAGACATGTAAGAGGCTGAGGGTTGTGATGATTAACCTTTCTCTGATGTGGAAATATGAAGGGACTCCAGTCTTTGGCCAGACTGGCAGGAAGCCAGATGCTGGATAAACACTGATCCGAAAGACCATTTCTGTCTTAAGGCTTTCATAACCCAGGATACTCTGCAAGAATCTTGTACACAGCAGTGGAGAATCCAAAGTGATGGTGGAGTGCTTATACATGAATGTGAAGAATATTTGGGGCTATTGCCAAGATGACTTTGCATCACAGTGTGAGGAGGTTGTGGTAGCTTGTAATGCCTGTGTAGGATGGATCCAGCATCCTCCACGAGCTGGGTGGTGCAGGCTGGGATTCCCAGTGCACTCACAATACAAAGCTCTACCTCACCCTGCAGCAAACCCCGGTGAGCATCCGCCTCTCGCAGAACACGCTCAGCCAGCTCAGCCCTCACACTGTAGCTCTGTGACCCCAGCCCAGGCAGCCCACAGCTGGCACACAGCCACGCTTCCCCCCGGGGTGGCAGCTACGTGGGGCACTTTGAGCTCCCCTTAGCCCACATGCCAAAGCAGAAGGACAAACACTACTATGTGAGCAGAGAAAAGGCAGATGGAAAAATGTTTCTTCATCCACAGCATCACTTGGGGTTGACCCAGTGCTATGCACAGCAGGGCTCAGTTGTTAGGGTTTCTCTGGTGTACTTTCTTTTAAAAAAATCCCTTAATTACACGTGAAATAAGAACAGAGACAGGAAGGCTTCAGCGTAGGAAAATCCAAACCACTTCAGCTTCTCAGTTGCACAGAAACTCTTTGGACTCTAAAAAACCCGTCTGCCAGAGCTCGTGTGGCACTGCAGGCGATGGGTGCTGTTCCCCTCTCCCTGCTGTGCAGGGCTTTCCCAGGTTGCAGCAGGCCAGCTGGATGCTCACTCAGTCACCCCATCGCTGCTGTCAGATATTTGTTGGCTTTTTTAAATAAACAAGACAATGATTCATGAGCATAGCTCTGTTACCTGCTGCATGATGTTTGCAGAGAGGGTGGACTGGCTGTCAGACCAGGGCTTTGTTACCAAATCTGCCTTCAGTTTGGGATAATTTTTATCTGTCTCCGAGCAAGTCACTCCTTTGTCCAACTTTCCTTTGATTTAATAAGTTAGATCACCTCACACGACCTCCTTCTGAGCACTAGTCCTCACAAACTGCCCCACTACCTTCCTTTTTCAAATGGAAGGTAGAACAGGGAGCACAAATTAATGTCCCTCCCTTTCTAAAATGTCATAAAGGCACTTAACTCTACTCCTTGGAGAGTAGAGAGCTGTCTACCTGTAAAAAAGTGCTATGATGAAGCAGGCAAAGGCAGAGGATAATTTAGCAAAAGGTGTTACTAAAAATGTGTTTTCTAATGGCTGGCAATTAGCTCAGGAAGGTGATGTAAGATCACTTGTCCCAATTCAAGGGACCTGAGCAGAGATTTTAGCAGTGCTCCAAACATCCTCTTAGCAGAGGAAGCCCTGTTCATTAATAACCTAGAGAACATAAAAGCCTTTTGCTTGTCTTTAGATGGGGTGGAGAACAAAAGTTGTTCCAGTTGTATAAGCAGGATCCCAAGATAGCTATTTTTTCCATAAGGAAATATGCAAGTTCAAGGCTTTTATTTTTAATACAGAAGGAGCCTAGGACTATTTGTCATAGTGTCAGATGAGAACAGCCACCCTCAGGAGAACAGGGCTCCCTCCAACTCTGTATCACAATTCTGGGCTGCAGAATGCTGATCTATTTAGGCCAGCTCTCTTCAGCTGCTGCCTTGGATAGGAAGTGAAATAGGTCAATACAGAGAAACTAATGAAAATGCCACCCTTCATTAACATTTGCTTATGATATTGGCTCATCCTGACTCATGACATAACTCTACCTGGTAACCCACATATTGTGCACAGGATATGTTTGCACAGCAATCAAAGAAATGATCATGGAGATGTTTACAGCAACCAGACGTTATATAATAGCTGTGGCCAGTCTTACTGGCTACATTGGTCACACAATTTAATATTTTCATGCTGATAACATAAGGGTAACAGGAAGCAAGTAAACCCACAGAAGTCCAGTCCACAAAAATCCTTCCAAACAAACTGACACTGATGCTGCTCTTCCACCTCAAAACTTCCTCCTGTGTCTCTCACCAGGGAATCCAGAGCACACGTTGGGAGCATCTCTGACCACGCTTCTAAAGTATTTAGGTGCAGAGAGACAAAGCAGGCTTTCCAGACAGAGTTTCCAAAGCACATTCCAGGTTAAGAAATCAATACGGACATTTTAAGTTCCCAGAGAGAGTGGGAGTTGTCTTCTCCATCATGAGAGCTGGAGTCATCTTCTGCCATTGCCTGACTGGTATTCAGGTGCTGGTCTTCTCCAGTTATCCATGCTCCTAAGCCAAGGTCCCTCAGGAGATGGCCTATCCCACCTCAGGGTGACAGCTGAGAGGTGAAGGTGGGATAACGTTTATAGGCATCTCTTACCCACCCAAGCATCCTGTGAAAACCTCCACCTGCTCATTATGGGTTGCAGGAAATGAAACTGGGAAATCCTAATGACAACTGTAAAGCGGAGTTTTTCCACTCAAAGTTTGATCTATTATTGTAATGAACATTGCATCCTGTGACAGGAAGGTAGAAAAATAACAGGAAGGATTCCAAGGAGAAGAGGACAAACCTGCAGTCTGAGAGAACGGGGCAAAGAAAGTCTTTGCAAGCTCATCAGCTTCGGACGAAAAATGGCTCTCAGCTCACCCCCCATAATGTGATTTGTGTGCTGTTCAGAGCAATCATTAGACAAGGCAGTTAGCTGGCTCTGTTATGTATTATGCTACAGGTGCAAGGTCTGGCATCCCACATAATTGCTGCATAGATCTAGATTTAGCTTATCATCATTTTTTACATAAGCTTTCAAACGGAGAAGAGGAGCTCAGCGGTTGCCCTGTGCTGGGCTTTGGCAGTGATCCCTGCGCTGGGGAAGGGCTGAGGCTGGCCACAGAGCTGAGCAGCACTAAACCCAGCTGCAGAGCTGGGCCTGGAGTTTGGGAGTAGAAAACCATCTTGTCACTGGAAAACTGATCCCAATCACCCACTGGCTTAGCTCTCTGAGGGCACCTTCCCCCCGCTGTCACTGGACTCCCAGCAGCACGGTCCAGCCTTGATAGCTGCAGCTCAGGGCAGTGTGTCACAGCGTCCCACTGACCGCGGCTCACTGCCCTGGCAGAATGACCCACACCTCCTACCAGCCCAGAGCAATCCCTACCCCATCATTAACACCGCTGTGGGGTGGGGCGTGGGGCGGAACCGCAGGGCGAGCAAAGAAAACCAGGGCACCGAAACTGGGCTGGTGGCCTTTGAGTGCTGTGGTCCCAGTGAGCAGCAGGAGCACAGTGCTCACCGAGGTGACTCACCAGAGCTGGACACAGCTGTGTTGGTCAGTGGCAAGAGCCGGGCAGTGTCAGCCTTCGTGGTGCTGCGTGTTCAGTAGTTCAGCTATCAATCAAGCAGACATCTGTGGGCACTCACAAACAGCTCTCAGGTGTCTGGGATGCTGAGAGTCAATGAGCAGATGATGGGCATCTTGATGGCCAGCTGTACTGGAAAAAAGAGCATCAGTTTGTGTTTTAGCTCTTAGGCGTTCACCATAAACAAAGTAAATTTTACCTTTTCTATCTTTCCAGACAATCAGATATAAATGATCTGGCCTGAAGCCTCACTGCCAGTTAAGGCTGTCAGCAGATGTCACACACAGCAGAATCTGCTCTTGGTTCAAGGGTTATCCTGTCACCTGTCTAATGCCCTTCACACACACACTATACTGACATCAGTGCAGCTTTGTGAGTGGTAGAATAACGTGTCTAGGGGCTCATCTAAAACCAGTGCTGGTCTGTCAGTTCTGCTGCTCCTCGGGCAGCAATGGGTGCTGCTGTTGGTAGCGGAGTCCCCAAACACAAGGGACTGGTGAGGCACACCAAGGTATAGAGTCAGTCTTGAGATCCTGTGAAGAAAAGTGGCCACAGAAGCCCAGGGGAAACAATGGAGTTATTGGGATGTGTTAGTGGTGCTGAGTTTGTGTCTGTATGCACCAAACTGTCCCCTCCAAATCCAATGCTGTGATGGCCCCAGGAGAGTTTGGATTTATACCAAAGGGCACACAGCTTCCCAAGAGATCGAGTCTTCCTTGCTTGCAGTTTGTCTTCTTGTAAAAGGGAAGTTATTTCTAGATTACCTACGAAATGAGTCACTGCCCCGTTGCTGCTCCAGGAAAAGGAAAAAAATATATATATATAATAGAAACAGTAAGCAGTAAAAAGTCCCGAGCAGCAGCTCTGAGAGACAAAGTATCAAAACAAAATATCATGAGGAAGGGTCTCAGTTCTTTCAAACAAGGGCCTTAATTTTGCTCCCTGGGGGTAGTGAAAAGAATATTGCTTACACTTTTATGGCTCCTGCATGGCTGACTCACCTCTGATACACATATCATGGGACAGAGAAGAAATAATATTTCCCATCCAGCATGAGGCTTGACTGCAGGCATTCCCAAAGCACTTAGCTACTTTTTGGGCAGACTCTGCCCAAAAACGTTTGTGCAGTGCTTAGCAAAACAGGCAGGGCCTTTTTCATATGTTACCGAAAGGCACCAGAACTGTGTTAACATACAGAAAGCAGCACAGCCGTGTACTGCTTCCTTCGTGTATGATGGGTCAGGTTAGCTGGATCAGGACCACATCACACAGGAATTAGTGCACCCTGAGGCTCCGCAAGCCTTTCCCAAGAAACAACCGTCTCACTCCAACAACATGAAGGTTTCTGGGATGGACAGGGCTTCCTCATCACCACTGAGCACAATTCTGCATTGAAAACTTCCATCCAATGACGGAACTGCAAATAAGCTTGGGGAAGATGGTGATTTTTGAAGCAGGGTGTTGTACCTGTCAGGGACAGGCTGACAATGCCAGCCAACCTGCCTGGTCTCACTTAAAAACAGACCAAGGGCCATAGCTTGGCATCCTGTCTTCTGAGAGCAGCCAGCAATAGATACCTAAGGAAGATATAAACCCCAGGAAAGCCTGTAGTCATACTTCCCCAGAAATACCAGATATTTCCTGAGCCAAAGATGGTATCTCTGTATTTAAGAGCTCTTGGTGGATTTTTCATTCAGCACTGTGTGCAGAACAATTTTGGTGAAAAATAGCATCTGCTGTTCTTTGCTCTAAAAACTGATACCTGATAGTTTCACCTGAGTCTCCTTCATTGTCATTCTTGTGCCATTGCTTCCTCATTGCCATTCCTGTGCCCCCCAAGATGTGACAGACTTCAGTCACACAACTGGTGTGACAGGTCCTGGAGATCCATCCTGGACCTTGCTGACTTGTCTCTTTGTACAGAAGCTGCTTTGAGCAGCTTTGCCAGTTCTCCTACAGATCAACAGGCAGTCTTCACAAAGTCAAGAGCCATATGTACGTAGCTCAGCCTCACAGGGGGGAGATGGCTCCAGGAGTGACTCAGGTCCAAGATGACAGTGTCTCCTTTGGTTATTACAAGCCAACATGGCCCTGATGAGCCTCCTGCAGCCCTCTTGCAATAGAAATGGACTTAAATATCATAGAATCACGGAATCCTTAAAGTTGGAAAAGACTACTAAGATCACCCAGTCCAACCACATCCCCACCCAACCCACCCTCACCATGCCCACTAAACCATGTCCCACATCTCCACAGTTTTCAAACACCTCCAGAGATGGTGCCTCACCACTTCTTCTGAGAAGAAATAGTTCCTAATTCACAACTTGAATATACAGAAGAAATTGTGTACCTGAGCCAGGAGAAATGCTTCTTCATCCTTCTGTGCTCTCCAATCTGGCAAACTCAGGAAGACAGTCCCAATGAGGGACCATGGCTGGTCATGTCTTGCACCGGGCTCACAAAGCAAGAAGGAACACGCTACAGCACAACGCCTCTCAAAGCAGTTTTTGTTAAGGAGCAAATTCTGTGTAACCACACAACTCACTGAACATTGAGAATGTTTGTCTATGATGACCATAGATGAAGTCTCTGATACAGACGCTTGTGAAGGACAAGTCACCAATGTCTGGAATCTCAGACAGCCCCAAGAATCCTCTAGTACAAAAGAGCCCTGTCTGCTGTAACCCAAGCAATGTGTGATCCAGATGCAGGCAACCATCTTTTCTTTCTTCTGTTTTCAGTCAGGCTCAAAAAAACATTGAGTCAGGTTTCAAACCAGCACGGCCTCTTGCCAGATTTTTTTAGTGTGTGGCAATACAACCACTCAGCACCAGTGCAACGACAGAAATCTGCAGCAGACCATTGTACACAGAGTAATAATTTGATACTGCTATCTGCAGTCAGATCTGCTATCTGCTGTTAGCCGTTTCTCCATCCACGTCCTGTGATCAGACCCATCCCTGCTAACTCTACTGTGACTCCTCTCCCTGGGCCATCCCTAACACGGCCTAAAAACATCCGGCTGTGCTCTCAGGAAGCTGCAGGAACAGGGGAAAGCATGTCTTGTTGCTCTGTGTGTGCGTGCATTATTTTTAAACCAGCACGCAAAACGATGCGGATCCCATCAGCCAGGGCATGTCTGAGCTTCTGTGAGACAAGGCTTTGTATTTCTAAAGGCAGAAAATGCGGCATGCACTGCTGCCATTGCTCTGGCAATAACCATGCAGAGTGAGTGCTATAGCATCAAGTCACATGATAAATAAAAAACATCCGCCATACAAATTAAACTAGCCTGAAGCTGAGATTGACTTAGCTGCTTTCTCTGCTGTGCTGCAGGGCTGGATCTCCACCTGGCCCAACTAGACCCCAAAGGGCCAGGCTTCTACTTGCACTAGATCTGGCTTGTTCCTCTGTAATATTCCCATTCTGACTCTACCCAGCCATCGTATCCTGAATGGCATCCAGAAGCTTTTCCCTTCCCTTCTTATTGACCTCTTCATATCCACCCCCACTCACTTATTAGCTTTGCTCTTGCTCTGTTTAGCACAGGGATTTTCAAGGATATCACCCAACATAAGATGCGTCTTCGCAGCACATGAAATCCCCAAGAGTCAAATCTGGGTGTCACAGCTATGCAAGCAGGTGCAAGGGATAAGGCAATAACAGCCCAACCTGTCAATCACCCACAGGTGTGTGTGCATGTTGATTTGCATCCTTGCTGTGTATTCTACAGGGAAAAAGACAAATGGGCTATTCTTTACTAATATTTCCTCGGAGTCCTAACCCACGATGTCAGCCTGCCTCCTTCCTGTGAGCACCAGCATTAGCTCCTTGGCCTCGTCCTGCCAATAACTGCCAACTGCCCACAGCCCCCTGCTGAAACAGGTTGGGGAGCTTCAGCAGCTAAATCCTCCTCCAGAGTTCTGAACAAGTTTCCGAAGGCACTTCAAAGATTCGGCAGCTGGAACAGTGATACAATGTCATGCGTTGCAGATGAAGTGCTAATACTGTCCATAATGGATTTGCTGGGATGTATTTCACGTTTCCTCCACCTGTTCCCTCTCTGGTGGAGTTCTTGCTTCCCCAGGGTTCTGTCTTCATAACATACTGTGTCTGGCTGTGGGGAAGCAGAGCTGACAGTGGCTGTGGTTGGACTTACTCCTTTGTACCTTACAGTGAGACCTTGTCTTGGATCCAAGAAGAGAGCAGTGATACAGTGCTGGCTTTCCCTTTTGCCAGTGTTAATGCCTACAGCAACGCCCTCCTGTTCCCCTGTATGGAGCCTGTCCCATACACATTTTCCAGTCCACATGGGGAGAAACAGCACAGATGCAACCAGGAAAGCAATCTGTTCCCAGGCACTCAGCCTGCAGTTCCTGTGATGGGTGTGAGGCAACCAAGCAAGCTCTGTTCACACCTTGAGAAAGGTCGTGTGCCACAGCAGGCACCTACCCCATCACCTCCTGACACCACAACAGGTTCTGGGCAGAAGAAAAACAGGCACAACCTCCTCTGAGACTGTTCTGCTAGCCAGCTAATTAATAGCTTGTTGATTGCACTCTTAAAAGTAGTGCAGTTAAAGGAGGACATGCAGTGTATATCTTCTTTGCTTTAAAAGATGGTTGTAAATGAATTTACTTGTTGCATAAAGCAGGATGTCTTGGCTTGATACATTATGTAATTACTCAGACCAGCTGGTAGGGAGAAATCACAACCAAAACTGAGCTCCTGCTCCACAGCACAGATGGGATTTCTCTTCTCAGTGCCACACACTCAGTCTTGGTCCTGACGTTCCATCTACGTACTCAGAGCGATGTGTTCCGGCTGAGCATATAAGGACCTCCTAGACGTTTCCAGCTGTGATGAGAGAAGAAGGAAAGTCTGCACCATATCTGAGCAAGCAGGCATCCTTCCAAACATGCTCTCAGGCAGCCTGGGGGCAGGGGAGGAAAGGTTGAACATTAAGAGCTCAGGACACCTGGGTCCTCTTTCCTGCTCTGGCCACAGATTTCCTGAGAAAGCTCCATTTCTGACCTCAGGTTTTCTTTAAGTAAGAAAAGCAAAAATTAACCAATGCTTTCAAAGTATCCATATATCACTAAACATGGTGTGAGATCCCAAGTCCTTAGGTAAACTCCAGTAGGAGTCTGGTACCTTAAACCACGCAGGACCAAAATAAAGCTGTGTTACAAGGAGGGCTAAGTATCTTCAAAGTTCAATTGCATCAAGGCCTGGACTGACATGATGGCTGCAACGGAAACATTTTGGGGGCTGCTTATCACAGCAGCCAGCAGAGAAATGAAAGCTAAACTTGTTTCCACATTAGCAGGAAGGCCAATGGGCTACCACATCTCTACTGGTGAGAGCAAGGCAAAACACACTGCTGTAGCAGGAAAAGAAAATGAGAGCCAGTCTGCAGTGTGACACAGCTTACTCATAGAGGGCTTGAAGAATCCCCCAGCAGCTCAGCACACCCGTTGCCAGCTCCTTCCCCTGCTGCTTACCCCATCCCCAGATCGCTTTTCCTGCAAGTGGTGGTGGGGCCAGGCTTGGGAGCTGCGCACACAAAATCCACCCAACGCCAAACCACAACCTGTTGTTTTTTTTTTTAGCAGGGTTATTTTCAGCACCAACAGCACGCAGAAATGAAATGCCGTTAGGAGCCAACCCCACAGCCTGCTGCAACTGATAGCGGGAAAAGCTTTTCCTCCTTCCATCCCTGCTTGCTCCTGTCTGTGACTCCAACTCCAGAGTAAGGTTCTCCTCCGTGTTGGCTTTAGGGCTTCCAAGTCTCTCTTCAGTTCATTAATCCAGCAGATTATGCTCCGTTTTGACTTGCTAGGTTTTATCTTTTGATGGGAAGTTCTGCAAAGCCAGGTTAAAGCATCCTACAAAACCCTCCAGTAATTTCATTGCTGTGGTCACAGCATAGGCCACAACCACAGGATGAATATCAGGGCCCAAGGCCAATGCACCCTCTGGAACCAGCTTCATCTTCAAAGGAAACATGGTCAAACAGCGGCCTGGATGCAGTACTAGCTGTAATGATCCCAACAAGCTTTTGTTTTCTGCAGCAAATGAGATGTGCTTTGCTTTCAAAAACAGAAGAAAGAAAGCAGCCCAACACAGAAAAGCACCCTCATTTGTACAAAACAATCTGCATTACTTAATATTCGTACTTAAGTACGTGCTATATACAGCATGCCTAGCAAGTCACTTATTCTCTGCTGACCTTTGACAACTTTCAGATTTTCCATGGGCTCAGCATATCCCCACACAAAGCCAATAACTGTCAGCTAAACAATTTAATTAGAATCCATCGACCAGTTATAAAGACTACAGCTCAGGAACAGTTGTAAAATGAAGTCGTGCTGACAAACACAAAGGTTTTTTTCCAAACCTTGTAGTGCCCTCATCAAAATAAAACGACACCTTTATCGCTTTTAGGGCTGTGAAAGAGAAGAGTCAATGGGGAAAAGGCCTGAAAATCTTAATGCTAGGGAGGAGTGTTGAATAACTGGATGGAACGGCCTACAGAGAGACTTGCAGTGCGCTGAGAAAACAACACATCCACGTGACTGTCACATTTCCACTCATCCCAGCATGGCCTACAGGAGGGACACAGTGCCATGGCATGAGTATGCGACCGCCCATGGGGACCTTGCTGGGATGCCCACCAATGCTGCAATCTGCTGTAGGTGCTCCCAGGCATTTGGGTTCTGCAAAAAGCTGTAATTAGCTGTCTAGACAAAAACCCTAACTTCCCACAGGATCTTGCTACTTGATTCTCAAGTTGGCTTCTTTTGTGCTGAAAGAGTCCATATGCCCGCCTCCCCTGAACACCACAAAGCCATTATAAAACTGAAACCTCCCTGCAAAACCCTGAGGAATGTTGAATGCTTCTTTCTGTCCTCTTCCTCCTGTTTACACAACACATTGATAAGATCATTAGTAGTCATTTAACATCTGATTCGCATGTTTGTTGTTGCTGTTGCTGTAATATTTTTGCCTTTTAAAATTTCAGAACTTGGCTTTCCAAGAGTGACTGAGGTTGTGTGGGAGAGAAGTTTGCATCCTTGCCAGGGCCCCAAGGATATGCTTTATATCTGGACTGTTTAAAATCTCCTTCACCATCAAACGCCTGTTACAGCTACCATCATTTTTATCTTGTTGTTTTGTAAGACCTATTCTTGTTATCCTGCATAACCTTAGTTTAGGAACATCAGGTTGGACATTAGGAAAAATTTATTCTCAGAAGGAGCAGCGAGGCAGTGGTGTAGGCTGCACAGGGAGGTGGGAGAGTCACCATCCCCAGGGGTATTCTTGAAAGGTAGTGATGTGGCACTGAGGGATGTGGTTTGGGTGGCATGGTGAGGTGGGCTGACAGTTGACTGAAAGTCATCTAAAAGCTTGGTACAAGCAGAGAGCTTTCCCAGGAATCCTGATCTGGATCACAACAAACCACTCAGCTACACCAGACTGCATGGTACAGTGTTGTGCCAGTCCTCACACAGGAGACAAACACCTCCTGCTATGGGGAGCCTACATGAAGTGAATGCTCAGTGTGTAATCAGATCTGCAGTAAAACAATGCTGCCAGTGCCTCACAAAATCCTATTAGCCCTTCAGCTCCTTGTCAGGTAGGGCTGTTAACTGAAGGGATGACTTGTATCTGAAGAAGCTGCAGTCAGATGCCCACAGAAGATCAGCTTGGGAATTCCATGTCTTTGAAACAGATCCTTTGCACAGCAGCACCCACAGCCGATATCCTCTCACTGCTCCGTGCACAACAGACTGAAGGGTCCCAGCTATGGTATCCCCCAAGGAGGGCTGCCCTGATGAGGCAGAAACCCTGTTCCTTCTCATCACATTGGGGACAAGTCATTCTTCTCCCCCAGCCACGCCTGGAAAACCTCACCCTTCATTTTATAATTCAAAACATTTTCAGTGTTGTGGAGGAGGGTTTGATGATATTTCAGCAATGAGAAGATAACTGCTTCGTGATCTTGTAACTAGGAAGCAGAGTTCATTACAGAGTGGGAAAGGAGCTCATCACAGAATGGGAAAGGACAGAGAGGGAGGTGCACACTTCCCCCCTAACTCCTGTGCTTTCCTGTGTTACAATTTAGCAGTTTAAACGAAGCTTTTACCATGAATATTGTGATACGAGGTGCTTTCCAGAAAGCCCATCTTCCTGAGAATCAGAGCAATATCTAAGACCCTCAAGAGTGAATAACAAGAGCACAGGTTTCTAGTTGGCAGGACTGAAAAATATAGGCAGGAGGGAACCTCAAAACAGGGGTGATTTTCCCTTGTGGGAAAGATTAGCACTTACACCCCAAGTTAATGCTTCCTGGCCCGTATATTGTAAGGCCAGGCATAACCATGCTACTCAAATATCCATTCTCTTCAAAGCTGTGGTTGAGGTGTACGAATAGTAGCAGACCAGAGATCCTGCTCAATTCTTTCACCGTTATCCCTTTAGGAGCCACAGTGGCATCTCCTCCACCCCACACAATTCTCACTCCTTGTAGCAAGCTGGGATTTGCTTTGCAGTGCCTCCATCAGCAGAGTGCCCAGTGCTTTTGTTGCACCCAGCTGGTTTCTTTCATCTGGGCATAACTCTCAACTGCAGCAGAATGACAAATAGATAAATAAGCAGCTGTGTTTTGTGGTGGAATGTAGGGTCCCGTCCTCCCCCTTCTCTCAGCTTTTTGTATGGAAAAGAGCTGTCAGAAATAGGTGCTGGAATCTGGTCACTCCGTCCAGCACTTACATCTGCTTTCTTTTGGAGTACTGCTGCATTTCATCTGATCTGAGGCTTCAGAAGAACAACAGGGTGCCTAAAATATTTATACTTGGAGGAACTAAAAGTAAATTTACTTCTACCAGCTGTAGGTAATTCTTAACCAGTTTCACCATTGGTGCTGGTTATGCTTATTGCCAGGGAGTTACTTTTCTCTCAAGAGAAATTTAAGAGAAGAAACACGAGGCCTGTTAAAAAAATCTTTTCAATCCAAGTGCAAAATTGTTTGTGATTTCTTCCAGTGACATAAAGCCAGGCTCCACTGGATCCAGACTCCATTATAAGGAGACAATAGTAAAGGCTCACCTTGAAAGCAATTAATCTTATCTAAAGCTTTAATTGTAGACTGCATGAAATGATAATATGCTGAACTCAAGGGTGCTTCATTTGCTGCTGAATACTGGTAATAGGATAGGATTTGTGTCGCCTTATTGATCTCTGTTGACATAATAACATTGAGTAGACAAGCAGAAGAGAAGACCACATTTCCTTTGATAAGGGCTGTGTCAACTACTTCCCAATAGCCTGACAACAGGGAGGAAGGGAATGAAGATGTTCCCTTTGATTCAGAGGTGTGGGCTGTGCAAAGGTCCCCTTTCTTTAAGATAGAGGATTTGTAGGCTATATCCTCCCCTTTGATATTCTCCCTCGAGGGGAGGGTGAGAGCCCTTCTGAGCAGGAAAGAAGGGGTCCACCTTCTCCTTAGCCATGGCCACACATCCTGCTAGTTGGCATTGCTGCTATTGGAAGGCAAGCATATAAGGAAATAATTACTTTCTTTTTTTGCCTTGCAGCATTACTTTTTCAACAACTCACTTTTCCAAACTGACTCACTTTGCAGCACATCAGCGCTAATGTTGGTTTCAAGGAGGGAACAAGACCAGAGCAGTCTTAACTTACATCTCTCTTAAGATGATGTACAAAGCTGTACATCCCATTGCCTGCTCTGTAATGGCTGTGCCCACTTCAGGAACTCAGATGCTGCAGGATGGGGATGAGGGGCCCTTCAAGAAGGGCTGCAGTGCCTGAGAATATAAACCAGAAGTCATCATTGTTCCATGTAGCAAACAGCAGGGAGAGAGCTGGGCAGTCATTTCTAACTGAGCAGTGGAGGGATGTAATAAAATCTGCAGGGGAAGTCCATTCATTTGCACACATTCATTCTCCCTCTCCTCTCCCTCTCACATAGAAAATAAATACCTCATCTTTTGTATTTCTCAAAATATCCCTTGTTAATGTAATGAGGCCATGGACAGTGACCTCAAGTCAGCATCCTACAGCAATTCTGACAAGTCAGCAGCATCCTCACTACTCCAAGGAATTGGAAAACATGAGCAGCGCAGAAAACACAAACATCAACATGCAGAGCAAATGCGCCTGGTGCACCAGAGCAGCAGCAAAGGGCCTCCAGGGACTGTGGGTAGCGCACTGCTTGTTGGGGAGAGTGAACTCAGGGGACATAGTGAGCAGGCAAGGCACTGTTCAGCTCCTTAGGATTCAGTAGGTAATTAGAGGAGGCACAAGTCAGCAGAGGAGAGTATACACTGTGACTTCATTAGAGTCATCAGCACTCACCTCCCGTTGAGCAGTCTCCTTCCCTCTCTCCTGCCTCCCGCAGATTGTTACCGATGCTCAGGGTCATCTCACAGGATGGAGAAGTCTACTTTAAAGCTTCCTCAAAACGCAACTTGGAATCTTAGATTTTTCTGCATGGGAAGCACAGAGGAAATAAAGAAAATCAAATAAGGAGAAGACTACTCAGACAGAGAGATGAAATGAAACTACAGCTGCAGTCATCATAGATGTTAAGGCTCAGGGAGTCCCCCACAACCCTTCAGTCTCCTGTCCAGCACAGGCAGCAGTGTAAAACCCATCTCCTGATCAAACCATACTTTGCTATCTGCCACCAGCTGTTCAAAAACCCATCTAGATGCCTGGAATTAATACAGCTCTGTGCTGAGTTCAACACAATGTTTGCTTTAAATATCAATAGAAGAAAAACCTGTCTGCAGTCACTTGTCACAATATACTGATTGGAATAGGATATATGTGTAGGGCTAAAGGCTTTCTTTCAAGCAAAAAATGGTTATGTACTGTCATACCTTGCGATCTTTGGAGATGGATTTCTGATCAACCTTTTTTCTCTCTCATTTGCCTTTTCACTTTTCCTTGTAGTTACAAGTCCTTTCCTGTGGCCAAAACAAGACAGGAACTGTCATGAGAAGGAGTGATCTCACAGCATTCTGGACCAGGCCACGGGCATTGCAGCAGCACGTTGGCATTACTGCAGTAAATGGAACACAAGGAGACTTGACAAGAACAACATGGTGTGGAAAGCAGCAGGCCTGGCTCTGCCGCCCCACAAGGCCAGCCCCACATGGCACAGTGCATCACCCCCGACAAGGCCAGACCCCCTCTGCAAGCTTACTTTTCCATAAGAAAGATCAAAGCTGTGGGAGTACTCAAACACAGAACTGCCTTGCTCTGTCCTGCCCAATGAGACAGAGACTTTGTTGGAGAATTAATTGGTTTTATGTCAAGAGAGAAACTTTGCACTGCTTCCACCTCATTCCCAGCCACAATGACCTTCATTACACCTTGACTCTTTCAGCCCATCTGGCTATAAATTAGGACAGACAGGTTACACCCTTTCCTTCTCCTGTAATGCACATGAACATCTCTACAGTGCTGCTGGCACAAAAAAGCTTTTGCCCTTTCTGTTTCCCTCCCTTGATAATGAGCCATCCATTAAGGAGGCAGATGCAGCTTTAGCTGGCGATATCTTATGTAATTATGTGGGTGAACAACAGAGACAGAAAGAATGGAAGAGGGTGGAAAGCAGGAAAGGCAAAACTGGCACAATTTCCAGAGAGCTGTAGCATCACTGGCTTTCTTCTCCTTTGTTATACCCCTGATGCTACATCCTATGGAAAAGGCGTGCTCCCCAAAAGCCCCGAGCACAGCTCTCAGACCCATTTAAGATAAGTTTCAAAGCCCCATTTATTTTTTATTTATTGACTCAGTCCAGACTTGTGATTTATTCTATGCAGGCATGTGAATCTGCCCCAGTTCTCCCAGTCTTCTGTTGTGAGCAGTAAGTTTGGTCTTGCGACGAAAAGGAAATGTGTTGGGTCAAGTTTGGGGCAAGGAGCTAATGGCCTTACCATTTTATTTTGTTCAGTTCACCCTCGTTACTCAGCCACCCCTGCCCTAAAGCTGACAGAAGCTTGGCTCACAGACCTCCCCTGTGCATCCACTTCTGGCTGCCAGCCCCACATGCACACGCATTAAATCTTACCTAATGAGTAATTAAACAGGGGATTGGGACATTTCATTTGCCTGACAGCAGCACACACCTCAGGGAATGAAATAACATTTTGAGGCTGGACACAAATGTACATAAATACAAAGATATCATAGTTTACCTTACAGATGACCACAGCAAAGTCCATTCACAAGAGGAAACAGACGTAGGAGGAAGAGTACACTATGGGGCAAGACTCAGTGTTAACCTGATAATCAGCAGGCTTTCTATGAAAGATTCTGTATTTTAGGAACGCAGTGCACGGCTGAGATGAAGTACTGCTATTTTTACGTTACAGATTGGAAATGCAGGCGTAGATATAAGACATGTTCTGTAAAGATGGCACAAGAACTTGGTGGCAGAGCCACAGATTCCCTTTCCTTGCACCTATTTCTCAGTGTCTTACCTTCAAGATCTTCCCTCTTACCAGAGGTCTGTGAAGCCAAAGGCAGTTAGAGAGGGAGGATCTGTTAGCACAGACATACCAGGATATTCAAACAGAAGCTAGAAATCCTTTGTGGATGTGCTATCTCTGGAATGGGACTACGTCTGAGCCCACAGCCCCCCAGAATAGGCAGCCTACTGGGATCCGTGCTCCAGAGCTGTTATACTGCCTGTTCTTCTACAGCAAAGATACTCTAACCTGCCCATTCCATAGCTACAGACAGCCTTCACATCACTGTGGCTGTTTCTCCCCACTCTCCTCCACTTTTATGTCATGCTGGTGAAAAACACTGTGTGGATTGTCCTGTACTTACCCATATGCTAGAGTGATGAAATCTCTCCTCACCTTGCTGGCCAGCGCACCTGCACCAGGATGTATTGGGACCAGTTCGAGGGCTTGGGGAGAGGGGGAGGGCAGGGGGAGGGGTGTGCAGTTTATTTTGTCTCTCAGCCAAAAATGCAGAGAAGAGCCTGCCAAGTAGAGGAGGTCAGGGAACCTCGTCTAACCGGCTCTGCAGTGATGCCGCATTTGGAACCCATAGACCAGCACTGCTGATGCAAGTCCAGGGCTGGCTTTCCTCTTGCCAGACTGATCTAGTTTTGCATTGCTAACATTCGTGCTGCATTTGCATTCAGTAACATACCATAGAGTCTTTGCTTTTCGTTTTTTGTATGGTTGGCTCCTGTGCCCACCATAGGAGCTGCTTTGTGTCCTCATTGTGAAAGCAGTGTGCAGGAGGCAGAGCGATACCAGGCAGATCAGTGCAGGATCCTGTAAATACAGACCACATAGGAATGAACATTCACAAAAGGTGCCAAATTCATGTATTATGGACAACTTTAACTGACCCTGCAACAATGGAATACTTCAAGGTCAATTTTTGGATAGAATTTAAATAGCTACACAGAATAGATACACAAAATACCCGCATACCTGTAGATACGTACATGCATAGCTGGAGGTGCTTCTGTTCATTGCAGGGAGTTGGACTGGATGACCTTTAATGGTCCCTTCCAACTCAAACGATTTTACACACAAAAATAAAACCCACCAGAAATGAATATGTTTCCTGATCTTTGAGAGGGATAGCCTATAAATATCTTTTAGGAGTCATGAAAGCATTCAGTGAAGACATCAATTTATAATTATCCCTCAAACTTACCACAAAATGACTACAGCCTTTTTTTTTTTTTTCTTTTTTTCCCTTGAAAAACAATAGGAAACAAACTGGTTTATCTTACTATACCTGCCATAAATACCTCTATGGCAAGGTAATTGCTAAGTACATTGTGTTGAACAATTTGCTACTTTGTTAGGGGAACATTTGTCATGGCCTTTGGAGATGGCAGAAGAAAACTCCTCCGTGACCTTTGGAAAATTGAATCTGGCATTGCTTAGAAGTCAAAGTTGATAAGCTTGTTTTTAAGCTTCAGAAGCATTTCCCATGCCTTCTGAAAAAGATGCAACTTGCACATCCACTGAACTGAAGCCAAGACAGCTTAATCCTGCCCTTTTACAACCATAGAACAGTTTGGGTTGGAAGGGACATGAAAGCCCATCTAGTTCCAACCCCTGCCATGGGCTGGGTGCCACCCACCAGCTCAGCTGCCCAGTGGTCCATCCAACTTCTCCTTGAGCACCTCTAGGGATGTGGCACCCACAGCTCTCAGGCCCTCACAAGGGCAAAGCAGAGGGGGATGATCCCCTCCCTCTCTCTGCTGCTATCCCTCTGTTGATGCAGTCCGGGATACTGCTGGCCTTCAGAGCTGCAAGAGCACACTGCTGGCTCATATCCATCCTTCCATCTACCAGGACTCCCCCCAAGCCCTTCTCTGCAGGGCTGCTCTCTCTGAGTTCTCCCAGCCTATAGGCACGTCTGGGCATCCAATGCTCTGTGCCTACATAGCTCCCAGGGCAGGTGACTGGCTGCAGCACTGCAGGGTTCTGTGCTATTGTACAGCCCTGCACTCAGCCTCACAGGACACAACACCGTGGGCTGCCTGTACTGGAGAGATCGTGAGCTCGATTGTGTGATACAAACAAAAGGAGAGCCATTATCAGACACTGCTTTGCCAGGCTGCACAAAGAGACGCCTCTGCAGATTGCACAATGCCCTCGGATGTTCCCAGCAGTGCCACGGGGCTGGCGCTAGGACAGAGAGGAAACCGGATCTCCTCCCTCCTTCCCTCCCAGCATGGGAAAGCTCAGGAGAGCTGTTGTGTAGGCAAAAAGCCCTCACTTATCTCCTGGGAAAGAGCCACACCGCTCAGGAGCTCCCATGACACACAGTGCTACGGTAAGGGATCAGAGGAGTATGGTGTGGGCTGTGGACGCATAAAAAACTTGGCAGTTATAGAGTTAAAACTGCAGAAGAGTTTTAAACTCAAGGCTGCAGGGAAGGAAGAAATGTGGAAGAATGCTCCATTTGGCTGAAGCTTTCAAATCTCTGTTAAAAAAAAGATAGAACGAGGGCAGTGGAGTGGAAAACAGAGAAGGTCCAATTAAGTAAGCCCCTTCAGTAAGTACGTAAGCAAGCCCTATGTGTTGCTCTATCCATATGCATTTCAGAAGGTGTGACACAGCCACTCTTCTTTCAGGCCTTTACTTACATGCCTCCTTTTTTGTGGAGATAGAGAATCTACAGAAAGAGGATAAATGATACTTGAGTTCGTCCCATCTGGCAGCCAGGATCCGTTGTAAGATGTAGCTAGGAACAAATCTCTTGTCATAAGAATATGTCAAATTCAGTGTTTACCTTTAAAAAAGGGAACCACATGAAAGTGAGGAAATTCATTGAAGTGAGCAGCTAGAAGCTGTAAAGCACTTGTAGATGTTGTAATGCTGCTTGAAGATGCTGTACAGCAGGCTCAGTGTCAGATAAAACATTCAAAGGAAGAGGTTAGCTAATGTGATTAAAGCATACAATACTTCAAGGTCGTAAAAAGAATTTCTTCCAAAAAACAGGGTGTTAAGGAAGATGGAAAATGACATGAAATCTGACAAAGTGGTTATGAAATTGATAATAAAGCACAAGGAAATTAAGAACAACTTGCTAGGGGCATCATACTGAATGATGAGCATTTTTCAAGCAGGAGGCTGCTGGAGAGATGGTGGGGTGCAGGGATGTAGGTGCAGTTGTATGTAAAAATAAGGCCATCACAAGAAATAAGAATTAGTTCTTTCTGTTGGTGTTCCTGTAGGAACTTCCACACTGCATTACTCTATAAGAGGAGTGGTCATAGTGCACGGTTTCACTACAGCATCAGCTGCACGAGGCTGAGGCCACTGTGAATTGTTTTCCTTATTCCCTTCCTTGCCCCCTTCCATGTGTCAGCACCAGTAAGGCTTCCTCACCACGCTGTGCCTGGGCAGCACTCTGCAGCCATTTATGGGTTGTGTGCTTCAGGCTCAAAGCAGCTGGATGCTGTCAGCCCTCTGGGATGACTCATGGAAGCTGGCACAGGCTGGTATTCTTTACCTGATACAAAACTGACACAAAGCAAAACATTCACTCTTCGTGCCTCATTGAACTCCTATATAAATTAAGATAATGAGCACCTCAGGAGGTTGCCTCAAAAATTAACTGATACAGCCAAAGCTTTGAGATTCTTGGATGCACATGCAAATTATTTAAACAGCTTTTAAGCAGTTCTCTTTTAAATGTGAAACAGACACTGTTACGTCAAGGTCCTTTCAATTGGATATGCGACCAAGATGAAAGCGAGGGTCTGGAACTGATCATCTTCAAAGTGGAAGCACCTGGGGCAGCTGCTCAGTGTGGATGCCAATCGCCAAACAGGCACTGGAAATGCAAAACATTCCAGCTGGTGATTTGTTAAATCAACCATTTTTATCTGAGCTGAATCAGGCTGCGAATCAATACAGCACGGACATCCTGTGGCAGACAGAACCACCACAGTTACTTCAAGTAAGAGAGATACGACTTTGGTATGCCCCTTCTCATCATTTCTGCTTATTCCATAATTAAGCCATTTAAAAATCTTTGTTTCCCCTTCAAACATCTCCCACAAGCACATACATTTAGCCATGCAGCAGCAGGTCTTAGATCCAGAAGCAGTTTTTTATGACCATTTCTAGTTTTCAAAGGTAGCTCTAACAAACTTTACTTGGAACCACGTTGCCTTTACCCAAGAACAGTGTTCTCTGAAAGCAAGCACAGCCTGCAATGCAAATAGACAGCTTTCACAATACTGATCAAAATGTGCTAACACTAATCAAAACAAAATTAAATTAAGATAACAAGCCTTTGAAGATCCCCTTTTTTTCTTAAATTGATTTAGAATTTCCTTGTCACATGGATCTTTCAAACTGAACATTCAAGTGTTCCTATTCTTCCAAAAGCATGAGCGTGGTCTATCTAAGGGCACTGCAGATTTCTCAGAGTAGAAAGCCTCTCTCCTCTCTGTCCCAGCTGAGCTCCTGAACTGCAGGCGGAGGGCAGGCAAGGTCAGTGTTCAGATTCTTCTTGGCAAAGCTGGAAATCTTGGTAAATGCTTTGGATGCACAGGGTACTTTGCTCCGTATATCCCTACTTGAAATATCACTCGATCCACTCATGCCATATGGTCAAACAAACAAGCTTAAGGTTTAGGCTGTTGTTTCTTTAACTCAGACCTTAGGTCACCAACCATTAGGCTCTTGGCACTTTGAAGCTCACACATGTAATTAAATCCAGTTAAATAAAAACTAAAATCCATCTTGCTTCTATACCATCCTGACTGCTGACATGAAATAAGCCAGTGTCATCTTTGCACTTTCCAGTACTGCGCAGAGATTGAGCCATCCCATTTCTCACATTGGAATTAATAAGTGACCCTCAGCTAACCAAACGTCTCAACTTCCATAGCACATCCAACTCTCCCATTTCCAAATACTCTAGCCACTTTCATTACTGTTCTTACTACAGTCTCAAATCAGCCTAACAGACTCAAATGCCTCTGTGCCCATCACATCTCTGTGACAAACAGTTGCTCTTTTGCCAGTGGTGCATACGGAGAGCTCAGGGCAGAGAGCAGAATATGCATCTCACTCACTTCCAGCTCTTCAGCACCCAACCCAATCACTGCACCAAATTCCTTTCCCATTTTCCCTTTACTAAAAAGTAGGGGCCAAATCCCACTGACACCTACTGGCATCCTAGCACAGACTTCACAGCCCTACTGACTTCAGCAAACTCTGCTCAAAGCTCTCTGTTCCTGCCAGCCTTCCTGCGCTCCTGGACTTCACAGGGTAACTGTTAAAGACAGAAATAAATCCTTTGTTTACTCTGGAAACCAAAGAACTGCTTTAACCTTTGGCTAAAAACAGGTGCATTTTCCTATCAGGTTCATGAGTCAGTCGTCCCAGCACAGAGCAGTGAGCTTGGAAAGCCCAGAGCTTGCTGGAAGACAGGAAAGAATGACTTTTTAATTGAATGGTGGCAAATGTCATCATCCGGTTTTCCTGGGTGGCTTTTTTCTTTTTAAGTCATGTTAAATCATTGGTTCAACACAGCTCAGGCCTGTTCCTTACATGTTCCTCTGCTGTGTGGTATTTCAGCATCATGTCCACTTTGGGATGGAAAATGTTGCTGTTGTTGGACTTCAAGGTAACACCATGTGTAACATGGGGCTGCTTCTCACATACCACATGGACAGGAGCAATCAAGGAATATATAAAAGGTGACCTTCAGAAGTGACTTCTTTTGGATGAATTAAAAGAACATATATGCTTCAATACCTTCCCTCTCCAATCTTAACACTAGAAATTCAGGTCTGATTGCCCTGTTTTTCCACAACCAAAGACTTACAACAGCATCCCAAGGAGCTGCTCTGAGGATATTTCCCTACTGCACAGTTAACTCATGTTCTGACTCTACCTGAAATCAGCATTCTTGTAATACACATAGGAGAAACCTCTGACCAAGGTGTGCTCCCAGACCAGACCATCTTGCCCAGTTGCCTGTAGAGATCAGGTAGGACTGGACCCCGTCTGTTTTGCTCTATAACACAGAACTGAAAATTAAACAACATACAAACCACTCATTTTGTCAGTTTTTCAGTGCACCTGCTCTAGTTCTCCTGTAACAACCAGGTGGCTGGGAAAGAATTCTGTACTTCTGAACACAAGACAAGAGTGGCTCCCTGGCCAGAAATAACACTAATAAAGTCTCAGAAGTGTGATGTTTTTGCTAGTGCCTCACTAGGTTAGGGGTTTCTGAAATAAGGAGAGCTATCATATCCTCAAGCAGCAGGGACATTCAGAGGAGGCCTCTGCATGTCTTTGCTCTCCAAGAAGATCAGTGAATGAACAGTGAGAAAAGTCCTGGCATTCTTGGCACTCAAATTAAAGTGGGCGAATGTGTCTTCAGCATAATGGAAGACAACATACTTAAATCCCTCTCAAGAGAGCTACAGATAAGAGCAACCATTAAGTATCCCCACTTCACCAAAACCAGTCTTCAATGGCTTTCCACTTTAAAAATATTTGTGGTTAATGTGATAAAACAGTTCCTGTCCATCTCCACTCCATTCATCCCACCTCACCCTACTTTGGGTCACACTGAATACCATCAGCACCACTTAGAAAAACAACAAAGTCAATTACCCATCTCCGTTAACTTATTCCAACTGCACATTCAGATGGTTGGGTAAGATGCATCCCTCCAGATGATGTTTGAATGGCAGCTTCCCTTTCCTGTGGACATGGTTTGGAGGTGCCACACAGCTTCCTTGCCACCCAAGCACACTCCAGGGCAAAAGAAGGAGGCCAAGGGACTGCAGCCACGTCCTTCGTGGGACAGATGCAAGAAGGATAATGAGATAGATACAATACCTGTACATGAGAAGGGGTCATGTTAATCAGGCTTTTTATGAGTCTTAGAGGTCTACAGAAAGGGTGCCAGAGTCACAGCAAGAGACACTTAGGGGTCCACACGCCTACTTGGTTAAGTCAGGAGTTAACAGCAACGAGGAAGAAACATCTACACCTTGCTGAGAAACGTTTTAAAAACCCAAGCCCCATTGCTGTTAACCTCAACTTCAGTAGCGAGTGAAAGAGAAATGGTGGTGGAACTGTGCTACTATTGAAAATAACCTCCATCTCAGTGAGGATTAATTCAAGGCTTCCCAATTCTCCTCCATGCTTTTGAGTCCTACGGAATTAGTCCACCTTTAGGGCAGCCATGCACACATATGCATTGTTATTTCTGGTTTTCTGCTCAGAGACCAGTTTCCTCAGAAGTCAGCTCAGCCTGCTCGGAGTCCAATTTACTCCAGACACCATAAATAGATGTGAGAATCCACTTCTGCTTTCACCATTGCTGTTTAACCAGCACGATCCCTCCTAACAACAGAGAAAACAGACTGGTCAAAAAAGGGTGTAAAGCAAACTTTCTGCACTGCCAACATTGCAGATTGAAAGCTCTGGAGAATGGGAAGGTGATATTTCTGTATGCTTTCACAACACAGAGGGAAAGGAGGTCAATAAAACAGGAAAATGTACCCTGCAGCTGCCATGGTACCAGTCCTACAACGCACATCTTTCTGGGTCACCCAATAACAGCACAGTATCGATAAATGAGAGCTAAGAATAGGATGGACAATGAGTGGAGAAAGCAATGACAACAAAGGGAAAGCTGAATGGGGAGGAGACAGGGACTGATGAACACAAGAAAATTAGGAGCCTGCAGTTAGCCCTGGTTGTGCACTGAGCAGGTGGGGGAAAAAAGAAAAATCCCTTGTGCATTCCCAAAACAGCCACCAGCTGATCTGGTCCTGAGGTGACTAATAACTATTTGACACTTTGTGGTTTTACTGGAAAGTTCATTTATTTTGCTTTATTTTTCCCAGCATAAAGAGGCTCCCTTCCCTTGCTGAGTTCCAGAGAAATAAAGAGGAAACTCAAGTAACAGTTCACTTCAAAGCCACAGATGTCACGGTGATGTTCATGGGAGGAGAGTGGGGAATTTCATTCGGTCTGCACTAAAACATCCCAACTCAATCATGCTCACATCTGGCACCTCAAACATCCTGCAGCAAAGGGGCCTAAGAGCAGAGAATCGCAGTCTGGTCTTTAGCAAAACATAACATGAGCTGGGTTTTGTTGTACTGTGCTCTTCCTCAACTTCTTGTGGCACTTGGGGACATGGTTTGTGGGTATGGTGGTGATGGGTTCACAGTTACCCCGTGTGATCTTAGTAGTCTTTTCTCACCTTGATGATTCTATGATTCTAATTAGCCTTCCTGGTTTGACTTATATTTCCCTTGTCTCTGGCTGAAACCCATTACACCTGCTCTCCAGGTTCATAAGAGCACTGTCAGCCTCCACAAACTCCTGTATTCCTCCTCCAAGACCAGCTCTTGCATCACCTCACCCCACAGCAGCCCAGAGGTGTCAGTTAGGGAACCACCTGGGGCACTCACATGATGCCATCAAAAAGCCACTGTGCAAAGTCCGTGTCCCTTCCTCACACAGCCTTCTTGGCACTTATTCCTACAATTCCCATTTTGCTGGAAGGGAGGAGCAGGAAAATAAACATGACCTGTACGTCTCCAGGACATGCTTGCAGCCCAGAAGCTCCTTCTGTCAAATTAGCAAAAGAAACCGGCAGAAAGGAACCTGTTCTTCCAGCTCTGCCCATCACCTGATGACAGGAGCAATCGATTCCAAATGCAAATAAAAATGTTACGAAATGAATAAGAGTCTGTTGTCCTTGAAAAAGGTTTGCAACCAGAGAGCAGTGCTTCCCCCTCCCCCTTTTCTTAGTAAGAAGTTCTGAAAACAGAAATAAATATCAGCTGAATCACCCGGAGGTGCTTAGTCTGCAAGTTTCTCAATACAATAGTGGGGGCAGAGATTTTCAGAAGCTGGAGTTAAGTAGAAGAAAAGGGATAGAACCATGACAGCCCCTTCTTCCTCCCATTTTCTCAGCATCCTTACTTACACTATCAGCAGAGATACAGAAACGTCACAGAGGCAATTCAGGAAGCTCAGAAATGTTAACTTTTGTTCCTATTAAGAGTACATTTTCAAACATGAATCTTATCAAATGGGATGTGGAAATTTTGTCTTTTTTCCTTAAAACAAACAAGGGAACCACCCACAAAACACAACACCACAATTCACGGCTTCAAAATGAGCATTTCATGTAAACCCAATTCCCAGTTTTGTGAAGTTGCTGCTGAGAAAAGCTCTAACTCACAAGGAACTCGATTATAACATTTTCAGGCCTGAAGTTCTCAGGACTCACACCGCTTTGGGGAATTTACATTCTCTCCTCCCCAACACCACTGCCTTCAACACTGATGGTATTGAGTAGGCAGGGAATGAGAACCTATCCTGATACTTTACGGCTTTGTCCTCGGTCACAAAGACCAGATGGACAATTTCAAGGAGAGTGATTTTTATGTTTGAATGGAAAACATGCAGAACAAGTGAGCACAAAAGCCAACATCCTGCACTGCAGATCCCTCCTACGGCAATCCTCAGAGCCCAGCACAAAAAGCATCCCTGCCCCTCCAGACCCCTCGGAGAGGGAAACACTTGTAACACTGCAGAGCTCTGTAAAAAGGCACTGCATAGTTAAATGCACCAAGTTCATAAACCAGCTTCTTCCTTCACAGAGGCTACAGGGTGGGTGAACAGCAAAAAGCAGAGCTCTGCTAATAGATATGCAGCCAACCCTTCTTCTCTTGCACAAGGTCTCACGTGTGCACATACTTGGTGTGCAAATAAGACAGTGCAAGATTATTTGCATTCAGTCATTACCTCTTACTGCATGGCTATAACAGAAAATAAATATTTCTACAAGCATATTTCACTCCACTCTCCAGTATTTCTGCCCGTCCTTTTGCTCTGACTTAAACAATTATTTCTACACTTATACAATCCTGATACAAACAGACTCACCTATACAGATTAAACCATTGCAAAGAGATTACCTTCAGTTAATCCTCATTGTCCTATAGAAACAAATTAGAGCAGCATTTGAAATGGATACAAGTCAACTCAACCTCTGTGTCTGAAGCCTCTGTTGCCTTAATGAGTATCTTCTCATTTCTTCCCTTTCCAAAACTCAAACAGGACATCCAGACCTATATAACCCTTTGCAGTTCGTGCCCATAACACAACACAAAGAAGTTAATTAACAATCAGTTTATACTAACAGATTGCTATGTGCTTTCTGAGTATACTTGAAGGTTGTAGGCATAGCAGCATCTCTTGTGCTTGCTTGAAAAATAATAAGCAGATTTCATCTTGTAAGACTACTGTTAGTCTGGAAGTAAACAGTCTCCCTCTGTGGCACCACCCACCAACTCCACTTTCCAGTGAGAGAAAACGAAAGGGTTAATTTCTCTGTCTCTGGTTAACCTTTCCAGGCTATTTAGTTTCCTTTCCGACTCCATCCCATCAGAGGCATGTGAGGTGAAGGATAGAATTACAGACTGGGCATGTTTCCTGTACTTAGTGGGTGGATAGAGCACAACTTCCGCACTAATAATGTCAAGGTAATTAGGACATCCTGCAAAACCTGTAACAGGGAAGAAATAACCATTGTTTATTGTCAGTTCTGCTGCTGAGGCGGTGGGCTCCCCACTACTCTTGTCTTTCATTTTGAACTCATCTCTAATTTAAATACAGTTGGGCCAAGTCCAGGAGCCCTGGGAGACTCCCACTACAGCCCTACATTAAAATCTAGTCTGTATTGAGCAATCACCAGAGAAGAACAAACCACACCTGTAGACCTGAGTATATGTGATATTAAATAGCAATTCAAACTGAGATAAAAACTGGCAAGTTTAGTTCACCTGATTATGTACATGTGCATCCTTTAATAGAATATGAATTCTTTGGAAATGACACACAGGGGTCATCATTGTCCAGTTCCTGGCTTCAGAAAAAACCACCCCCCAAAAAATAAAACTGTGTTTGAGAGTATTGCCTAAACTTCTTTATCTATGGCAGCTTAGGACCATGACCCCCACCCCACCCAACCCACCCCTAACATGCTTTTGTACCATTCCTTTGGATCCTATTGCTGGTCACCAGGAAAAAGTGCAAAGACCATTGCATCACACAGTACAAAGATATGAAGTTAGAGATTTTTTTAATTTCATCCCTCCAAAAAGGATTGCAGGTACCAAAGCCAACCCTTGCCCTCCATCTAAGTACCTCATTCCCAAAGCTTCAGAATGCAATCTGCTCCTGGAGATCAAAGGCCTTCCAGTTTACCTTAAATTCACCAAACAGCTCAACTTCTGCTTTTGAATCACAGGGACATCTACCAATGGAAGAGATCCTAAATACAGCACACAAGGGATGATGCTCTCTCTCTGAAACACCTACTCTGCCTTTAGAATATTCAGCAGTAGCTTTACACCAAAGACTACTCACCAAAACTCAGGCATTTTGGAGTTTGCAGCACAACCTTCACTCAACCACCCAGCTACAACTGAAGTGAGAAACACCAGTTGCAAGCAGGCAAGCTCAGGTGCAGCTGACCTGCTATTCCTCCCAGCCCAGTCTTAAGGGCCTGATGCCATCACTGACACCTGCATCCATTCCTCATACAAACACCTTAGCCACCAGGCTTCAGGATCGTGTCTGTGGACCAGTGATTTATTAGGATGACATGGTCTCAACAAGGTGGTTAAGAAGTATGTTTTGCACACTGTCTGCTTCCACAAAAGAGACCCCAGCCTAGTGGCTGGGCGCTAGAAACCTTCAAAAAGGGCTCTCCACTCTCTGCATCCCAGAGAAAAGCCCCAGGGGAAAGCAGCACTGACCTCCGAGTGGTGCCTTTGGGTCAGGGAGCCCAGCAGCCCCTTGAGGCTCTGTGGGCAACACAGCAGGGTAGGATTTAAATCATTCTGCTCAGCATTTTCTACTGCCTCCCTTTGAAAGCTTCTCTCTTTGACAGGCTTCCATTTATGTTATTCAGGGCCTGGAGCTCTTCCTCTGCCCTTTGGGAAGTCAGACTTTGGGTGAGAATAACAAGATCTTCTTGTGGGACAGGGAACGTAGCCAGAAGAAAAGCAGACAAGCTTTGGATACCTGAAGAGTTTTAGCTCTTTTTCAGATCTCCATTTCACAAGATTTTTAGCAGCAGACAACTGACCCTGCAGGTTTCTTATGAACTGTTTCTCATCTCACTAAAAATATACCCAAGATGATAGGATTGCTTGGGTGCGACTTTGGGAACCCGCCCCAGCCCAGGTGTCCACATTTACACAAGGGGACGAATGGGAAATGAGACAACCATGAGACATCTGCAAGTCCCTGTCTCTCAGAAATGATCGTCACTTGGCTGTTCTGGCTGCAGCCGTTACAGCCTGCGCTTGCAGGCAGATGCCAGCACAGCCCGTCCCTTATCACAGGAAGCGGCTACGTGGTCAGATGCAGACAGTCATATGGCAGCTCAGCCGTGCCGGAGAGCTGCTGGGTTCCTGAAGCCATTTAGATGCATTAGCAAGGAGCATCTCGGCAGCATTTAAGCCTTGGCAAGGAACGTGACTGCGCAGGCATACCCTTGACTGGGGCCATGGTTACTAATTCATGTCCATGCTGCCCAGCCAAACGGGCCTTATGTCCATTACGGAATACAGATAATGATCTGTTAAATCATTGCTCTTTCCTTTTGTAAGATTTCCTGTCTGCTGGGTGCTGATGTTTGTAAGCTCTGCAAGGAAAGCAGCATTGATTTTTCCTCAGGTGGAGGATTTCAGGATGCCGCGTGCCTCCTGTTTACTCTGCCAAACACTTCTCCAAGAGCCGTGGATTTGCACACATCGTAAGCACAGCCTGCATCAATATCCTGAGGGGAACTGTGATTCTTAATTAACCACAGAGTCCTTCTAAAGGTGTCTCAATTAAACTTGTACATCGGGGCATCAGTGTGCTGGGAAATTTCCCATTCCTCTCACATGGAACAAGCTGTTGCCATCTGCAAAAGATATTGACGGTAATTCTGAGTCTAAATTGATAAGTGCGCTGCTGCTGGGCTTGTGGAGAGGGCTACCTGTTATACAAGCCTTTTCCAAAGGGGCTTGTGTATAATGAGGTCCTGCACTTGCTTTTCAGAGCTGCCGGTTTTTCTCACTGCACTTGTGATCATCATCAAAATCAGACCGTGCATTTCAGATGGGAGGAAGAAGAAGGGAAAGTGGATCTTGAGTCCTGAAATAATTAAAGATGGCTCTGAAAGAGTTTAAAAAAAAAAAAAGAAAAAAAAAAGATGAGATTGTGAAAATAAGTAACAGCAAAAGTCAACACAGAAT
Source organism: Coturnix japonica (assembly GCF_054131305.1). Classification (NCBI taxonomy): domain Eukaryota; kingdom Metazoa; phylum Chordata; class Aves; order Galliformes; family Phasianidae; genus Coturnix; species Coturnix japonica. The sequence continues at coordinate 24,689,346 of NC_140670.1, read as the reverse complement.
TGCAAGCAATCAGAAGATAATGGTGGTCTGTAACAGTGCTTTTCACCCTGCGACATGACATTGGCGTCGAAAGTCTGGTCTACACCTAGAATTTGCTAGCATAATTATACTGCTAAAAACACCAGTGTAGCTCTGTTTGGACACACTTATTTCAAAATAAGAACATTCATATGGGGTGGAAATACTGGTGTAACATAAGGTATAATTATAGTGGTAAACTTCCCCGTGCAGACAAACCCTAAGGAAAAAAAGTTTGTCTTCTCCATTGTGTGCACTGATTTTAGAAGCCACCTCTGACCCACAGTCTAAAGAAGAAGCATGCCCACCCCAAGGACAGGTCCCACTGCCTGCGTGCTTCTCTATTTGCCAGTTTCGAAACAAAAAGCTGAATCTTACAGGAAAACTCACCTTTCCTCAAAAGTCTGGAAGGAGGAGGTTTATGGCCAAAGTGACTAAGTGACAGTAATGCCTTTGGTCTAGCTCACTGCTTCCTCTTTGCAGCTCTAACGTGGGAACAAAGCTGTGGGATAACTGGGGGTGGGAGATACGCAGGCATGGTTGGTCTGGGCAGCGCCTTTCCCTCAAAGAGAGAGAATTCCACACACAATGCAGCCTGTGCTCCCAGCCCTCTGGAGGAGTGAGGGCCGGAAGAGGTTAATGATTGACCCTAACCCGCTGCCTGAGAGTGGGCTGAATTGGGGCTGAGGCAGCAGAAATTCCTGCTGATGGGACCAAAGGGGTCACCTAGTGATAGACTTCAGCTCTATGCACACTCTGACGAATGTCCCTGCTGACAACATTGCTCAGGCCACTGAAAAGGTAGAGATGTCATTGGGCTGCTCTGCTGCAGGACTTTTCAGACACTTTTCCACTGAAAACAAACTATTTCAGACACAGGACTTAGGCACTGTAATCCCAAAGGGCATCTGTGAGCAGCCCATGGATCTTCCTGCCAGCGCCTTGCTCAGCCTGGCCTGCAGTGACACAACACGTGGGTTTCAACCACTTCCTTTGCAACACTGCCTCTTGGATCTTCCCACCAGGAATGCCATTTCCCTTTGCTAAGCTCTTTGTGTTATTCAGTCATATCCAAGGAGCTGTTCTGCTGCGTGACTCAGCCCTTGAAGACACACAGCTCCTAAGAGGAGCAGGTGTAGGCTTTTAGTCCCAAGCATGTTGCACCAAACCCACTAACAAGTATTAAAAGCAAGGACAGAAATGTTCTCTCTGGCCCTAGAGACTTTCTACTACTTATCTGTGCCAAAGTAGACTGGAAACAGAGGAGAGAGGTCACAGCCTGGTTAGAGACAGAAATGGTTCTGCTCAGCGACCTCCCCACTGAGACCTCCGGTTCCTCCCTCAGCTAACTTCTGAACAGAGAAAAGTTGCTCTGAGTTCTTCACATTTTTGGATAATTTGTTCTCAGAGCTTTGTCTGCCCCCAGCAACTCAGAGGTGTTGGGGAGGCATAGGAAAGCGCCTCTGGCAGAGGGAGTTTTCTTCCTGTGCTCTGGCAAATAGAGCGTGGCAGGACACAGTGAGTGGGAGAGGCCTACAAATAATAATGCGAACATAGTTTTGTGAATTTATCAGTGGAAACCCTTCAGCAGAGAAGTGAGTCACCAGAGGGTTTCACAGCAGGCTGCAGATACCACCCAGCTGTCAGGGAAGGAGCAGATTCCCTTCATTTTGCAGCGCTAAGCAAGCAACAGGTTTGCACCAACGTTATGTCAGGAAAGAGCACCTAGAAGGGAAGACTAGAAGGGAACCAAAGCAAAGCTCTGCAAGGACACTTTTTTAGAGGCCCTCTTATATTTTGCAGGGCTCCCTGACATCCAGAATGCCTCATCTTGCCTCAAGTGTTGTAGTCTGCAGGGAGAGCCCAGCTGGAGCACTCAGGCTGCACTGGGATTCAGCCCCTGGCTGAGACCTGTGCTGGTGCTCAGCTGCCATGGGCTTCCATCAAACCAAAGTCACACAGAATATGCACACATTTAAATATAATCCCCCAGGACAGAGTGGTAAAGGTCTTCTCTACACAGTTACGACTGCTTTGCGTAGCTCCAGGTGGTGAGAAAAAGATCTAAACTTGTTTTTACGAAAGCAACTGCAGGAGAAAAGTGTCCCATCACTGATGTCAGGCCACGACCAGCACAGCACTCAGACCTTGCTTATAAAGTACTGTGGGTGCCAGGAATGACCAGTAATTCCTGTCTCTTGTCCCAGCTGTTCACAGCTTGCAAGATGCAGAAACAGCAGTGATTCCTCCACCTTCAGCTCTGCATGAGCGACTCACAAAGTCATGTCTGCAGAAAAGTTGTGCCCATTGCAACCTAAAACACCGTGACACGATCCTGAGCTGGTCCCCTCCTTCAGGGACAGCAGCACGACCCAGCGCCACCTAGCCACCTGCCGCCGAAACGCATCGCTCTGCCGGGAGCATGAAGTCCCGTGCAGGCAGGAGTTGTCCCTAAAAGCCCAAAGATGTCACCAAAACCAACGAGTGAGGCTGTGCTGCCAGCTCTGCCCCCGACGTGGGACGGCAGCTTGGTCTGATGTTTGTTAAAGGTTTCCTGACCCAGCTTGGCCCCCTCATATCAGCTCTGCTCACAGACAGACTTTTGTACATAATTGTTACCAAAAGCAAAAAGATAATGAGGGACCTGCACGGCTTCAGCTAACTTTCATTTCAGGCTTTGTAATTCCTCTGAATCAGAAGCAAGAAGTGAAACCGTAGGATGGGGGTACAGCGTAAATCCCCAGATAGATCCAATCTGATGAGAACCAGGATCCCATCAGCCCTGTAGTGTGACCTGAGCTACGCCATGGCTGGACCTTAGCAAGAAAGTCACAGAATCACAAAATCATAGGGGCTGGAAGGGTCCTTGAGAGATCACTGAGTCCAGCCCCCTGCTAGAGCAGGTTCTCTACAGCAGGTAGGAGAGGAGACTTTGTAAACAAGTCTGAGCAGGAAACCCAGTCGGCACCTGAAGATAGGATGGCTATGACATGCACGGAAGGAGAATCAATGCTAACACACACTAGCAGCTTTCATTAAATGATTTAATGATCAGTTTAAACCAATCTGACTCTGCTTCCTTCCTGCCATACATTGCCATCAGCTCTCTTGTGTGGGTACCAGTCATCACGGGGCTTGGTGCAGTGCCAGACCTGCCTGCTAATCCAGTTGAAAAACAGCCCTGAAAGTAAAATGTCTTTGGGCAGGCAGCAGGCGCAACTTTTCCAGCCCAAGCTCCAGCACTGAGAAAGGAGGCAGCAGGAAGTTGCAGCCAAGTGCCTGGGGAGGACGGGACTGCTTCTTTTGGAATGGGGCAGATCTAAAGCATGAATCCACACTCCTGGCAGCCTAGAGAAAGAATTTGGTTCATAACAGGTGGCTAGGGGTGAATACACAAGCATCCCCACTGAATACACTTACCTCAGAGATGAACTTTCATGTGAAACATTAGAAGATTACACAGAGGAAACAAACTGAACTGCAGTAGCAACATAGTAGTACCACCTGGAAAATCACAGGTCCAGGTGCCGACTGTTGTACTGAAAGGCCACTCTGTCAAATCAAAAAATAAAAGCAGGTAAAATAGGCATTTGCTTCATTATCTGCAAACCAGCCTGTTTTGTGTGTAATGAGGCTTCCCAGCTTTGATATAGAATAAATCCAAGGCAGAGTGGTTTACTTAAAAAAGTGGCTGAGACAAAAACTCTTTGGGAACTGTATATACAAAAATATGGGGGGGGGGGGTGTATAAGAAGAACATAATACACTGAACAACTCCGTCTCACCTCACATGAGTAAAAGCCACCAAATTTTAGTGGAAGAAGCTCAGTGATGTCAGAGTTATCCTTTCCATTATAGTGAACACCAGTGTGAGTAGTTCTGTAGAGCTGAGCTGATGTGAAACACCAGAAATGGGTTTCTAAGTTTACTGCTCTGGAAACAGCAAGTTTTTGAGAATGTGGGAATGGTACCACATTGCACTAGTCTGAATGATGCCAATTCATCATGGGTGTTCTGCACTACTGAAAAGAAACGGCCCAACTTAGTTCACTGGTCACCAGAAATCAGATACAAACCACTGTAACCTAAAGCTGCATGTCAAACCAAGACATACCTTTGCTTCCCAAATAAATGTCACCCTCTTTAGAAGGGAAAGCTGCAAGGTAAACAAAACAACTACTTCTTTCTGCTTTTTGAAACCATACTTTCAGCACTCACTTCAGGGCCCTGAGCCTGATGCTCTCTCTCTACCTATAGGGCTGAACTTTAGGGCTGTCCTTTCAGCAAATGATTCAGCTCCGTCTGGATGGTCTCACCTAGCAGAGACATAGCTTAGACATGAGCCATTCAGGCATTTCCTTTCAAACTGTTAGTACAGATGCCAGTCAGTGCAAGGGGCGCAGACGGTTTCTTGCAGTGTGGAAATGCTTCTCCCAAGGAGCTCTGCGGGGGCCGTTTGCTTGTTTCACATATCAGTAGGCAAGGCCAAGTCATGAGAGAGTGACTTGGCATGGCCAGCTGTGCTTGTCCCCCAGGGCCACAGTTTCCTAACTGTGGGATGTGGATGAGGCTGCTTTCGCCAGACCTCCCCCAGAGGGACAAGGTAACAGTTCAACTTGTACCCACGTCCAGCTCACCCCACCCAGATGATTTTTAGAGATGCGGTTTAATGGCATGGTGGTGATGGGTTGATGGTTGGACTAGATGATCTTGGAGGTCTTTTCCAACCTTAATGATTCCACAACTTGCTGGGCTGGCAGAAAGCAATGGAGTGACACTGCCTATTCAGGTTATAACCAATTGCACATTTAAGAATTTGGATTTTTTTATTTGTAAATGGTTCTTATTTTCATTTGAAAAGAAGTTTAGTGCAATTTGGAACCCATGCATTCTCAAACACCAGAAAATCAGAAAGCACAGAGCGTCAGCTCCAGCCTATCTCCAGGAGAGAACTTGGTGAGGAAACCATTGACAATACACAGCATTTCTAGCATGTCAGAAGTCTGGATCACCTCTATGTTATAAGAGGGGCAACAAGAGCATTGACGGAGTTGCTTTTGTGAGTGATCTAAATCCATGCCATTGGAGGAGAAAGAGTAGAACTCTAGCCTTGATTCTGGCATTAAGGTTTGTTTCCATCAGGTCCACAAACTCCAGGTCAGCCAGGAGATCTTTCCTGACCACCCATTTAGTTACCAGCCCCCAGCTCACCACTTGAGGTAGTGACATGGCACATTAGTGAGGGATTCGGTGTCTATGAATCAGGTAGAGATTCATTCAGGAGGGCACTTATTTACAACTAGGCTACGTCAGAGCAATTCTGTTAGGGCCAATTATTTGAAAGTTACTAAGAAGACCGGCAAGCAAACACAGAGAAAGGCTGACATTTGGGTAGATCCTTTCTATTTAGCAAGAAGGATACAGAAGTATTGGCCAGGCAGCAGCCTTTTCAATATAATAACATCACAGGGACAGGAAATGCATGCTGTTTTCCAGCACTGAATTTCTAATTCTGGCATCTTGCTTCCCTCAAACAGTTTTTGTCTTGTATGTAGCTGCACTAAAGCATTATTATCTTTTGAAAGCCTGGCTTGCAGCTTTTTGTGCTACAGCCGAACATGAGCAGCTTTTTGGCTTTGTAAGGAGCAGTATATTATTGCTCTGTCATCAGGGAAAATTGAGAAATTTCTTTAGCGACAGAGGGAGAGAGGGAGGAAATATAGCTCTGTAGCTTGCTATGGGCTCTGCTGGTTTCGTCAGTAACTGTACAGATCTTATACAATAGTTTTGGGTAATAGCCAGCTCAGCCTCACAGAAATGATGCGGTCAATTCTTTCGGGAGGGAGAGAAACAGAAGAGGATTTGAATATAGCTGATATCTTTGGGTAATGGGAAGAAAGACAAAGATGGTGCACTTAATACTGCAGCTGGCACGTGTGGCTTCTAAAGGGAATCTCTGAGAAAGTGCCTTTGTCACTGATTCTTCCCCAGCTACGTAAGGCAAAAATAAGACCAAATGCTATGATGGCTAAGAATCTGAAAAAATACTCAGCACACTCTGTACAGTTTGGGGAGTCCCACCCATACCCAGCACAGAGGCACAGTTTGCAGAGTTGAACGGGAATAAGTATTGTGTTATACAAAACAGCAGCAGAATCGCAGGAAGCTTTACAATATTACAGCCCTCCTGGTTAAAAACACAACCAAAGGCACCCATGTCCTTGATCAGTGTAGTCACACTAATACCACACTCCCCACCTCACACTTCCCCCACTTAGAACAATACACCAGGTGTATATCGGTCAGGCGAGCATCTTGTGGGAGTGACTGTGACTTGACATGCCAAAGTATTTGGAAATTACTGGATAGCAGGAAACCTGATCTCAGTGTATACCAGAGACAAAAATACCCCAGCATTGCATCATACCTGCAGTATTATTTATGGCTTGCATATTTACCTAGAGGGGAAAAGGAGGCTCTTCTACTGTGAATTCTTCTTATTATTATTTCTAACTTTTAAATGTCCACTGTCCCAGTCAGTGCTGAAAACTCACTTGAGCTGCCCCCGTTGATGTTCTTCCCTGTTAAAACTGTTCGGATAGGGTAACTGTCGCCATATCTGAAGGTGGTAACTCCTTTCACTGATCCGTACAGGCAAACCAAGCATATGGCACTGTAATTTTGGGCTTATTGAGCAGATGACTGATTTGAATAGCCTGAAATCTGTCTCCAGTAACTACAGTTTCAGTATCAAATTATACTATTCCAGGATATACAGGATACAGATGCTTTCTTGGTCAGGTCCCTTCAACTGTACCTTTGGCATAATCCAGTGTACTTGCCATGGTGTCATCTCCCACGTTTGGGGTTGTCATGCTGACATGTGAGTAGGGTGTAGCATCACCGGGGACTTTTCAGTATCCAACCATATCAGCTGGCAGCAGGAAGGAGAAAGGAAGTGGTGAAAAGTCATTCCTTCTGGTGGCATCAAACCTTAAGATTGCATCATGTGAACAAGAACAGCTTCACAAAACCCTTTGTGCCTGCCTGGGGATTTTGATTTCCATTTCTTGTTTATGAGCAGTAGCTGAATTTAGTTTCAAGCTATGACATTCCTCTCTCTTATTTGTTCCCATCTATATTCTCGGTTCATCTCAAATTAGCCTATGGCCCAATCTAGACCGTAACAGTCAAGGACTCAGTTACGACTTGTGTTGCAATCAGGTCTGGGAACAAATGATTTCCGTTTTGTGGTGTTGATGGGAACTGTGCCCTTGAAAACTTGAACCCAGATAAATCCAGATGGTCCCATCACCTCACTGGGTGGGGGAAAGGAGCTGTGCTGGCAGAGCTGTTTCCACGCTGTTGTGTTGTACTATTGTGAGTGCAAATTTCTTTCTTCATCCTTTAACCAAAGCTCACATACATGTTTTTGGTGGGTGGCATGTTCGACTCTCACACTTATTGTTCCTCTGACTGACAGCTGGCAGAGGTTGGTGGGTGATTTTCATGACAAAAAGGCTTTTGTTTGGCACTCCTTTCCAACTAGCAGATGAGAAGCAAGGACACGCAGCGATATCCAATGAACACAGCACAGCTCTTTCCAGGGATATTTTCTTTTTTATCTTTTTCTGTAACAAAAATAGCATTTTCACCAAAGTGTACACGTTTCTGGAGAATGAATATATGTGTGTATATATAACTGGTGTTACTCCTCCAGAATAAACGTAGATCTTTTTTTTTTCCCCTTTCCTATCTGCTGTTCAGACTGAATAGCTCTCCAATAGAACCTCAGAAAGGAAATGAACAGACTGAACTCAAGTCTCAGCTTCAGATTCCCCTAACAAGTCTAAGCAAATTCAGCTCAGGTATCAATCTTATGAATCTGAACAAAACCAACTTCCCCATGGTGCTATGAAATAGGTAACTACTGCCTGCATGATATAAAAGATTATTTAAATTTTCCTTGCAAGGAAAACTGTTTGCCTAAGGTCACAAGGATATTTTGGTAGAGGCAAGAATAAAATCTGATTTCTCGTCTGCCTGTCTGTCTTTTAGGCAGCTGCAACTAAGCAAGCACTCTGGGGACGGAGATATGCAAACTCCAGACCAAACTGGGAATAGGAGGGGAAGAGAATTTGACATTGAGACAGGACAAATATTATCTTCCTTATGGGAACTGCACTGCAAACTCTCCTTCCAGCAGATGCTGCAGCTCAAAGAAAAAGCTGATCTTTGTTCCTTTACCTTGGAGGTGCTGGAATCCCACAGACAAAACCTGAGCACCAGCACTTCCCAGCCCTTCACTGACATCCCAAGTGAGTTCTCATCTGACACCAGTAAATCCATTCACGCCAGATGGTTTTCAAATATGTATCAGCAAATATTTAAGGGGCATTATTTCTTTTTAGGCACAGTGGCTCTCTACTACTTAAAGAAATGTCCATTAGTGAAGGGATAAGAGATGAACTGAGCAGGAGTCAAAGAAGTGTGTGATTTGTTCTGACAACTCACTTCGTAAATCAGCTCAAAATTTTTACAGAGGAAATGATTCTTTATCACGCTGAAATGCATCCAAGGAAAGCTTGATTCCATCCTCCAGCCCCAGGTGCCGGAGCCCATCACTCCAGGTTCCGCAATGCTGACCAGTGCCAGCAGCATACCTGGCTCTGTACTCCTCTGACACCCACAAGTCCTGTTTTGTACCAGGGTCCTTGCTGTGGCAAAGTCTGGAAGATATTTTTTAAACCTGCCTTCCTCTGAGCAAAGCTACACAAAATGACTACCTGGCTGCTGAGAGGAAGAGCACATTGGTGATCCTTAATAATGCTGTGTTTGGGAGAATATTGTTATATTATTTGTCAGGGAACTGACTGGTACTGACAGCACTCTGGTTTTTCAAGTCTGAATCTGGGAGGGGCTGAGGATATGCAGTAGGAGGAAACAAGTGCCTCAGAGTGGAAAAGGCATGTGAACTGTCAACTGCCATGCTGTCAAGTGATTAATGAAGACCATCCAGGGTTTGTCTGGATTACCGCTGCTGAGCTGTGCCTCCACACACCATCCTGGGCTGAGTTGCCCCGTGCTCCTGGGTACTGTGAGAGCAGAGCAGAGACTGTCCTAATGCAATACTTAGCAGGGATACTCCATGCCCTCCCACGGGGCCCAGAGTGGCCACTTACCTCCAGTCACTGTCAGCACAGCAGCTCACTAAGGTTGGGTAAAAGTCCATCTGTAATAACCCGTCTTCATTGGAGAAGACCCAGAGCCCCTCCTACACAGCATCTGTGGGGAAAAAAATAGATTCAATTGCATTGGTCTCTGAGGATAAGTCCTCAGAATAAAGCCTGGGCCTGCTTAACTTAGCAGGCATTAATTCTGACAAGAGTGCAGGGTTCATCAGTCAAGCTAATTTGTTGAACATTACCCTGCTGTTGCTTATCTGGGATAATCTTTCCTGCTGGGAGGGCAGCAGCAGGCTCGCTCACTTCGTACCCCTCTGCACGAGTTAACTTTATCTCCCAGCCACTGCTTCGAAGTTTCTGTTAAAAAGCAGCCACAAAGAGGAAAAAAAGTATATTGGGGCCCTTTTTGTTTCTATTCCACAACACGCCAAGGAAGGCTTTTGTTGCCTGTGCTCAAACTGTTTGGTTCCATCAGCAGAACCAGCTTGCATCAAGGTGGGTGAAGCAGAGGGGTTGGGAGCAAAGTGGTTGTGAATCTTGTTTTTGATACCTCTGATTTTATTTTCCCAACGTGCACTTGGGAGAAGAAGTTGCACGGGAGATGTCTCTATGTTTTCCACTGGGAGCTGAGAAAGCTTTTACTCATTGATTCACTTGTGAAGTCCTCTAGCAAAAAATGCCGGAAGCCTTTCAAAAAACACAGAACGTGCCATATTAAAAGAATCCAAAAATAACTTTCCCTTGACAAAGCCTTCAACAAAGGCAGAGTAAATTATGAGAGCAGACTGATTTAACAGGGCACCATTCATGGCAACAGAGTAAGGGAAGGGCTGAAGGACCATGCGTTCGCTGAAGCATATGGTTACCAATTTGCTGGACATATGTTGTAATTCCCCACAGAGCACAGGAGGGCTTTTGGATTAAAGGGTGTAAATCATTGGTTATCAACATAGAATTAAGTTCTATTATAAATGTACAGAGTCTAAATATATACCTTTTCCTCCCTGGAGATCTCTTCCCTTAGCCGTACTCAAAACCCACAAATCACAATGTACATTGCTTTAAAGAAAGAAAATGAAAATAACTGCTCACACAGAAATTTTTCTCCTTTGCTGCTCACTTTTGATGTGTGTGGGGAGGGGAAGAAAATGGGAATGGGGGGAGAGGAAGAAGAAAGATAGGAAAGTGTCTTGGGATGTTTTATCCCATAATTTCCACTGGGAGCCATTGATCACAGATGTGCTTTTACAGCACAGCAGCACCTAATTATTTTTCAGGACTGTTGTAATACATGTTTAGGAATCTCTGAATAATAGAACCATATGGTAACATTGTCAGAAGGAGAAAATAGGAACCCAGTAGGCAGGGGGAGGGAGAACACATTAAAAAGAGCTGGCTGTAAATAGAAAACAATTTGTCAAACAAAGAATGAGGAAAGGGCAGGAATGTGATTTCTTTTAAGATAAAAATTTTCTTCACGTTCTTCAGAAAATATTCCAAGAATCTAATTCTTTGTTTCTCAGCCTTTTTGCTAGAGTCGTTCCCAGAACATCTGTCCTGTGAGACTGAATACAGTGCTACTGCAAAAGTTTTGGAGGATGAAGGAGCTTGACATCAGTGCCAGAGATGTGGCCATGAAAAGCACAGGGAGCACTGGACGTGCCAATGGTTACATGAGGGTAGAAAACACCTCTGGAGCAGCCTGCACCCTCAGAAGCACATCCATACAGGAACCTGGTACCACTCTTACAGAGGCCTTCAGCAACACCAACATTCATGTTGCAGTTGCCAGTTTCAACTCTGAAACCTTTTCTTTGCCTGTGGCTGCAGGAAGGCCCTTCTCTGCCATGATGCTGTACAGGAGATCCAGGTGTCTCCAGTTTTGTAACCATATTAGTGCAGACTTGAAGCTGGTTTCCTGAAGAAGATAAGTCAGGACCCACTGAAAGAGCTCCTTTTATGCCTAAGAACTTCCTCTCATGCTTGGAAAATCTCATGGAGGTGTGCATATAACTCTCAACATATACAGAAGGGTATAATTTCATATGCCCATGACGGTGCCAGCTCTGTTTTGTGCTGCAATGATGGTTCACTGGGAACCTATGACCTTCTGCTCCGCAGTTCCAGATAGACTACAAGATATCCCAAACATTCAAAATTTTCTTCTCATAAAGAAGAATGCCCAAGAAAAAAGCACATTTGGTAGCAAGTAGAATCATTACCAAGGCTGAGCTCCATTTCTCTGCCAGTAGAGTTATCCTTATCACAAAGTGGGCAGGTCAGAGCTTAGCTTCAAAGGTAGCCTGGGCCCTAATCTGCCTATCCAGGTGGATGAGAGAATACACACTACGAGTGTGTGAGCATTGGCATAAAGGTTCTTTGTCTCAGCAGCTAAAGGATTTAGGGACATTTCCAGGATAAACCTACAACACAGTACCAAGCACAGGGGAGTCACACACATGCAAGAGGCTTTTTATTTTTTTAACCACTCTGTTTGGGGTTAAGTGACTCCACATGGTACACATGCACATGGGCATTGTGTTGTAGGAAATATACCCAGCTGAAATCAAAGCATCAGAAGGTGACTGGGGCTGCACACAGCAGTGGAAAGAGCCTCTCCTGAACAAATGGATACCACTACGGTGATCACAACAGGCCCAGCATGAGACTGGGGCAGTGGAAATTGTGCAAAGTGCTCTTTATTCATTATCCATTACTGAAGCTGTGTTCTTGATTGTGTCTTTCAAAAGCACATCAGGGCCACTTCTTCCTAGTCCTCAGCAAGATGCAATTTCATCTCTCCTCCTGGAGAGCACATTTTAATCAACCTGCAAAGGACCAACACATTTAATTGGCCCAATGAGCTAATTTTAAATTTTCATTCCTGACTTCATATTCACTTCAAATACACTTTATGAATAAGCAATATAAATACTGTTAATTTTAGGCTCACATTTTTCCAAGGGGACCAAAGATCCTCATTGCGGCTATGATATTCTGTATATGGAAACAACTGAAGTCACAAATGAGAACAGTTAATCATCTGCTTAAAGCACCAGCTTGCTGGACCTCCCTCCAGAGGTCATTCATTGCAGCCACAGCTGATTGCAGGAACAAAATTGGAAACTGCTTCCCACACACAGCTCCGTAACGTCACTGAAGCAATAGAAAGGAGAAGGAAATATGAGACCTGCATTCCTCCCTCACCTTAAAGAACAAACAAACACACAAACAAGGACCACAAAGACAACAATGAAAAGCCAAGAGGACTAAAGGACAGCTTCTGACAAAACCAAAAGTGATTGCTCAGTCTATTCAAAAATAACTACAGATGACATTAAGATACGCTGCCATCATCTTTTGCTTAAATAAGTAAGCTTCAAAGGAATAATAACGAGCTCTTAACACTTATTTCTTTTGTTTTCCTGTAGCTAGCTGTAAAGTAGCTTGTCTGGGCACAGCTAATTATCTTCCTACACTCCAGGCTCATCTATTCTGCTAAGAATCAGCTTACAACTGGTAATTAAAGCAATGTAACATTTTGCATAGACCTGTCTTAATCTTGGCCCACATTACACTGACCCTCTGCACTGCCTCAGGTGCTGGCTTAGAGAGGTACTGACCATGACATAGCTAGCCCTAAACTCAAGTGTTTCTACTTGTCAGTACTCAGACCTATTACCCTTCCAAGTACTTTCTAGTTTGACATTATCTTTCTAGTTTTGCATACTATTGCCAGATTCACCTCCTGGTCCCTTTTACCTCTCTTCAGCAATTACCATTTGCTCTTTCTTACACTATGACTTCTGGATTATTCTCTTCTTAGATTTAGAGCTTCAACATTGTCTTCCTCTCAGGTATTTCACCCAAGTCATATTTGCATTGCCTTCTGTCAACACAGGCTGCCACAAAACCTCTCCTATCTCATCAGCTGTTTGCATTGATGCTCAGGATAGAAGAAGACCATTTAAAATTTCCAGCTGAGCACCAGAAGAGCCAGGCACACTGCTCAGGGGCCAACATATTGCACAGGAAATACATTCCCTATAGACACACTTAGATGATAGACTGGAAGTTGCAGGCAACCAAACTCTGTTTTCTTAGTGATTCATGGAGGATTTACATCTACAACAGACACTCCACATAACAATAATTACTTGCCTACATCCTTAACAAACCACACTACCGAGAAAGACTTCCCAATTGCATTTCACTTGAAAAAGGTTCAAGTGATTGCTTCTGCTGTGTTTATAAACCTGAGCTAGAGGCACTCCTTTGAGACTGTAAGGAGAGTTTTAGATTTCATAGCTTGTCTCAGCATTGACTTATCGCTTACTCTCTTATGAAGAGTATCACAGTGAGTGCCAAAGATCTTTTCTGCAGAAAATGTCTATATAAGAAGGAGTCACAGCACCACAAGAAATAGCATACATAAATAACATCTTTTTGCTTCAGCCACCATGAGGCAATAATAATAAGAACAAGACTGTAGACTGCAAGTAGAAAAAAATATATCAGGCACTTGGTTTTATTTAAGTTTCTCTATCTGGTTGCAAAGATAGTCCCATTCTCTGAACAGTGGATTGCTTTAAGCTCTGTGGCTGTAACACAGTCACCCTAGATCAAATTTAAGGCTTTCTGTATGGACAGCAGTTAGTCATTGTTAATGATGGTGTGAATTTGAAAACACTAATTTCTTCAGCTCGTGAAGGTGACAATTGATTCAGCCTGTGAAATAGTCTTCATGGTGCTGAAGCTGGGCACTTCTACACACTCCCTTGGGATGCTTGGAGCCCAACTGCCCCTGAACCAAATGTCCAGCACCTATTGCATCCCAGGAAGACAGCCTGAGGCTGAGATCTGAGTAAAGGCCATATAAAAAATCACAGAAGAGAGTCATTTTCAGTCTTCCTTAATGCTAGTGGGTAGGCAACAATGGATTCACAATTCTAACACATCAGCTCTGCTCAGCATCCTTTCATGTTTTCTTTTTTGTCACGCTGTTGACTAACCTGACAGTTTAATACAGCATGAAGCGAGGCAACATGATTGAAGAGCTTGATAACTATTTCACCAAATACTTCATGTTAGAAGTCATCCTGATCCAACTGCTTCCCCTCCCTTCTCCTTTTTATTGAGAAGAGGGTGTGGAGAAATGCGTTGCTCAAAACCGAAAAAGGTCTTGAGAACAATCCATGTGCATCCCAGATTTCAGTCATCTGAAAGCTGGCCATTCTTTTAGAAAGTTTCCAGCAGTGCCACAGACACGAGGGAGAAGGGCAGAGAGAAGCCAGGGCCTTTCCTGCGCTGACAGCATGGGGCCGTCACTCCCCACTGGAGAATCCCCACAGATGACTCACAGATTAGCCTGTATCAATTTCAGTCTTCATTTTCTTTCCTCTCTATTAATCCTTACACAGCTCTCCCCCTAAAACAAAATCAGAGCTGGATCCTCCCCTTTCCTCCTACTCAGTACTTCTAATTACTATTACTATTAAAGCATGATGTCCTAAGAAAACCACTTCATTTGTACTCAGTCATCCACATTTAGGGGCACTGGAAGGAAAATGTTGCTGCTATCCACAGCTTTCAGACATTTTCCCTGCCCCAGGTTATCCAATACCAAGACTCTCCATTTCTTTCTTGTCTCCTTAGGTGTTTTATATCCTGTGATACAAAGAATGCTGGCTGCTATGTGTGCTATGCTATATATGTTTTAAGTTCCTCTTGTTTCCTTAGCAGTAGGTCTCCTGCTGAGGAACTGTCAATCCTTTCAGCCTTAGTGTCACAACTGAAACTGTCTTCTTCAGTCTCACTAACATTCAGGAATGTTGAGAAGAGAGAAACCAGAATACAACGTATTTAGCACTACCACCAAGATGTATTCAAAACTGCAGAAACGTTCACAAACTCATACACCAAATCCTGGCGTTTTTCCCCCAAAATATCATCCTTCCTTTAGCTGGACTTTCTTCATCATCACTGGTTAATTTACTACACTCCTACTCAGTGCTCTTCTGCACACATTTCTGTACCCACATGACTTTAGTTAGTGGTCAGTCTTTCTTATCACCACATCTCTCTGGACTACAACTCTGGGGAGATAAATTGTAGACTAATATCAATTAGTTATTCCTGTGAGCTGCAGCAGTGGGAACATCCCAAAGGTAGGGGTGAAAAGAGAGAGAAGCACTAGTGACATGCAGGCCACAGATGATGGCTGCAGACCCAATTAGAGCAGGCCTGAGATGGGTTTGTGACTTCTCTCACACAGCCCATGGTTTCAGGTTGAGCTCAGTCAAGATTTCAGTCAAACTTACACGTTCTGCTCCAGCCCTGGAGAACTGCTTGGAAATCTGGAAGTGAGAGAAACATCAGCCACTGGAGTCAGGTCAGGAATACAGATTGATGCAGCTAGATGAGGGGACTGATCCAAGAACAGATCTTGTTTCAGAATGGGAAAGCTACAGGGAATCAGCTTTGCTCAGCAGCAGGTGATGTAACGTCTCTGGAAAGTAAGATGGACAGACAGCACTGATGAATCCTCTCTGTCACAAGAACAAGAGCTGGGGATGGAGAACATCACACAAACGTGGGAAAAAGCAGAACAGAGGGAGGAAGGAACAAGCAGACGGGGAGGAGGAGGTGCTGAAAAACGGCAGGGAACAGCTCTTTCTGGGAGAGAGTAGAAAGGATTTTGCATTGAGGAAAGCTGTCACGAGTTATTTTTGTACAGATTTTAAAGTTCACCGAACCCAGCTCTGGAAGTTGCATGTTGTGTTTTTGGCTGGCAATATCAGTGTACCATATGGAGAAGCCTCAGTTTGAGCTTTACAATATTGTTTGGATTTGATACTGACGTATTTTCATTAGCACACCCACCTTGAATTGTATGTTCTTTTCTTTTGATGGATGAAATAAACCCATGAAACAAAGAAATAAGACCTAAAAACAATAAAAGAATTGCAGAAGGAAACCCCTGTATTTTGAATTAAACCTGAAATTCACTGACTTTAGCATCATTGACAGCATTTACTCAATATCGTAGATCCCAGACGAGAGGAAGAGGCAAGAAATACTATTCTACAGTAGATACTATAGATGCTGTTTCTCCATCTGTTTGTCCCATTACTATTGGACTGCTTCCCTGTTTAAGGGATTTGCTGAACTACTGGAGCAAATAGCCTAAAGATAGTGCTAATATTAATTGATATAATAATAACTGTAAGGCAACAGCTCCCACCTCCAAATCACTGGGAAGATCCTTAGTAGAAAATAATCTTGAACGAAAACTTGGAATGGATGAACATATAGAGGCTGAAAGAAGTTAAATATCTGGAGAATGGTATGAACCCGAGTTCTCAAACACAGAATTTGAAATGAATTTCCAGTTTTGTAGGCTTAGCTTTAGAAATCTCTCCTTGCACAGCTTTTGTCTTGTTATGTTTTACTCTCCTGCAGAAATTTTGACAAATTTACTTTGAAAGGTGTAGGGATTTTGTCACTCAGGACACTGATTCCATGCATGCTGATCGGATCAGAATGCCTGGCGTCAGCTCCTGGAGAGCCACAGTGCCTTTCAGGTCAGCCCAGACAACACCTGAATGGAACAAAGAGCAGGAGAAATCAGAGTGGGGCCACAAGTCTTCAGCCACGGGAATCACTGTCAAGAGGAAAGGGCGCCTCACTTTTCAGACGTAGTATGCAGTAAGGATGCCCATAACTAAACAGATCATTGTCAGGGGAAACAGGACACTCCCAAGCACCATCTCTGAGTTGCTGTGAGACAATAGGGGAAGCCTAGAAAGGCCGTCTTCATCCAGGCAGTACTAGCACGTGGGTTTCTGAACTGACTGTATTTAGTAGAACTCTTCAGCCAGCCTCTGTCCCTGTGTGACACTTCTCGCTACAGCCTACATTTTAATAAACTGTACTTTCCTCTGCCAAATACCATCAGCAGCACGAGATTAAGCAGTAGTAAGAGGTCCTCCTACACATCTCTTCCCCCTCCTTGCAGCTTGTGCTGCACTAAACCACATATTTGCATTTCCAGAGACTGCTTGCCTGAAATGTAATTGAAGACATACAGATCATCTGTTTACAGTAACTAATTACAGTAATTTCACTGAGACTTTCATAACAATTTTACTCCTAAACATGTCTATTTTTCATATGCTGTTAAAACACGAGAAAGAAGATGGTGAGAGGATTAGAAAGCTTGCAAAGAGGGAATACTGAAGCAGGAATACATAGGAGAATACTCTGCTTTGGACATAAGAAAAGTGGTACTGAGCAATACACCTGTCTAAGCAGTGTGGGTCACGCTGTGCAAGGGAACCTTATAGCAGTGATCTTGCTCCAGAACCTCTCAAGCATCCCTCTAGCAGCGATGCCCATACTCCCTTCCCTTGGCATTTCCAGCTACTTGTTTATCATTCCACAGGCTACAGAATCAATTCAGTTCCTAGGTAGTATCAGGAGCCACACAACACAAATTCAAACTGCTGCTTGACCTCTTGCCTCTCTGTAGACATTTACTAGAGGGAAAAGCTCAGTCGCATTCAACATTTTCAGGTTTTTCCTGTACGAGTGGGAAAGAGAAACAGCACAGACTCATGTTTATGAGCACTGACTGTCGCAATTAAAAACTGAAACCAAAATCTGGAAAACAATCAAAAAGAAATGCTGCTTTTGATGAGATCACTTACACTGACTATAGCTGACATGACTGATACTCCACCAGCCTGCCTACTTGCTTGCTGCTCAGTTCATGACTCTCTGTGGTGCTTCTGGAAACAATTTTCCACCTCTGCTTGTGCTGGAGTTGGAGCAGTGTGAGAGAGACAAAAAGCTGCTGCTGCACCACCACTGTACAGTCATTTCTATTTGTCAGAGCATCTGTGCAAGATTTACCCAGCTCTGCCATCTCGTAATCTTTAGTCATAATTACCATCACAAGCACCACTGAGCTGGGAAGTCATATCACTTCCATCACAGAGTACACTGAACTGCTGGGTGACCAGACAGTGTTTCCAGTGATACTGCAGGGCATGGAACTTGGGTTTATCAAGCTAAGACTCAGTGCTGTAGCACTCTTAGACCAGTTAAGCTGAACTCTGGTTTACTTTCTCTCATGCTTTCTGCATATCCACCAATCTGTTCTTAGTTTTAAAGGAAACTAAAACTTATCCGCACAAAGAAAAGGTTTTTCTTTTGCTTGTTTTGCTTTGTTTTCCCCCATTAGAAATCATAGCCATGTATGTTAAATCTTGAAAATATAAAGCCATTCTGGGACTCAGATTCTCCTCAAGTTTCACTAAACACTTGCTTCCATCTCCTCATTCAGTTCTCCAACAGAATACCTCATTTTCTGATGAGAGACAGCCCGAGTACCAAACGAATTCAAATATACAAATTACATTCATAAAACTTAGCATTTTGTGTTTAGGTCCGTTAACTGCAATGGCAACTTCATTTCTGGAGGAACACTAGGAATGCCAGTTTCATTCAATAATGGTCGCCATCTCTGAAACCCAGCTCTCTGCAAAGCCCCAGCCCAACGAAGGCAAAAGAAATCTATTTCAGAGGGGCCAATACAATTTTCTATTTGCATTAATGACTGATAAATGGCACCTTCTTCTCACCATGAAGATGAGACAGTGAGACATCTCCATTGTCTTCAGCAGTCAACTATGAAAGGGAAGAAATGGCATAGAACAGCTTGAAGTTCTTAAATGCAGGCCCTAGTAGAAGTCCTATTAGCAGATTACTGTTAGTGAAATTCTTTACCTTCATTACATGAGAAAGAATATAAAAGTGCTGATGAAATTACATAGATTAATAGGATACAGGAAGTACTACTCACCTACTCCAATCCTATTGAAGAAGTCCAGTTCTTTTCACAAAGCCGTTGATCAAGGGGTGACAGCCAGAATACACAGCCAACACTGAACTCGTAAGCATCTTCTGTGGGCATAACTGACTGCCTCAGGATGTGAGATGTACTTACTGACAAGAATTCTGGCAGCTAAAAAACTGCAAAAACTTTCCTCATAAAAGGAAGAATAACCTAACAGGACAGAAAGCGATGACTGATGGATAGATGATGGTTCTGGAGGAAGGATGCTAAATTCTGACACTCAGATTATAAGGATACGGCTTTGCATTTTCTCCTCATGAAGGAACAACAGGTTGTGTTCAGGTGTGATGTAAACACTAAATAGCTAACAAAAGTCTGGAGTTGTCCCACTTATAACTCACCTGAATTGACTCAGGAGAAATTCAGTTCAGCAAGAGGAAAGTAAAGAGGAAACCTGGCTTTATCCCTTCAGCTTGACAGGTTTCAGTTATGTTTTTGAAGTGTTTGTCCTCCTTGTATCTGGCCTGGTCAGAAACAAATGCCAGCTGTCCATTCATCAGCTTGCTTGCTTGGATACCTGAGCATTAGCTTATAACAATGTCACTTTGTGCAAAACACCTTCAAGCTTCAGACATGCAATTTCCACTGCATTCAAGTTCAAGCCATGGTACTTACACCAGATTTCACTCTCAGGTGTGGCATTGCAAAAATAGGGTCAATATACACAATAGGTTAAAACAGGCATTGTTCTGCCAAAATTAGTCCCCAAATTCTCATTTGGTCCTCATTTACTTTAGAGGCTGCTGAGGTGTTAGGAGAGCTTTGGATGCAAATATCATTCTAGCCAGCAGGGCATCACTGTTTATAGACAACAATGCCCATAACAGCCTTGGAAAGCAAGAGGCTGTGAATTGTGTTTTTCTTCAGCTGTGCTTAACCAGTATCACCTACATGTGTTCCAGTTCCCTGATACCTATTTATATGATGTTTATAAAAGTATGTGAGCTGGTTGTAAGCTCTGTTCCCTATCATACTGCAGTTGAAATCATAGATTCTCCTGCAACAAATAAAGGTAGATAAATCCTTAAGATGAGCCAGCATCCTGACAGACAGAACCAGAAAATTGTTCTATTTCTGTAGCATGCCTCTAAAGACAGCACAGCTCCAGTCCACCCAACAGTTCATTAGCAAGATACTACACAAAACAACAGATGCAGGTGTGCAAGGGAAGCAAAGTCATAGCTACACAAAGCATTTTGTAGATTTGAAGATGCTTTTCTAAGCATCTGTAGTATCATTTGCCTCAAAGCCTGTTTAAGCCCTTACATTCAGAGCTCTGTTCAACAGAGCGTTTTAAGCTACACGAGAAAAAAAATAATTACAGCATCATGAATGCTTCTGTAAAGAAAGTTGAGTGAATTCCATGCAAGTGAAAGGAAGCAAAATTGACTGACATCCCCATGAGCTGAATTCTGTTTTACTCACAAGACAGTCCAAGGGCAAACACAAAGCCAGTTTTCCTCCTACACTAAGTATGTTAACCTGAGGAACCTTCCAGGAAAGTCAAGAAAGAATGCATCCATTCATTCATTAATTTATTCATTTTCTGCCCTAAGACAACCAGCTAAAGAGATATGGTTGGGGAGGAAAGATAAGAACTTTGTATGAGGCAGAACACTGCCTATTTACAGCTTTCATAAAGGTCACTATGTGATTTTAGATGATCTTTAAACCAAAATAAAAGCTAAAAGAAACAAACAAAGATAACCAATAGGAGACATTCAAAAATCAGGCTCTCTGTAGCAAGGATGGGATAGACACAGCTATCTATCCTGCCTTTAGATGCTTCCTTCAAGAAAAGAGAAGGGAGTATAGCACAAAAACTTACTGCTGGAATCATATGAACCTTTTCAGTAGCAGGAGTGTTCCACTCTCCAGATACATTAGCAGGAAAGTGATATTTATAGCTCTGTTGAAAACAGAAATAAAGAAAAGCAATGAAGAGACCAGTTGTGTCCCCTACTTTCCTTTCCCTCTTACCTCCTCCTAGCTCTTATACTCTCCAGGAAGAAAGAGTGGACTCCCCTTTGACTTTTCAGAACAGCTGGCCTGCCTCTAACAAATGAGACACCAGAAAAGGAAGGTTAGGAGTGATTAAGCTGCAGATGAGACCCAGCTGACCTCAGGCTGTCCTAAGGCCTCCCCTCTGTTAGAAAAACCCAACAGTTCCCAAGGAACCAAGTGGAAGCCATTTCCTCACTAAAGTTCAGGGAAATGTCTGTTTTTCAAGCAACTGCTAACAGTTCTCATCATGGCTCAAATCCTGCTCTTGTTTTCATTTGAGGAAACCAGGAACAACCCCATCATTACTATCTTTGCTATTACACTGCTGTCAACTGCTTTGCTCTGGCACATGATTTAATGGAGGGTTGTTTAGTCAGGGTAGTATGGTTGGCTCTGTGATCTCTAAGGTATTTTCCAACTTGAGTGATTCTATGAACTGCTGTGAGCCTTACATATGAGAGACTATGATTTTAGGTAGGAATTTTAAAGTAGTTAAAGTAGTTGTCTCCAACTGTATTTTTCATCCCTTTGGAGATGCATCATTAGAAGATATTTAACCAGCCTTAGTTTTCTCTCTTCTAACTTGCTTCTAAATGGAAGCAAGAATTCCACATCATTATAAGAGCTGATGTATTTCAAACCAGATTCACCAAAAACACTCTGATGTTAAATGTTGTGATCAGCTGGGAGAGCTGAGGAACTCTGCACAGCCAAGGAAGTCTGTCAGTGTGAATGTAAATATGGATGGCAAGCTATCCCTGTTGTTATCCCACATTAGCAGTAGTGCAAAATGAGCGCTATGAAAAATGCCAGGGCAAGCAGAGAGATGCTGTGTTTGTTAAGTGCTACAGATGAGAACTAAAACCCATCCGACAGCAAAGTGCTCTGTATTTTCCTTAAGCAACTCAAATAGCAAACACGGAACACTACAGGAACGGTATATTCCTCAAATCATTTCCTAAATGCTGGCCTCATTTAAGACCTGCAGACCAAAAGCTGCAAATGAATGAACAAGTTGGCCTTCGGTGCTCCATGTTTAGTGTCAGAATTGGCAAAGGGTCAGAAATGTTGTCCAACAAACTGCATGACAGCAGATGTTTTTTGTAAGAGCCCTTGAGTTTCTAGGCTGCTCAGAGGAGTTGCTCTTCAAAATGCCTCATCCTGAAGCTCTCTACTTTGTTGTCTCTTCATCAAAGTGGAGTGGAAGTCTCCTAGTAATGATGACTTGGGCATCATTGCATGAAGTCACTGAACTCTATACCTAGCTCTTATTAGAAGTGAGTTCAAAGTGGCAAATGTAGGTCCTCATGCTGCTATAAAATGCCACATAATCAGCTGCAAGAGTTAGGCCCTGTCTCATGTTCCCAGCAGATGTGTGGAAGGACCTGAGAGAGTTAAGAGGTGGTAGTCTTTAGTCCAAGCATGTGCTGCCATAACATGCCATGTAATTGTTATCTAGGAATGACTTAATCTGTGACCTGAAAATCATCCCCCTCCCCAGGAGGGGGAAATATGCTGTCCAATCAAAGGCTGTCACTCACAAACCAAGTGCAATTAGCCAGAGACATGTTGCTAGATAACAACTATAATGAACCCCAAGCAGAGACACACCTTCCCTGGAAGGCTGCTATTTGGGCTTGGAAAACAGTTTCAGAATAAATAAAACAAAAACAGAAGCCATAACATTAGCTGCTGATTTTTCACCTCCTACTCAAACACTCCATGCAGATCCATGCTGGGCTCTGTCAAAAGCAAGTAATTACTCTCAATCAGAGATATTTGGCATGGAGGGAGCGACTCAGTGCATTCCTTGGGGTGGGTGGGTATTTTTATACTAATTCAGATAATGGAACTGCCTTGCTGAGTGGGAGAGGACTACTCATTTCCAAGACTACCTCCCAGCCCCCCTTTCACTCAGTTCCCTGATTTTTAACATACTCCCACTGCTTTATGAGTGGTGCATTACACATAACCAGCTCCTGAGCTGACTGCTTCTGGGTAATAGGAGAGAATTGCTCACATTCCAATGTTGGGTGAGTTGATTTTTTTTTATATATATTTTTTGTATTGCACATAACAACACATATCACACTGCAACACATTCCATTTAATATATATCACAGCAAACCACAATTTTTCCCCCTGTCTCCTCTCCAGTTACACAATTCAGCAAGGTGATGGAGAACGCAGGGAACAGACAAATAAGATTACCCTCTTGCAGCAGAAGGAAGACCCGGCCATCTTGCCCAGCTGCTCCCAGAAGGTACCAAACTAGAGCCCAGTTATCTCAGCCAAAGCCAAGACAGGACAACTGATACCTGACTGCCCACTAGGCTTCCAAACTGATATCCTGGGCTGACAGCTTGTTTGGACATGTACTAACCTCTTCCTATTCGCTTAAGCTGGAATCTGAATTTCTGATCCCTTTCACTTCTTGTTAGATGATATTGTGAGTCAAGGGAGAACCTGTGCTGTCATGCTAAGACCATTCCAGGTACGTTCCTGACATACCATTGGTACAGGCAGCTTATTCCGCAGGACAGCCAAGACTCTTTCCACTTCCATAGTATTAGCAAAATCGCCTCCTAGCATTACTGGGGCTGCACAACTGGCAGCTGAGGATGGCTGTGCCATCCAAGGCAAGATGTTCTCAGGGGCTATTTCTGACAGCGCACTGCAGTATGACAAGCTGCAACACAGCAGAGGCGTTGTAGCACATGTTCCTTGCCAGCATAAAATTGCCCACCACACAACTGTGTAAGAGCAAATAAATCAGAAGCATATCCAAGTTGGAAGGTTCACTATGGGGAAACATTGCCAGCAAACTTCTCCTATGGGATATATTATGTGGTCTTCAAAGCCATTATCTCTAGAAGTAGACAGCTGGAAGACTAAGAGGAGATATATAAGCTTTTGAGATGCTACACTATACAAATCTGTGCTGTTCAACACTTGCTATAATTCCTACCACTGTTTTTTCTACCTGGTTATGAATCACAGTATCTTTCTCTGATACAGTGCATACACCAAGCAGGTAGGGTGCCTGGCCAAAGGAAGCAAATCTTAGCTCTGTGAGATTAATTCTACAATATCAATGATCAGTTACAGTCTTGCTCTTATCATTTCAATCAACACCAAAGAAAGGCAGCACCATCCTACCACTGGAAGTTTATTTAGACTAAGACAGGTGAGTCTTAAGGGCAAGCTGGTATTTGAACTTAATCCAGGATAAAGAAATGACTGCTTTGATTTACCAACTTCAGAGATTTGCTTTTCAGGTAAAAGAGGTTAAACTGAAGGAGGTGCAATTTTTCTAAAGGAAATTTATTAGGAATATTGTGCAGATAAAACCTCAGATTTTCAGAAATAAATACAATTATTTACTACAGAAAAAAGAGAGGAACAGTTATTTCTGAGGTATCATGTCGGAGTGTGCAAGAGCGGGGAAACGGGAGGGAAATAGAATGGTGAAAGATAAAAGGGTTTAAGTTGGGTTTTGCATTAGGAAATAAAAATTACTCACTTCTCTCAAAAGAAGCTATGCTGAGTTTTTCTCTGTTATAGACATTTAGGCTTCCAATCCAGTCAGACCTACATTAGCATCACAACACTGAGTCACTAGGCTGACTGACGCAGACATACAGAGTTCTCCCACTGAAGAACTTCAGCTTTTCTACATGAACAACAGAAATGGGGGAGTTTTACTTTTTTTCTTCTCTTTTTCAATGTTGTGTGTGTGTGGTTTTATTGCTTGTTTTGCTTGCTTGTATTTTTAAACACATTTCTCCTCTTAATAGTATCATCTTTAAAACAGTGTAGTCTATGCGTTATAACTTAGAATCTCAGTTATCTTCTTAGACAACAACCAACCAGGAACCTGAAAACAAATGTTACCATCTGTGAAAGCCTGGTTCATCTGAAGTTTAATGCTTTTTTTCCCCCATACAACTTCCCATGAGTAAAGTAGCAGACTGTCTCACAACAGTGGCCATTGGAAAAGCTGCTGCCCAAGTACTACAATGCCCAGTCAGTGCACATCAGTCTTGTGTATCTTACCATAATGATTAACCAGCCGTTTGTCTCTTAAGTCACTATTAATAAGCAAGGAGTAGCCCTTCGTCATCCTAGCAGATGAGAGCACTTTACCATTAAAGTCACTTGCCCATAAATCTAGAGCTTATCTCAAGCAACTTCTGACGTGCATGCAGAGGAGTGAGAGAGGAACTCGGTGAGCAGCAGGCGGAGTGAGTGCACAGATGCATGCTATGCTCTGGACCAAATGTGCAGATCACACAGAGATTCGGCACAGTTAATGACATCTTCCCTTGCCAGCATTAAGGTTCCATTAAGTGATGAATCATTCTGCCATCTGCAAATAGCGGGTCCTCCCCCATCACTCACCCCACACACGACAAGGAAAAGGAAAGTCTGAAAACAACTTTCAGCTCTTCTCACTTGTGTCTATGAGCTACTTCATTGCCTCCTTTGGTGATATCATTGAATCCTTTCAGTTTTCTCTCAATGGGATTTTACTACCATGTAACATAACACACCAAGACCAGCAGGTTTCAAAACTGCACAAACATCAACATTAAAAATGACAACCAAAACTGAAACCTTTGCAGACAGCCACACAGACAAATAGATGGTTTCATGTTCATTGCCATTAAGCAAAGCAGCATTCATTTCAGAGCCCAAACTGCATATGAAATATTACAAGAGATAGTTAAATTGGGAGGCTAGCAAATGAAACTGAGCCTAGCTACTTGATAAGCTCCTAATCATGTTGCAACTTCCAGAGACCATGGAAACCCAGCAGGTCAGCTTGCAAAGAAGCAGCTTCATTTGCAGGTCAGTGCCTGCCACATAAGCTGTACTTGGTGTGTGGAGCTCCAAGGCAGTATCAAAGTATAGACAAACAGGGAGCTTTTGCCACCTGTCTCCACAGCTGCCTGTTGATAAACATGTGCCAGGAACCTCTTGTCTTCCTTGTTCCAAGCAGGCCAATGACTCAGTCATCGGGATGGCCAAAACCAGGACCGTTATACAGCAGTGAATTACTGCTTAAAAGCTGCAGTGAATGTGGTTCCACAGGAACTTCCTTAGTAGCTGTCCACATTCCACGTCATTCCCATCAGGGAGCTGGCATGGCTGCTGGACACCCACAGTGGCAACCAGAATGGTTAACTGATCCAGCAGCAAGAAAACAAAGCAGGTTAACTTTTGCTGTGCTAGCAGCGTGGGGAAACTGGCATGGAAGCTTGTTAAGATGACTTCAGCAGCACTGCCTTAAAAAGCAAAACCACAGCCAAATGATTTGTTTTAACAAGTTCCTTTTTTTGTTTCAAGCTAGTTTTGAAAGCTGCAATTTAAACTCCATGTTAGATACTATATCCTCTTTTCTTTTTCAGATCAAAATGAGGCCACGGATGGTCTTCAGATTACTTTAAGGGAAAAGAAAAAAAAAAAAAAAGAGAAAAGCATTTCAGACAGTCTAACAGGTTTTCACTACTGAATTCAGACTTAAAAACAACAGCCCACAGCAATCTCTTTTCCCTTGAGTTATCTAAAACCTAAGGCTGCGATCGCTCTACTCTTAGTCAAGAATGAGGGGTTTGGAGCCACTAAGAAAACACCTTCTCACCATGGTCATTCAAGCTCCAACTTCCATCAAGATAAATAAAAGAGGAGTGTCACAGTGTTCAGCACCTACTGATCCAGTCATCCCTCCTACATCCCACATTCAGGTAAAATAAGAATTGAAATAGGAGAGTGGGGCTCATGTTGCCATTATCGATTTCAAGGGCCTCATGCTGAACTGAACATGACACATACAAATGTGTTGGCTTCCTTGAGCACCCAGAAGATCATTTCTAGCTCAAGAATGACTTTATCAGATTTGGTGTTTGTGAAACTTACTTGGTTTTTCTGTATAGAAAAATATCCAAAGAGACAACAAATTGTACATACTATTCAGTTAATGTGCAAATTTATCCACCTGTCATTATGGCATGAAGGTTCTCTTCTTCACTTTGCATCATAAAGCTCACATTTGCTTTGCTTTGGTTTTGGCTTTAAGCAGAGCATCATTAAGTGCTGTGCCAAGAATACAGATTAAAACACCATTTTAACTTGTGAGTTTTTTAAAAAAACAAATATTTGGGTGGCAGCTTTAAGTTGATTATAAATTAACACCTTCAGCAACTTTAAAATCAAAGAGGTAAACCAATGTCACCCTGTGAGATGAAAACAATTTCCAGTTCATTGAGTAGTTGGATATACCACCATCCAACAAAGCGCTAGAAGACACACACATTGTCGCATGTCTTGTATTCATTGTCTAAAGCAGTAATTACAAAACAATTATTCAGAAGTACTACGCACTTACTGGCTTAAGTTATTCTGGTTCTTCCACTACTGTCAAGTGAGAGGGCAATGCAGTGGCAGTCCCCTGCATGTCCACAGCAGGTGGAATGATGACTTTGCTCTCTCTGACTGAAAGCTCCCAAGAACCAGCAGGGCCACAGTGAGCTGTGCTCAGAGAGAAGCAACAAACTGAAACTTTATTGAACTCACCAGGAAATTGAGGTTTCCTCCCCCTTCTCTCCTTTTTTTTTCCTTTCCCGTTTTTCTAGGATTCCACAAATAATGTATTAGTACCATATTTAGTGATTTTAGTTCCTTTTCTTCTCTATTTCATGGTCAAGAGATTTGTTCTGTTTTATTCCTAGCTGTCAACATTCAAATTTCAAGTGTGCTATTTAAGAACAGTTTGTCAAGCAACTTGGATGACGCTGTCTCCACTGTCTGATGGAATGAGCGCTGCATTTTATGGTAGTCATCTCTGTAGAAGCATCCGTGTCATTCGCATGCCATTGACATCAGCTCTTCATACAATTTCTTCCTTGCCTTCCCTGCCATGTCCTCAATTACCTACAGCTTCTCTGCCCTCTTTTCCTGTCAAAAATGGTTTCCTCCCCATAGTCATAACAGCAGATGTAGGAGTTGGGGCAGAACTGAATGAACATCACTCTATTCTCTCTGCATGTCAGTACTTTCCCCAAGTCACTATTTTGTTAACTGCACAGCAGTTAAGCTAATGCCTCAGTATTAGACTCATGGGATATTAGTTACATAGGGGGAAGAGGATATGAGTACCAGCAGGAAACATTAATATGGCATGTTTAAAGCAAGTCTTTCTGTTCTTTTGCATCAGGTATGTGTTAGTAATCAAACAAGATTTCTTACTTAGGAAGAAAAAGAACTGGAAAAACCCCACATTTTCAAGTAACTGTAAAAAAACACTGTGGTGAGCAAATAAACTACTTTGTAAGCATTCATGGCAGCTCTCCTTCTGGGAAAGTTTTATTTTTCTCTTCATGATTTATCCACAAGTCAAACCTCCACACGCTCCCCACCCTCCAGTGGCTGTCAGCTCACATGGAGTTTTGAGACGTGACTGTCACTGATGCATTTCATGAGGAGGCTTTATAATGTCACCTTAATTTTCCACTCTGACCAACTCTCTCCCCCTTAGACTTCCCACAGAGTGAGAATCTGTAAGAAACAAAAGAGGAGTCAGTCACCTAACTTCATATTTCAAGTGAGTGGCTGCAGCCTGAGCTGAATCAGAACCTTTGAAATTGAGTCATTTTGTCTAGTTCACTCTAATGCGATAAGCTAGATGGGATAGAAATTCTATATATTATTAACAAGGAATTATTTCAAAACATGGAGTTAAGATAAAAGCAGAGTCCAGGGAGGGCTAATCTGTGCCTGGCAGCCCACACTCTAATCACATGCCGATTACTTTGTTAGTCATCTCTTCATCAGTGCTCTCAACCCACTCCTGCTCCTTCTGCAGTAAACTTTAATTAACCAAAGAAACGCTGGACTTACTCACTGAGAATGGGAAAGCAGAAAAATGGAGGCGCTGGATGCATTTCATCAGAGGTGAGAGCGAATTGGTGTGGAGGTAAAGTTAACTTTTCAAAGCAAGCCAGCAGGAATGTCCTTAAGTGAGTGAAACAATTCCAAACTGATGATTTTTGTGGCATTTTGTGTGCTCTCACATTTCCTCCCCTGGCACGCCTGGTAGGACAGCAGTTGGTCTTTTACAATAAATTAAATTGACCAAAAACAACAACAACAAAAAAAGCAAATAGTGCAAAACATGAGTCACCTGCACAGAGAGTTCAATAAAATCACTGTTCTTCATCTGCCATGCATTATCCCTGTTCTGATGGGACAATTGCTAGTTAAATGACAAAAACAAGCAAGTCACATAATAACAATGTTTGTACTTTAGGGTGAGCCTTCAGTTCTTTCTAATTTTAGTGAGCTAGCACCACCCCTGCATGTCATGCTGATTACAACAGCAACAGCATCTGTCATGCCACCAGCAAGTAACATCTGAGGTGTTATGGTTTTGTTATGCTCTAAGGGGTAACAATCAACCGTTGATGGAAAAGAAACCACTTCAGGAGAGCATGAGCCTGCTGTACAACTAGTTGAACAAGTTGCTATCGCTTGACAAAGAGAATCTGTGATGGCAAGAAGGTTTTATCCTCCTGGATCTCCATCCTTTCATTAGCACTGGCTTTCTTCTTCATGACATGAGCCAGGCGGCACGAGGCCTGGAAGATGAATAAAGGGAAATAAGGTTCTGACTCTTCAGCATTTCCATATCAGTTCTGGAGCACTTCGCCTGAAGATCCTACTGGGTTATTTTAGCTACTAGGTTAGCACTGGAGAAACAGATCAGCAGGTCACAGGCTCTACTATGTTTTACAACAGCAGCTATTACTTTGTGCCACATAAAGAGCAGTGCTTTGGACTAAAGCTGCCTGTTAGCCTTGCATGCTCGTGTGATATTCTGCATGGTGTCCTGCATCAAGCATAAACCTGGAACATATGTATAATTTGCTGTACCGCAGTGGAAAGAAGATTGGGTGTGCAATAACTCAATGAACACTGGGCAACAAAAGGATTGTACTTCTGTACATCTTAGGTTGTTAGGCAGATCTGTCACTTCCATGGCCTCGCTGTCTTTGTGTTCTCCTAAACTTTATGTTATTTGATCAGTGTCTCTCACAGCTCTCCTTTTTTCCCCAGTTCTCACCATAACTGACACATTGCCCTTCCTCAGCACCCTGCCACATCACTCCTCTCTCCCTTTCTCCAGCTCATGATGTGATGTACGTCTTCGTGCTTCAGTCCTTTCCTTCAGTCACAGCAGACCAAGATCAGCTACACAGGGATCCTGCTTTTGACAGTGACCTCTGGCAGATATACGAGAACGACAGTAACATTCAGTGTCTTTTTCCTCCACTTATAGAGCTACTTCTTCTGTCCCTCATCTTGCTGTCAGTGGGCACATGCTCTCATGACTAATCGTTTGAGGACACAAAACAACCTAATAAGCAGGTCTGTGAGGAATGAAAGTAAAGCTCTATAAGAACTCACCATCTGGACAGTGTTCAGTACAGAGCTGTCACTCAGTGCTACATTCATATGCCAAATCAGATCCGTCACTGGGAAGCATAGGCCATATTCACAGCTGAAGCAATGCATTTCTCAAATAATTCATCTCCATTTTTACACACCCTTATCTCAGGCAGAGCTGTAGAAGCAGCGTCCCTGATCTGGCACTTCAGATGTTACTGCTGCACACCAAAACAGCAAAAGAAGCACCAACGATAATGAACTCTTGCTCCTCCTAAGCACAGTGCAAAAGGCAGCAGATTCTTACCATTAGAGGCTCATGTTCTCTCTCAGGCAATTTCAGTTCTGCTTTGCAAACTGCTATCTCCCTCCCCTAATCAAAAAACACAGCAGTAGGTGCACTCAGCCACTTCTGTATTTCACAGACTAGAAAGAGAATGCCTGTTGTTTTGGCACAGGAAGGACATGCAGGCAGCCACTCATGGATCTGCTGACCTGGCACAACAATCAGCTGTAAAGCAGAACTATTTTGCCATGCAACTCATTGTTAACAGTTAATTGTGAACACTGTAGAAAAGGCTACAGGATTTGGAGAGAGCTGGGAAGCAAAGTGTTATCTAGAGTGTTGCCCAGTGAACAGCCACAGAGAAAGATAGCTGAGACTGCTTAGCTAGATGGAGGAGACAGAGAAACTAGCACCATGCAACAGTCTACCACCAAGCACAAGAGAGCATCACCATAGAACTGAGTCCCAGAGCCTCTCTCATGACCAATATAAAAGGAAATAAAAATTACACAAACAATAGAGGTGTAGTAAATCATGATCTGAAGTCCCTGACTGAAGAGAAGTGAATTTAGAGCTGAAGAAGCCCATGTTTTTATGAGTGCTTCCTTTGATTTCTGACATAAAGATGTGCAAGTCACATGGTTCAATACAAGCGTGCAAATCAAACATGAATCAAATCAAATTCAACACTGAATTTCAGAAAATTCACGTACTGATGTAAAACCTTTCCAAATGTAAAGAACTGCTGTTTTGTTGTCAGTTACGTTGTGTTCTGATCCCCTCTTTGATTTAGGGTTTTCAGTTCAGATAAAGGTATGTCTTATGGTCTGATTAACACACCAAGAGGTCTCCTCTCCTTTGGATTGCACACAAGAGGCATCATAATTAAATAATTACTCACACATAGAAAGAACAGACTCCACATGCCTTCTGTCATGATGTGTTACAGTCCGTAAGCCAAAATCACTGATAAACGTTCTATCTAGCACGCCCACCATAGCAGAAACTGAGGAATACCTATGAGCCTTCTCCATTCTCTTTCATGCACCCACATGCCCTGATAGGAGTTCCAGAATAACACAACCAATCAGACCAACAACAAAAGAAGTTTTAACTAAGTTTCACAACCTATTAACTATAAATAAATATCATGCTTCACTATGCCAGCTTGACCATCACAATCCACTTCCTTTCAGCTCAGTAGGACCCTTGAATCCATTCAGATACCAAATTCCTACCAGGAGCTGTAATTTGCCTTGTCACACAGCTGGAACCCTTCTTAGGATATTAAAATCAACAACAAAAAGAAATCCCAAATATATGCCTCTCAATAGCATTCTCTTGATTACCTAATTTATATTTAAAATTAACAATAATAATGCAAAAACACCCAGCAGCCTAATTATCAGCTGCTTTTCATTTGTACTGCCATTAATTTCACAGCTGCTTTGCAAAGTGACAGGCTGCTGCATGAGGACTGCCTTTCCTTCAAACCCCTTCCATTTATTTCACAGAGAATGACGCCACAAAGAACTGAAATGCCTGCTTGGTATTTGGCAGATGCCACTCTCATGACACACTATTCAAACAGCAAACTGCAAGAATGACATGATGTTCTAAACAGAAAAGACATTTGCACTTGAGCTAGAAAAAGTGTTAATTTCCACATATCCCCTCATCTGCTCGCTATCCAAAGCAATTCTACTTTGAGCCATGTGTTTCAGCTTACCTATCCTATAACAAACCATGGCTGAAAAGAGGAATGCTGTGAATGCAGCAACTGCTGTTGAGTGGTGGAGGCAGAAGAATAAGCAAGCAAGATGTCGGCATGGCAGGCAGACTCATGGCAGGACATTGAGGCTTTGAAGTACTGTCTTCCAAAACTGATCCAGCTGGAACCCTCTCTTGGCAGGGCTACCTCTGAAGGAAGAAAGAACCTGAAATTACTTTTTTTTTTCTTTTTGGCTTTTGAACACACTAAACTGACTAAATACATGTCAACTTTATGCAACATGATGTTTCAGCTTCTTCAAAATATATTTTCTGACATATTTCTAATTTGCCAGGGCATTTCTCTGCCAAGCACGTGGGCACCTAAATGATGGAACACAAACCTACACCAAGAACAAGTCTGTACCATCTCAGCTAAGAACATGAATAGTGCTGCTAGGCAGAGCCAGGCTGATTGCAGACTGGACAGTGAAACGAAATGCAGACAGATCTATTATACCCATTAGTTACATAGGAATAGCCTCACTATAACACAACTTGCCCTTGCTTTGGCCTTTGGGCTACTGCTCATAAATATCGTTTGTTGAAAGCAATGCCATTTTCAAGCATGGATTCCTGTCCACTATGAAGCAGGCTAGGACCTGCATACTGGTTTCATGTCTAGCAAGAACTTCCTCTGTAAAACTGTACCTGTATCAGCTGGAACAATCCAAGGATAAGCCACTTCTTCATAATCAACAGACAACCTGAGGCATTTAATTCTCCAGGGTCAACTAATCAAAATCAGCTGTTTGCACTCCACCCAAAAGCTTGATTCAGTGCCTCCAAGTAATTACATTTTCACAGCAGCCAAACTTATCACCATATAAAAATAAGTAATTTCTATTCATTCACACTACCCGTAGATAAAGAACCAAGATAATATAGAACATACTGTTTTTAAAGCAGCCATCAAGGGCCAAACCCAGCCCTTGGACCAAGCTGATGCTTGTCTGCTCCTGAAGTAGATCAGCAGGAAAATGAGATAATTTGGCCCCTATTAAGATTAAAAGTTCTCTTGAACAGATTCCTCAAAGTCACACTGACAGGACAGAGAATGAAACAAGCAACAGTGTTCCAAGCTACAAGCTAATATGTTCCATTTCTGAAGAAATTAGCTGTGTTTAAAGGAGAAAGAATTAATGTGAAGAAAAGGTAATAATCCTTGTGTAAATTCCACATGGACTAAAAGATGCTGTGTTTGCACACACAGATCTTGGGACTCAGGCAGTTTATGAATCTTAAATAGCCCCACAGTAGAAGATGTAGCCTTAAATACTAACTGGGAGTGAATGCCACAACCTGGACCAAAAGGAGGGAGGAAGGGAACTCACATCTGCAATTCTGGGGGTTGGCAGCCAAAAAGCCAAGGGAAAAGTTGAAGCTATTCTTTTTTTTTCTGAAATTTTTGGACTAATTCATTTTTGTTTTGCTGTTAAATTAACCTTCAAGACCAACTGAAGAGCTGAAATAAAAAATGTAAGGAAAAGTGTAATAAACCTAATATCCTTGTAGAAATCTGTGATAGGATCTGCTTGATTTGGTTCATGTTTTAAAACAAATCAGAGGGCAAGTTTGGATCCATCCGAGGTTCTGCATTTTATTTTTAATCATGCAATAACCAAACTCTAACTAATGTGCTTATTTGAAGTTCTGTTACCAAGTCCATCCAAAAAGACAACTTGTTTTGTCATCCCTTCAGCCACCACAAACAACTTACTGATGATACGAGCCTGATAAATTACAACTGCTTTCATCATCATACAGCTCACAGATGACAAAGTAAGCCAAAATGTGCTTTTCCAAATTAATTTGGAGTCAATCACTTTTCAGAGTGTGAAGATTTTGAAGGGAGAAACAGCAAGAATTAGGAGGGAACACATGAACTGCAGGCAGAGCACACGTTTACTATAAACGATGCTCCCCTCCCTTGGCTATAAAGATTTGAGTGGTTTATTTTTTGAAGGGGAAAGGAACAGATGCCAAAATTAGATTCAGTGATTCTGTTTATTACAGAAAACACGAGGTTTTCATTTATTAGCTTATAATTAGGAGCCCTGGGACCTTTCCTGATAATATGCTTCGCTAGCTGAGTAACAGCATGCGTAGGATTAGTCATGTCTATAGAAGTGTCCCAAAGTTCCATTTCCATTGGCGTATTTACCTGATAGACACTCATTTTTTCCTTTGAGTTGTAGCTTTCTGAAGTTGTGTGCTTCAGAACCTTCTGCGTCACCTGCCTATGGCTCAGCCCATGCTGTGCCACACACACACACCATCCAGCAGCACTGGGGGAACGAGAGGGTCAGGCTGTGACAGCAGGCAAGAAGGAAGGACGCGGCAGGGAAGAACAGAGGGCTCACAGCTCACACATCAACATATGTTATGTGGGCCACAAGAGAGCAGAGCATGCGTCAGGCTGCCTCGATACTATTTTAAGCATCAATGGGTAAAATAAATTACTTAGCTGAGCAACCAAGCACCCTCGTTTCGTTATACGCTCCAGCTGAGGAGTCTGAATGTATGGCGTAAGTCACGCGCCTGCCGCCCTCTATTTTGTGATATTTCCAGTCTGCAGATGTGCAGCAATGGTAAGATACAGGTGACCAAAAAACCAACACAAAAACAGTGACAAAATCAAACCTCAATCAATTCCTGAGGCCCCCGTGCTTTAAGTTACCATCTTTGTGTAAATCCTAGCAAAACCCATCTCTCCCACCAGAGGTGCCAGTAACTGCCCATATCAAAACACTGAATGAACACCAAGTGAGCTTATCTTTACTAACTCCCCTCCCAAGCCTGAACCAAATCTGAATATGGGTGCACAAACAAGTTAGCTGCGTGTCCTCTTGTTTTTAGAGGCTTGCATGAATCAGAAGACCAGTCCTAACAGAAGAAGCAACAGCACAAAACTATTAACTT
This sequence comes from Coturnix japonica, assembly GCF_054131305.1. Taxonomy (NCBI): domain Eukaryota; kingdom Metazoa; phylum Chordata; class Aves; order Galliformes; family Phasianidae; genus Coturnix; species Coturnix japonica. The sequence continues at coordinate 24,653,798 of NC_140670.1, read as the reverse complement.
TAAGGTACCCAACTCTTCTGCACCATGCATAACTTTACATACACCCCAAACATGGCACTAAGACACAGGCCCCTTCCACTGGGGCCCACATCCTCATGCTACCTGTGGGCTGCTTTCTCCATGGGCAGTTCACTGTCTGCCCAAGGGACATCTCAGTCCTTTGTCTCCAACCAGATGAACTTCTAACACAGCTGAAGTTAACTCTCATGGAAGCCCATTGTAATGGAAAAGAAGGAACAGAGGAAATCACGCAGTAAAAACTACTTAAGAATGCATTTAACAAGCATGTCATTACATGAACGACCCCAAAATAAAACTATAACCTTTATTACATTTTTTTATACACAAAAGCAAAAAAGCAGTGAGGCAAAGATAGCTAAGCCCAAGCGATGGCACTTAGCTGCTCTACTGTTTGCAGCTTCAAAACCAAATCCAACAGGAGGAAGATTAGCCTAATGAAAACAAACAACTCCACAGAGCTGCTCTGTTCTTCTTGTGATGCAAACACGCATTTAACTTAGTTCAGTTTGTCCCAGCCCTATGCACCATACACTGATTCAAAGTTACATTTCTTCCTGCAGCAGAACTCAAATTGTTAACCCCCATCTGCAGGTTAAACCACCCCTAATTTCCTTCCGTCTATTATTTCATATTCTCCTTCCTCTCTTCCTGTTTCTACTTTAAGGATATTGACATGTCAATAATTGGTCTTATTATACACACATAGTGTTTTAATACCACGCAAATGGAAATATACTGTCTGGAAGCCTGACTACCTCCAAAGGAGAAGCGAATCAATAGCTACTGAGCACTCTATACCAAAAACACCTGTATTATTAATACAGCTGATGGTAGTAGTCCACAGAGACTCGTAGAGTTTCAAAAACAATACTGTTTCCCCGATCAGATCTGTTCAGAAGCTCCAAAGAAATCCAGACGGAGTATTTCCCGAGAGCTTTCACTAAATAAATAAAAAAGGAAGGATTCGTATGGCTGATCTAATATTTCAACCACTCCGAACCATGGCTTCTGACAACCGCTCCCTCAAGGTTAGCCTTAAAATTATATCACAGCTTAATTTGATCATGCTTTACATTAGTCTGAAACCATGTCTATATTTTATTGAGCTCTGATTCTGTTACTGGTTTTACATATTAGCCAGATTAAATTTTTAAGATGGTTTCGTGGTTTGAAAAGCATCATCATCTACTGGTGGGCAGTTTTTAGTACAGCAGGAAATGGAATTAGGAAAGATCTCCTGACTTAATTGAAGACGCCACTAAAAGCATTTGTCAGCTGCGAACACGCTGCTGTCTCATCTCAGCAGTGACCCGGGGCAGTGCTGAGCACACAAGCTACTCTCCAAGCACAGAGCAGCTCTGCTCTGTCTCCCACTACTGTTGTCAAAATCATTTCAGAACGTGCCGTAATTTGGTAATGATAACGATGCTGAGCCTGCTCTCTAACTCCAAAAGAAACACGGACTCTGGGAAGAAAAACAAGTCTCTGACTTCTCTACTTTGGCAATGTAAAACCCAGAAGTGATTTAAAACTTGAAACCCAGAAATGATTTAAAAAGAAATTTACTATGAAACATCAACTAAGGATACTGAAATAAATATTTACCATACTCACTATTCTGGTTCACCTGGTTTCTTCATTATATTAGAACAAAAGGGAAATTGTGAATGCTCAAAATCTAGAAATATTAACGTTATGTGTGTCAGGGACGTCAGCCGGCTTGGAGATACCTCCAGAAAGAGGCAAAAGGCAAAAAATAAAAAATAAAAAAATAGAGAGATTTAAGTTTTGTTCCTGTGCTTTCTCCCTGTGGCTTAAGACATCAGCAACGTGACTCACTCCAGGGACAGAGCTGCTCCCTGGGCAACACAACCTCCTCATGCTGGCTTTGTTCCTCATGCTAGCACAAACTGGTCATCCACTGACACCAGCTGAAGAAATTTCCTTATTAGTCATATCTGGATCTATAATGCCAGCAAATGATGTTCAAACAAGTCCACTGCTGCTTCAGGTATGTGGCCTCCCGACATTTCAAAGCTTCAAAGTTTCATCAGGTGTGGGAGGGAGGGCAGAAAGAGGAAAAAATGTTAGACATAAAGCTGCACTGTGACAGAGCAGTACTGCTCACAGGCAGCTGGGAGCCATATGTAGCTTTTCACCTTTATTTGCCTGCTTGGCAAATCCCAAGGAGATTCTGAGACTGATACTTAAAAAGTCCAGGCGTAAAAACCCACCAAGCCTTAAAACCCAGAAGGCTCAGCTCTCAGCTGCACTTTAGCTGATTAGTTGTCCATCCTTATCCATCCTTCCTTAGGCTGTAAAACACCGTGTCTTCCCATTATGCAATTAAAAACTACACATCAGATCACCCTGACAAACACAAGAACAGGTGTTGGTCTAAACATGCTCTGGCCAGCACCTGTCCTGTAAACGTTCAGGACTAACTCTGCCAATTCAAGAGTTACTTTCCTTAAAATAAAATAATCCCATGAATATAACAAGAAAATTTATTACAAGGGATAATGGCCATTGTAATGGTCGCTGACCATAATTACTGTCATGTTGTGCCCATTGACAACAGCTGCCTTTCATTTTAAGCTCTCTCTGCTGGCAATAGTTCAGGGTCCACTGCCATCAAACAGTGTATTTTATCCTCTCACCAAATCATGCCAGTAGCCTTGACCAAGAAGAGGACAAACCTTTGTGTGAACAAGAATCATTTAGTTAGGCTTGCAGAGCTGCTGTACCTTCTTATGCTCCTCATTACCTGCCATCTTGGTTTCCCCATCATATTAGGATAGATACTGCAACATTTTAATATGAAAGTCAGCATTTGAAGAAATATCAACTAGTAGCACCACATGCTTTTCTCCTTCAAGTGACATATAACGGGAAATACTGATTAAGAGAGTTTTAACTGCTCAGGTGAGACACTCTCCCTTCATTACTAGCCTCTAAATAATGCTATTTGCTTGCCAAGAATCCAAACTGACTTTGTTTGGAGACAGCTGCAGTGACATGCACAACAATTAGTGTGAGAGAAATTTCAGTTTCATTTTCAGAGGAAACATCTGCAGGAATTTCAGCTTCCCTAAGCATTGCATCAGGTGTAAGACAACATTACCAAGAACAGGATGTTAAACCACATGAAAGCAGCCTTGAGGCTCAAGAAGTGACTAACACGATGTAGAAGGGAATATTTAACAAGTCCATTCTTGCAACAAGATGGGCTGTTGCCACATCTCGCCGCTATAGGCATACTTCAGGAATTCTCTCACTTAGGAGAACGTGTCTCAAAGTCTGTCAGTAAAAGGAATGATGGAAGAGTTTGGAACAGGGATGTGTATATTTGGGATTTTATGCAGACCATACATGTTCATGTTGGTGAAGAAAGCACATGGGTCCATATACCACTATAGTAGTGCCAACGTTTCTCTAGAGGCTCATGTGCAATGTAAACAGCAAAAATAACCCTAGCATTGTTCACCCCTAGAAATGTTGACTATGGGCAACTTTAAGGCTCACAGCTGGAACTAAAACATGGCATGACAAAGTAGATTTCAGTAGTCTTTCATTCACAACCTGGTTCAATATCAGCAGAACCTGCCAGAATAACTTCACCATTTCCACCTCTTCTTTCAGATAAAGTCTTTGCTAAGGACTCCTCAAATTCTATTTGAAAGAGGAAATTCTTCCTTTTCTTACTGCCTTCCATCGGTCCTCATCAGTATTGCATCTCAGCATTGTTTAAATATTAATTTCCATAATATAAAGTAACTTCATCATCCCTTTTTCTACTGGAGGACAGAAAATACAAATAACCAAAGGTGTCTGAGGCACTAATTAAAGTTCTGATCTCATTAACGTTATAAGAGACATCAAAAGAATAGTACCCTCTTCACAAGTAAATCACCCCATCTCAAATGACTTCATTCCGTTTTTGATGAGCCAAAACAACTTCCCAATATGGCTTAAGGAACACTGATCAGGAATGGTAACAGCTGCAGGTCAAGACGTTATGATCCTTCATAACCAGGAATGTACAGAGTTCCTGAAGGCGACCCAATGATGCCCCACTGGCAGCAGAAGTGCCTCCAGCTGAAAATGAGTTACTTCAACCAGTTTCCAGTGTCAAGTCCCATGGTGGAATTTGCTCTACATTTACACTCTCAGCTTTCCTTTTTCTGTACACAAGTCCACATCATTCACAGAGCTCAGATATTCCCACACAGGAAACTAAACTCACATCTCTATAGTGGTGTTCTGTTGCCCTCTTGCAAACCTCATTTTCTCTCATCTCACTTTCCTTTAAAATGCAACAAAAAGAGAAGCAGAACTTAAAAACTACAATCTATTTTAACTACACATCATCGATTGCTGCAAATCCTGTGAGCTGAATGGAACAGAGATTAAGAGGAAGAGGATGAAGGCATCTGATAATGTAATTAAAGACCATAGCCTAACACACAAGCAGAAGTGGTCAAACTACAGACACGTAGGCGAGGTTCATGCTGGGATTTCAGGTGCTCGCTTCATACTAATTCTCACAACACAATGTGCAGCACAGACAGAGCTGTGGGGGCACTGCTGTCAGGTGCCAGTGCAGAGCAGGGGGTGCTGGCACTCAGTGGAGCTGCTGTGATAGATGCCAGGCTTTTGCCTCCTCCCCCCACCCAACCCCTCCATTCAACACAGCAGCACTCCTTGTTCCGTGCTTCCCAGGTCTCTCCCCACACACAAACACAAAGCACCCCTACGCTGTTCCCATGTTAACCTCGAGTTCCTGCTTCCCAACCCTCCCACGCTGCTGGCTCACTGCTTCAGGCTCCTCTAATCCTCCCAGGCTCTTCTACCCACTGCTCTGGCCCTTGCTCTCTATTTCCAGCCTCCCATCATCTTCTCAGCTTTGCTGTCATCCAAGCCTCGTGTGAACAGAGGCAATCTCGGCCGCAGCCTACCCAGCACCCTGAGCTGCAGAACCAGCATCTCCAGGCCCCAGGCAATCAGCACCAACACACTCGCTGACACAGAGTGCCTCGCAGAGAGAAGCCATGCCTTGACGTGGCATATTCCTCCATGCTGGAGGCACACGTTGAGCTGAAAAACCACCTGACAATCTGCCAGTTGTGTATCCTGACACAGACCCATTGAACAGACCAGCTGTGTGCTGGCAGGTTGGGATTTCCTATGGGAGACACCATTTTGTCAGGATTCACAAAGCTGCCAACAGTAGGTGAACAGAAAACTCAGAACCTCAGGCTCCTCTGGAGCAGGTGATGCCCCAATGAGTGCAGGCTTTCTGTCACTTCTCCCTAATACTGACCTTTTCTTCTTATCTCCACGATGCTCCGCCCTGTCTCTTCATCCTCATTCAATTCTGATTCACCTCTCCCCCTCACTTTGAGTCACTGGGCCTTTTCACTGATGGGGGATAATTACAGTAATCACTCACAGTACAGAACATGTCAGAACTCTCTGTTTCTCCGCTTAGCGCCATACCTCAGGTCGGGTACCGGGGTTACAGGGAGTTTAATTATGTTCAGAACCTAAATTCACTTCACAAACAAACTCCTGTAAGAACAGGTATTTCAAACAGCAAGAATTAGGCCAAGATTCAGGAGCTGTAATGGCAAAAACAAACAAACAAACAAGAGCCAAACTGTGTGAAACTCTGAGTCCATGATTTGGAATGGAGAGAGAATGGAAACTCCAACCTTGTAATTTAATGGAGCAACAACAGCAATGCCATGAAATATCACAGAACTGTATCTATGGGCAAACTGGATGGCTCTACCTACAATAATAAACTGTTACACAAAATAAATAGAAAGCATGAGAGGTTAATTTGTTACAGAATCACAGAATGACCGGGTTGGAAGGGACCTCAAGGATCATGTAGTTCCAACCCCCCTGCCTGGCAGGGCCACCAAACATACACCTTTACTAGATCAGGTTGCCCAGGGCCCCGTCCAACCTGGTCTTGAACACCTCCAAGGACGGGGCATCCACAACCTCCCTGGGCAGCCTGTTCCAGGCCCTAACCACTCTGCTAGTGAAGAACTTCCCCCTGACATCCAACCTAAATCTTCCCTCTTTTAACTTAAAACCATTTCCCCGTGTCCTGCTATTGTCAGCCCTTTCCAAGAGTTTACTCCCCTCCTGGGAGTAAAAAATAGAACTATAGGAAAATAGAGTAAGTCTATTGTGTGCGCAGCAGCATCGCCCCCTACCGGCCATCACCGAGCCGTGCCGCTCAGCGCCGCTCTCTCATCTCGCGATGCCCGGCGCGTTGTCCGCCGGCTCCTCCCACTTCCCGTCCCGTAGCGCGGCCCGCAGCTCCGGCCATCAGGCGGTACCGGCCCCACGGCTCCAGCGCGGCGGCCCGGCCCGGCCCTCGGGCCCCACAGCGCCCGCCGAGGTGAGTAGCGGCCGCTCGGTCCCTCTATACCGCCCCGCTGCCTCTCGCTACCCGCCGGGAGGCAGCCCGCGCTCGGGCCTGGGCCTAGGCCTAGTGTTACGGCCCTGCCTCCCCGCACGGCCGGGCCTTGGGAAGGGGAGGGATCGGGCTCGTTACGCCGCAGGCTGCCGTTGTTGTGCAGCTCTCAGTGCAGGTGAAGGAGCTCCGTGCCCGCTGTTATTATTGTGCTGAGCTGTGTGTTCCCCGCAGATGTCGGAAGACCTGGCCAAGCAGTTGGCCAGCTACAAGGCCCAGCTGCAGCAGGTCGAGGCGGCCTTGTCTGGGAACGCTGACAACGAGGACTTGCTGAAGCTAAAGAAGGACTTGCAGGTGAGGCAGTGGGAGCGGCCTGAGGGTGTTTGGGGTTTTTTCACCTTTCCTTGATGTCTGTGTGGCAGCTGTCTGTGGTAGAAGTGCCGCTCTGCAGCACAGAGACTCGAATCCCGGGAGTTAGGGATGTTAGGGGGAAGTTCTTCACTAGGAGAGTGGTTGGGCCCTGGAACAGGCTGCCCAGGGAGGTTGTGGATGCCCCGTCCTTGGAGGTGTTCAAGGCCAGGTTGGACGGGGCCCTGGGCAACCTGATCTAGTCAAGGTGTACGTGCTGAAGCCTAATGGGTGGCTTAACAGTGCTCCATTCTGCCTGTTCCTGTTGTCAAATCCTTGTTCAAGGATCCGTGTATTCATTACGTGCAATGATATAAACTTCAGTCTGTTTCTGCATCCCTTGTACATCTAATCCTCTGTTGTGCTGAGACTTATGTAAGAAAGGAAGACAGATGTGTCCTTCATTTGCTACCTGCAAACACTACCTGTAAAAAGCTCAGACCAGTTCTGTGCTTCAGGTACTGTTCAGTGCCAGGAAGACCAGCGGCTAATTTTAAATTGATAATAGGGCTCTTAGATTCTTGTGTATAGAAAGTTACACTGGCATAGAAGAAAACAGCACTGTTCAAATCTCACGTGAGAGTGCAGGATGCTGCCTCCTTTCTGCTGTGGATTGCTTTGACACAGTCAGTGATCTTTAGAATTCCTTTTAAATGATAAAAGCTTGGTGCCCACAGGGCTCTTAATAAATCATCTGAATGTCCTTTGCTGTACACTGTTAAAAGCATGTGTATATGTTTATATTTTTAAAATGCACAGCCAAACCCATATGGGATATTTCCGATACCAGCCCGACCTCGGCTTTGAGATCATTGATGTGAAAGGACAACTTGCAAACTTTTTAATAAAAGCTTTCTGCACAGAATGGGGAAGATGTTTACACTGTCGTCCCCAAAAGGTTTGCTATTCATATGTTCCACCTTGCAAATGACGTAGACAATGTTTTGCAGACTTAACATGTCAACCTAATGATTGTAAACGTGGGTTCAGTGCGTTCTGTCCTGACTATGGAGCTTTTCTTTTGTTCAGACTTAATGTGAAGCTGAAAGATCCTCTTACATTTAACATAGAGATGCACTGCTGCATTTTGTATACTGAGCCTATTCCTGATGAACGGGATTAAAATAAATACAACAAGAAACTTTTACAAATGCTTTGCTCTTTGCCTTTTGTTCCACTGAAGGGCTTCTTTGGACACTGTCCATACAGCAAAGCAACGAACTCTGTGCTTTGTGCGAGGTAGAACTGATGGCAGCCATCACCTTCTGTAGTTGGAGATGGAATAGAAAGTTCTGCCTGAGTTTTTTAGAGAGCAGTTGGTGAGGAAAAACCCTGACAGACTCTCACTGGAGTTCCCTGCAGGTCACACTCCCATGCCACACAGACACAGCAGCCCGTCCCACTGCTCAGTTCAGCTCCTGGACTAAGCTGCTGTGGTGTCTCTTGTGCAGAGATGTTCATTGAATAAGCTGCTCCCTTAAAGATTGCTACAGAACGATCTCAGGAAGATTTGTACCAAAAGTTTGCTGTTTGTTGCTTGTTGTTTAAATGACTTCATCGGATTTGAAGAATTGCTGGTAGACTGGTTTTCAGCTACTCCCATTTGGAGTTCTGTAATAAACCACCGATGAACGTGATGAGAACATGTCAACACTTCTGTGTCACGCTGGTAGCACGCACAGCAGAAATGCTGGTACTCCATTTACATGCATTTGACATGCTGAGATGGCACCCATTTCAAAGCCTCTCGATTTTCAGACAACATACAGCTGTATGTTGATGGCTGGTTTGGGATTTCTCACCTGGAAGGAAAAATTATGCAGATATTGTGTTTTCTGAAGAGCTCTCAAACTGGGTAGCCTCAGAGTCTGTTCTAGTTCAGCTGTAATGTTACAGAAGATAGAGACCAAAGTTAAATAGAAATAGTTTTCAGCATGTCACTGTGCTTATAGTCGCTACCCATTGTGATTACTGTTCAATTTAGAAACAAGCAAGTCCTTAAAACAGAGAACGGAGCTTCTGTTAGAAAGGTGCTGACAAATTAATACAGTAACAACCACTACAAACAAACAGGACATTCATTCTGGTTGTACAGGTTATTGGATAAAAGCGCACAGAAGGGTACATTGCATTAACCTGCTATCTGGGAACTGCTTACAGTCTTCTTTGTTCCTGAGGAATGAAGAATAGCTTCTTCACCACCATTCCCTCAGCAAGTCTTAAGTCCACAGTTGGACTAGTTCTAGTTGAAATCAGTGGTCTCAGTGTTGAGGAATAGGGATATAACATGGGGAGGAAGGTTTGAGGAGAGGGCTGGCTGCGTGCTCCTATCTAAATGAATAGGGTTTAAAGGAATTGGAGAAATTTGTTAAGCACACAAACTAAAACCAACCAGAAACTTGCTGGATTAGTAAGGGAACGCTTGACCTGAAATCTTGAGGTCACTGAGTGTGGAGAAAAAAGAACACCTAAAATGACTTAAAGCAATTGTTTTCTTTAATATGCATCTGAATGCTTTTTGGAAAAGAGAGGGGCTTTACTGAGCGTCAGTCCTAGAAAGCACTCTTCCACAATGGCTTCAAGTGCATCAGTTTGGCCAATCCACCTATTTTTTAATAAACTGAGAAGTGTTTGATTACTTTGACTTGCTGCAATTATAGCCGTGCATTTTGTAGATGACTATCTTATATATAGTCAGCTAGTCCCAGTGTGGAAGGGATGGAAGTAACTACTGGGGGTCTTTACTGAGTTACAGTGAAGCCCACAGCTCCTTTATGTAGGTGTGCAGTGAATGTATTCTAAAATGCTGATGGCAACAGGACTTGAGAAATTATTCCTTGTGTTATTTCTGTCTCCTGTAGGAAGTGATAGAACTGACCAAAGATCTCCTTTCTACGCAACCTTCGGAAACTCTTGCAAGTTCTGACAGTTCTGCTTCTGCTCTTCCCAGTCACTCCTGGAAGGTTGGAGATAGGTGTATGGCAATATGGAGTGAAGATGGACAGTAAGTGTAGAAAACTTCTCTAACCGTTACGTGAAATAGTTCCATGGTAAGAGACTTTCATTCAGCTTGCACTGCCCCTAGGGCGACCAAGAAGCAAAAAGAAACTGGGAAGGAAAGAACTACAAAAGTAGCTCTCGTGGTACCCTTAAATAAAGATCAGCACTGTAGATAAAAAGCAAAGAGCTGTGGGGTCATTTCCTAGAAATGCCCTGTTTGTTACTAACCTTATACAAGCAGAGTAGCGTTGGTAAGTGACCATTTATTAATGTAATAAATGGCAGACTTTCATTAATGGGTTTTATGGCAGTGTTTCATAAAGGTTTCAGGCGATATGATTCCCAATATCGTATTCATGTATTTGTAATTGATCACTATCAAGAGAAAATGTTTGCTGTATCTCAATTTGTGTGAGTAATTGGAAATTAGTTCTTAATTGAAAGTGTTATTTTCTGGCTGTGAAAGAAGTGACTGTAAAGCAGCTGTAGGATTTGGGGATTTAGTCTCCACTGCGCGAGTGTTTGAACTTCTGGGAACCAAACCAGTTTATTCTGACTTCCTAATTTCCAAAACATAATTTATACGTGTTAGAGAAGAAATATAACAAAAAAACTGAGGTTTTCTTGACTCTTCTTCATATGGAAGAAGATGGGACCAAATCTTTATAGTCATGAGCTACCGTGTTCCAAAGCTTCTCACTAAGTTCCCTGAAGCCTGTACTGGTTGAATGCTGTATCTTATTGGGGCTTTTTCCAGTCCCGTGACCAGAATTAGAAACAAAATCAAGATTTCCGATTAGGTTGCCCAAGCATTAGTTGTTAGTCTTGATAACTGCTGCGACCATTGCTTCCTGATGCTTAAGGTCAAATACAACAGAACCTAATCTTTGTACTTGTGTCCTTTTGGCCTTAAGAAGCAGCTTTTGGTGTGGTTTGTGTTGCTCCTGAAAATGAAGGCTGATATTTACAAGTTATTTTTGCTTAATGCCATTAGCTGGCTGACAGTGTAGATGTTGATGGGCTGAGTATTAAACCTTTACTCACATGCTTACAGCCATGATATCTTTACAGGTGTTATGAAGCTGAGATTGAAGAAATAGATGAGGAGAATGGAACAGCTGCAGTCACTTTTGCTGGATATGGGAATGCTGAAGTTACACCGCTGTTCAACCTCAAGCCTGTGGAAGAGGGAAGAAAAGCAAAAGAGGACAGTGGCAACAAGCCCATGTCCAAGTAAGTAATATACAGGCCTAAGTCTGAAAGCTACTTTGCTTCCCCTCTCCCCCCAGCTATGAGAACTGGCTAATGTAGAACCTTAGAATTTTTTTCACCAATATATTCATGTATTTGTTAGAAAAGATCATAAATCAACGTGGCATACAGTGTTCAGCAGATTATTGAGGCTGGCACTGTATATCACATATCCTGGTAAGATAACACAAGACTGTTCTACTCAGATTATGCTATCTCAAGATCCCAGATATGTATGTGGATAGGCAACAGCCCAGGTCCACTGCAGGCTGCTCTATGATTTGTTACCTGGCTCACAACTCAATGCACTCATCACTGCAAAGTTCCTGCCTCTGTCTCTCTGTTGATCCCATCACTGGGGAGATGTGCTTTACTCAGTAGCCTACTTTGCCTAACAAATACAAGTATTAAAGGTATTTTCCAGGTTTGAAAATCTTTGGGAACAAAAGAAGGGAGCACAGCTTCAGAACTTGAACCCTATGGGGTCACTCTGAGGGACACTGTTTTGGCATAGATTTATATGTGAACTTATTTTCAATAAAGTAACTTGTGCTCCTTTCCTTCCAACCCTGCCCAATACTAGTTAGCACAAGTGCTTTAATCCTTCAGAGAAGTTCTGACTTTTCACTCAAAATAAGCCAGTTAAATTTTGGTGTCATCTTAATCAGGTGGTCATTATTGTTATGCCCCAAATACAGAAAGGAGGGAGCGTTGTTAACACTTCAGCATGGAGAGAATTTTTTCCTCCCAGGATCTGACATCATTTAAAAGCTTTGTTATATGTTACTTAAGAAAAACTGTTGTGTGTGCCCTTCTCTTAAGAGAGGTTTTAGTTTCTTACAGGATACTCTACAGATATAAAGACAGAGACACAAACCTAAAGGATCTCTTTTTTTTTCCCTTTCTTCCAGAAAAGAGATGATAGCTCAGCAACGGGAGTATAAAAAGAAAAAAGCTTTGAAAAAAGCTCAGAGAATTAAAGAACTTGAACAGGAACGAGAGGACCAGAAAGTCAAATGGCAACAGTTCAACAACAGAGCATACTCTAAAAACAAAAAAGGCCAGGTTTGTCCTCTTTTTGTCTATATGTGAACAGTTAAAGATAGAGAATTCTATGCAGTAATTTGGGAGAGGGGAAGAAGATGTTTTTAAAGGTAGTTTGTTCACATGTGACTTACTTGAAATGTGCAGTTGGCAATTTTGTACTTTTAAGGCCTAGTTTTGCACTGGTTGACTTTGGGGTGTTCATATGAGGCTGCACTTGCATCAAAGAGCTGGGTTCACTCTGAGCTGCAATGCAGCATTTGTTGGAGTTAAGGTCCCGAGGCCTATCTAAACCAACCAAAGTCCTCTTATGTTTATGATGCAGCACACATGGTAGCAAGTAATTGCTGTGGACTAGTAAGCACATTGCAAAAAAACAAGTTAGCAAGGACATCCTGAAGCTTTGCTTAAATTTATGTCATGGCTCAACCAGGAGAGCTGCTATACATGGTGCTAAATCTGAATTCCCCATTACAATGGAGCACTTACCTTCCTCATAAGGTGATCCCTTGTGAATTGTATTCACTATTGGCTTCATCTGAGGCTGCAGGGGCAAAGATCACATCCAGCACATCCCAGCCCAGCCCCAACTGCTAATAAAGTCAGAGGTGAGTTAGCCTTTGTTCAGCATGGTTGCTTGTAGAGTAGGAAGTTGAGGATTCTGAAACGCTACAAATAGTAATGGTTGCCCATTTCTAAAAGTGAATCAGTTATCATTCAGAAATGCCATTTTCTGTTTCATTTGCAGGTAAAGCGGAGTATTTTTGCTTCCCCAGAGAGTGTTACCGGCAAAGTTGGAGTTGGAACGTGTGGAATTGCAGACAAACCTATGACACAGTATCAAGATACCTCTAAATATAACGTCAGGCATTTGATGCCTCAGTAGCAGGGGAAAAAGGTCGAACTTCATCTCTGCAGGGCTTTTCACTTATCTTTTTATCATTATATTTTTCTAAAAGTAAATTATTTGTTGGCACATAGCAATTAGTCCCTTTTGGTCACCATTACTTTGGCTTCAGCTGATATGAGCCTTAAATTTCCAACTATTGATTTGACTCCCCTCATCATATTTTTTGGTAGTCGCATTAAAATATATTCTGCGGTTAAACGCTTTCATGAACTGCTGCTGCCTTTTGTGCTAAAAGCAGTAGTTATCTGGAAGTTTGAGCTCCACAATCTTCCATTTGTATGGATACTAAAGTTTTCTTTTTCCTTACAAAAAGTGGTGGTATAAAAATGGCACCTCTAAAAGCCTCCCTCATTTCTGTAGTCACAGTGCTGTCTGCTGGTCTCAGTGTTACAGAGCTGCTGCAGCACTGGGAGGAAGATTCCATTGTAGCATGTAAGTCATGTGGAATTATAAGGGAGGTTCTAAATTACTCCCTGCAGACAGATTTGTACAGCTGTGAATGAGGGCAGAACAGGGCTGTTGTGGTTGTTATAACTAAGTATGATTCATGTGCTAGAAACAATAAATCCGACTTTAATTCCAGTCCAAATTTCCTGTTCTAAAAGTTAAGTAGAAATGTTTTTTTTTTCTCTAATAGTCACTAAATTTTAACAGGAAGTTATTGAAATGTAACCAGAACAACATAGGAAGAGACTGCAGTTCTGAAGAACAGAACTGTACTTAAAGCAATGCCCCAGGGATTAGAGGTGGGAGAACTGTAGATGGTTATGCTTTGGAAATGTCATCACCTCCCCTCTTGCAGTTTTCAAACTTAAGAGTTTTGATGGTATGGTCACAGACTTTGAGCAGACGGTAACATCTTGTGTCTGGGCTGCCTCCATCTTGTCGAGTAGTACTGAAGCATAGCAGGTATGAATGCCTAGATCCCACTTAGTTGTGAGCGAGTGAAGGTTAGTCTCGAGATTCTGTCCGTAAATAACTGACTGGCCCTAGTGTTCATTGTAACTTCAGCTGTATTACAGTGCTGCTGAGCCCCTTCAGTTCTATTCAGGAAGCCACGTGTAAAAGCTCTTGCTTTTTTGTATTTCATGTGATTTGCCTTTCTTCTGTTATTTGTCTCCCACTTATGGTAGCGGTGCCATCTCTGAATCCGTAACGTGTTCAAAGAACTTAATGGGTAGCCCTGTATACAATGTAGATATTATTTTTGTAAAACCTAGGGCTGAGTTAATGGACAAGAGTACATCAGCTGTTTTCCCCCATTAAATGATTAAAGGGTGCGTCTTGTTCATTAACCCTGACCGTTATTTCCCTGTATATTATGTTAATGTAGCTCATTTTGTAATTTGTTACCTAGATCAGGTCACGTCAGCAATTGTTGATGCACTGATTGGTGGAGATGTCCATCAGTTACCTGAGTCACAACTCAAGCTAAACTCTACAACTGGTAGTTTAGAATCCATGCATAGAAAGAAGTTTTCCCTATAATGGGAGAAGGTGATTTTTATGAATACAAAGTGTGTTAATTTCAGTTTTGTATGTTTAACTTTTATTAAATAAAGTGTTTAAAATCTGCTGGATATATCTGTCAAAGTGAACATAATGTACGTGTGGCTTGGGCATAGTAAATGAGGATGGAGAGAAGTAAAGAATCTGCTGATGCTACACAGGAGCGATGGGCATAGAGAACACAATACTCAAAAGTGAATTGGAGGTATGTCACTAGCAATGCAAAATCAAGTAGATCTTAATTCGTTTCCTTTGCTACCAGCTGGGGGTAGGTGTAAACTTTCTTCTGCCTAGAAAAACTCTCATTTACACTAAAACAATGTGAGGGAAGGGCCCACTGCTTTTTGGAGAGGGAGTCTGCACTGCACCTGCACCTTAAAGACCCTGTCTCAGCTACGCCATTGGTAACAGTCCTGCAGCACTTATATCTCCTTGAGGAAAGCCGCCTGTTGTCTGTTACAGGTGGCTGTGATAGGAGGTTCTATCTGCTTTCACTACATAGAAGGAGCACTTTCTCAAGGTTACAAAAAAAGCACTGAAGTAGAACTTTAAGGGAAGGCTTGTATGCCTTTGTGGGAACTGTCTATCAGAGAGCAGCTTTCAGACCACTTGTTGAAACAAATAAACAACATCAATACAAAACCTAAGGCTGCTATCTTGCCCACAGCTGTTCCTTGTAAAATTAGGCTCCGTGACTGTTCCCTCATTCTGCAGCATGGAGTCACTGCTCAGCAGCCTGGCTTTCAAAACCAGCAATGCCAAAAAAAAAGCTCCTTACTCTACAAAAGCTGAAGTGACCTGAAGTGGTTTTTGACACCCAGCCTCTCAGCGAGCAGAATAAGCACCTACCCCTGTGCTAGCAATTCCGAACACAGACACTACTGCAAAGACAGCGAGAGATGCCATGGTAGAGACATGGAAGAATATGTCAGCATACATATTTGTTTCTTAACTGCCCAAGACTAACACTACAGGAGCTCCATCTCTTGCTCCAGAAAAGTTTATCCAGAACAGTTTCAGTCCTGTACAGACTGTAATCTGCTGAGGACATTAAGACAGTATAAATCTGAGACTCTTAATGCCAGCATTCAGAGCAGTCTTAAGAGTAACAGTTTTAAATGCTGTGAATGTTGCCATTCATTCAGTTAAAGAGGTAATTACTGATTTTTACCAGCAGCTCAGTATGTTCAATATAAAGAAGTAAGAGAGGATTTATACTGACCACTGCAAGTTTCATGGTCATGGCAATCCACTGTGACTGTTGGTGCACTTATTTCTGGAGCTGTTTGGTTTCCGAGCTGTTTGTAAATACAAAGAAGGAATCTGAACTTAAGCAATTACAATTCAACATAGGAGAAGCTTAGAAGGCAAAAAGATGGTAAGTTTCTACACTTCCTCTACCAGCCTGAGTTGGCAGTATTTTGTAACACCACCACCTTGTGTCTTTTGCAATAGTTATATGAAGAATAGGATTAGTGAAAATGTTCTTGGGTCAGGCCCAAGGAAAGAACTACTGTGCAGGTGGGCAGTGCTCTCTGCGTTGCACTACTTATTCAGTCTTTATCTGCTCATTAAAAAGCTTCATTTAAATCACACTGCAAAAGAGACAGAGATGTTTGCATCACCAGCGTGGTAAACATCCATGCCATACAGCCAAGCTGGCTACATATGACCTGACTGATTAAACAGCTTCTCTTGACTTCAGAGGTTCTGAAGTTTCAGTGAATGCAGCTAAACAAAAGCATTCTATTTCCTGTTGTAAAGGAACGATCTTTCTAAGCTGAACTCACCTTGCTGTGACTCCTTGGTCCATGCAGAAGTGCAAAGCTTTCCCATGATGAATGCTGATGGAAGATTTTGCTGCATGTTCCTCAAGATCATAATTATTCATTGCACAAACGCAGCCCTGCTGCAACATTCACAAACTCAATGGGACATTACAGAAGGGGCAAACTGACAGCACACACATGGAGTGCCATTCCGGCTCACTATGAAAGCTACATCCAGCTTCTCCCAGCCTACACCTGTAATTACCACCTTGTGTAGGAGGCACGTGAGAGCTATGGTTGGAAGGAAATAGGAAATGCCAGTGTCCTCCAGACCCATACACACAACAGTCAGATCCGTATGATGAAACATCCCAGAGAACCTCACTGCTGAAAAATCCCAACCCGGGAACATCCCTGGAGGTGGGATTAGCACTATTAGCAGTTCTCAGACACATTCATTCATTATTCCTCTCTGCCTGACTTCCTAGCTTGGTTAACGCCATATCTCCAGCTCTGCAAACACACCTCATGGCTCCACAAGGCCAGAACTATTCTTTACTCCCTCCACCAGCTGAAGACTGATGTAAATCCAGGGTAGTGCTTTGATTCCTCTGAGTAAACGTCATATTAAAATGAAGCTTCTCTGCATGACCACGGCACAGCAGACTATAATCCACATTTTATGGGCGAAGACACAGAGGCAAACTAGGTGTCAAATGATTCATTAAAGGCCAAATTCATCAGCTCACCCCACAAGCTCACTCAATCAGGATGTTTGGAAGTGGATGAGTGGAAACGTTCAGTTGTCAGCTCGGTCCCACTGAAGTCAGCACTGAGCCCCTCTTAGGCAGCAGCATGGATTCTGGATTTACATTTGGCCTCATTACTTAACAGCAGAGGATCCCAACAGGCAAGTTCATGTGAGCTCCTCGCCAGTGGGCCAGTGTCCACAGCACCCTGCATGTTGAGCCCTTCTGCCTGCCCTTCCATCACACATATTCACAAGCGCAACACTAAGGAGGGGTAAAAAAAGGTGACCTGCAAAGCCTCAGCCTCTGTCCATGTCCCATAGAGCAGCTGCCTCTTCCCAAGGCAACCCTTGGGCTTCATGTGGGTACCACAACCAAAGGGGACAACTTTTTCCTGTGTGGGAGGACAGCGTTAACAAAATAATAATCAAGTATTACCCATAGCCCTACCAGCATGGTTAACATTGAAGGCATTCCATAAAGAAAACATTTCACACCTTTGGCCTGCAGGGACATCAGTTACAGCCCCACACAGCCAAGTGCTGCAGGCAACGCGTGCATCACCTTTCCATCCAGATCTCAGATGCCTTTTCCTGTACAAGCCTCTCTAGACCTCTAACAGCATCCTCCCTTTGGAGAGAATTCCTCAGCTTGGGTCAAACAGAGCATCACCACCAACAGAAATGCTAAATAATAGGTATTTTGTAGTATTCAAGCACATCCACAGCACCAAAACCCGCTGCCTCTGTATTCCTACTTCTGCCTATTAATTAAACACATCGCTCCTCTTTTCAGGAGGAAATGAGCAGTCAATCAGGGCTCAGCACAAATGTATCACCATCAGTTAAACCCTTCTGTAACGTGTAGCTCCAAAGGGAGACACTGGGTATGCAGGCAGCCACTCTTCAGCCCCATGTTCATGTTCATCCTCCCAGCCATCACTTAGATCTATCGGCCAATTTCAAGCACGTCCGACAGCACATCAGCATTTTCAACAGCGTTAACTTTCGAGATACCTTGTGCAGACTGAAGAACACAGAGGAAGAGAGATGCACTCCTCTTCCCTGGGGGTCTGTGGGACAACTCAGAGCATTTATCTCGGATGCAGAGGAGTTTCAGTCGCTATCAGAGCACAGAATTAATCGCTCAACAGAGAATCTGCCCACAGGACAAAGCCCCGGGAAAAACAACAGAAAAACAGATTTTATTCTGTTATTTATGGACTTTTTCCCCCCCTCTTTGTTAATATTATTAGCGCCCTCTCTAAATTCAGAATGAATTGCCTTAAATAAAACACAAAAAACACGACCTTCCTGGAAGTAGCCTGAATTTCTCTTTCTGGTGACACAGAGCTGGTGCCAGAAAACATTTAACAGTCATAGTTTACAGTTCTGGGGCAAACAAGACTCTTCCAATTAGTGAACACGACGGTGAGGCCAAATATTTCTTCAGTTTCAACAGAGCAACACGAAAACCATGGGTTACAAACAAGGAGCAGCATGGAAAAGAGAACAAAGAGCAAAAAAGGAGAGGCTGGAGCTCAGAGCCCAGTAACAGACACAAGCAAACAAACGGAACGAAAGCACAATGACAAAACCTGGAAAATGATCCATATGTGCAGTTAACCCCATTCCCGTTGACCTACAGATTTCTTGAGACAGACAGATTTGCGACCACCTTCCGTCAGTGACAGGCCTCTAATGGAACGGACATTAAAATGACCTTCAAGTGACAACTCATCACAGGATAAGCGTGACAAATGCAGCCAGATAGTCATCTCCACCTTGTGTGCAGACACAAGATGACATACTGTAATGTGCTTGTGTCAAAAGAAGGAAAATGCTGGATGGTCTTTTTAATGGGTTTGTCCGTAGCAAAAGGACCCATCAGGGATGTAATTTGCAGAGGGAGGACTTGGCAGAACGAGCTTACGAAGGAGCCGTGTGTGTGTGTATGGGTGTGTGTGCTGCCTAAGGA
This sequence comes from Coturnix japonica, assembly GCF_054131305.1. Lineage (NCBI taxonomy): Eukaryota > Metazoa > Chordata > Aves > Galliformes > Phasianidae > Coturnix > Coturnix japonica. Next base: position 24,634,727 of record NC_140670.1, on the reverse strand, counting down.
AAGCACATCTGATTCTGTTTCATGGCAAAAAGCACCGTATTCTTGTAAAATTACATAGGGAATAGATTCAGGGCTTCTGTTACACTCCTAACATAAAAGTGGGCCACAAAACAATAGCATATAAGAAAAAAACCATACAAAGACTCTCACACTATTTTGCAAATACAGAAGGGAAATGTGACTCCATGCCCACATTACGGCATTACTCCGGGTCAAAACAACCTGGTGTGTAGACATCTAGGGCCAGTAAATTTCGCTCTATGGATTATCTGAAAGTTAAGCAGTATGAAGGACCATCTCAGCTTTCAAAAGATGAGGAGTTTGTCCTTACAGAAGTCCAGGTAAATGTCATCAATTTCCCTTATGTTGTCCACAGATGCCACCACACCACTTTAGAAGGCCACCAGATTGGTCAGGCATGATCTGCCTTTGGTGAGGTCACGATAAACTCATCTCTCCCTGCTACATTTTCCCCCAGTACCTGCAGCTGACACCAGTCTTCTCCAAGCCAACAATGCTATAAAAGGTGGGTGATACTGGCCCTGTTGCATGCAAGCAAACATTTCAATCACACAAACCAACCATAGACATGTGACAGTTTTAAACCAGCTAAGAGAACAGAGCAACTCTTGAATTTCAGTATTTCTCAGGTGTGATATTTCTTTCCCCAGTGGTCATTTAAAAGAAACAAGAATAACAGGAAGGAGGAGGCGCTGAGACAGCTAAAGAAAAAGGCCATTAGTTAAGTAATTTCCATTGGAATTCAGATGCTCAGCACCAGAGCTGCCAGTGATCAACACTTTCAAGTAGAGTAATAATGAATAAACAAAGTCAAGCTTGCTAAAGATTCCCCTTCATCATCACTACCCCAAACTCCTGTCATCCAGAGGTTACATGGACCCCTAACAAATCTGAGCAGCACATTCTTCTTCCAAAACCCTTGGGCCCTATTAATTAACCTAGCACTCATTTCAGTCTGTGACAGACTCCTGTTCCTTCCAGGTCACCTCCCAGAAGGAAGAACAGATGTACGGAGCCACTGCATTACATACACACAAGTGAAGATAGATTTCACAGCTACCTGATCCAGACATAATAAACAAATTAAAAATACTTTAAAAACAAAAAACAATCACACAGAACAAACAGAAATAGTTCAGCCACGGAAAGATTATTTCTCTACTCAAGTGTATGTGTTGTGCCTCTTACAGGGGATGACACATTTTGAGAAGAGCGGGGAAAACACCAGAATAGTTAAACACAGGCAATTCATCATAACGCAGAACTCGACAGCGGAATCACTCAAGATCTTCTGACCACAGGATCAAAGGGCACGAGAAGAACAAAGTGTCAGCTAAAGTGATACGAATGACCAAGATGGAAGAACACAACTCATTTCAGATACAGAAATGTTTAATGGCGTTAAAGTGCTACTTTAATGGGGACCATATGCTAACATTTAAACACAATTCCACTGCACTGCTAAATATGGTTGTTTTTTATTTTATTTTTTTTTTATTTTATTTTACCTTTTTGCCCAACCCTACCTAAAACAATAAAATAAAGTCTAAAGGACTGAAAATTAACAACCCATTCAAATCAGCAATAAGTTATGAATTTTATAAAGCATTTTTTTTTCCTCTTCTTTTCTTAGTAATGAGGGGTAGTTAAATTACTTAAGGATAATACAAAGTTTCAAACAATGCCATAGGTGAGAACTCTATTAAGGTGTTGTTTTTTTTTTAAACGTGGAAAATGAAATAATCCTGGCCATTAAAAAGACACAAAATAAAAAAGCAAAGCCCTCAAAGTGCAGGTTAGAACGCTCGTCTCTGAGAAAATTAGAAAACATTTGCTAGAACAGCTCTTAACAGCACCTGCACAGGTATGATGGCAAGGCCCTTGGGAACAGGACGTGCAGTCAAAAACATTACATCAACGTGAGAGACGTGCTGAGCTTAACTAGGTTAACTACTGGACTGGAAGTTCAAAAGTCAGCAAAGGGAATGATTCTAAAAAGAAATTTGAAGAAACCCTCACCAAATCTGGCCTTCTGCAGCTAGCACAGCCTCCATCCACTGTGTGCATGACAAAAAGCATCTTTGCATTTCATTGGGTCAAGTGCTTCATCAAAACAGGGATCTTTTCATGGCATAAATTCATATAAAAGACATCTAAGGTTTTGTATGGACAAGCTCTAAAAAGACGCATCAGACTTGGGGTGTTTTCTCTCCCAACACATTTACAAATGTTTATCAAAAAATCTCATCAAATAAAAAGGTCATAGTGGCTCAGTATCTGGGCATGACTTTCTGGCATATCACCTCTTCTATGTGCTGGTTTCTTTCTGTCCTCAGCTGGCTGTGTGCCGGCGTATGGGCACGCATCTACCGGGAGATCTGCTGTTGGTGTCACAGCCTGAGGTGTGACACAGCCCATGAAGTGCTGGTAGATTACAAGTGTGTACCCCTTGCTTTAGCCACGCATCAGAGGTACTTGCTTTTTAAATGATGTCCAACAGAAAGCTGAGCTGAATGGTAATCTTTCCTGAACATCTCTTTGCCGCCCCTCTCTCTGGGCACAGAATGAGACCTTAATATTATTGTTGATGTTGTTATCCCTAGGCTACTTATGTCCTCAAAAATTTCCTAGTACATTACAACAGCATTGGATTGTGATAAATTGTAGGACATGGTCCTTTTAGGACCACAAAAGCTCTTCAGAAGGGCCTAAATTAGGTTGTTCAACCTGAATGCAACATACAAAATTGTGACGTTTCCCAGATCTCATGACAGAAAGAGAGGGATGATTCTCTAGTATCCTCTTTCAAACAAATAAATTCAAAACAAAGTGTTTTGTCACTAAGGTCTATATCCAGGTCCCACAGAAACAAATGGTTATCGCTGACTTCAATGGGACTATAGTTTGGTCTAACTTTTTGCCAGCAGGAATTGGAATTGGTAACGTGACCAAATGAACGTGTGGGTTTCTTCCTTTACCCAAAAGGTTTTATTTACAGGTCTCTCCAGGACTAGCTGTCAATATGTCATTTCTGAAAGAGGATACTGGCATCTAGGACCCAGTTTGATCACCCCAGTGAAATCATTCACCCTGCACTGTCATCTCACTTGGTTCTAGGAAGCAAACGAGAGCTTGACACTGGCGCTGGAGTAACCCTCGTCACTCCCAATACTCTGCAAGCTGCTGTGATCATCAATGTCACTGATGCTGGTTGTGCTGATATTGTCCACTTCTCCATGGGAGAACTCTGTGCTTTCAACGTCCACTTCAATCTCTTCTAAAAAAAGGAAATGAGAGAAACACACAGATTAGCACTGCAAACACAACTGCTCCTTTCAGGCCAGCAAGCTGCCAGGACTCCCTTGGTAGAGATGAGGCAACACTCTGGTAGGAAGACTTTCAATGTTCTTCCTTGAAGCAGGACAGGCTATAGAAATTATTTATAAAAAGATTAGCTACCAGCCTGGAGTTTTTCTTAGGGAGTTTGCAAAAGGAGTTGACTCCCCAAGCATGCAGACCACACTACCAGCATAGCTGGGCCACCCCATGCACTGAGCTTGTTATTCTACCTCTGTTCTTTGTATCTGTATCACCCCAGGATTGGAAACAAAAGAAAAAAATATATAAAATATAATAAAACAGAGGATAAAAGAGAAAACAGAGCATGAAGTTACCCTTGTACCACACTACTCGCTTGACATCGCTTTTTGAAAGCTGGGATCACAAATAGAGGGCATTACCAGGAGGATTTGGGTTATTTTCTGATGGTGGAACTAAAAGCTTAAATCCCTTTTTTTTTTTTTTTTTTTCCCCAAGAAGGAATTAGAAAGCAGAAATCGAGTCAACCAGGCATCTTGGTTTTCACAGCATTTAAAAAATTTCCCATTTGTTTTTTGTTTTTTCTTCCCCCTCCCCCCAAGCTGCAGATTCAGACACAAATTACACAGGACGCTTGGCTGTCAGTAAATATCGAAACATCTATTGTGCCTACCCAGGACCCACAGCTGAGATGGTTCAAAAAAGAAAATTATCCAAATTCATTTAGCTATTCAGATGATCTCCATCCAGTTTAAATTGAGATGAACTGATAAGAAGCTTAGAAAAGAAAGGGAGGTGGTGGTAGAACGATTCCTGGAATTTTAAGAGTCAATTTGCTTAGTTCTGTTTGTGCTTAGTTATGGCACAGTGGGCCCCAAAATGGGAAATACACTGGAGGGAATAAGATGTTAGATGCTGCCTTGCAGCATGCCTTTGTGATGCCAAAACATACAAAATAAAAGCACAATGGATATTCCATCTTCAACAAGTATTTGGCTACCAACATGTGACTACAGCCATTTATGTTTTTTAAGTAATGCTCTCACTTCTTGGAGAGCTCTTCAGAGAACAGGTCACATTAAATGCCACAGGAATCTGTGAGTTGACAAAAGCAGTGATTCTTTAAACTACTAACAGTTTATGCAAAAGACAAAAATTTCTATGTATGCTACAGAATCATAAAATCCTTAGATTTGGAAGGGACCTTTTTAGGTCATCTCGTCCAACTCCCCTGCTGTGAACAGGGACATCCACAGCTCAATCAGGTTGCTCAGAACCCCATTCAGCCTGATCTTGAATGTCTCCAGGGATGGGCTTGCACCACATCTCTGTGCAGTCTGTTCCTGAGCCTCAACATCATTCACTGTAAAAGACTTTTTCCTTATACCCAATCTAAATCTCCCCTCTTTTACTTTGAAACCATTTCCCCTTGTCCTGTCACCACAGACTATGCTAAAGAGTCTGTCCCTTTCTTTCTTATAGCTCTCATTTAGATACTGAAAGGCTGCTATCAGGTCACCTCAGGGCCTCCACTTCTGCAGGCCAAACAGCCTTGGTTCACTCAGCCTGCCCTTGTAGGAGAGGGTATGTGTGTATGTGCATGCATGTGCATACATGTGTGAGCAAAATCAGTAGCCTAAATACCAAAGACCACAGAGAAGGTCATAACTGAGAGACAAGTAATGGATCTGTCTTTATACTTCCTCCTCTCAGAGCCCTGGAGATTCAACATCAGTTCAAAGACACCCACCTCGCTCAGAGTCCGAACGATCAGAGGAAATGGTAGATCCAATGCTGTCCATTCGTATTCGCTCTATCTCCTGAGGACCCTGTAGTTGTTCCAGTCTTCTCTTTAGAAACCTTTGTTCTCGTTCCAGGTTCTCAAGCTGGTGCTGGCTTCTTCTCTCGACCTCTTCAAGTTTCTGACATGATCAAATACATCTCAGTAACAAGTTTCATCCTTTTATCCTTCCCTCCCACCTCTACTGTCCAGCCACCTGCTTAATTTAAGACATTTCCAGATCCTAGAAGGATTTAAGCTGTAAGAGCACTGAAAGAAGCTGCCTTCCAGGTTCCAGAAGCCTTTCTTGGCAATTTCCATGCTATCTCTTCACAATTTTTCCATTTTCCAAACCCTGATAAATCATGTATGCTGGAAAGGCTTTGAAGACAGAGCCTCTCTAAATGAAACTAATCTAAGCGTAGCCGTTCGTGGGTCATTCCGCATGGGTTCTGCCACCTGCATTACCACGGATGTCCACAAAGGGGCCTCAATTCCCTTAACCAAACCAATCTACTATTTGTTATATTTCACTGTAACATAAAAACGTGCCCTGGGAGCTCCGCATTCCTTGCTGCAAGGTTTAGTAGGATTTCTCAAAAACAGTTTTCTATTTAGTGAGTGATTTACATAACCTACTACAGATTTCTTTGATCACAGCTGGGAAATCTACCAGGGCACTGTTCTTTGTTTCCTACAACAAGCACATTGCATAAGGAGGAGTCATTTCAGGCTAACCCTGTCCCTCCAGCAGTGCTTTTTCTCCTTCACCACCCATCCTCCCTCCCACTATCCTGAGCTATGACAAAGGATTTCAGCTTTTTCCAGATACTGACAACGCTGTATTTTCTTTTCATGCTTCACTCTGCCAGAAGTGAAACTAGAAAAGTGCTGGGCTGGCTGCTTCACGTATGAAACTTCAGTAAGCCAACCCTGTCTCACTCTTGAGGTTTTGTGCTAATGCTTCAAGCAATGGAAACTTACCAGCACATCATAAAAAAAAAAAAAAACACGACAAAAAAAAACACATTTCCCATCAAAGTGGAGTTATTCAGCAGTAAGCATGTTTTTCTTTTAAGACCTTCTGCTGTCAGTGGCTAATCACAATACAAAACAAGACCCTTAGTCTAATCAAACGTTTTCATAGTTAATGGAGTTCATTACGGACACTCTGCACAGTGTGGCTTGTAGTAATGATTAACGATTAAACAAGGGGGCAGCATTTATTAAATACATCTATATATTAAACAAAGGTGCCAGTCTCCTTCAACACAAAACCATCTCTCAGCAGCAAGAGCGAGCAACTGAATTGCACTTCCAGTCAGCCCAGATGGAAAGAAGCTGAGAAACGCAGTCCTTACCTTGATATGTGCTTTGGCTTTGTTCAGCAGCCCAAGCGTCGTGTGCCTGGTGCAGTCTGGTCCGAGTGGTATCAGAACTTTTAAGCGCTCTAGACACAGGCGGAGGTGAGCTCGGCTGCAAGGGGAGAAAGGGATTAGAGTTAGCTTGCAGAAATGCAATGTCATTTCCTTCTCTGCTTCCATTCTGTGAGCCACTTTCCATATTTCCTTCCCTTCATGCATCACAAGATTCTCCACAGGTGCCAGGACAGACTGCCACTAAGCTATTTACACTGCAAACAGCATCTGCTCACCAATACTTGCACGATTGCTAACCCCTGACAGACACTGTTTATTTTCTTGCTGTCTGAACTGATAATCTGATTCAGTGGATGAACTTTGCGCAGACACAAGGCACAGTCGGTACAAATATCTTAGGGGTTGCATTTCCCTCAGCTACTCGCTGTTGTGCTGAGAACTCTGTGAGAGCACTTTCAAATGACTGCTACCACTGCACACACACTTGTGCATTGTCAGTTCAGGGTCAGTTCAGGGACATTTGCTATGAACCAATCCAAGCAACATTTCTAACATTTCTTTGCACAAAATTTGAAAGAGCAATGAACAAAACCGGTTAGCTTAACACACCCAAACAATCCCTGCTGGCAATTATATGGCTCAAGCGCTGCACTGGGCCTAAGTCTGAAAGGCTGCTGGGGTGCAAGGTCAGTGGGAACAAGAGAGCCTGAACCCCTCCTCTGGGCAGCCTGCTGACCTTGGATCACATCTCCAAAGAGAGTCTCAAGCACAACAGCATCGCTGATGGTTTGAGCCATTTTCTGCAGAAATGTGGGGGAAATGGCTTGGGCAGCAGAAGCAAAGCACGTCATCCTCAGGCTGCGTAGGAAAAGAAACCCCACTGATCCTCCTCTGTATCACGTATGCAGGAACAAACAGCAAATTTATGGAAAACTATCAAGCCACGGTTGCCTTTTTTTCTCCCCTCCCTTTCCCTTTCTCAGACATTAATGATTTATGTCTAAACTTGTCATCTCAATCAATAACACAATGACATCAGCTTCACCATTCACATGCAAGAAACACCGGTGCAAAAGAGTCCTGAAAGCCTATCCCAGCCCCTGCTCGTACACAAAGAAACCGAATCTTAGCCTGATCCACCTCAATACAGGGAGGAAAAAAACTAAAGAGCATGGACAGTTCATTTCCATTTGTTTTTCAAATTCACTATTGCTCCCAGTTTGAAAGGGGTGGGGGAGAAGAGTCTGTAATCTGGCAATTATGTCAGTGACAAGCAAGGATGATTAAGGGTGGAAGGGTCAGGGGTTTTGCTGATGAACTGTCAGCACGGAGGAGTGTTTGCTAGCAGTGCCGGAGCTGTGAGCTCCTCAGTATTTCTATTATAAATCTCTCTACAAAGGGTCCAGCATTCTGTCTCAAGAACAGCCACAGGGCCGCGCATGACCAGCAAGGCCCTTGAAGAACACAAGTTTTTCATTAAACATTAACAACAAGGAGGGTGAGAACGTCATAATCAGAAAAATCAAACAACAGAAAAAAAGATATATCGCATCAATCTCATCTCTTCCTTCCTTAGAACGCTCTAGGGCAAACTCTACTAATAGTAAGCACTTATGGCTAACACGAGCTTTACTTTTTTGGGTTTTAGCTACCTAGAAGCTTATCTTCAGCATACAGGCTGATCAACAGGAGCTGTGTGCACTCACTGCAGGTGCTTTGCCCAGCAATGAAAAAGCAGTGCTGGTTTGCTGGCACTTGTCATCCCAAGTGACACCGGGCACTGACTGCTGGCAGGCAGAGCAGGGACTGAGGAGCAGGGCCAGCTCCACTTCATAGGGAAGTGGAAACAGGGAATAAGTTTGGGAAACCAACATCTGACCAGTTTCGGGTGTATCATGATACACTCCTAAATGCAGAGGGAAAAGCACAGTGCATTCACAATCTGAGTCCCAGGCACTGCAAGGAAGGGGAAGGCCCTGCACCAGGAACTGTGGTTCTAGGAACAGAGATCAGGGCTGAGTAAGAATGAGCACGGACACAACTAACCAGACAATGTTAGATGGAAGGAACCATGACCTGCTGTGTCAAAAGCTGGATTCTTTTTGCATTTGGTAAAAATCAACCTTGTCAGGCATCTGAAAGCTGTGTGCAAAAATCCAACCATTGAAAGAGAGAACAAATGCTGAAACTCCAACTGGATCGGTCTTACTTCTGCCCCAGGACCACAGCAGACCAGAGAAAATAGCAGCACCCTGCAAGTAAGGGCTGAAAAGTGAGCTTCAGAGCCCCCACACTGAGCCATCACGTGAGCATGTTCCTTTCCAAGTCTCAAAAGCATCAGAGCAAACTTAGCAGAGCCTGTTTCAGGGTGAGAGCAATCACAAGCCTATTAATCTTCCTTATCAAGTTGCATAGCTGTACCTGGACAGCCGTAATCCCAGAGTCAGGCCACAATAGTAATGCCTCTCCCACTTGCTTACCTGGATCCCTACAACGTGGCTTTGACACCGCTATAGGCTCTCACACTCAATGAAAATGCCAGCATTGCACAGGCTGCAGACAGAGCCTGCCGGCTTTCCATGTAAACCACTGGGTTATGCCAATATTTGATGCATCTGCCAATATCTGGGAAAACAAGTATAAATGCCCGTATTGTTATGTAACAGAGAAACAACTCAGGCTGGGCACAGAGGGCTGCTGCCTCTCACTGCCTGATCTCAGAAAGAAAGAGAAGGACAGAAGGAGAGCTTCAGTTCCAGTTCCTCAGCTAGAGGGAACTGACCCACAGCGAGCCATAGGGGGCTGCTGGTGGGAGAGAGGTGTCAGCCTTTGAAGTAGCAGCTCTGTCTCTGTGTGCTGGGCACATGCTGCTCTTTCCTTTCCACCTTGTGCTGTGTGACAGCTCCTGACTGTATGTGAAGTATCTGCTTCCAATGGTGCCCTAGGTCTCCTCCAGCCTGAGCCCCTGGCCTCTCCCAGAGGAGCCTAGTCCTTGCTCCACATTGCCCCTGCTTGCACTTGGCTTTGCTTGGCTGCAGAGGGCTGTAATTTCACAGCCTGCTCTCCTCTCTGGCTCCCAATGACATCATCCCTTCTGATTATATAAGGTACTGGGAGGAAACCTTTATTTCTGCATGCTTTTTGCTCATAGATTCAGCTGTCTCACTGCACAACCCGCATCTAAATCCCACTGCGGAAACTGGGCTCCCCACTGCCTGAATCAAAACTGCAGTGCAGGAAGTGGTTTGGGTGCAAATACATAAACAAACAATTAAATAATTAATCCCTGTTTCCTTCCACCTACTCTGCCAGGGATGTTTCTGAGGGGTAGCAGTAGGAGTCAACCTCTGCACCACAGCCTCCTCCACACCTGGGGATTGCCTATAGCCCCTGCCTCAGAGAGCTGGGGACACAGCTCCAAGCCTTGTACTCGCTGGCCACAAAGGGGCTGGGAGCCCACCTGCCCTCAGTGCCCGAGGAGCCCTTATAGAGACAGCACTGCTCCTTGTGGCATGTTCCCTGCTGAGCTCAGCCTCTCTGCTTGAGTTGTCTCTCTCCCCAGATTGCAGCAGTGACAGCACTGCCATTGGGCTCAAGGAGACACACGGCATCCCTTGAATCTGCTCCATACCCCTTGGAGAGCCCAGCCGAAGCTCACTGCAGCCAGATCTACCAAGAGATTTCAGTTCTAGCCAGATTTGGGCAAGTACCTGAATATGAGCATCCTTGGAGAGACTGCAGCTATTCTGCTGATACAGGCCGTTTTTTGTTGTTTTTTTTTTTTTCCCCTTTCCATCTTCTACCATTGGCAGAAGCAATGGAAACTGAGAGAGAGAAGAAAGTTTTTTCTGCCTAGAAGTCATTAAACCACGTACATGATCAGCTCTGAAGCAGCACTTTACGGGACTCAGCACTACCCTGCAGCCAGGCACTGCTGAGAGACAGCGCTGAATCAAGGCTGGAACATCTGCAGAACACACACACGTGCACACGCACACTGACACAGACACTGCCCATCTTTAGAAGATCAAGCCTCTCTCCCAGCAGGAGATGACCAACAGCATTTCAAAGCGCTGAATTCCATGTTCTGTATGTTGAAAGAAAGAGCATCTGAGGGAAAAGGAAAGCACTTCACAGACGTTTCTGTACTGTGCCTGCAGGTCTATAGGGCTGAAATACAACAATCAATTTCAGCTTGTGCTCAGCATTAGGGATACCAAAGCTCAAGCCCCACTGAAGCTGGATCAGACACCTGATCTCCAAGAGAAATTTATATATATATATACACATATATAAAATAAACAATACAAAACCAAATAAACCCCAAGAAGCATCAAAGGCATCAGCACAAGGAAGATCCTAAGATGGAAAAGAATATGGTCATCCTTTCCCTGTGCTGTCTTCATCTTTTCAAAGTCGAGTCCAATTTAACCCTGAAATTAGAAACCACCAACTTTGTTTGGATTTCAGAGCTAATAGATGGCTTAAAAAATTCAGGAGGGATCACTGGTTAAAGAAAGCAATTCCTGGAGCGACGCAAGTGACCCCACATCAATAATTCATTGGACCAGAACGATTTTGAGATAAAAGTAATGAAAAACACATGCAGAAACCACTGGGCTGGGAAAACGGGGGGAAATATGGTTTCCTCCCATAAGCGATTCACAGGTCAGAGACTTGCTTATCTGTAACAGACATCACACGACAACAGGTTCTGCCTTGTGCTCATCTCTAATCCTTCCCCTGTCCGCAGAAGGATTTGAGCCCTGCCTTCATGTCTCCAGAGAAGGAAGAGGAGATGCTGCCAAGTGCCTGAATAAGAAACTGAAAGCCAGGCAGGCGTTGTGGCAGGAGCCTGCGCTGCTGCAGAGCGTTATGTAAGCAGAGCGGTGCGCTCCCCCAGCCTGCAGCAGCACGCACTGCTCAGTGCGCAGCACCGCCGGGCGCACATGAGGAAGGAGATGTAGTGCACAACAGCACCGTTAAAGCTCATCTTCCCCACCTGCACTGGGCAATCATTCATTCTTTCTGATTTTCCATCAGGTCTCCTTACATGATTATTTATGTTTTGGTGCTCACCACAAGCTGAACACAACACTCGCTCATCCACTCCTGTTCCCTGCTCATTTCTACCCGTGGCTCCTCGGCGCATACAAGCATTTGGATTGCAAATGTTAATAAACTGCATCATGAGAAAGTAATGGGGGAGAGAGGGGGGAGCCTCCAGACACTTTTTTTTTTAAGCCAATCGTTTGGAAGAAACAAAGAAATGAAACTTGAGGAATGACAATAAAAAGCCCTGACAACACGCTGTACGTAGGGATTCAAGGGGATGGAAACGTTCTGCAGGCAAAATGTTCAGCCTGATCTTAACCAGATCAGATCTGTGTGCAAATGCTGAGAACTAACACGCATCTAACTGTGCTCTCAAACCAAGGGCGGACAGAAAACAAACCACAAATTAAGAGACCTGTAATTAACGGCAGTAATAACAATAGCAATAATAAAACCAACAAATACATCAGGGCAATGCGGCTCTGCCACGTAACACGCTGCCTGACAGGCAGGTGACTGGTGGTGCATACCTTGAAGTTTTTCTCTTTAAACTGGAGGGCTGAAATACAGATTATTCATTTAAATTAATACCATAATAAAGTGACCATCTGTAATCCCATGACTCTCAAAACTAGGATGCTGAAAAGAATAGCAAAGAAAAGCAGAGTGCCCAGAGTAATAAAAACATGGCTGAGAATGTATCCATTCCGAAGGTGCCTCCTCCAAAACGATCTCTCAGCTGTTCACTAGCTGACTGCTCATCCTTCCCTAACCTCTCTCATCTTCAGAGCGGCCAATGAGACAGGCTACACAACTCAGTAGTAAAAGATCAAGTATAGCAGCCTGCACTTCGCAATGAGAAGGTGATGACAGCAGCAGAAGTGGCCATCTGCCCAGCAGAGGAACCGAGGTAAGCAATGCCTGGCATTTTCTCTCACCCCTTCATTTTCACCCAGCCCGAGCACTGCGCTCTCAGCGCCTCTTCATCAGTTTCTCCTCTTCCCTCACAGCTCCCCTACAGCTTTCTGCCTCCCTTTGGAAGGTAATGAAACTTGGGCAGTTGTTAAGAGACATCAAAGAGCAACAGATGGAGTAGAGTCTATTACAATTTATCAAAGTTAATCTCCCCCTAAAAATATATATCGAGGGTCTATTATTATTGATCTTGGCCATTACCCACAAAGTATTTTTAATCCCCGGTGAATCTAATTAACTGAACTTCAGCCTCACATAGCACAATACACAGCACTGCCAGCTAAATCCCTGTCGGGCTCAGCTGTGCTTCCAACTGTTCTAACTCCTTACAGCCACCGCAGACTGTAAATGCTCCATGTCCCATTCACTTTCTGACCTATTTGCTGCCAGTACAGTCACATCCAGGAGTCTCTTGCACGAGATCATCTGGCACCAACTTTCCGATTGTGCTCGCTCCCAATGCTGCAAGTATCACAGTTCCACCACCTAGCAATAAGATACGGTCACAGTCCTGCGTTTGTCTACTGAGGAACACGCAAAGCAAGCCTTAAACATCAACGTGCAGCCCAGTCCTGTTAATTATAAATAGTCTGGTCTAATAAATCTCTGGCTTTCTTAAAAGGCAGTTAAAAATAGAGCCCTGCTCTTTAAATAGCCAACGGTGCCCTGTGCCCCCGTTCTCACTAATACTGGTCTAATCACCATCGGGGACACACAGCGTGCTCCTGCCTGTGACACCACTCCAAGCAGAGCTCCGTGCCACCAACGCTCCCATGGAGCAGCTGCACTGGCCAGCAGCAGCCTCACTGCAGAGGAGGCAGTAACCTGCTTTGCTGCGACCTGCGGATTTTCAGCTTTACTGCTAGAATTAGGTCAGCGGCAAAGATAGCCGAGATTTGCCAAACTCGCCTGCTATTCTTGATGATTGTGTTTGGAGGTTTCCTGGCTAAGCATCACGCCTGTGGAAAGGATTGCTGAGGTACCTTGGGCTCCTGCAGGGGTTGCTGCAGTCAGTTGCTGGGAACAGGAGATGCTCACCCCCAGCTGCCTCCTCCAATGCCACACACCAAGCTCTCCTGGTGGGACTCACCCTGCCTTGCAGGTATGGCATGCCTGAAGGCATGCTGCTTGCACAAGGATGGGAAGAACCCAAGGAATCAGTTATTCCTACCCTAGACCTCTCATGGCTCCAGCAGAAAAGCCCCGTGGGGTCCACAGCAGCAAAGGCACTGACAGACCTCAAATCACAGCCTGTTTCTTCATAACATAGAAGAGACCCCAGATTTTGGTGCCTAGTAAATATAGTCAGGCTTTAAGCTAATGACACCACTGCAACCGGTGTTACTAGCTGCAAGAAGCAAGCACTTGTAAGATATACAGCTGTCCATCAGTGAGAGAGCAAAGGATGCTGCCAACTTACTATTTGGGAAAACACCTTTCCTCTTTCCAAAATGACGAGCAGGGAACATGCCAGTATCAAGAACACATTCTGTGTGGTGCCAGTTGCTATTAAGATAGGACAGAGCTTTTCCAGCCCACGCATCTCTTTTCTCATATTGTATTCTGGTTTCTTTACCTCATGGAAGCAAAACAATCTTAATTTCTAACAAAAAACCCATTCCAAGAATATAACGGTACGCAATATTTGTTTACACAAAATCCTTTACACCCCGAAGGGAAGCATGTGCTGTTCATCTAATACCACTCTGCACTGTCAGAAATATTTAAGGAGTCATCAAACAGCCGCTGTACCTCTCAGGTACAGAGTGCATGCATCTGGAACAGAGGAAGCAGTGCATGTAATTTAACCTTGTAAAATTATTGTAAATTTAACCTCGGACTTCCCAGGGAAAAGGAATTAGCAGCCAAGGTCGTTATAGGATATGCAATTGGATAAAAGCACAGTAAGAAAGAAGAAAAATGAAAGAGACCCTAGTACTGTTCTTCCTATTGGATACATACTTCTGCACACAAACAACAGTATTTCAGAAGCCCAGGAGTGAGCTGGCATTAAGCACCAAGCAGCTGTAACTTAAATTAACTCCACGTGCTGCTCAGCAGGAGAGCCTGAACAGGGAAGGGCGGCTTCCAGCATTACTGCAGCAGGTGGGCTGCATGCTGACCTCGCACTTACCAGGAAAGAAAGGAGGTTCTGAGAAGTGGTATCAGAGAGCACAGAACACACCTTGTTCCTGCTCACCCAGTGTCACGTACTAGCAGAAACTCACCTGTCAATGCAGCTCTTCCAACAAGGAGCAGGGTTTATGACCAGAAAATTACATCTATTGCTGTCTGAGAATTATAACAATGTAAACTCTAGAAGAAAAAGCAAAACCAAACTAAACCTGCACCCTGCCCTTTCCCTTTACTACCTCTGATACCTTCCTTGCATTAACTTTCCCTTCTTTGAGCATATATGAAAGCAAAAGGATGCAGGACAGCTCAAATCTCAGACAGAGCTGGCCACTTGGAAACTATTTCCTTGGGCAAGAAGTAAAGCAGAATGCAGCTGTAAGAAATGAAAATTGCTCCAATGTTTGTTCAGCTCAACTACAAAACTCCTAATGCTTCCAAATGCTCAGAAAGTCACTCTCTTATAAGCAGGACATTCTTCCTGGTCAGCTGGAGAAGATCAAAAGAACCCCTGCCTTGGTCAGCAATGCCACAAACAGATATAACTATTATTCCCCTCTGCCCAAGAACAGCTGCAGATGAGTAAACTAACATTTGTGGAAGGATTAGTGCCTGGCGCTTGCTCACCCTGTGCTCTCCCAGCAGGAAAAGTTAGGATCCCACCTGGGAACAAATCAAACACTGGACGGTTCGTGGTTTGTTTTGGAAAGGAAAAAGGGAAAAAAAAAAATTAAAAGAGGAGGAAGAACACCCAGTTCTCTGGTGTTGGGGGAACTGGTTTCCATTTGCTCAGCTACCAGGCAAGCATGAAAACACAGCCACACAAGCTTACAGAAATACCTGCAAAGGCACTGCATTACTGTGCATTACTGCTGCAACCACACTCCTCCTTCCCTGTTGTTATGGAGAGCTTCTGACCCTCACAGGGCCTCACGAATTTAAGCAGGAATTAGAGCTCCATGGTCAGATATTTCCTACATGTCCCATCCTGAGATCATTCCTTGTTTGTTTCAAAACTAAATCACTAGTTTTAAAAACTAACAAAAACCCAAAGAAAACCAAAAACAACTAACAGGATTTTCTACCAACCATTCACCTGGGAAGAGGCAGCAGTGGGCTGAGCATCAGGAGAAGCAACAGGCAGAGCAAGGAGCACAGACTGTTTGCTCTGCCCACTGCTGTGCTAGCCAGGAGCTGCAGAACCTACACACACTCTCAAAAAGGGCAAAGCAGCATCAAAAAGGGGCCAACATTTCAGCCCCCTACACACCCAGGGAAAGCTTTGCAGCAGGCAAGATGCTGAAGTGAGAGTTGGGAGAGCTGTGTGCAGCCAGCCTGCGCGACCTCAGGTAAATCCCTCGAGGAACTGAAGCACGCACCACACATCCACAAAATGGAGCTAAGCCTAATTCCTTCACAGGGCATTGCTGAGCTAAATCCACTCTTGTTTTTCAGGTGCTCACATAGCTTGGAAATGACACTGACATTTGGAGACTTGGGAAAGCTAATTCATTCAGCTCCCTCTTCTAGTTAGCAATACCCAGAGCACAAGATGGCCATGTTTTTCAGAAAGAGTCAATAACCCCTCGCTGCTTCTCCCCAGTTAGGCAGCAAAAAGTCTCTTACAGCTGTCCCAAGGAATTCCTAGGAGGGAATTTCAACTGAGCTCAAAGCAGCCGAATCTGAAGCAGGACTATAAGACGAAGGCTGTACTGCTAACTTTGCAATCAGTCACAGAGCTTTTTATTTCTTTATAACATTTAGATTCTCATGTCCCGCTGTTCATCAGACATGCCCAGATTATGACTTAGGCCCCATAAAATAAATAGATCAGAGTGGTTCAGACATTACATGATCATAAAAAGAAAACAAACAGCTCCTTCCTGTGTTTTAAATACAGATGTTGCACTATCTCATGCTCGGGATCCACGGTGGGGACAGAAAACACCTCAGTCCCAGGTGCTGCGATTTGAATGTCATCAAAATTGCACTGAAGAAACTCCAAGGGACACTGATGCCTCCAGAGGGCCTTAGCATGCTTTCCACAAGTACAGCACAACACGAATTTCCCTTCTCCTCCCTTAGCAACCCCTTCACTGAAACACATCCCCATATGTGCTTCTCCCAGCGAACACCAAGCCTGTAAGCTGCTTTTCCAAGCCAACAAAAGTTTAAAAGAGGTCATGCCGTACAGAACAGTATCTGCATTTTTTCTTAGAGAGTCCTATTACATAGATTATGCACTGGGAACAAAGAGTTCCCAGCCACTTTCCTGCTTCTTTTGGCATTAAAGTTGCTCATCTGGGTAGATGAAGAGGCAAACACATATACTCGGAAAAGGGAAGTGGGACGCTGGTGCTTTTTTCATATTCCCTTACTCAACCAGAATTCTCCTGGGGTCTAATATTTATTCTTGCTGTGAAAACTGATGACTATATTCAGCATCCAGGACTCTCCCCTTCAAACACAGAAACACTTCAGGTGTTTTTTCATTCCTTGAACAAGGCTGAAAACATTTTCTTAATCAGACGTTAGGAAAAGCTTTCCAGTGGTACCAGCGGTTGATTGACGCAATTTGGCTTCCCTAGGCAGCCCTGCTGTCAGAAGCTTTTAGCACCACGTTAGATAAACATCTGTCAGGTAAGGGTTTAGATGGAGCTTATCCTCCTCTGGGGCACCAAATGAACTGCGCAGGCCTCAACCCCATCTCTGACAATGCTGTGAGATGCTGTGTAAATTGGAAGGGTGCCCTCTTTTAGGAATAGGTCTGAGCCAGCTGCAGAGGCACTGCACTGAGTCTCTGGAAAGCAAAGAAGTATTCTGTCTCTCTGAGCTACAGCCCTTGTGAGAGAGTAAGACTTACTGTGCAATGGCAACTCTTGCAGCTGTGTGCAGCTGGGAAGGGGCAGCGATGTCACGTGTAGGCAAACAGGCAGCCAGAGGGAAAGGGAGAACCAGGAGACATCTGCAAGGCAGAATTTCCACTACCAGCATGCATCAAATCCCTGCCCTACAGGTTGGTGAGGATAGGACAGGAAAAAGCCAACACCAAGAGGCACTGCTGATGCTGTGATAGCACTGTAACTTGTAATTTTCCAGATTGGGTTTGGCTGAGGAAGAATCAGCTGAAGAGAAACGTGCACTGCAGCAGGTAGCAGGAAACAGGAGGGAGGTGTCAGGAAGCAGAAGTCACAGCAAGCAGTGGGTCATCAGCACAAACAAGCGTTCCAAGCTAGATGAGAAACAAGAGGAAGCAGGGGAACCTCAAAGATGCAGGAAGCAGTCTCAGCTGCCACTGCTCTCACTCCTTGCCTAGTGCAGTTTTTATTGCACAGGGGAGAGCAGAGACCCCCCCAGCCAATGGCAGAAACTAGCTATGCTGCAGCCACCCCTGCTAGCCCCTCTGCATGCAGTTCAGCAGCTGCAAACAGGCAAAAGAGCAGCCAGCTCTGAGGAGTGCCAGGATCCAGGCTATGAGAACACTGGAAACAAACACACATCAAAGGGAAAAGCCACGTTGTATACACAGCTGGAGCTCTGCCTTCCCTTTTTTAAAATAAATGGGCACATAGATTTTAACTGCAAGCTCTTTGTGTGTCCTTGCACGTAAACTGGGTGCATCTGTGCGAGTGTGAGTACTCACCCCGCATTTGGCCTCCTGACATTACTGAAGTGTAGCTAATGAATGGCATTCTCTGAGCTGTATGGAAGATTCCCACACAGCTGGGCAAACTGTGACTGGGCAACGCACAGCTCAACCTGCCCTGAGGAGCAAGGCCAAGTAGGTGGAATTAAAAACAGGGAAGATACAAAGCAACCTCTTTTTAACCTCAATTTTCCGCTACACAGCTCCCCTTCTCAGAACTCATTTGAAGAATTCCCCCCAAGTTTCCAGAAGGAACAGAACCTTTCCTGTTGAAGAAATCATCTTCGGCCTTGAGAAGTTACAGTGAATAACCCCAAGTGTTCAACAGGTTGTGCCTTCAAGTAGCATCGGAAAGACCCTACTGAGAGAATAAGGTGCAGGACACACCACCCTGAACCTCCAAGGTCATGGAGAGCCTGAGCAATCCCTCCTGCATAATCCAGCTTTGAGTAAAAAGAGAGAAAGAACACAGTGCTGCTGCAGATGAAGTGCTGGCAGCTGTCTGCACCCAGGTCCTAAGACACTCTGGGCCGACCAGAATCTTCATGGCTGAGGTCAGTCACAATGCCCTCAGGGTTCATCTCACCTCTGAGTCCTCCTACTCTGTTCCTTTTCTCTCCTGGGTTGCTCAGAAAGAGGTCTACCCATACACAAGCACCAAAATAGATTCTGACATCACCCTTGTCCACATACTCCTCTGATAGGTATGTGTTTTTGCTAGCCTTTACTCTTATAAAAATACATTTTCCCTTCCTCTAAAAATACATCCACTCACATGCAGAGTGGCACCCATCAACACCCTCCCTCTGTTGTAGTATCATGCATGCCTGGACAGCAAGGCGTTGAGTGTAGGAGCCCTTGGCACTGCTCTCTGAATGACCGTGCACAGCTACAGCACTTTAGGGACAAGCAGAGGGAGCACTATGTACCCAAGCAAAGGAGCAAGTATTTATTTGAAAGTCATTAAGAGCTGAGCTTCTAAATGATTCAGATGCTTTTAGATATTCCACCCTAGCTCAGCAACCAGTCGCCCCAGAGATAGCACTTCACTTTATAAGCATGACTAAGTTTTGTGCAGCTGTTTACTACCTGCCATGATAAAACCACACCCTTATCATATGCAGCGTTATCAGCTTGGACCACACATGAACTTGCTGATAACTATATGCAGCCTGTTGATGTAACACTGCATTTCAAACTCAAGACCTGTTTCCAGTGGAGGTTTCAGTGCTTTTTGTATCAGTTTCTGCTGTGCCTCCACCTTTCCCTCAGCCCCTCAAGGGCAGATTTTTTTCTGTATGCAGCTACAAGATTGCTATGCAAGTGCTACATTCCCTCTCCAGCCTCAAGTTCTGCAATGTCCATTTGTGGAACCTCCCATTCATGACAATCCCTCCTTCACCTCGAAAATTCTGGTTCTCAAACCTGGGCAAAAACTAAGTACAAAAGGCGTCTGGCAGAAGCTTTCCATTTTTCTCTAAGTCATGCATGCTCCTTTCTGAACGCATTCTCAAAGGTAAATAATTAACATACAAGAGGGACAGAAAATCTTATTACAAAGCTAATGGAAAGTGACGCTTAAGCAGCAGTGTATACATAAAGGGTACCCTCAAAAGACAGCCACTAATTTTTTGATGGTCCATCGGGCAGAAGACCTGACTCACGCCACCATGCTGAGATCCAGCAGATCCTCAGCATTCCTCCTGACTCTGAGCAGTCCCAAACCTTTCTATGAGATTGTCTGCATGCGACAGATTAAATGCCACCTTTATAAAGGGGGATACTCTCACTTTGCAAAGGCACAGCAAGGATTCACCAAAAAGCAAGCACAGAGAGTGCTACATAGAGATAATCCGTATTACTACACAAATTCAAACTCTCAAGACACACAGGGAGGCGGGTTATGATTCCCTTGGGGCTCCGTGGTGTCTCCTCAACGCTATGTTCTGTCATAGCCCTGACTTGGCCCTGTCTGTATTATCCAGTGGTTTTATGGGAGGGGAATTCCTGACCCTTGGTTGCACGCTGCCCATTTAATTGTTTTATGGTTGTCATATGTGCTCTCTGGGAGGAAACCTGCCTGGTCTGTTTGCCCACAGCTATGCAAACTGCTCAGCGCTGTTCGCAGCCAGGCAACAACCACAGCAACTGCCAGGCAAAGCCTTTTGCTTTCATTTCCCAGACGAGACTGGGAAAGTTTGTTACACATCTGCTTCCAAATCAAGGGACTAGATCATTCTGCACGGAGCACTGCCACTCCCCGACAACAGCAAAGGTACTTCACTTTCTGCCACTCTGCTCCTTCCAATTGCAGGGAGCCTCAAGGGAAGCCAGACAGCATCACTCAGCATGTCCCAGCCCTGGGTAAGGGAGCGTAGAGACAGGTGCCTTTCTCCCTCCCCTTGTTGAAATATCATTAAAGGATACAGATTTTCAATGCCATAACATCCACAAGGAAGAATGCATTTCCTACCAACATTTCCTATTCCACACCGGGTTTTCCTTTGCTTATCACCAGTTGTATGGGATATGTTGCTATAGTACTCTAAGAACATGTATCAGAAACAGATACAGATAATCACATACAGCTGCGGACAACTCCACCTTCTACCCAATGAGTACAAAGTACTGAAACCTGCAGTTAACACGTAATTTACCTCAAAAACTGTATTCCTATAACTTCACCTTCTTGAAGACAGAAGGTCCCCAAGTGGTATTCACTAGTAATGCTTTCAGGCCCACGAGCAGCATTAGTCACTTGAACAAGATAAGCTGCTGCATCAGTATTTCTGGCTCTCGACACTTCACCAAACAGCACCCCATGAAAAAAGGAATAAAAAATAATAACAACAAAACAAACCTGCAAAGCTTCCAGAGGCACACTGGGGAGAGATATGGCAAGTACCTGTGACAAGCGCCCTGATGTGACTGAAAACTGAGTTAAGAAAGCTGAATGCTTGACTTACTACTTAAGACCAGACTTGCCTGGTTCAAGCTCAGTGGTTACAGAGCGGATTTGCCTGGCCTTTATTTTTTGACAACATCCATAAACAAACAGAAACAGAGCTGGTTCAGCCTGAAAAAAACAAAAACAAAAACCCAACAACAGTGGCAACAGCCCCAAAGAAAATCTGAAGAATGCATATTTGGGAAGAGATTGAAGAACCAGAGCTTGCTACGACAGACTCCAAATTAGATATTTTCTAACTACATCTGACTGCTTTTATTACACATCTACAGAAGTGACCAGACCCCCTCCTGAAGATCGAAAGCAGTAAAAAGCCTGTAAAGCTTGATTCCTCTTCTATTCACTTCTCTGGAGATTGTAGGTGCAGGATGCTGAATGCCAGAACTCCGCCAGCAAGCAGGGAGGCCCTGCAATAAGAACATGCTTCTTCTGAGATTGGGGTCTCCATTCTGGGAAACGAAAGGACAAATGAATTCTCAGCATCAAATTATTGCAGCCAAGGCCAAGCAGGCTGTGCTGGAATTCCTTTCTATTCTCTGGGAGGAAAGCACACCAGAAAGTGTCCCTATAACACATCCTAGTTGAGGCGAGTTTTGTGATAAATGCTGTTTGAGAGCTGGCATCTGACAGTGATTTTATTGTGCAACATGGCTGAACCAGTTTGCTTTGAGGTAGTTCATTCAAAATAGTAGTATTGTTCTTTTTCCTCTTCCTTCTCCATCTGCTGCTACGTGGGATAGTGGAAAGACCTGGGAGCAGAAAGGAAGCCACGTAGGCAACTATTCCTCAATTCATCACTTTGAATTTTAAAAAATACCAAAAAAAAACCAACAAAATAAATAAGCGAAAAAATACCAAAACTTGAAATTCTGATTCCAACAGTGCTGAAGAACTTCCCAACAAAATGAAGATTGTTTTGTTTCCTTTGAATTTTGGCATGGAAACTAACTTTCCCTTTTCAGCAGCTTTACTCAGTTCAAGATGTTCCACTGCTCGGCAAATGTGAAACAAAGCCTTTGCAGAGTTTTGACTCTAAGTGAATTGAAACATTGCTTTTGCACAAGGGGACGCTTTGCATGAACAAGTGTGGGGGTCAAAGAGATCAGATCCCAGTATCACAGCATCTGACTGCTGTGTTCCTGGAGCAATGCAGGAAAGAGCACTGTAGCAAAAGACAAACTGACACTGAACAACCACGACTGCATTTGAATGTATGCAGAATGATCTCCTCCCTGCTAACCTCGCTCCACAAACTAGACTTCCCTTTCTGAAGGTTAAGCAAAAACGGGCATGGCAGCATAAGTCAGACAAATCTCCTAAGAGAGTGGAGCATCTTTCAGCTCATTGAAAATCGTTGGTCCCAGCTGAAAATGAATGCATCTGTCATCCAAACAGCAGTTGAAGACAGCTAGCTACCTCCAGCTCTTGTTCTGTGCTAGCCATGGAGACAGCAGGGCTTAGCCTCAGTTCCCACAAGGAGCAAATCGGATTGTGGCACGCTCCAACCTTTGCATGTTGTGTCAAAAACAAAGATGTATGCTCAGCTGCCTTGGCCATTTTTTGACTGCAGGGAACATCACAGGTTCCAAGCTTTATAAATGAGGAAAATAATATGCACCGTCAACTTATGCTAACATGAAAACAAAGACCGCTCCAGAGAAGAAATGAAATTTACTGGATTAGTTTCTTGTTCCAGCTCTCCTGGATAAATAGCAGTGAATTCAACACCACTTTGATTAGTTACTTCAAGACAAACACTGATCAGATTGCCTTGGCAAGCATATAGAGCACAACAAAAGCACAATCATCCCTGTTTACTCAGAGCAGCAAGGATTCACTACACTTTCATTTCCTTCCCTCTGTCTTACAGCCTAAACAGCACATCCACACTATTTAATACCCAAGCTATTTAAATGCAGTGGTACACCCTGTTCTGTAGTTAAATGCTTTCCCCTCCTCTTGCTAATACAGACACACTCAAGCAAGCCCCTGTTCTGCAGAAAGAGAATCAGACTGTGCCCTTGCTGGGAGCCCCAGAAAGCCCCATGTTTCAGTGCAAACTGACCCAGGTAATGGTTTTCTCCTCAAAATTCAGTGGGTTTTTTCCTTTATCTCATTTGCTACCTCAACTATGCAACATACCATAACAGTCAGCTCTACACAAGAGACCAACTTGGAGAAAGGCTCTGCATTTAACAGTCTGTCTCATGTTTAAAATGAGAATGCGTGGGGAAATCACAGAAGACAGAAGGGAGATCCAGATAAGAGTCAGAACATCTAAAAACTACAGTACTTGAACACTGCAGCACGTGCGTCTTCTTTGCTTTCTGATCATCTCAAAAGAGAGGATCTTATGGCACTTTGTGCTTTCTCAATAAGCTCACAACACTTCAGAGCTTGACTTCGAAGCAGATCTTCACTTTGCTCTTTTTTATTTTAAACAAGTTACCTTTTGCAGAGACAAAATCTCTGATATCTCCAGAAAATTGACTGTTGTCTCAACGCCTCTTTTCCTCCTCAGATCTGTCTTCCGAGCTACACTGTTGTTACCAGAAGCAAACTGCCCTAATAACTTGATCCTCACCCAGTTACTCAGATTCGTTTCACTTCTTTTTACTGTATTATAACGCCACCATCACTAAAACAAATAGGTCAATCTACAATATATAGAAAAAGGTTAAAAAAAAAAAAAGCAGTCTATTCAATAGCTTTATAAATATCCCTCACTCCACCAGGAGATGCAACTTGTCTATCAGGCATCCCCACGTTGGTCTACCAGAACAGCCACTTCACAGAAGCGCAGGAAAGCCATTTCTGTGCTGTGTACCTTCTCATCGCACCACACTGACCACATCCTTCCAAAACTGGCTTGTGCCTGAAATGTTCACAAACAGCAGCTCATTCTGCTATAAGACATACGCACATGCAGATTAACTTAAGCCTGAAGTTTGTTTTTTATAACTTTTTGAGAAAATATTACACTACCGGGCTTTGTATTTCACTCGCCTGCTTTATTGTGTTTTCTCTCAGAATACGATGGTGGTTTTGCTTAGGAATCAGTTTTTGGTAGGCATGTTAAAATACTAAGAAGTATTGTTTTAGTTACGCCTTGCAGCATACGAGAAACACAATTCCGGCTTCTTACTTAAATGCAAGCTATGACTCATCCTGGGCAGAGGGAAACTGTAACGCATACCCATTAAATAAAAAACACAAACAATTTTCTAACATGAGGATTAATGACAGATAATAACTATAAATTAACTTTAATCTTTCATAAATCAAACAAAGCCCCTTATGTAAACGTCACTGCAATCTCTTCAGACAAAAAAACCCAACCCAGTAATATATCAAAGCAGAGAGAAAAGCCACTTCAGTATTACAGTTAGCATTCGGTACCAAATCAAGCACCTCCTTAGCAGAACCACTCCACTGCTCATGAAACATTTCCATACTTAAGGGGCAGCCTAAGACTTTGCTTTAGGTTTTGAAAACGTACTGTTAGTTACTTTTGGACACTAGGAGGTATACGATTCTTAAACCTGATGCACTGAAGCTTCTTAGCTCTGCAGAATCGAGTCCAAGTCATAATTGCTTATTCAAAAAGGAATAGAAGAGCATTTTGGTTTTGTACTCGTTTTCTGCTACTGCTTGAAAGAAACTATTAGCTGAAGGGGTTAAAACACAACTTAACTGAATCGAAAGCGGCTGCTGTTCACAGACAGGAGGGGGAAAAAAAACAACAGAGTCAGAGACCTAATAGTGGACAATTTTGAAAATTACAGTGTGTCAATAATGGAGATAACAGTGAGACTCAAAAGGAATAATCTCAAATAATAGGGAAAATGAGCACCTGCCAGCCACAAAGCCATTAGTATCTGGGCTTTTATCTTTGACACAGTTAAGTCTGGAGACACTGACAAACTTAAGAATGCTGCAAATAAAACATGGTGAAAATCTAACTGGGAAGCAATCTCACTGACTGGGAAAACACTGCCATGGAGTTTGAAAATAAATGTTTCTAATACGAAACTCACTGCCCAGTTGTTGACAATACACAGTGTAAAACCCAGTGCAGCCACTTTGGGCTCTGGCTGAGTTTGCCCATGCTACAGCCTGATCGGCTGCACACACCTGCATTAAAAGATCTCACCCACAGAGTTAGAAGCTCCCTGCCTGCCCCGCAAGCCTGAGAACAGAAAAAGATGGTCACAGTTCCACACAAACTGGGTCTATGCAAGAAGACCAGGTTGGTACAAGTGAAGACTGGGACAACTCTGCTCTAAAGCTGTGCTCAGGGCAAGCAGCGTTTGCTGTAACAATTAGATATGCAAATAAGCACACTGAAAATTAGTGACGGTTTACTGTTGTCATGGAGAAGAAAGCAATCTCCATTCTGGGTTCAACCCATTTTCTTTCTCTCACTGGTGACTAAAGCTGCAGAGAGCACTGGAAAATCCACGGGCCAGCACTTTTTAGCAGAGCCCTACCTGGGATCAGACAGGTCAAGGCTCAAGGGAAAGCAGCATAACCAAAAAGAAAACCTCCCTGCATCACTGTGGAAAGGCAGGGCTGCGACAACAGAACACCTTCTGTAGGGGGTACAACCACAGACAGGGAGAAATCACCCACATCATGCAACACTGCTGCTTAGAGGGCCCAGATGCATCGGAAGCAGAGGACAGAGTGGCACACAGAGTACTCAGCTCCAACTTTCTTGATGCTACATGGGAAGATCCTGCCCAAATTGAAATGCACAGCTGACCACACTTATAATGCCCCCATCCCATCATATGAGGGCTGCTAAAAGGAAAGAAGAGGCAATCAACTTATTTAGACTCAGCTTTCCCACCCTGGGGGCTTCTTCACAGGAGCAGCTGGCCAGAACACTCTCTTTGTTCCAACAGCCACAAAAAACACAACCCTTCCCCCCCCCACACACACCAAATCCCTCAGAAGAGCCATGATAAGTTTATAATGGAAACCCTGACACAACCTTAACTATAGCATCCCGAATGGAAGGCGATAATCTGATCTGTGTGTGAATTAGCTCCCCTTGTCTCAATGGTATTTATCTTACTTTAACTCCTGTTACAAAAAGGGTTGAGTCATATAGCAAAGCTGGCCAAGTAACAAAAGTGCAAGCTTTGCTAAAACTCCAGGTTCAAGGATAAACAGGCTCAATCCTAAAACAGGTTAGAGGAAAGACTCTCCACAGGCACAATGCTCACCAGACCTCAGAGCCTCTGGACAATGGCATTTGCTTCTGCGCTGCAGAGATTACTACAGCCCAGCAGAGGGGTGGGAGGGAGAGGGTGCAGAGTAAATGGGCTCTGCCCTTCACTTCGTGGTAACACGTATTACCCCGGGCCCAAGAAACCTGATCCCGTAGCAACCTCATGTATGGAAAGTGCCCCAGTCAGATTTCACTGTGTCAGGAGAAGAACAGTATTTACTCTGCATACAGATTAGTCACAAAACTGGGTCACTTCTTGCCTTTTGAGATAGCAAAAAGAAATAAAAACAAGGCTCCTTTTTCAGATTCTTTTTGTGTCTTCCTCTCAGTTTTAGAACTATGTGATGCACAGTGGTCATTCACAGCTGCCTAAGCTGATCAAACAACACCTGCATGTGGTAAGGTTAAAGCACACTGCACTCACCAGGCTTGCATTTCTTAGAATTCGGCTCATTAGCTACTTACCGGTTCTTTTCTAGTTCGTTGTGCGTAGACCTGAAAGATAAACAAAAATTTGCATTAGCCACCTTTGAACTATGGTGCTGAGAATTCAATCACTGAGAGCTGCACACATCCCCAGTGGTGTATCTTAGCAATAAAGCCAAACAGCCTCCTACATTAAAGCCCATAGGTATCACCATCAGGTATCACCCTCACTCCCTGCTGACAAGTTTTCTCCCCTCCTAAGTCTGTATTTACCTGTTATGTACAAGTCTGATGCTACAGAAAATGCAGCCGAGAGACTAAAAAGTACACAGAATTCCATAGAAAAGCAGTGATCAGAATAGAGTTCCAAAAACAGCCATTTCCAAATTATTCTGCCTCTGCTACCAGCTCAGACCAGGACAGCAGTTACATACCTTTGTCCAGCATCCCTATCTACCCTGTAAAAATATTGCCATCATCTGCTAACACAGGAGCTAGTGGTGCGTTCATTTATGCACATTAAATACTTGGGGACCTTCCAACAGCATTGGCTCCGTAAGGACAACCCCCGGAGACCTTCAGCGGTCACATGCTGGATTTATCAAGCTTAGTAGAACTCCAGATATGGTCAGCATTTGGGCATGAAATAGGATGACCAGCAGTGCCATGTTTGCAAACATCAGCAGTGCTGAGTGGCACTTTTAGGATGCCTGGAAACCCCTGTGGGAAGCAAACAGTACTGTCACAGCAGCAGCTTTGCAGCAAAGTGAGTGACCCTTCACGTGGCACTGAGACCATCTGACAAAGGAGGGGGCTTGGTCTGTCTACCTGCTTACAACTTCCCCATTTACAGCTCACAGCTTGAAACCGAGACCAAGTAGAAACAAAAGGGAAATGGGAAAGTCCGTTCTCCTGTCTGTGATGACTGCAGGAATAGCAAAAACAAACCTAACCAAAAATACCTAAACTTAAAGTCTTTCAGGACTTCTAATCTAACGGTTTTATTAGAAACCTAGGTGAAGTCATTGAGGATGATTTAAAATAGCCATTTACCCAGCATTTCCCTTTAACAGACAGTCACCTTAAAATAAAGAATAAAAGAAGCCCAAGAGCTTAATAAAAAGGATCTATTTTCTGTAATTTGGCATCACATTTCTTCCGGAGCTCTGAGAAGATTATCCTCTATCCCCCATCTGGAGAACCCCGCAGAGAATTCTACAATTAGGGAACTGAATGGAGGATGTGATCCAAGGGAAACCCTGTCATAATTAAACGCTCCTCCAAAACCAGGAAGGAGGAGCACCTAACAGGTGCCAGAACCTTAGTGAGGATGACGTGTAAGTGTGGATGCCTGCAAAAACCAACGCAGTTGAGTCTCAGCTTGCAGAGCCTGAGAGCTGGGGGTGGATGGGAAAAAATAAAACTAAAGAAAAAAGAAAACAACCACTAGAGCTCAACTGTAGGACAGAAAAAAACACAACATCAATTCAAATTAATGGTACAGCTGAGCAATGCACCCTGTACAGCAGGATATAGGGTGTCCCTAAGGCAAGACTTGCCACAGCCAAATCCCTAAAGTAAAGGAAGCTCCCAAAGCAACTGCTTTCACCTGACCCCTATGAAATCACAGGGTCCTTTAGGAGTGGCTCCCCAACAAAACATAACACAAATTCAGTCTAAACCTGCATTCCCCACAGGGGCTAAACCACCACTTGTCCACACATCTTGGATACAAATCTACTCACTGGTGGCTGAGCTGAGGCCACCAGGGCCCACATGTTCTTTGGAACACGTTTATGGATCTTATTTACCGTGTGCTCCTGCAGGAGACTTTGCAGCCTTCTTGGCTATGACATTAGCAGTTATAAAGCCAGAGATACGCAGTGGCTTGAATTCCTATATTATTTCGAGCCAATTATCAAGGCCAGCACTGAAAGAACAAAGTTTGGCCCACTGCTGTGAACAAAATTAAAACAGCAGGTTCTCCATACTCCTCTCACATATGAGACTCTTTATTACCTATCTGCCTTCTGATGAACAACACCACTGAGAGGGGTCACAGGCTTTTCACCAAGTCGGGAAATTTATGCCGTGACTTTTAACCGTATCAGTGACAGGGAAAAAACAAAAACATACAAAAATCAGTTCCCCCAAATGCAGCCACTACTGAATGCACAGAAAAGAATCTCAGCTACACTGAATGAATCCTGTGGGAATGCTACCTCTCACCTGCCCATGCTTTGCTTAGTTTTACTGGGGACACTCGGAACATTTTAATCTTTCCTTTCATCTAAAATTAGGGAAAAAAAAACACTATAAAAATCAGCGCTGCTCCCCAGCACCACCACCACGATTCACTGCCTCTTGTTCTCTGTGCCAGTTTCCCTTCGCTCAGACGACAGATACAGAAAAACCCTCTCTCCTCTCTGTTCATAATTCATTTTCTGTAGCTCCTGATCGAGATTAATCTTCTCCTCGTCTTTGGGCTGCACACGTTACTAAGATTTATTTGGAGTTAAACAAGGACAGCATTGACTGCAAAGCGGGAAAAAGCATGGGAACTTCTATTGCTACTGCATTAGAAAACAACTCCAATAAGTACAAAAACAAACGTAGCTGGACCTCTAGCTGAGAATGCCTCATCAACCAGGAGCCCAGAGAGCATGACTGCACTGAAATCAAAGTTCTGTCCTTGTAGGCCACCACCAGCTCTCTGAGCAGGATGAACAGCACGGCTGTGAGCCATCGCAACACGCATGAAACATTCAGGGTCACTCTTACAACAGCAAGGAAACGGCGTGCGCAGTGCAATGCTGCTCTGCTGCTGATGGTTGGGCACTGTTTGTGTCACACAGTAAAATGAGGTCACTGCTGTTGAGCATGGAGTAGAACAGGGCAAGCAGGTCCTTGCCCCACCTGCAAAGCTGAAGCCAAAGCCATGCGGGAGCAGACAGGAAAACAAAAGCCCACACATACACACACACCAGCACTACCCCCAGCTTGTCCCAGCCCCAAAAACTGCTGCATTTTAGAAGGAGTTCAGGCACAAACTGTCCATGGGGTTTTCATTTAAAAGCAGGCTTCTACAGCAGTCAGTTCTTTAATAATAAATTCAAACCATCCATATTGGTAACTCTCCCTAAAAACTCATGAGTGTTACATGAGAAAGAGCCAGCTGAATGCATTTTGAAAACAGCTCAGGAAGAGATCATGAGTTTCAGAAGCTTAACATGAAGGAGCCAAGAAAACAACACAAATAGCAGAAGTAGTTCCCACTGTGCTTTAAATGACTAAAGTTGTAAGAGAAGAAACTGAAGTTTATCCATCTCTACCCCAGATACCTTAAAGTGCATACAAAACAGCAAGCAAAAGGGAAGTACTTGTCAGTCACACCAGCCCAAGGTCCCCACGAACCAACCTCTTTGCATCAGTTACTGTGATTCTCCCTGCAACACCGCTAACCCATCTTGTAGCAAGGTGCTGCTGAAACACTGAACTGCCCCAACCCCCCTCACTGAAGCAGGCATTGCAAATCACTGAATGCTTTACTTCGTTGTCCTTACTTAAACAGAATCCCTCCTGCCAGAGTACAGGCATTTGAAATATCCCCCAGCACAGGTAAGGCAGCAGAGCAGCGTCAGGGAAGAACAGGCTCGAAAGAGCAATGAATTAATTTGTCACTTCTCTACTGTAATTAAAATCATAAAGCTGCCACATGGCATTAAACACAGCTGACCTTTGTGTTTTACACATTTGATATCGATAAACAGCCCGACAAATGCAGAGTATCTGCATTTTGTTTTGATTTCTCAGTGAGGTAACTTTCCTATAGGGAAAACACAGCAACAAGGAGTCCTGCAGTGATGGCGCTGAGACCCAAACCCTGCTGTGTGCTTACACCCAGCTGTGCTCTGCCTGTGCCTGATCCCAGACCAGCATAGGGCTCCCACAGCTGCATTTCCACCACCCAGAGCCCACCCAGCAGCCCCTCCAATGCACGTCCTTAATCCAACACAGAACTAGCACTCATCTTCTAAGTCAGATGAAACTCACTCCACCCCACTCTGCTTTAGCAAGAGGTCAATGAGTAAATAAATACTCCAGCCATTTGTGAAAACTAATACACAGTTACCTGAATCATGTTTAGCAAAACAGCGAGAACATCCAGAGCAGACCAACCACTTCTTACTTCATTCTGCCCATGCAGACATCTCTGCATCATCATTAACAAAAACCCCACAATCTCCTTCATTCTCCAGGCCTTTCCCACATTCTGCTTCTGTTGACCCCCATTCACTTGGTCACCAACTTCCCCCTCCAAGAAATGTCTTCTACCATTCTCCAAGCCAAAAATCAAACTATTCTTCTGGAGCCAATGAACTAAGGTACTGCCCTTTCTTTTATGCAAGCCTTTTCACAGAAATGACTGTTATTAGCAGCAGTCAGAGGACAGGACAAACAAACAAAAAGGAAGGCTGATCAATTGCTTTGTTCTTTTCCACATCTACCTGTGTCCACAAAAGCAAACCTGTCTGAAGAATCCCAGTGTTCTGCCAGGGTTTCATTCAAACAGCAGTGGATCAACACTGTGAGCCATCTATGAAACTAAATGCACAAGTTGCAGGCTGGGAAGCCTGCAGAAAAGCTCTGAGAGCAGCACAGGGTGAGGCTTTCAGCCCAATGGTAGGGCAAGTGATAGAGAGGTTCACAGCTGCTGCACGAGTCAAATCTTCCTGCCAAGGCAGAGATGTGCAAGGGCTGTACCTGAGGGAGCTGTGAGTTCACCTCACCTCTAGAAGCAACCGACCACAAGTACCAGCCACAAGCCCAACAAGTCCCACCTAAGCCTCACTTAGCAAATCTAACAAAACATTTCCTTGCAAGCGACACAAAGACAAAAAATATCACAGTCACTGCTATTCCATGATCCTTCTACATTATCTGGCCTTGATGCCCAGAGAAAAAGCTTCTCCACAAGAAGCTGAAATGAGGAGACAGAACAGGCTGTTTCACCTTCTCACTGACGTCAGTGGAGATGCACCAGATTAACCTGGCCCCAAATTCTGGCTAGTCTTTCTGTCGCTCTTAGACTGACGTGGTATCAGATTCCTCCCAAGGCTCTGATCAAAGCTGTTTTCTCAGGATCAAGTCAGACAGTTTCCAAAGTTCACATTCTCAGTCTCCAGCAGAGAAGGGGACACAGCCATCCTGGCATCTGTTTGTGTTTTTTCATCTTTGGAAAAGGAGAAATGGCCCCACAGTGTTTACATCCCAACAAGGAAAAAAGAGCTCCTTCACATGGTGCACAACCACTGCAGAAAGTTGCCCACCCCTCTGCTTCTACAGAGTCCTGAAAGCCTCTGCAACACTGTCAAGAGCAATATGCAATTTAAGAGACATGCAGCACACGCTCCTGGAAGAAGTGAAATCCACGCAGCCTTTCTCAGTTTGGGACTCCCATAATCACTGTTTCTTTTTGCAACACTTCGTGAATTAACTCTTCCCTGATACTTTCTGTACAGGAGGGAGACACAACATGAAATAATGTTCCCAAGGCCACCCAAGAAACCAGTGGCAGGGCACTTAACCTCATTCCCTAAATGCCAGGGTGCAGCAGGGGGTTGCTGTTCTCAGGCTGTCCCGGTGACCCCTATCAAGGACACTAGTGCCAACTGAGTCTTGGGTCGAAGTAAAAACCTGACATAACCATCGTGTACTGCAAGTAGTAAAGTAGAAAAATCCCCACATAAATCAAACCTAAACAAGCCCTCATGTCTTACTCACCAGCTGCCAAGTGAACCGGCCCTACTCTCAGACACCACTGGATAAAGTGACAGAGAATCCCCAGCAGAGCATGCTGTCCTACTGTCGCTTATTCTGCTGCCTCAGCACAAGGAAGGAGTGTCAGCTCTCTCTTGCTGAGCACCACAGGCTTCTCTCAGACCCAAAGCTGGGCTCACCGGACTCCAGCAACATCCCAATTTAGCAAGGCAAGGTGGCTCACTGCAGCAGATGGCTCTGCCAAGCCAGGCTACCAAACAAGAATGTTGTTTTGCATTCACTGCTGCAGCGTGAGGCCAACAGAGATGTTCCTGCTTGCTTCCTTCCCAACTCTACAGGCTGGGAGCCAAGTGCTGTCATGGCCCTTCTCCTCTGCCACCCGAGACCTGAGGTACAGAACCCAGGCAGGAAAACTGCCCCATCGCATATACTCCCTCATGCAGCACCCTGCGTGGCCAAGAGGAACTGAGTTTGCTGAACAAGCAGCTATTCAGTATTTTGTTTTCTCCTCATTGTTCAATGCGTGGCCTCAAGCCAAGCCTTGCTCTGAATACAGAACCGGTGGTTTTCTTACAGGCTTTACAACAGTCTCACCAAGAGCAGCTCACAAACGTGTTTACTGCTATGCATCCTCACTTTCCAAATGAAAAGCCAAGAAATGGGGAAACGAGAGTTGCAGGTTCTCATTCTCTCCGGTGCCTTTAAGAAGACCCTCAAGAGTCTGGTTTTTTTGAGCTACTTTGTAAGTTCAAAGCACAACTTCCCCTGATGCTCCCTGTAGCTGTGCATCATCAGCGCTTCTGCAGCTCGGCTCCCAGGCTCATACCTTGGAAAAAAAACACTACATGACGAATACACTCTTCGGAGGCCTCCCTTGAAAAGGCAGGTTTCAAGTGACTTGCTGAATGTACACAGAACCGCTGACAGGGGTTGGGAGGGGAATAAGTTCTATGTGCTATTCACTGCTTTGTTTGCCTGCCTTCTAACTTCAATGACAAGTGAATAAAGTTCTACAGAAACCACCTCCTTCCCTTCTCAGCCCGCAGTTAACCACATCAGAAGGGGCTGGTGCACGCATATCAGACACAAAGGCTGACACATGACCCATATGAGCCATTTCAGTAGGGAAACCCTGGCCCACCTCCCTTGCACATGTGACAGCTGACAGCTTCTGTAAAGACTTAAAATTTGGTCGCGTTACAGTAGATTCCCACAGTTCAGGAAAAATCGATCTCCTTGTTCTCACCAAGGCAAAATCATTAATTGTGATCCGTGATACAAAGGAGCACGAACACAAAAGCAGCCTCTTGACTTTAAAAGGACTAACAAAATTATGTTTTTCAGGACACAACAAGGAGAAATATCAAGTAGCCTCAACATGGCACATCCGGGCTCCACTGTGAAGAGAGAAGAGTAAGGCACCGAGTGAGGGCAATGAAACAGACACTTCCTCACACCAGTGCAAACCACCAAGTGCTACCAGGAACAGCATCCCTACATACTTGATCACCATCAACAGATTACAAAGCAAAATGCATTATTTAAGCAGAATGATGAACAGACTTCAGCAAAGCAAAGACTTCATCCAGCTCCCACCAGCACCTTAATATCTCTGCTAACATTTTCTCTGTTGAATATTCAAGCATGTTGGAGGGTAGGATAAGAAATCACAACGATTTAAAGAGAGAGGACAACAACACAAGGGTGATTTTCAAATCTACCTAGAAGACTCAGGATCTCAAGTTTTACTTTCTTTCAAATAGTCACAAGCTCCAAAACACCGATGCTACCTCCCGAGAACAAGATTAAAAAAGCATGTGCATTATCCCAATGTACAGATGGTGGGAACCATAGAGGGTACAGATGGTAGGAGCCATGTAGGTTACCTGACGCACTCAGATCTTGCAGTGTTTCAGTGGCAGACTCAGGAATGGATCCAAGGGCCCAGCACGCCAGCCCTTTGCCTTGTACCATGCTTCTTCCCACACACAATGCTACCCTTTTGAGGAAGATGATCACATCCAGAAATGGCTTCAGTAATGTCATTTGCAGTGCTGAAGTCTGTTTGAGGCACACATTCTTCTCTACAACCTCTTCCGACCTAAAGAAACTGCCTTCAGATGTACTGGGGAAAATGAGGCTTTTGGACTAAAATGTTACCTGACTGAAACTGACGTTGTTTGAAAAGAAACTGATGACATTTGCATAGCTCTAGGTGAGGCCAGACTTTCAGACTTGTTAGTTATCACCCATGTTACAATGACAATGATGCAACACAGATCCTGGAGATGAAGGCAAGGAGCAGAATACTCAAGAACAGGAAATACAAAAACTCTACTGTTAGCCATAGGTTGTCTTCAGGAAACTGAAGCACAAAGACTAACACAGGCTGCAGGAAAACCAGCAAGAGAACTCCAATGTTCAGGCTTATATCCTGTCAACAGAGCATGCTCATTTACTGTCCAGGAGATTCACCAAGGAAGACTGATAAAATGGAAGAGCTTGTTTTTCCTCCTGTTCTTCCAGTTCTGGCTCACAAACAGCAGAAACTCACAGGAAAGCTGGTACCTCCAGCTGCTCTCAGATGACCCAACTGCTTGTGAAGCAGATCAAACTGCTGCAATTTGCAGCATAATAGTTGAAGGCAACCCAGAGCTGGTGCCATGTCACCTTACACCATGGTCCTTTACGTCTATGCCCAAGCAGCAGAGAATGACCACTGGGGTAAATAGTCCCAGTGTCATTTGTTTCTTCCCACAACTTCTAGCACTTGGTTAATCCCTTCTTGATGGCGTAAAAGATGGAAGGAGATAAACAAAAAGTGTTTAGAAAACAAATGAGTATTTCATGCAGATGAACTTTAATCAAAACCAAGGCAAAAGTGCAGCTCTTAATCCACACACCTACTTGCCACAAAGGAAACAGTGAAGTACAGACAAGTAATTAAGATAATGATGAAAACCATCAAGTCTACTTCAAACTGGATTCATAAAGCAACAGAACTGAAGTGAGATCACATTCCTATCAGAGAATGAAGTACAGTAGGCAGCACAGATATCAGAGATGGGAACATATCCAACAGGATGGAAAAATCCTGTTCCCTCCAAGCTGAGTAAAGGCAGTGTCTCACAGACAAGAGATCCAGGCAACAACCAGCCAAGTGCAAAGCCCCAGTCTCTGGTCAAGAAAGCCCAAAATCGTCAACAAAAACAAATCCTATCTTTGTTGGTTAAAAGCAGGCAGGGAGCAGAAGCCAACTCTCTCGACAACAAGCACAAGTCAGTTTTTGAATATGGGCAGAAGTTTGTCAGGAAGGATCAGGAGATAATCAACAGCAGGAACTCCAACAAACAAGCCAATTAACTTAGCAGCATGAGATGAAAAGATGTAATGGACTGCGTGGGTCAGAAAATGAAAATGATTTCAAAGCTCCACCAGGAGCAAGAAAAGAAAAAGCTACTCTTGCCTACAGTGAGGGAGCAGATGGGAACAACACTACAGGTGACAACCAAGGCATTGTCAAGTAAAGGATCGGGTCAAGTGAAACACCCAACACATGAGGAATGCTACCCGAAGTAGGGAATTGACTGTGCACTAAATACAGACTCCAGAAACAAATGGCCAAGTATGGACCAAACAACCTCCCCCATCATCCTCGGGCACCAAATCTCATTAGAAGCTGGGACTAACAACCTCGTGTTTCAAAAGACCATAAGCACCAAAACCTGCAGTTCCTTGTCACTGCGTCAGAAGTGCCATCAGTAATGCAAATCACCCCACGCTGACTGCAGCACTGCTCTACCTGGGTAGAATGCTGCAATGTGGGCAGCACGAGCCCTGAGTAACAGTCCTGCTGCTCCAAAGCAACACACGCCTGCAAAGGACTCCCTTAAACCTGAGAGGACAAAGGGATCACAAACCTTCAGCCACAGACAATTCAGAGCAGACAGATGCTGTAGCAGTAAATTACAGCGAGGATGCAGATAACATCAACAAATGGGCCTGCTTCTGGTTTACACAAAGGCCTCTTTGCACAACTTTGACAGTTTAAAGAACAAATTACATTTTAAACCTACTAAAGGTATCAAAAGTCTAAATTCAGCCCAGAATCATGGATTTCTGCATAGAGCCCCTACAACACAGACCTTTCTCTGCATGGCAATATTACTAATAAACAAAGGAAAGTAGAAACCGCAACTCCACGGGATCTTCCCACTTGGAGGGCAGTAAAATACACAGAGTGCCCAAGGAAAACACAGTGGGCTCCACAATGGGAGCTGTTCTATCAGCCCTACTACTGATACTGCTGATTCAGAGGCCCCTTTCCACAGTAAGGAGTAGGACTGATATTTCTCAAGTTATTTGCAGTACTTTCTGGAAAACTGTCAGCTGTAGTACTGTAGAGCCAAACATCAGTGAGAAGGCACTGCGTGCAGAGCCTCACCTACACTGCATAATTTTATCTACATCAGTGGCAGAATCTCAACTTCTGATGTAGATTGGCAAAGACAAGGAAAAGCACAACGTAATGCCAGCAGGTTCAGAAGCTCCAGTATCACCGTGGCTTGCCTGCCTGTACTTGCAAACTCCATGGGTGCAAATTACATCAATTGGGCAGATGGGATGTGGCTCAGGCCTAAATGAGCTACGCGTGAGTACAGCCCTCCTTGCCATCCAGCTCCAAACAACTACAGCCTGGTAAAAACCTAGAGAAATAAGAAGATTTTAAGGGGTGATTTGCCTCTCGTGCATTCAGTGTTGCTGCGCTGTCACACAGGCTCCTCTTTGACAAACAAATTTTAGACTGCAGCATGCACAGATGCTGCAGTCAAATCACACTCCAAAAGACCATTCCTCTGTGTGTGCTACATGCAGGTAACAGTGGGGGACCTGAGCACAGCTTATCTTGCCAAATGAACTAATGAAACAGAACGGACCTGCAAGCCGCTTTCCCAGCCTAACAAACTATTATTATGCTTTCCCAAAGAGAAGTCATGCTTATGCCTAACTGCTGGTTAATTCCTCTTACTATCTCTATCACAGAAGCATCCCTTAACAGCTCAGCCCTGTCCAGTTTTCCTTCCTTAAAAATCTAACATAAAAATATACTTTCTACTAGAAGGCAAGACCCCACTCCCCCCCTCCACTATTACTAGACAA
This sequence comes from Coturnix japonica, assembly GCF_054131305.1. Classification (NCBI taxonomy): domain Eukaryota; kingdom Metazoa; phylum Chordata; class Aves; order Galliformes; family Phasianidae; genus Coturnix; species Coturnix japonica. The sequence continues at coordinate 24,596,849 of NC_140670.1, read as the reverse complement.
AATTTCAACAGAACCACGAAGACTCCAGAGAATAATCTCACTGTTGGTACATTAACAAAATGTGGCATAAACCAAAACATGGCACAATGAATCTCATCCATCCTCTGTATCATACATGTAGACTTGTACCACACAAAGACAGCCAAGTCCTGAGCCATGCACGGAGCTCCCTGGCATGAGGCTTGAGGCAGTCTCTGTCCCCAGCATCTTAAACAAAGGCCAGATTCTAACCCACCTACATATAGCGAGTCAAAATTCAACTCCTGCTAGCTGTGGAGTAAGGTGTGATCTGATGTGAGAATAAACAGATTTTAAAATGTCCCCAAACAAATAAATATCCAGAAACAAAGCACCAATAGAGGCTAGGAAGAAGGGGCAGTGAATCTCCTCTAATAGAAAAGATATAACGTATTTAAAGCTATGCCTATGCAAGTGTCCACCACCCCCCCTGCTCCTCCACTGCACAGCGCTGTACAGTTGCACAGCACTGCTGTTCTGGTAAATCAGGCTTTCCTGTGCACCAGACAACCAAGGCTGACTTGCAGCTACATATGCCACGTCCTTTTAGCTTCTGCACCCGTGTTTGTGAACCTATGGCACATCAAGTCATCACCTGAGGCACACGAGGTACTTTCTGCACACCATCCTTCTGCAGGGATGCTACGTTGTGCATAAAGCTTAAAACCAGGAGTTTAAATAGCTACAAACCCCAACCCTACCCTCAAAAATCAGCTCCAAAGGTTACGAGAGCAGATAGGGTTACAAAGATTCAGCACAAGACCAAGTGATGGGATTTCAAAGCATGAAAAAAGCTGTTTTTAATAGGGTAGGGAAAAGCAACAATACAGAAAATGAGGAACTACATCACTAGAACAGACAGGCCCTTAAGACCTGGAGGCTACCATATTCAAGACCACTTTGCATACAAGCCCTTCCAGTTGCAGATCTCAGGCTCCACATGCAACCTGCCACTGCAGGTGTCTCAATGGCCCTTGGGAAGCAGCCTCAGACAACAGGAGAGGATAACAGGAAAGAGGAAAGTGAAAGGAAAAAGAAACTGGGCAGAGATCAAACCCTCCCCATGGAGCTGAGCAATAGATTATTTGAGTGCCCTTAACCACACAAGCCTCCTGAGGGAGCTGAGGGTTCCTCACATCACTGGAAGGGGCTCAGCATTTCCCCAGGATCAGACCAAAAAGTAACAGGCTTCTCCATACATCTGAGAGTCTAAAAAACAGGTACAAAGAACAATATGACATTGCAACACAATTTCAGATTCTCTTACAATCCTTAACTTCATTAAACCATTTATATTTTGGGTGGAAAGAAAAACAAACCAAAACCTTTGGCATCCACTTAATTATTTTTCAAGAAGTGTAAGTATCAAACCAGCCTAATCGTAACTATAACAAACTTACTAATAACTGTTTATTTAGGGCAGAATAAAGAAGAGTTTGAAAGAGCAGTTTTCAGTAACACTGAATGTAAGTTGATGTACCCACAGAGCTGTAATCCCAGAATGGGCTACTTAACTTTTCTGGCTTTTAGAACCCAGCTTCTGTCCCAGAAATGCCTTCAGACAGAAGAAAACCAAACAGTATGTTAAAATAAATCACTGCTGATTTTTACCCCATTCCAAAAACCATCAGATATTCTTTTCAAGACACAAAGTAAACTGAAAGTACAATAATTCTAATGTAATACAGGTTGGCTGTTTGGCTTTTGTTGTTGCTGTTGTTTGCCTATAGCTGTGTTTTAAATGGAATATTCTTTAAGAGGTTTCCCTTATTTATTAGACTCCAGATCACAACAGCTGTAGTTGATCACATATTCTTGCAGGTGGGTCACTTCCAGTACCGAAATACCTACAACCAAAGCCAAGACTCCACAACCCTAAACACATTCAGGTTTTTAAATCATAGCACAGTCACTAATCCCCAAGAGGTCTTTAAAACGTGCACCCAAAACACTGTGCATATATATAGGAAATGCTACCGGATGGCAGAAGGGAACCCCCTTGCAGGGATCAGTTACACAACTGGAACAAACAAGAGGAAAGTTGTGAGAACCCGAGCCAAAATCATTTCATTTCAAAAGTGCAGTTATATGAACTAGAAATAATGAAGCAATGCTTTCTCTCTTAGTTACCCACTTCTGCTTGGGTAGAACTACAGTTATTTTTGCAGGCACTGGGGGACCATACTTGTTTCTTTAAGATTTGCTCTATCAGTGCCACCCAAAGGTAGGCTGCCTGCTCCTCATAACTCTGCAGGTACTTATGCCATGACAACACAGGGCCTTCTAGGAAGAAATAGCTGTCATTGCACAGAGCAAAGGGAAATATTTGGATTTAATCTAACAGAGCACTTGGAGTCTCATATTCATGGCTTATTTGGTTGAATAAAGACCAGCAGTGACACTCAGGTGTCTCAACTTTAGTTTACCTAGGTTGCTCAAGAGACATTTTCTACGGGAGACTTAAATCCTGTGCATATTTTTCATTTAGAAGGAACATTTTTCTATGCTAATTAAACATTTTGAGATAAAAGTAATCTAAGAAAAGTCACACACCTCAGCCTGAAATGCAAGTTTTGTCCCTCATCAAGGGCTTGATGTTTATTTCAAAGTCCATTCAAACTTTACTGGACAGACCTTCCAGAGAAGGGATGATTATTTCAGAAAACTATCTTACAGCTGCAGTGGGCCATCAGGGAGGCCTGCATCTACAAAGGATGATGTGCCTGTGAATATAACATCCTATACTGCCTGTTCGTGCCTGAGGCCTCCCTATCAGGGCACACCTTCCACCTGGGGCTGGGCAATGTGGAGAAGATACCACCAAGAAGTCCTGCCTGCATGTGGAGCTGGAGTGCACCTGCATGAGGCAGTGGCTGCTGGGGGGTGTGCTGTGCTTCCTCCATCACATTCAGAATGAGCTGAAACGGAGAGAGGAGCCCACCCTCATAGATACCTTCTGTGAGGGCTCATACCTACATGTGGAGAAAGACACCTGCTGGTTCCAGAGCCAGTGAAAGTAGCTTAGAGGTATCTGACTGTGCTGCCCTCCCTTAACTCCTGTAAGATCAAGATAACCAACTCCACATGTGCTTGGAGCAGAGCTCCATGACTCACAGACCTTCCTGAGCATCAGGTAGGCTGACTTACTCAACCTCTTCCAGAGCCTGGTGCAGAAGCCAGCCACCCATGTGCAGGTGCTGGTCAAGTCCAAGGAGCTGTGAGATCTACTCACAAGAAGGATGACCCTGGAAGAAGTCTCCACTGGCACTAGAAGAGGCCTTCACATGCAGTGCTGCATTGATGGGATTCAGCTGGTGGCAGAGAAGCAACATCCTTTTTGGGACGATCTCCAAGCACAGCAGTCAGTGCTGCAGCCAATGAAAACATCAGTTTTCACCTTCCCTTCTCCATCCATGGACTAGCACAGCCCAGGTGGACATTTCATACAGGACCTGCCATTACCCCTCTCAGCTGTGGCTGTGCAGGGATCGTGCAAGAGGGGCCTTGGCATGCTCATCGAGGGCAGGGTAGAGAATCTGCCCATCCCAGACACACCCTGCATACTGGATACACAGCAGACACTGCTCAACAGGCAGAAAAACATAAGACTGACAGAGGTTGGAAGGGACCTTTGGAAGCTATACTGGGGGGCTATAAGAAAGGACAGACTCTTTAGCACAGCCTGCTGTGACAGGACAAGGGGAAATGGTTTCAAACCAAAAGACGGGAGACTTAAATTGGATATAAGAAAATAAGTTTTTACAATAAGGGTAGTGAGACACTGGAGCAGGTTGCCCAGAGAGGTGATGGATTCCCTGTCCCAAAGACAGTCAAGGTCAGGCTGGTGGAGGGGGCTCTGAGTAACCCAACTGAGCTGTAGACATCCCTGTTCACTGCTGGGGAGTTGGACTAGACAATCTTTAAAGGCCCCTTCCAATTCAAACAATTTATGATTCTGTGACACAAAGCCTTCTTTAAACAAAGCTGATGCTCTACTCAGCATCACACAAAACACACTGCAGTGAATTTGGAGGCATCCTGAACTTCACAGTTGTCACTTCCCAGCACTGCAGCCATCTGGAAGGCCTGCCATCTCCTACAGCAAGTGCAAGCTGCTACAACTTGCGCTAACAGAAACTTCCATTCCCAACTGTGCATGTAAGATCTGAGCTCTCCAAAAAGAACCACTCAGATCTCTGCCTGGAGCAGACCTTCCTCAAGCCAGACGACGGTGCCTACAACTTTTACACTAAGGGTTACATTTGGTGCTCAACACTCCTTGAATAATGAAGGTTTTAAATAAGGCTGGAAAACATCATTTCTGCCTCTCTTTACCTTACTCTCCCCCCCCCCAAACCCACCCCCTTCAACAGATTCAGCACAAAGGTGCCCCAAGAGAGCTGTGCCTGGGGGCCCTGTGCTGGCATGCCTGGGAGCTCTGTGCCAGCAGGGCACACTGTACACCCACGCCCCAGAGATAGGGAATGCTCTGCATCCCTTGCTAGTCCCAAGGCAGCAGGATTCGGTGCTAGGAAGCTCCTGAGGGGAATGTGCTTCCAGCCCTCCTCTGGAGAAGGGCAGGTTGCCATGACAAAGGCCTCTGAGAAAAAGAGGTGTGGGATGGATAATAACATGCAAGAAACCTATGAGGGAAAAAACACACATCTCAATTGAGCATTCGCTGTCATTTCTCAACACAGAGTGATCGGGATTTGGGTTCATGGGAAATAGGAAATGACTACAACTGCCCTCGGATCAGGAGAGGGTGGGTGAATGAGGCAGGGAACACAACCATGCAGCACAGAGTGAGCCCAGGATGTGACCATCCTCAGGTAGAAAACTTCCCTGCAGCAAGGTGTCCTAACATCAATTCAAACAACCTTTATTATCAAATGCTGCCAAAGCAAAATCACTGTGAGCTAAGACACCTTTCTCCATGGCCTCTACGGGTCTCTTTTCAATGGCCTTAAGAAAGCTTTAATCACCTGAGCCATCTGCCACCATTTTAGGGACTGTACGAGCCCCACTGCAGTAAACACAAGCTTGCAATTGCCTGTTCCAACATCCTACTTTGTTTCTAAAGTTTCCCTGTACCAGAAATCTTCAGCACTGTCCAAATAATTTCACAGAACAGAGTCAAAAAAAGCAACAACAACCACCAGCAAAGACACCACAAAAGAAATAAAGTATACCAACTAGAGGGGAATAGCAGACCCTTCCACAGCACTGAGTGAAAGGCCTTATCTGGTTGTCTATTCTTGATTTAACAAACCAAGAAATATGGCATTGTTTAATAAGCAATGTGTCAAAAACCATGAAGTTCGACAATTACCGAGCTATCAGAAAGCTGGGAAATCCCACTGCCCTGAAAGCCAGAGTGAAAGACAGCTTCAATTTCCTGAACTGAATTTTTAACGCATTGCATGTAGCAGCCAGTCATCTCCCTCTCTCCCATTTGTTGTAGGGGATCCATTTCAAAACATCATTTCCTTGCTTCAAGTCATGCCTGTCATTACAACCCCAAAGCACTCAGGTTGCACGCATGCTATCCCTTAAGAGCAGTGACTTCTGGGTTGGAAAAACATCACTGTACATAATGGGAATAGCTATTGCCTATCTCCTCCCTGCATCCTCTGAACAGATCTCCCTATTTCTCTTCTCTCTGCAGCATCTGAGCACTGGCACAGAGTCAGCTGGCAGTACTGCAGATACAGCTCCCCTGTGTCCCTCTACTTTAAGTGCAACACATCCAGAAGGGATGCTGTGCCCGTGTGCCCCAGCTCTGAATCCCCCTGCTCTCACATTATCCCTGTTTTCCTAGGGGAAAGTTTTCTCACCTCTCATCTCGAGTTTTCCTTTTCAGCTCCATCCTCCCACCCAGCTCTACACCCACACTTTCCTCTGCCCATGTCGTACCTGTTGGCAATACTTGCATTGCTGCCACTGCCGCTGTGTTTCCTTGCCCGGCTCAGCCTCCGCGTGGGCTTTGGGTCTTGTAGTCCAGGGCTTGGAGCTGAGGGGAAGGTCGAGGCATAGCCATGTTCGCACTCTGCACAAGAATCAACAGGCAGGGCATAAAAAAAGGGGTCAGAAAAAAAATATATATATAATAATAATAAAAAAAAGTCAGCTGGCAGGCCTCACCACTGACCCGTCAGACTAAGTGGGGAAGTCCTTAAGCACAACAGCACAGGGAAACAACTGCTGATGTATTCAGAAGGAAGTGGACCAAGAGGTGGAGAAAAGAGAGGGAGTGCAAAAGCTCTGCCAACCTCACAAGAAAACCAGCACATCTCAAATACCTAAAAGCATCAAAAGAAGCCACAACAGCCCAGAGAGCGTCTCATCTCTCCTCCTGCTCAAGCTCCAAACCGAGCAAATCAGGCACATCTCGTTCTGCAATGCCAGGACCTCCCACCCCATCCTTCCTGTCCAGTGGGAAACTTCCCAGCCAGCCCTGGTTTTCCTTCCAGAAATCACATCCAGCTCACCCTTCCCTTCCTGCCAACCCCCCACCTCACCCACACCCCAGCCCCGTCCCTCCCTTCAACCCCTGCTCGAGGATCAACCACCGCCTCCGATCCCCTTCATCTCGTGTGGACTCCTGACCCCAACCCCGCTCCCACCACCTCTGCAGGCGGTCAGCCCGGCTCCTCCCTCCCATTACCTCTCTCCCTCCGCTCCAGATACTCGGCCGCCTCCAGCAGCCGCTGGATGTTGATCAGCTGCACCTGCTCCATGGCCCCCGGGGCTCCGGCCCGTCCGGGCCCCCCTCGGCCCCCAGGCTCCCAGCGGGGCAAGGGGGGGGGGGGGGGGGGGGGGGCTACGTGGCGAGGTAGTTGCCGGCTTCCCCTTAACCCCAGACCCCTCACATCGACCCCTTTCTCCCCAGGACGGCTTTCCACACACAAGCACGGAGATGGCGAGCACGCCCGCCCCTGAGGAGCCAACGAAGCGAGGCCTTTCCGACCGTCCCTAACGCCCAGCCTGTCGTCTGCCCGCTCCTCGCTTCACCCCCCAGCCCGCCCACACCCCCTGCCGGGCTCAGCCCCTGCAGCCCCGGCCTGTGCTTACGGCTTATCCCCCCCCTCCGCCCGGCTCTACCCCGCCGGGACCGGCCCCTCCGTTCGCCCCGCCCGCCTCCCCCAACGCCTCGCACCACTTTGTTTACCTCCGCCGGGCGCTCACGGGAAGGGGCGGGGAAGCTCCACATCGCGGGGCTGCACGGGAGATGTAGTTCCGAGAACCCATGTCCCAACCCCAGCAGGTTCTACAGGCAAGAGATAGTCTGTGTGCCTGTGAAAGCTTGTGGGCTGCCTGAAGCACCACACAAATAGGTCACGCTTCACCTTCTGGACACTGTCACACCTACAACATGCATCCCCACTCTTCCCAGTCCTCCTGTAAAGCGCTTTACATCCCAGCTTCCACACAGGCCCAACCCCTCGCCACCATCCCTGCACCAAAATGAAGCAACAGCCGGATCAGTTCTACGTGAGATAATGTAGATCAACTCCTCCACGCACACATCAGCTCAGCTTCCACGTCTTTGTTTCTTAAGTAAATAGCTCACAATTACAAAAACCTGCGTGAAACAAATTGCAGAGCAAACTGTGGGATGTCTTTCCAAAGAAGGAGCCCCACAGAGATGGGGGCAGCCAAGCACAGAGCCACAGCTTATCTGTATCCATCTGTCAGTTGTCATCCCAAGCTGCAGCACGGGCAGGTCAGCCTGTAAAGCACCAGAGTTGTGTGCGGCAGAAACAAAAGTGGGTGGAAAGTGAATGGCACGAAGACGCCTGGTGCTATTCAACTACCGAGCAAAAAGAAACCCCCAAAGTCACATCTGAAATGGGGTTGAGCGATACACGGGCTGTGCTGGGGAGGGGCTAAAGGGAAAAGTATTTTAGGGGAGAATGAGATCATTTAATTTAGTGGCTCCGAATGATCTGTAAGTACAGTTTTCTGATTATAAGTGCTTGCTGCTTGGCATCCCTTCTGGCAGCTGTGATTCACTTTCATTGTGTGTTCTGCTGCTTTGCCCTTTAGAAAGGGGCTTTTTACATTTTATTAAATGGCACTTCGGCGGCCCTCCATTTCCAGCCTTAATAATGGATTTGTTAATCTCCCTGATAGCCTTTCCCTCCTCCTTAGCAACAATTTAAATATCCAGGAAGAAATCTGCAGTGCAGAAATCAATTAATATTTACATCTGAAATGCCGCTGTTATTTTATTCAAGTCAAACAGATTTGGTCTGTTTGGTTTTTGTTTTTAATTATTAGTATTTTTTACATCAGTACCACAATCACTTGCACTAAAGTAGCTGCTTCCATCAGGGGAATCTTCTAGGAGCTTTCCAGAAAGTAATGTTTTAAGCTTCTCAAAACTGAAATGATTCGAAGTTTCTTTTCTTTTCACTCTGCAGGAAGAGAAACTGAGGTGTAAGCAGCATAACCGCTCACATGAAGGTGACCTCAGCTAGAGGTAGAACAAGAATACAGCTCACCCATCAAGATGCCCAGCCCAATGCTTTGGGCACGAGGCTTGAAAATAACATGGTGCTTTGCAACCTGCAAGTTATTTTCAGTAAGGGCAATACCTTTAGTTAAACTGCCTGGCTTTCCATCCCTTCTCTGGCTACTCAAACCGTCCTATCTCCAGCTCTTTGTAACCTATGGGAGGAACATGTACATGGCAACAGTTGCAGGGATTGCTTGAAGGTGGGCAAAGGAAACTCTTGCAAACTCTTAACCTTGCTTTCAAATCCTTCAAAATTAACACCCCTGCAAACAAAGGCACAAACAGAGGTATCCATTAGGAACCATTTTCTGTTGATCCCAAATCACTAGAAAATTCACAGGGGTGTTGGATGAGAACATTTTTGGTGACAACAGATCCACAAAACTTGTTTTCAGACATATCTGAATATTCCATCTACCAGCACATACTGCAACAAACCAGTCTCCATTCCCCTACTTGACACTCTCCCAATACCTTTTGCAAGGGTCCTACAGCACCTAGAGGATATGGCCTCATTTCTCACTGAGGAGCCTCGTTCTTTTGCAAGGCACCAGATAATCCCTTCCAGTGCTCCCACTGGCACCTGGAGCCCATCCAACAGGGAGGACAGAAATTTTTCACAGCCAAACCACCTGGACATCCAAGAGTTGGACTGTGAATATAGCACGTGCTGTACACTCTGATCCAAAGACTACGCTCTGCCAATGGGTAAAGAAAAAGCCAGGGGTCTACTATTCCTTGGGCTGCCTGCTCCCAACCTCTGGGAGATGTGCTGCTCTGTTTTCAGACCTGCACTGTGCCCCAGTTCATTCCGAGTCAGTGACTCACTCAAGTCGACTGATCCACCTACAAAATTAAGTAATAGGGCCACCCTCAAGAAAAACAATAAACAGCAAGACAACGTACACAGGAGGGGGTCCCTCAGTGAAAAAGGTAGGATTTTCCAGACAACAGCAGAAGACATTTCTCTGCCGGCCCTGAGGATGCCCTGCTGCCAAGGACATGATCAGTTCTCAGCAGTGCTCCTGGCATGGCCCTGCAGCTCTTGCTCTACCCTATCATTTCTCCTGCTGTGGCTTCCTTCTGAATTTCATGATGATGTACAAACAGCACGAGTCAAAATAACACAACCTGGAAGTAGCTGACACATGAATCACTGTGGCCAGGTTATGAACCAGGAGGAAGGAAGGGAGTGTATTTAAAGCTGGGAAAAAAATATATATGTGAAGGAGCTCTGTGCTGCACCATATCGCATCACCACATGATCCAAGACCATCCATACTGACCTTGAGCCATGTGTTCAGCTCTTGTTGACCTCATGGGAACCATCCTTTGGCTTGTCAGAAAAAGACCCTCAAAAAAGGCATAAACAGTGGAAGGAGCCATAAGCTGAATATAGCGTTGACTCACCCACAAGGCTCAGTTTTCCTTCCCTTCAGACAGATTTATTGAAGAGCAAAGGACAAATCTTCAGTCACCCATTTGTTATTCTTGGTCACTAAACATAGGCAGCACTTTGCAAAGAAAATCTGGCTGTCTTTTTGCAGGGATCAAAGTCCACTGTCCTGTACACACACACACACCTGTGCTGAACTGTGAATAAGGACACCGCTGTCACATTGGTTTGCTTGCCATCATGCTTTTGGAAGAGGATATGACAGCATGTCTGCCTCTGCAGTGAGCTCAGCACATATACATACCACATCTATTATAGATAAGGCAGCACATCCAAAGAGTTAATCATGTGCTTATGCAACTCGTACTGACATAAGCAGGAGCCTGTGAGCACACAGGTAATGCTTGGCACATACCAACCACAACTGAATTTACTTCAAGTCCCTCTAATAACACCCTCCCAACTCCTGCATTTCAGCAGCTTCTACACGCTGCTATACAGGCCTCATTGTGAGGTGGTATTGCAGAGGTGATAGATACACCACCCCAGGGCTGCCCTCAGCAGGGCTTTCATTTCTGAAAACAGGCGATGTAATTTTTCACGTGCTGATTCTATTCCTTTGATACCAAGCTCAGATTTCTAGAAACAGGTCATTTGGAAACCTGTACATGTCAGTTAGCAACGTGTGGTGGGATTGGGTTCCACAGTCGAGGCATGGGAGCCGCTTCAAGCAGGAAGGCAGCACTGCTCCCCATTTCCAGCAATGAAACTGGAAAAAGGATTCAGCATCATCTCCATAGATAAATACTCCATTTTACCCAAGCATTATGGCTCCATACTATAACCCAGTACACTATAATGCACTTCCACCATCACGGCACCCAGCCCCATGGGCATGGTGGTGATGAGTCAGTGGCTGGACTAGATGATTTTTTTGAGGTCTTTTCCAACCTTAACAACTCTACAATCTGAGTGACAAGCAGTGCTATCCCATGGGGTCATCACTGCCTGCAGCTTTCCCAAAGCTGCCATACCAATCCCAGACAGCACCCCAGTACTTTGCTGCCCTGTCCCCATCACATGTACAGGTCAGGTGGGGCCAGACACCTCTCTGCCAGTCCTGTTTTCTTTGGGCTACGTTTCCTGGGGGCAGGCACTGTCACTCCTCATGTGCACAGCACCCATCAGGGCTGTAACTCAGTGGTCACACCAAAATGTAGCAGAGCCTTGCCCAGCAGCAGCCAGAACCAGCACGCAGCAGGAAGCATGTGTGCAGCTCAGCTTTTGGGGCTGCTTTCCTTTCTTGCTGCTAATTGCCAGGTAGGAGCCTGTAAAGATAAGCACGGAGCCATTATCCCCATCTGGCAGCCGGTATGGAGCACATGGAGCCATCCGTGCTGCTCCAGCAGCCAAAGGGCAGCGGATCCCAGTGTAATAATTGGAGTTGAGCACACAGCTCTCCCCCCAGCGAGACCAGGTAGGCACACAGGACATCACCCCCCAACACACACACACACACACACACACACACACACACACACACACACACACTCCTGCAGCTCTTTCTCCCTTTGACTCGGTCCCGTGGTGCTCAGGGATTGTTTTCCAATCCCAGCAGCAGTTTTCTTTGTTTGGGAGGCAACACGTCAAAGCCGTCACGTACTGCACCGCACCGCACTGCACGCTCCATAGCGAGCCCTGAGCCAGCCTGTCCAACCCAAAACACCAGGTTGCAAATAAACACTGAGACGCTGTGCAGCATCTGATGGAGGCAAGGATTTCCCTGCCATGAGCACGGCTCTCCTAAGCGGAAGATGCAGCAAAAACAAGTGCTGGGGAAGGGAGCTGGTTGGATACTATTGCTTCATTTCAATATTTGGCAACAAAACCCCCCACATCCCCACGTGCTGCTCACAGAAGGACGCACCATCCTCCATCTCCAAGCACCGAACCCCACGAAATCACTCAGTTTTTAAATAAAACACATGAAACGTCAGATACTGTTGCAAGACGAGAGCGGAACAATTCTCTCGGCAATCCCGCCCCCACAACGTGATTCTGACACTTCCCCTTCGAGCTCAAAGAAGAAGAGGGGAATAAAAGGCCAAAACCCAAGCTGCGGTCCCTCATTGCTCCCCAAAGCCCCAGGCGCAGCGCTGAGCTCCGCCCGCTCCTCCATCATCCCCCGATTCGAGGCTCTGCGGGCTCGTTACGAAACACCCATCGGCACGTGAGAGGCAGAAAAACACCCAACCAAACAACGAGCCAACACTACAGCGCTGTTTGTATTTCTGAGAGCTGAAAAACAGCCTGGAGTTTGATGGTGGTGGTGGGGAATAAAGGCTCGCGATCCTCCACCACCGCGGCTGCAGCCGCTCCTGCACCACGGGGGCAGCGAATGGGAACTGAGAGAGATGGGGGAGATACGGGGGAACGGGGAGAGCAAAAGGGGGTGAGGGAACGAGATGGGGGCTGAGAGTGAGACGGGAAGAGGGAAATAATAAGGGAAAAGAGGACTAAATAAATAAATAATGAGAGGGAAATAAAAGAGTAAAAATAGAGAAAAACGAATGGAGTGAAATAGGGGGAAAAGAACAACAAAGAAAAAAAACAAGAAGAAGAAAAGAAAGGCAATGCAGGCAAGAAGGCAATGCAGGCAATGAAGGCAATGAACAGCCTGCGTGTGACCCGGGGACACAACAGCAGCAGCCCGGGCTCACCCCGCCGGGCCGCCCCGCACAGCAACACATGACGTCAGGGGGGACCCCGGCGTCGCTTATTGGCGGAGCGAACACTCTCGGCCACGCCCCGCCGGAGATCTCCGCCAATCAGCGCCGAGGGTCGCCTCCATGTGCGAACCATGTGGCTGCGCGGGGGGCGGGGCGCGGACTCGGGGCCGCTCCGCGCAGCTCCGCGATCCGCGCATTGCTCGGCGCACGGTGCCCGCTTTGTTCCCGGCACGAAGCGGCATCCCCCGTCCCGTCACTTGTCAACCCCCGTCCGGTCACTCGTCAACTCCCACTTTCCCTGCGCTCACCGCTTCGTAAAAGGCGACGCGCATCCTGCGCGCCCGCGGAGCCGGAGGCCCGGCTGTACGACCGGCTGCCTCCCCCCACCGCCGCTCTGCCCGCGTGGCCGGCCCCGTCCTCTCCGCGGCGACGTGGCGAGCGCGGCCGTTTGCCTACGTGACTGCGGCCATGCCCCGGCGGGGGGAGCGCGGCCGTGACACCGCCTCCTTCCCTCGGACCCGAGCACCGACCCCTTCCCGTCCACCGCCCGCGGCCCCGCCGCTGCCCTCCAACTTTACACGGCGATCCCGCGACCGTCCGCCGCTCGAGCCGGGTGTTGGGGTCCGCAGCCGGCCCGAAGTTTGCGCGATGATTTATTTCCCCCCCTCCCGCGGAGCCGCCCGCGCGCACTCACTTTTATTTTCCTTCTCGATCCGCTCCAGGTAGCTGGCGGCCTCCAGCAGCACCTGCACGTTGTGCAGGAAGGTATCCATCCCCGGCCCCGTGTTAAAAATGTCCCCAAGGGGACACCGGGCCCCGCCGGCCTCCCCCTCCTCTCCCCGCGGTTCTCTCCGCGGCCGCCCCCGTTTCCCCATGCCCCGCCGCAGCCCCCTCCGGCCCGGCGTGTGCGGCGGAGCGTGCGGCTGAGCCCGAGCCCGGCGCCGCCGCGGTCCTAGCGCTGCCGCCGCCGCCTCCTGCCGCTTGTGCGCTGTTTTCGTCCCGAGGGCGGCCGCCGCCGTCCCGCCCCCCCACACACCCCCCCTCCCCGCCCCACGCTCCCCGTCGGGGCGGCCTGGCCCGTCCGCGCCTGCGGAGTGCGAGCGGCGGCCGCTGTGTTGCTCTGAGAGCGGCCGTCGGGCTCGGAGCGGGGCTGGGGGTCCGGAGCGGCCAACTCGAGTCCCTGCTGTGCCCCCTGCACCTGCAGAGCCTGCAGTGCCCCGTGTAACCCCGCGTCACCCTTGTCACACTGTGTCACCTCCTGTCATCCCACGTTACCCCTTGTCACCTCTTGTCACTTCCCACCTCCTCATCCAGGGATCAGTATCCTTCACACTCGGGGACACGGGGACTGTCACAGCTCCTCGCAAAGCTCTCGGTGCCACCACATCCCCAGGGAGTCCCGTGGATCCCGTCAAGATGCAACAACAAGTGCTGTGACATCACATCGTTCTGTATGACACGCCCGTGGCCCCCAGCTGCCGTCCCAGCACCGCATCCATCCACGCACCTTACTGAGCACTAACAGACACTGGGAAGTCACAGGGACCTGAGTCACTCCAGACAAACAAACCCCTTGGGCTCCCAATGGCAGGACTATTTTTAGGAGGCTCGGCCACAGCATTTCTTTGGCCACACGCGTGTCCTGGGGCACGTGCTGGAGCCAGGGCAGCTCGCAGGCAGTGCAGCGTGGCTGTGACGCTGTGCCAACCACTTTGGCCCTCCCATGGCACTTACTGGTGGCTCATTGGAGCAGGGCTGGCTTCCCATGCTGTGGGCATCTGCTGCTCCCCACATGACAACTCCAGGTTCAACGCCGGAAGAAGCAGAATTTATATTCCCTTTCCTTTTAGCTCAGTTCAAGCTGCCTTTTGCTCCCCAAAATCATGTTGGGTCTGGCCAGCTCTGAGCCCCAGCTGCTGCCTCCCACCCTCAGTGCTCCAACTTTCCTTCTTGGAGTCTGTTCTTGGCTGCTGGATGCGGGATGCTGAAATGCCTGAGCACGCTCTGCTCCACGCACCTTTAATAGCCCAAAGTTACAGTCCCCATATGGAAAGCCCAGGAAGAAGTTGGTCTTCAGTGGGACCTGGGCACCTGCTGGGACCTGGGCTGCCCAGAAGGATGGGATGCCAAGGTTCCAAGGCAACCGACCCAGGGGAAATGGTGTCTCCAGTGGATATGTGCTGGGAGGCACAGAGGGATATTTGCACAGAAGTCCTCCCTTCCCAGCATCACCCACCGGGCACCTCAGCTCGCCACATTCCCTCTCTCTGCTCCTGCTGCAAACAAGAATGACAGGACAATCAAGAACTGAGATGTCTTGCTGTTTCCCCAGTATCACACACCCAGCAGTCGTGGTCCAGCAGCCTAAATGCAACCACCTACATTGCACTGTCTGTACTGTCTGTGTTTACCTTCTCGTTAACATTGTTCAACCTTTGAGCTCACCCTGAAGTTTCCTTGCCACCTCCTCAGCTGGGTGTCCCCACCCTCAGACACTGCAGAGCACAGTGCAGGGTGTAGGGGCCAGAATAGCTCAAGACTTTCGCGAGCAAAGGCCCCATGGTGCACCTGTTCTCTCTTTTATGGCCGAGGCCGTTGTAATCCTTTTATAAGATCCCACCTGCAGCACGCTGCTGCCCTTTGGAAGGATGAACCTGTTTTCCACATGGTAACCATGCTGCCCATCTGTCAAGGGCAGACATTCCTCACTGCTCAATGGCGATGCAGAGATATAAAAACAAAACCTGCTCGGAGGGCTCTCACATCTCTCACTTTATTTTGCTGTGGTTGCTGTGCTCATGGATAGCAAAGCAGACTGCCCACACCAGGACAGGGGAAGGCTCAGTCTGCGCTAAGGAGCGTGGCTACAAGGAACAACATTTCACTTGATAAATCTTCCTTTTGCCACCCTGACCTTTTCACTTCCACCTTGCACTTTTACCCCCCTTTGCCATCCTCTCTGGGCTTTTGGCTGTGGTTTCCTGCAGGATCCCAGGTGCTGGGGCTCAACCTCGGCTTCCATCCACCTATCCTAGGTTCACTCTGTCCCTGTCCCCATCCCAGAGCAGGAGCAAGTCAGACAAACACAGATGATGAGCTCCCAGCCCCAGGGAGTGGAGAACGAAGCACTTATTGGGGTGCCCAGTGTCAGCCATGGGATTAATGTTTTTCCAGACGTTGGCATGGTTCACTTTAGGCTGCACCCGGGCAGACGGGCAGGGCCGAGCCTGACGTAGCAAGGTTCCTAAGTTCCTTCCCAGCTGCCATGCAGATTACAGCTGTTTCACCCTAGTCGTGCTGGCTGCACGACTCGTTCGGTCGGTATTTAATTGCCTCTCCTTCACAACGCATTGCACAGGGTGCAATTTGCCATGGCTGGGCAAACAATACAGATAAACGTGCTTTGCACGAAAAGACCACAGAGAAGGGAAACGTCCCTATCTGGTCCTGCTTTGCTCCACAGCCCGCGGCTCCAGACATGGGTGGGGTGTGAAGCCACGTCCCGGCCCTTCATTGCCCAGCGGGGTGAGGGAGCTCAGAGCCAAGGAGCAGGTTGTGCCCCGCCTCGGCCCGGCTTAACCTGCATTTATGGCTGTATGTAACACAGCCATGTTATAAAAATAGGCAGGAATAGATAATGCTCGATATTGATACAGACAGAAAGGCAGTTAGATAGAAAACTGGGCGGATTTTAGTGTTCCTTAAATATTGACACAAACCAAGCTATCAGTGAGCATCGCTTTTACAGACCTGCAAATGCTCAGACCATAGCAAGCAGATAACTGCGTCCAGCCTGGCACCAAGAGCACAGAATCAACTGTCTGAGTTCTGTTCTCCAGATCTGAGGCATTGCTATGCCTTCAGAGCAGGGAGGCATCCCAGCTCCATGCCCATGCGGTCGGCGTGGTTCTGGTGCCATCCACATGGCTATGAGCAGTGCAGCATCTTCAGAGGTGTCCAGTTGGCTCTTTCTTGCAACAAAGATTTACCCAATTATCTTTTTAAATTATTATTTTTCCTGTATACCCAGTAAACAAGCCATAGCAAAGGCTTGAACCTCGTCAACACAGGGCACTGCTGGGGCAGATGCCACCATGAGCACTGTGAGCACTGTGCAGCCATGTTGGTACGGCTCTTTGACTCTGTGAAATTCTGGCCTTTGACTCCCATTACCTTTGACATTTAGGATCTTGTCACCTGCCAACCCTTGACACAATGATCTTTTGACCCCTGATCCTTGCATACCCAGTGACCTTTTGATCTTGGATCCTGGGGCTGTAAACCTTGTGAGCTTTGACCTTGAGGAGTCGGTGCTGGAGGTGCCCAAGATGCAAGGGTGAGGCATGTTAACTCAAGCACCTGGTTTTAGGTAATGGAGGAGATGGCTCAGTGATGTGCCCAATGACAAGGTCTGAGAGGGTCTCTGCAGTCACATGCATCACTGGGTCATGTCTGCACAACGTGGATGCACAAATATCACACTGAAGCAGGGAGAAAAGAAATCTTCATCTGCCTCACGTGAGTTTGAGCCGTTGGATTTTCTCTCCCCGAGTTTGACCCTGTGCAAACGTTGATCAGGGGCAGGAAGGAGAAACTGCAGAAACCAGGCCAGACAAACTGGAAAGGAAGTTCTGCTAAACACATGTGGAAAAAAAAACCCTTGCAGCCACCATTTCTGGTTTATGTGACTTCATTTACAGGCAAACCTCAAGTACAAAACATCTGACAACAACGCTTTTTTAAAAGTCAAACACATTTTCTTCTCTCCTGGAGACAACACGGGACATCTGCCTCTTTGACCGCTGTCTATCTACCCCTACCCTTGTTTGATCTTCCCTGCACAACAGCAACAACATAAACAGCCTTTCCCTTCCCAAGGCCGACCAACACAGAAGCACAACTGTAACAAATCTGCACAGAAGTCTGACTTAGCCAGGACCCAGTTTCCCACAGAGATGTAAGGAAGACATGTGGAAAGAAGCATAAGAATGCAAAGAGTACACAGTGATGCTCAGCGCCCTCTGACAGTCTGCAATTTGCTCTCTGTGCACACATCCATGGCTGAACCCCCAGATGAAAGGCATCAGCAAAGCTCTGCCCCAGCACCAAAGCACCCAGAGCTGCATGCTCCCAGCCACGTGGCCCTGTGCACTTCCAATCTGCCTTACTGCTTCCACCCCAGCCATCCTGGAACACTGAGAGCCCCCAGCCCGTGGGTGAGGCTGCCAGACAGAAAACATTGGGCAGCAGGATATTCTTCTGTGCAGCAAGCTTGCACATTAAAATACGTGCACATGTTCAGCTGCAAAAACACTGGGCTAAGAGGAGGAGGTTACATCTCCTTCCATTTCTGGATTTCGAAATGAATCAATCAAAAACAACCAGTCCAGCAGACAGATGTCAGCTTTCATCTCTCTGCGCTGGAACTGGAATAATGCCCACCACATCCCCACCAAAATACTTTTCTTTGAAAGCTCTTTTGTTAACAGCTTTCCAACTGCAGGGAATGGATGCAGCAAATGCGACGATCTGATGCCACCTAATGGCCATTCGAACGTTCTGTTTTCGAAGGTCGCGTTTGACTTTTGGACTCAACCCTTCCTTACACATTGCTCCTGCAGATGCAGAAAGACAAATGGAGGAGTGATTAACCGGTCACCATCCCTGGCAGTGCTCAAGAGGTGTCTGGATGAGGAGCTGTGAGATATGGTTTAGTGGCTTGTGGTAGCAATGGTAATGGGAGGACAGTTGGACTGGATGATCTTGTAGGTCCTTTCTATAATGATTCTATGATGATGATTCACTGAAAGAAAAGATATCATACAAAACATTTAATTTCTCTTGCTAACATGAAGGAAGCAGTGATTTCCACAAGGTATTTCCCTGACACATCACTTAAACCACCTGAGCCCCACGTATGAGGCTGTCAAGCTTAAGCCTACACTTAAGCAGCAGCCAGATGGATGAAGCATGAGGAGAAGTGGTGGCAGCAGCACGCCTGGGGTTCAGTCCCTCACCTGACAGTGCCACATTGTTTACCACAAACCCATTCTCCTTCATCTCTAGGACCTAAGACCGAAAACAACAGCTCTCCAGTAAGACCAGACCATTTTCCTCCATAGCTTTCTGAATAAACCCAAGACAACCCATCTCCAGAATAAATTCTGTACAAGCAAGAGATGCAACAACGCTGTATAAACAAACAACTGCTTTACAAAACACATCTATTTAAAATACTGTTTATTTGTGATTTCACATTAATTAGCATTACATCTATGAGCAATTTCAGATAACGTTTATATATTTTCCACAGGACACAAGAGTTGGCTGGCTCATTCTTTATGCCAAAGCAAGTAAATAGAGGCATTAGCAAAAGGTGCAAATAGTTCACGGTTGCATTTTAAAAAATATTTATGCACATTGCATTCATTTAGATATACTTTTAAAAAAGTTATGAAAAGCGTAGTTCACAGGTTACTGTTTCTACATATGTTGTAACACAACACAAATGATGTAGAACATAAAAAACAAAGTAAGCGGCTGGAAGTTTCTACTATGATTAAAAACACTGATTCCAGTATTTAGTGATAAGCTAGAAAATTGTTTCCAGGATCCATTCCAACACTGCATTATCACACTTAACACAGTCAAAGCTAACCAGCCCCCAAACATGCTATATCAACATTTGTGCATGCCAAACCACTCTCCAGCCATATTTAACAATTATATATTGTATAATATTTCAACTGGTAATTTGGGAACCACACGGATCTTTAAAATGCACTTCCTATTGCGATGACTGATTTACAGACGATTTGAGACAGCGAAGGAAAACCTATGTTAATTTCTATGTTTAGTTTGTATTTACAATACAGTAAAAGTAAGAAAATGACGATACCAGTAAAAATGAGCAAGTGGCAGCGCCACCCAACCCACGGCACGAGGCTCTGCTTTGTTCTGGGTTCATCCAAAGGACAACACACATTCATGAGACCCTTTTACCATTCAAACAAAAGGGAGGGGAAAAAAAAAAGCGACAGCAAGTGTTGTGCTCTGCATGAATCCACACAAATTCTCCATAACATCTAATATGGAAATGTCACTTTGCTGATTTCATAAAAATATCCCACAATCCGTATCATATCGTTAAAAAAAATAATCACCAAACTTGTCCTTTCTTTGTCTCCTCCTGTTTTCTCACTGTTTCACTTCCCTTTTAAACAGCTTTGTTTCCTTCATTTGGTTATGTTAAGAGATTATTTTTCTTCATCCATTAGCAATACCATGAGGAAAAACAACCCGACACAGTAAGTTTTGAATCCAGTTCGATGTTAAACGCTTTTGTCTTCTGATTTCTAAGTCCCTGGATTCCTGAATTATATTTAAGTATACTCTAAACCAAGCGTTCTTAAATACACTCTACTATTTAATGCCTGGTTCACATGCCTATAATATTTTTTTATACTGAATGGTATACAAACATTTGAACATATAAAATCTTCTTTTTGTTTTGCAGTTAAACTAAATTATCAATGTTACGTGTATAAAATCCCCCTTCTTGAAAAATAAGGGTCTCCCCCTCCCCCTCCCCCCACCCGACAGAATAAAAAAGAAGTCTTCAAAAATTATATTTCACTAAAATGAAATATTTGGCAAAGAAGTTGTTGACGAATGGAACTCTCTGACATTTTGTATAATTCCAGATAAACTTTCTCTTACGCAGCTTTCCCCCTAACATTATGTGCCAGTGTATAATATTTCTATGTGATCTAATCTTAAAAAAGATTTAAAGGCGTGCTGTTAATACGCACCCACCCAAACAGGGGCACAGAAACACAAAATATATGGTCAAAAAATCACAATACAAAAAGGGATGATCTGGTTACCAATTCAGACAGCAGTTTTCTTTTCTAGGAAGGAAGTTATGTGATCACCCAACAATAACTTTAATAAAGACTTTACCATACTGAAAATGTCAAGGTCTGCAAAATACCCCGGGCAGAACTTGTTGCTGCACACTGTGAGGGCGTTTCATCTCGCTATGACGGTATTTGAGCACCTGCCAGTGTAGTTCTACATGAAAGTAATGAATGTTTCAAACCCTCATAGCAGTTTTGGACCCAGGTAAGTGAGAGATGAATTAATTTTCACTTAATAGGAAAGTCTTTATTTTTATTTTGTTTGTTTGTTTCTGTTTTGTTTAAAGCAAAACCTTTTCCAGTTCCTCTTTGTGTAGGTTAAATGTCCAGTTACTGCACACCCCTAACACTACTCTGTTAATGGTCAACTTAAGCGTTTAAAATGTGCACCATTTCCTCCCAACAGAGCTGCACTTACACTTCCACTTTCTCTTTCTTTTTATTCTTCTTCAGGAAAGATGGGGTGCGGAATTTCTTTTTCTTCTTCGATGGGGATTTGGAAGGTGACCCTTCAGGAGACAGGGCCTCTTCTATCTTTTCAGAGCTTTTAATGGTAATCTCTACGCTCTCCACAGTACTAGTGGTTAACTGACTGACCCTCTTGGTGAGGTCTTCTTCCACATCGTGTGCATCTTCTTTGCCATTCACCACCACCACGGGTAGCTCTGCAGATATTAGGTTGGCATTCTGGGTATAGAGATCCTCGTGATTTTCTAGAGAACAGAAAATTTTACTGTCATTTAGGTGCGATATCATGTCAAAAAAAAAAAACAAACAAACCCCAAACAAAGAAACAAAAACAACAACAAAAGCCAACCCCAAGCCTGAAACAAAGATGGGAGTCTGGATTGCAATCCAAAGAATGAAATCCAAAATTCTAAGACATTGGCTTATCTTTTTTACCTACTTGTTGTAAACAGACCTAAAACGTTACTATAAGATAATGAGTTTAGCTGAGAAGGCTAAACTCCCCTCTACCGGGTGCATGTGCAGCTAAAGCCGTATCTAGTATGTTACACAAACAACAGATAGATATACACTTTCAAGCATACTTGGAATTACATTTTATTCCAGAGACAGGTTTACAAAAGTGCCACCATTCCATGTAGAAATCTTTGGAACACTGCCCTTCCCAAGTGCCTTCTTAGACCTTTCTGGAAAAGCCTTAGGCCCAACATCTGATCTTAATCATAGAACAGCTTGGGTTGGAAGGGACTCCATGGATCATCAACCACTCCCCTGCCACAGGTAGGGCTGCCAGCTGCTAAATCAGGTTCTAGATCAGATTGCCCAGGGCCCCATCCATCCTGGCCTTAAACACCTTCACAGATGGGGCACCCACAACCTCTCTGGGCAGCCTGCCCCAGCTCCTCACCACTCTCAGTAAAAAACTTCCCCCTGAAATTTAATCTAAATCTCCCCTCCCTCAGTTTAAAACCATTCCCCCTTGTCCTATCACTATCAACCTGCATAAAAAGTTCCTTTCCCTCACATTTATAAACTCCCTCCAAATACTGGAAGGCTGCAAAGAGGTCTCCCCATAGCCTTTTCTTTACCAGGCTGAATGAACCAGTTCCTTCAGTCTGTCTTTGTAGGAGAGGTTCTCCAGCCCTTGGATCATCTTCATGGCCCTCCTCTGGACCCTCTCCAAAAGCTCCACATCTATCCTGTGTTAGAGGCTCACAACCAAAACCAAAACATATCTGTCTCCTCCTCCTCATTAGTAACTAAGGCTCAGAGCAGTCTGTGTTATTTTCCATTTGTGAGAATTATGTACTAGAAAAACTTGGGAAAGCCAAAAAAGTAAAGAGTCCCTCCCCAGACTTTGGGAAAACAGGGCTCTTTTTTACTCATCCGATGACACAGAAGCATAAAGAACTCAGCAAAAAAGCAGACGACTCAGGTTAGGAGAGCCATCAGCATTTTACAGACACTACGCAGAATACCTTCTAATTTTTCTGGGACATTTTGCGGGGACTGAGTTTGTGACTGAATTTGTGACACAGATGAACCGTCATCTGAGAATAATTCCTGTTCAGCATCTGTAGGACAAGAGTTTGATTAGTAGCCATGCAGAAGTAAAAACAAAGCAAGCATGTCAGTACTAGTGGTACAAGATTTACAGCTCTGCTAGCATTGTGCTCTTTTTGCTGACAACATTAAGAAGTTGCAGTGCACGGTTTAAATTACACAGAATGATAGATTTACACGTTTCATCTGCTAAACAATCTTTTCATATTAGTTCATTAGCAGAAAGCACAAAAAAGGGGGAAGGGTTGCATTCCATTGCATTTCACATTGCATGCCCCATGGTTTTATCTAGCCTTAAGTCACACACACAGCTGACAGAATAGGCTACCACACTGTACCCCAATGTGGTATATAGCAAAGCTGGTTTATTGCAAAGTGCTAATGAAGAAAAATGCATAGTAAGTGATACTGTCAAAAAAACCAACAATCAATTAGTAATTTCCTACACAATAGTAGTTCTGGATAAAAGATGTAAAAAGTGAAAGCAGATGAGTCTTGCGCATTGGGAGGATAAAGGAAAAATTAAAGAAGCAAAGATCAAACATCTCACAAAACTTCTGAAGGTAATAAATTACAAACACGAGCTCAAAAAGCACTGGAATTTGAAGGTCAGAAAGCAGAGTATCTATTGACAGGGCTGCACCAAATGTGAAGCAGCACAGCATACAGGGAGAGCTCAGTGGGTTTTCCCTGTGAATTCTGACACTTGAATGGGCATAAAACAAACCTTGAGATAACAAAGATTTTCTTCTACCTTGTGACATTGTTCATAATTAGGTGGCAGAAATAATTTGTCAGAGAGTCGACTGTTTATCACGTATCATTTAGATAACAGAATTCCTCAAGGAATTATCGCTACGTTTTAACAGTAGATATGAAACATAAATGAACTATGATAGAAATGTAAGCCCCAACCACTGACCTTCCAGCCCCAACTGCTTGCGCTCAATTGTTTTCTTGTACTCTTCCAGTTCCTTCTCTGTGAGATGGCTGAATGGGTTGGGTGGTGCTGGTGGCGCATGCTCATCATCTTCAAATTGCATTGGCTAGGAGAAAGAAAATTAAAAGATTAATAGTTAAAAAGGAAGCACATGCACATGGCAAATAGTATGATGCCTCCAAACCTAAAGAGAAGGAATACAGTTGTTGAATGCCAACTCTAGTTCAACGTGGTTTGTTACATACCTTATCAGGATTATCCATATAAACCAGAAATAACTATATTCTATTCAAGACAAGACTGCTAAGAAACCAGAAACCCTCGCTCACTCCAACTCCAATAGAAGCCTGTTTCCAATGACTGCTGCCTTCTGCATGGTCCCATCCCACCTTTTAAATTCATGTCATTTCTGGGCCTTAAATGATTTT
Organism: Coturnix japonica; assembly: GCF_054131305.1. Lineage (NCBI taxonomy): Eukaryota > Metazoa > Chordata > Aves > Galliformes > Phasianidae > Coturnix > Coturnix japonica. The sequence goes on along the minus strand of NC_140670.1, from coordinate 24,572,867 downwards.
CTTTAGCAGTGAGCTCCACAGAACAATGAGAAGTTATTTTTGGCCCTGTGCACTGCAAAGTCCATCATTCTTCAGCTAAAATGGTCTTAGAGAAGGCTCCCGCTACAATAATATTAAAGACAAGTATGCCTACCTGAAACTAACATTTTAAAGCTCTGAGATAAAAAACATGCATCTACATGAATAAAATACATTACACATTCCAAACCTGGCATTAAAATTACCAGTTCTAACGAAGTATTTAGAAAGAAAATGGCCCAAAAGTGAAGCTTGAAAGAAAGCAAGGCAAAATAACCCACATACACATAAATCAGTGAATTATGCCCTACTCACTGGACTTGGCTTTTTATCCACAACAATCCCAGCAAGCAGCTGAGACTGTGGTCCCGCTGTCTTCAGGTCATATCGATTTTGCTCCCGAATCTATTATAGAGAGACAGACCAAATATAAATGTAAACAGGAAAATAGATCAGATAAAAACATTATACAGCAGGAAAATGGGAGTCAACTAACTAATGAGACACTGAATTGAGAGAATCTTAAAATCATTGTCTGGAACTTGTAGCATTAATCTCTGGATGACCACAAGATGCCTTGCCAGCCCTAAGGAAGGGAGTGGATCCTTCTGACTCCAGTTCAATCCCCATAGATACTGATAGGGTCCTTTCCAAGAAATAAAAGATTCTGTAATCACATGGAAAGCGTCCCGAATATCTGCTAGTACAGTAAAGCCCAGGGTGGAGTATTTGGTCAGTCTAACAGTTAGAGCCTTATGTGTTGGAAGGGAAAAGCAGAAAGATATCTGTGATTACAGACAGGTCCAACAATCTTTCATTTTCTTTTTTCTGTTTTTTTCCTTTTCCTTTCTATTGCCAAAAGACTGAACTGGGCCAGAGACACGCCAGTTTAATACATGCTAGAAGAAGTAGCACAGAGCAGAGTTCACATGAGACTGAATTATGCTGTACCCCATGTACAGCAATTGGGTTCATGCTGGCACCTAATTATCCACTAAATGTAATGTTAAATGATGGGGACTATCATTTCCAATCCATCATTTCCAGAGTTAATGGTCATCATTCACCAAAATGCTGCATTCAAAATTTATATGTACACTGCATATACGTACACAAAATTCATGTATATCACATATTTAAATACATGCTTTATAGTGCCAAAATCACATCAGAAACTTCCTACTAAAAACAGAACACTTGAAAATTTTGGGTTACTATTACACATTATTTAACATGTAACTCTATCTAGAAATGGTAGTTATATTCAGTACACGTCTTTTACCTTATTTCTCTTTTCCAGCACTTCACTGGGGTTTGTATTTAAAGGAACAAACTGATTTGGATCTTCAATTTTGATTGGTGTTCCTCCACTAGTCTTGGAAGAGTCATCAGCTTTCATCCACTTAAAGGAAAAAAAGAATAGCACAGCATGATGGGGAGGACAATTCTCAGTGCTGTTTTATGGCTAAAGAGAAGTAAAGAAGAGCCTTCCTGACTGTTTTTAGTTCCACATGACATTGATGGAATACCCCCAAATCCTCACAAGTTTGCATGCTTGCCCAGGGGGATCTAAGTTGCCTTGAGCACGTACCACCTACATTACTTTTAGTAAACACCAAAACACACTCCTGTAAAATGCAGTGCTAACTGCCTACTAATGCAGCTCTGTTCAGGAGGCATCATACTTCCTATCCACTAGCACACTGATCTGCTGGTTCCAGAGCTCATCCACCCTCTCTCATTTCCTCATTCACCTTCCACCTCTGTTAATCACACATTTTGGAGCTTTATTCCTCTAAAGTGAGGTTTCACATCTTGTTGAGGATATTTCTCCCAAACACAAGTGCAGAAGCTTGCTAGTCTGCCAGCAGGAGGAGCTGATGCCTTTATGGTTGCACTGTCTAACTGTAAGCAGGACAGCAAATGTGCTCCTCAGCCCTGCAAATAGGCACTGCTCTCAGGCTGGAGACAGTGGAAGCAGGAGGAAAAGGCTGAATCAACATGAGTAGTAACAAGAGAATAATCTTCAGAGACTGTTTTTAGCAGGCTCACAAACAGGAAAAGGATAGTGGCAAACTGGACCTTGAAGAGATGACAGCAACCTACAGGTGATTTAAAATCTTCTTATATTTAGTGGATAATTTAAAACATAAAAACATACAGTGTTATTATTTCCTGACTTAGGAACTGGAGGAGCTGGGTGAAAAGGGAAAATAACTGCTTAATTATTAGCATAAACTGTTGCTCTTCCAAAGAATGGCAATGCCCAAATCACTGAGGGTCATCAGTACTGATGCTACTAAACCTCCCACAAACCTATTTCCCCCTGCTTCATTAACTGATTTACTAATCCTGTTAAAGAGGTCTGTGTGCACTCTGCTTTTTCCCAAGCAGCATAAAACCAGAACAACTGCCCCAAAGTATTGGCCCACCGTGATCTTGGTCCTGGGACTCGCTTCCCCGTTCCAGGACTCCTCAGGCACATTTACTTTCAAGTACGTGTTTGGGGAGTTCAGCCATCTTGTCTTTTCCCTCTGTTGTCTCTGTGCCAGGAACTTCAGCGGGGAGAGCGGGACCGCATCGTCTTCAAAGGAAAAGGCAGTCACAGTGGCTGGGATCTCAACGTCACTCTTATGTCTGGGCTTTTCCCTGACTAAGGGTTGCCTATAGGCATAGCCAGTTCTGTATCCCTATGGAGAAGAAAAAAGAAAATAATAATAATTTAAGAAATAAAATTAAAAAAAAAATTAAAAAAAATTGAAAGAGTAACTGAAGAAGTAATCAGATTTTTTTTTGTACTATCTTATATGCCTTGAATGGGACGAGAAGTCGTTCTACCTTCATTTTCAAACTCACAAAGAAACCAGAAAGAATCATTTGCCATACAGCAGCTGATCCTACACTCAGAAGCTTGCAAAGGCTGCCACGAGTGTGTTCTCACCAGGTTGTCCAGCATCCGCATGAGTGCTTCAAACTCCTGCTCCCCTACTTTCCATTTCTGCTGTGAAGCCATATTAACTCCTCCTCCTCCACCTGCTGCCACACCGTGCGTGAAAGGCTTGAACTTCTGCAGATCCAGTAGTAGGAGATTGTCTATCCCACCTGCTCCAGCTAATGCATGAACCTGAAGACATCAATGAGTGTTATTTCACTTGCAGAAATGCTTTTGGATTCTTTGCTTTTCTGAATAAACAAGAGAAACACAAATGCCTGCTGCAATATTTCTCAGGCTAACTTTCTTCTGTGTGAACATACATTACAATATACAGCAGGTGATTAATACTGGAAGGATGATAACATATGCTAATCATCACACTCTAAAAGGAGCAGACACAAACACAACCTCTCAGAGTATCCTAATAAAGTCTTTTTCCGTCACAGTATTACGCATCTTTTCATTTCTATACACATTTCAAAATGAATGAGCAATTGAACTCAAAATGAATGTCAGGGTGAGGGAGTAGAGTGCTATTCAGTCCTTCCCTCCAAACACATACTTGCAAATATGACAGGAAACACATAGAAGAAAAGTGATGAAGTTCTGGGGATGGGCTTAGGAGTTATGGAAGATGAGGACAGTTACGTATTCTTGCTCACCTGTGTTTCACAGGCCAGTTGCACGTTGAAAATATAGTGGAATGCTTCTTCCAGTGTCTCTCCTAGAGCTACCACACCATGGTTTCTCAAGACTAATACCTGGTAAATTAAGACACTAACGTTAAATGGTAGAAACTGTCACAGGACATGAACATTGCCTTTGGGAAGCTTGAATGAGGCTGAATACCTTGCAACTGGGTCCAAGAACTTTCTGAAGCTGAATTCTCTCTTCCTGATCATCAAGAGAACCCTGGTAGTTGTAATAAGCAACATCTCCCAGAATCAGAGCCTCCTGTGATATTGGAAGGATGCCACACTTCATAGACGAAACCTATTTGAAGAAAATGATATATTGATAAATTAGGGGAAAAAATAAACTCTTAAAACCTACAACATAACATGGAACTCTTAGCAAACTAACTTTGCCAGAAAAAGACACTGTATAGTGAGAGAGTTGAGAAATAAAGTCTTTAGGCTTTTACTACTCAAAGTTACAAGAGGGTGACAGAACTGCTGCTATACAACCTTAGGACAGATTGATTATAGGAAGAGACAAACGATCCCAATTGAGCTTCTGCAAATTTTAACTGTGTATAATTTTTTCCTTCTTTCCCATAATCGTAATTTCAAAGAACTTATGTGAAAGAAGTAAGCCACCCCCCTTCTTTTCTCTGTTGTCGAGCAATAATTACATACGTATTTATCCATTTATCTCAAACTAATGGTTTCGAGTCTTCTTACATTTTTATAATTGTTTATAATTTTATAATTGTTGTATGAACCATTTTATAAACTCATATTTTTACATATTAACTTATGTTTTATATCTAATTCTATTTTCAATATGATTTCTCAGTAGTGGAGTAAATCCAAACAGAGCACAACTACTAATTAAGCCAGTTAAAATAGAGTTGTGTAACATAAATGATGATGCATACAGCACATTATATGGTTAGAGATACTATAAATGAAGCCTGGATAAACTGCTTTAGTCTCCTCAGCCTGAGCACAATCATATCTAAGCATCAGTTTATTACCATTCATTTCACTGCAGTAGCCCTGCCCTCTTGCTTCCCTGATTTCACAGCAGAGTTTTATTTTAAAGAGAAAAACAACAGTGTGGAGCTATGTTACAAACAAAACTAAAACCGCCACGAGCAACAATTCAGCTTCAGAAAGGTGATCTCAGTTCATAAGATCAACCTGTTTTATTATTTTTTTACTTTTCAAGCTAGGAGGAGGAAGACTTACAGCTGCTGTTGCAGGGGTATGTATGTGTATTATACATCTGACATCGGGGCGTGTGGAGTAGATGGCCACATGTGGACTGAATCCTGCATTGTCGATACTTAGAGTTGTACTGCCCTGGTCAACTACATCTCCCAGGATGTTTACCTTAATCTGGAAAAGTCAAACAATTAGACAACATTCAAGAAGTCTGCAATAACTGTAATTATTTGAGAACCTCCCTTCTTACTTGATACCAAGTTTTCCCCACGCTCTTCAGGCTTAGAGCATTTCACATAAATTGCAAACAACTACAGCCCACTGCTGAAGAGCCTTTTGTAAGGGAAGTTGTCTAATTCTTGGCATTTTAAAAACAACTTTATTAACACTGTCTACATTTTGAGTATGAAGAAAATTCAGCCAATAAGTTTCCAGTAAGAAAATTATACGTGCAGAGAACATAAAAATTAGTAGGAAAATTAAAATAATAATTCTGGGATCAACATAAAGCAACAGGAGCACATTAGGCAGTGTTCTCAAGTTTTCATTATGGATTTCTATCTCCTGCAAGGCTATCGGCCTATCAATCTTCCAACTAGTTCTCCTGCCGCCTTTTCCAACTGGAGATCGCTTCTTCACATATATAACTGACATGAAGAACATACAGCAGCTTCTATATCAAAAGACCCATGATTTTAACAGCTACAGGATCCTAAATACCAAACTGTAATTTTACCCCGTTCCTCTGTAACAACCAGGGAAGATTATTCAACTTTACTTCCCCATTTATAAAGATAAGAACTGATTCTGCTGACATTACTCCTACAGCGTGATTTCATAAGAATTACCAGATTGTCAGGTTCTAAAAGGTTGCTGCTATACTGAGGCTATTTAATGAGCTCTGGGAGACAGGAGAACAAAACTTCGCTACCGTGCATTGAGGCTGGAGACAGAGTAATAGAAAGCAAAGCTATATCCAAAAATAAATAATCAGAACAAAGAATGCTGCTATCTAAATAATTAATAAGCTTTGCATAGGGTGGGTAAACATTAAAAGCAACTACAATCGAGCAGTGTGATTACAGCTAAGTCCATTTTAGTAGCCACAAAAGTATTTTAGAAAACAGGTTGAGCCTTGGTGGTTACTATGAAGATGAATTACATACCAAATTGGAAGCTGAAGCTTCAGAAAAGGACAGACCTCTTGGAATGATTAGAATATGATCATGTTCTTTGCTTACTCTGACCTGAAACGGAGGGAAAAAACAAATGGATTACTAACTTATTTCTGAATTCATATTATTTGGGGGAAATTAATTTGACTCAACAGGTAGGATCCCAACATTCTTATTCTCTGAAATACTTACGGTGATGTAGGCATTTGGCAGATGTGCCCACCCAAACAAGTCAGCCAATCTGTATAAACTGGCTAATTTGCAACGAGTAAGTTTTTCTCCCTTAACAAATGAAGAGGTATCTATCCCAGGTAGATCATTGATGGGGGTAATCATTCCATGGCCTGAAAAACAGAAAAAGATGGCAGCCAATCAATTAAATGCCTTCCAGCGACGTCGTGATCTTCCAGAAGCAATATATTTAAATTGTCAGCAGAGCAACACCAGCAATCATTAGACAGCATCTGCACTGCTGGGACTTCTAGGGTCTTTACTGAAACCTCTGCTAGTTTTGACTTTGATTGCATGAACATCTTGCAAAGGGGTATTTCTCCCTTTCATGAATGTGCAGTACCTCTCTGAGAAACACTGCCTTTGCTTACAGGGATTGTTACTACCAGGAGAGGGAGAAGGTTTGGGTTTTCAACAGAGAGTGCGTGCTTTGAGATTAATCACCCTGTCCAAATCCCCAGGGAAACGTTGCAGGGAACAGCTGGACCTGCAGGACCAGCTTGAGACATGGAGATAAGGCACTCTGAGCTCGCTGTTGTTCTCTTCCACTTAGTCTGTATGAACTCTAAGGAGCCATTCTGGGACCAGTTCTCAAAAGATGCCGAATGCCAACAGCTGCCACTGTACCTCAGGCTTGTAGGTTCCTGTATCACATCACCCGCCCAGAGTGCTTAGGCCAAACTCAGCACTTCAGTACTGGAAGACTTGGGAGGACTGGAACATCCCAGCAATGTTTTTGTAACTATAGCACATTGTAAAAGTTATTTTCAACTCTGGGAGATATCTGGGTAATGATTCAATTTGGCGGGCTACTCCCCATGTTTACAACTTATATGCAAGAGCAGAAAAATAATGCCATGTCTTAGTTTGTGCTCACATTAAATTATCACTGGTAATAATAAAAACAAAGAGAAAAAGGGGCAGTCAAAGGCACGTTTCACTTACTGAGTGAAGATGAGGAAAAACCTGCAAAAGAGCTTGCAGTAATGTAATCAGCAATCTGCTGTAATGCAAGCAGCCCAGTTGGATTATTGCCTTTCTTCATCTGTTCTTGAATAAGGCATTCCAGATCTTCTCTAAAAGCCTGTGGAAACATTTGAGAATCATCAAGGAAACCTGGATTTGATAGAAGTAAGATTGTTATAGGTGGGGCTGGTAGATTTGCCTGTTATTAATGTTACACGACACTTCCCCTTAGACCTTGTTTTTAGTGCCTATAACTTTGCCAAACTTTAATCATCTGATCTAAACTTTGTATGCTAACTATTGGCAATTTATGGGCTAGAGGGGAAAGAAGTTTGGTCACAGAGGGTTAACTACTTCCAAGAAGAAGACAAGGTAAAATACAATTAGAGAGTTCTCCATAGTTCCGAAGAAGCACTTCAAATCTGACCAGGATATGTTGCTTTTAGTGCTGGGTATTTTTTTTTTTCTTTCAAATTCAGTAATCCCTCTGAAAATCCATCCAAATTTGATAAAGTTATAAACACATGGAAAACTGGAGTTCATCCACACTCAAGTAGGATTGCAGACATGCAAAATCTAGAAGGAAAGTCAGGAGGTCACCTCTCTGCTTCTTTCTTTCTCCTCGAGGGAAAAGCCCTTCCCTCTTTCCCCAGTATAAAGTGTCCACAACTCCAACAAGATAAATTCATGCCAAATACATTATATGAAGGGTTTTCACTGTATCAAATTTAATATACTTAGCACTGTGGACCAAGCCTGTTCCTTCCAGAAGGCAGATGAACCACTGTTCATAACAAACACCAGTCTTAGGACTACTTCAGTCTTGATGCTTCTAGACTAAATAAATTCCATTCTTCCACACTTTTCTTAGTGGTGTTGTTTCCTAACCCTCTCATTATTTTTTTGGCAGTATTCCTCCAGCTTTTGTCTGAACATGCAGGACACAGAAGTGCACATACCACCAGCTAAGGTTTATGGTGAATGCTCTTGCTGGTTCATTCCAGAAAGGCATTTGGTGTCTGTACAGTGCAACTGACTCCTACTATAGCTCCAGGCTACTCTCTTTATGTAATTGCTTCTTACAGTTTGCCTGCCTTAGTAATTATTTAGTCTCAATTAAAAAGGGAAAGAGTTCTGCAAGACCAGTGTAATATCTTCACTGAATTTTAATTCAGTTCTCTTGGTTGGGTAAAACCCATCAGTTCCATGACATTCCCATATACTCATGACTGTTGATGAGCCAAGCACTGCTACCACACTCCACAAAATATCTGCAGGACTCTGCTTGACTTGGCCTCTCAGTTGGGCATCCACAGCTACATTTAATTTTCAAGCACAGGCACTGTACTGTTTTCCCAAAGCAATCTCACTGGGATCACATGCACCTGGGACTTGCCAGATCCTGACAGATAAAGCCACGTAGAGCGACTGTGCGTTAAACTGCTGTATGGATTTCTTGGTGCACATCAGGTGCACACAGAACCTCCACCAAATAACTCACAGCACCTTGCTGGTCTGAAGACACATGGGCAAAATCAGTGTCTGCTGCAGGTGAGATCTATCCAGCAAGCATAGGGAAAGGTTGGGGAAAATGGAAAAGAAAGGAGAAACTGAGTGAGAAAAGAAACCTAATGGGGACTGGGAGGAAAGAGGTGGGTCAGCACTAGAAGTCTGTAAGGGTAAATAATGGAGGTAATTATGCAGGGATAATTGCTAGCAAGGCAAACAAACATTTGGGGAAAACAGCAAATGGTTGGAGAAAATAACCAGCACTGACAGCAGAGGAGAAGGGAGGAAAGAATAGCAAAAGGTTTGGCAAAGAATAAACCAGCTCTGTAGGAGGAATAACTCTAGACAGAAGGAAGGACTCCCTGTGGAAAGGGGTGTCATGCAGGGGGCTCAGTGAAGGACTGTACAGAGAAAGAAGTGAGAGGGCCTGGCACGAGGGTTAGAAACAGGTGAACAGTGCAAATGGAGGGGATGGAATGCAAAGCAAAGACTGGAATACGGTGAAAACTTTAAAGAAAGGTTAATGGAACAAGGTAAGAAAAATCTTCAGTATGGCACAGCCCAGCATCATTCCTTCAGCACTGTGAGCATCATTTGGTGTCTCTCACCCCTACCCCTCTGTCTATCTGCAGGTAACTGCAGGCCCCTCCCACCCACCCAATTTGGCTCTAAGGATGATCCTTGTTACTGGTGACCTGAGGTGTTCAAACAGCAAAGCAGGAGCCATCCTTTTTCTCAGCACAGTGAGTGCCTTCCTCAGCCTGGAGCCCGAACATGGCCACAAACCCTGTGGTGCTGGAGGCCAGATGTGCAGCCATGTTTCTTACTGCCCTGCACATAACTTTTAACTGCGCCACACTTGTCTCGTCCCCATGCCTCATTTAACACACTGTGGTTGGTCCACAGTAGAAAATAAATTCAGTATTTTTTCCTCTTCTCAGCACACAGCCCTGTGCTTTATCTGCATGCTGTTCATACCCTGATGTGATGACAATTATTATTTATCTGACAAGATTTTCTCTGGGGCAGATAATTACCTTAAATCTAAATGCTTCACAAGCATTAACTTGCTAATCCCCAAAAACATGTCTTTATGGTGAAGCAGGGCACTGTCACTGCTTTCACAGAACAGCAAGTGTGCTGAGGTCTGACAGTCCCACTGATTTGGGATATTCATTGTGAGATGCCCAGGGCTTGATGTGCAGAGCACTCAGCAGCAAGTAGCTATTCATATACTCAAAGCTCAATTCCTGTTGAAGACCAGAGCACAGCTCTGACTGTCAGACACCCAGAGCTCAGTCTCAGGGGAACAAGCTGGAAACACAAACCCCAAAACTCAGGAGGCCACGGTGCACTGTTAGGGTCAGTTGGGATGAGGTGCTGAGGCCAGGAAGTAACCCGGCTACCTCCTGCACTGCATCCAAAGTGGCTTTCAGCATTGGATGGGGCTGTGGGTAACCTGATGTAGTGCCTGATCTAGTGGCTGGCAGCCCTGCCCATGCAGCAGGGGATTAGAATTACACGATCGTTGGGGCCCCCTCCAAGCCAAGCCATTCCATGATTCTCTGACATTCAGACACGTGTGATCTCTGTGTAAGATTACTTCTCATGTAACCAGAAGAAAGGATTTTGGTGAGCTGCATACAGAAAGTCCAACCTGTATGTTTTACCAACCTGCTTGGAAGAGTACAATAACCAAAGGCACTTCCTTAGCCTTTGCACATCATATTTCTGACCATACAGAAAGCCTTACAACAACAAAACCACCTCACAACAAGAGATTTTGTGGCAGCTTACTTCACATTGTTTCCAAGCTTCACAACACAATTAATCTGCTCTCAGAGACCTGCCAGAACCAGCCATTCCAGCCCTAGTGCTCCTTTCTCCCAATGGTTTACCACGTGGCTGCAGTTCTATGGTACTTTCTCCTTCTATTACTGTGATCTATTAAGACAGCAGAGACAGTGACTGGACAATATATTTCATCCACAAGTAATCCTAGCCTTTATTTTCAGACTCTGCCATTCCAAGACATTCAATTACTCCTCAAATGTTCCTTAAAGAGGCCCCTGCACAAAAATTCTGCCATCTCACACTCGGGAAGGCTGAAATACTCCTTTACTCTTGTTTATAATCTGTATATAAGGAAATTGCACATTCGTAGTCTCACAGGGATCATGTAGAAGACAGAATTCATGAAATTTATGTCAGTATTTGCTTGGGAGGAGATGGAGAAAAACAGTTATCTGTGTTACATTAAATCACTCTCAATTCAACAAGGAGTATAGAACGGATCTGCAAAAAACATTCACAGCAAATTCCTATTAGTTGTATCCAGACTTTCCTTTTTTTCTCTTTTTAACTTGTCTGAGGAATGTCTATTGCAGGAAAAAAAGATAGTGTAATGTATTCTGGACAACTCTGGATGGAAAGGTTTATTTTATTAAAAATATTCTGCTGCCTGTACTACTTTCATTCTTCTCATCTCAGAGTCGTTATCCAGTGTTAATGCAGTAGTGTCTCTTGCACACAAAGGATGCTACAAGTGAGGATTCGTGGTTTAACAAAGCTGTTGATAACAGAACAACAAGCTTTCCTCAAAAGTAATTTCAGGAACACCAGAAAATTGGTATAATCCAGGGCAAGTAGAAGATAGGCAGACTTGGGATGAATGGCAAAGCAGATGTTAATAAGTTGAAACACGGATAAAATACAATGAAATACGCTATTTATCTACGAGCCAGTGCACAACAATAATATCTGGCAGACAGCAGTCTTCAGTGTCACACATGACTCTATGTATTTTTCCATAGTTTCCATTAACTCTTCCTTGCTTCACTCTTTACTGCTAAGACTGCCCTTCAAGAACCCCAGGCCCTGGAGGTAAGAGAAAGACTCTGGGGAGGGGGAGACTTCTCTGTGGTTAAAGAGGATCTGGTCAGATATTGTCTAGGCAAACTCTATGCACATAAATCCATGGGCACTGATGGGATGCACCACGAGCACTGAGAAAGCTGGCAGAAGCAACTGCTGAATTGCTCTCTATCTTCTTGGAAAGCTCATGGAGAATAGGAGAAGTGCCTGAAGGCTGGAGGACAGACAGTGTCACCCTAGTCTTGAAAAAGGGGCAAGGAGAAGGAGCTGGGAAACAACAGGCCAGTCAGCCTCACCTCTGTCCCTGGAAAGGTGATGGCACAACTTGCTCTGGATGTCATTGCCAAGCAAGTGGAAAAGAAGAAGAGCAATCAACATGGGTTCACAAACAAGAAATCATGCTTGGCCAGGCTGGTAGCTTTCTATGTCATGACTGGCTGGGTAGATGTGGGGACAGCAGTGGATGTTGTATACCTTGATTCCAGCATAGCTTTCCACACTGTCACCCATAACATCCTCATAGGTAAGCCTAGGAACTGTGAGATAGATGAGCAGACAGTGGGGCAGACTGAGAACTGGCTGACAGGCAGAGCTTGGACGGTTGTCATCAACACTGCAAAATTTAGTTGTAAGCCTGTAGCCAGTGGTGATCGCCAGGGACCATAACTGCCACTGCCCACCAGTGACCGAGAAGCAAACAAACATTCTGCTCCAGCACAAAGCAGTGAGTTTTTAAGAGGAAAGGTCACTACCATTTCAGATGTAGTACTTGACAAGAAAACGCTGACAAAGGAAAAACCATACTGTCAGATGAATGAAAAACTATGCTACTCAGCTGTGTATGCTCAGCATTGCTCAATAAAGAGCTTCAGCTCTGTGATTTGTTTCTCTGTGCTGGAACAGCACCCAGTTTGCACTGTGGAAGCTGGATGGGGACTGCTGGGGGGAAGGAGCTGCCCATCTCCTCAGAGCCACTGCACACCACAGCACGAACATCCCCGTGACTCATGAACGAAACACAAGGCAGCTCTGTCTCACTGCACGAGCTGTGAGCCATGCAGACATGGCAGCTCACTGTGCATTTTGTGGTTGTGCAGGGGCCACGTGCTCAGCTGGATGCGGCACTGCAGGAATTTCACTGTTTCTAACACTCCAGCCACTCCTCCAGGCCAAGTTAGGTAGGCACGTGGCCTGCAGCCCAGGCACAGCATTCTTCGATAAAGCCATTAATCACACAATTAGCTCAACCTATTTCTAATACCATAAAATTAATTCCCCAGAAATATATGCAGTCCTCTTCCAAATGCATATCACACAAACTCAAGCAGCTTAGGTGCAAAAATCTCATGTCTTACACATGCAAAGGCTCTCTGAAACTCAGTGGTGAGGTTGCAAACTTCAGTTCTGACTCAATTCCATTTAGCACAAGTATAAACTGACAGTGTAAATGGGGGCTTCTAAGAATTGAAGCAACATTTGTATGTCCTGGTTAACTGTTTTTCTTCAGTCAACAGAAGCAGACAACTAGAATAACCCACAGCACTGCTATTTCTCTGTTATATGTATATTTTTACTACAAAAACGTATTAATTTCTACGTTTTGCTGGACAGCTCTCTGGGGATATTTAGAGGTAGGCAGGCTCCTAAGTATAGTACAAGTCCATAACTATTATCTTCCTTTTTGCTTCCTATTTCCATAGGTACATGACGACACTTAATGACTCTAGAAACAAAATGTTGAGAAAAAGAACTCCCCTGTAAGTAGAGAAGAGGATGGCTGCGGGTCACCTGCTAACAGCCCACTGCGAACTTGTAAGAGGAGAAAGTACATGTTCCTATCAAGGATAGTAAGAGCCCAAACTGTTTTATACCTCAGCCTGCAGAGCTTGACGAGATATGCAAGATCCCTACTCAATAACAGCCCTGCTGCATGCCTAAAAGCAGCAGAATAATACAAGAAACCGTTTTAGCTTCTTTTTCCTGTTTTTGATCAAAGCACACACACACAAACTGTATTTTCTTAAAGACTATAATTCAGCTTCTCTATGTACAAGCACACCCACATGCACACAGCCTCTGAGCCCAATCACTACCGCGATAAAAAGCTTTAAAACTTAACTGATGTTTTGTTCCAGAGGGTGAGCGGACGAGAAGCAAAGCAAGCACTGTGCATGTGGCTGCCCTAGGAGGAAGAGCTGTACCTCCAGCAGCCTGCACAGCCCTGCAACAGCAGCAGGTGCCCCGATGGGAGAGGGTGGAGCTGCCCACAAAAAACCGCCAAAGAGCTGCGGCTGGCAAGGGGAAGATAAGGGCAACAGGAGTGTTTGTTAGCTCTATGAGGAGGAGGGGACAAACAAAAAATGGCTTTGGCATTCTGTTAAGAGATAGGATTATTAATAAGCATGGGGAATTTGGTAGATCTTTTGCAATTTTCACTTGCAATGAAGTGCATGAGTAAGTGGGCTTGATGGAGTGGCCCGAAGATGCTCCAGGACTTAAAAAAATGAATGTAGATAAGGAGCTCCTTTCAACTGTTGCTCATTTTCTTCACTGCAATGGAAACCCCCCTTCCTTCCCACTCCCCAGAGTGACCTGATGTCTTTCATTGGACAGAATTCAGAAAACCAGTGAAGAAAAACAGATCTCATTACAGTGCATTTTATTTTACAACTCCATATCACTTACCTACAGAGTTAAGTCTGATTGAGTGTTATTTACAATTAATTACTTCAAATACTGATAGAGCCATAGAAGAGGCTCATAGGCTCTGGAGAGTGTCAAAAGAAGGACAGTCAAAGCTGTGGAGGGTCTGGAGCACAAATCCTATGTGGAGCCACTCAGGGAACTAGGACTGTTCAGCCTCGAGAAGACTCAGGGAAAACCTTATTGGTCTCTACAGCTCCCTGAAGGAACGTTGTGGTGAGGTGGGGTCAGACTCTTCTCCCAGGTAACAGTGATAGGATGGGAGATGATGGCCTTAAGTTGTGGCTGGGGAAGTTCACGTTGGATATGAGGAAAAACTTCTTCTTAGAAAGAGGGGTGAGGCAGCGGCACGGGCTGCCCAGGGAGGTGGGGGAGTCACTGTCCCTGGGAGTGCTCAGGAACAATGGAAATGTGGCACTGAGGGACATGGGTAGTGAGCAATATCAGTGAGTATGGACTGGGTTTGGATTAGATGATCTCAGAGGTCTTTTCCAACTGTAATGATTCTATGTAAATTCATCAAGCAAAAGGAGGATGGACTTCACTGATAATGATTTGAATGATCTACAGGATGTGGGGACAAAATCACAGCAGGATCTGCAAACAACCCCCTCCCAAGGAGACAAAAACTTCAACTCAAATAAGTCAACAACACTAAAGATCAGAAATATGGATGGGAAAAATATATATATATATATTTTCAATGTGGAAACCACTGGCATTTGAAAACCTGAATTCAATCTAAGCTAAATCTGCAATATGGAAATAAAATAGAAGTCAAAGGTAATTCTAATTTCTAGTGTAACAGAGTGGAGAACAAGGATTAAAAAAGCCATTTTGATGAGAGTAGAGCAGGGGACAATTGTGCAGTTCCCCAGCAGGAAGTTACACAGATGTCAGGAGCTTGAAGCCACCTGGGGGAGCTGCAGAACAAGAGGCTGCTCCAGCAGAATGTCCCATAGGATGGGACCAAAGGGTTAGAATGGGATGCTAGCAACAGGCAATGCTCCTAAAGGATCAGAAAGGCTTTTAAATAGATGGGGAAAGAGCAGTACAAGCCAAAATAAGTGAGCAGCTGAAAGGACTTGGATATTCCATGAAAATGAACTGCCCCAGTAGGGGAGTGGTGGTGTGAAAATACTGAATGTCCATCTGATACAAAACAAAGCAAGCCAGACAAATGTGAATCTCAGGAAAAAACAAAACTGAGTCAGATGGGGCAGGAGGCTGGGCACATGCACACATGTGGGCAGGAAGGACAGGAGGACAATTGGCCTAAGCATGAGAAAACCAATTTAGCAACACAGTTGGGTACAACTGAATTATTGCCATTATGTAACAGCAGTGTTGAAGCATCACTGTACCAATCGCCCTCCAGTGTTGCACAGAACCAATCAGCACTGTCACAGCCAACACAGAGTTAAAGCAAAGCATTGGGAGATCCCACAGGCTAGCTTCCTTTCAGGCTAAAACCAAACAGGCTCCTACACCTGCATGTATCATGGACAAAGACACAGAAGACTGCCCTGGAATAACAGGGCAGCCATGGCTTCTATAGATTTCAGTCACCATGGTGAGCATACCCAAGAAGTACCAGATGGAAAGGAAGGCCAGACTCGCATACCAAAGCTTAAATTGGCATTTGGATAATACATCAAATAAGGATGTTTACTCATTAAGAAGTTAGTTACTCCATATAACAAGCAATATACAGCTGTTTAGCTTATAAAGACAAAACTGTTTTTAATTATAGATGTGAGATAGAAAATTAAAAAGAAAAAGGAAAGCATTTCCTGTTTTGGTTATATTACAGCTGAAGTGTATCAGAACCACAGAAAACAGAGAAATTCATCTATTGCAAAGAAATATTTTTTCCTATGAAAAGAATGATGTAATACCCCAGTGCTCTGAACCTGCAGACATTAATGAAATCAAAATCATGCAACTTTATGTCCAGTGGTACTTCTGAGCATTACCAGGCTCCACAAACCTATCTGAATGTCATTGCTTTGTACTTACTTAACATAGAACAACAAACACACAGGTCCTGTCAGATCGTCCAGGCTTTCAGATGTGCACAGGTTACAGGGAGCATCAAGTAAACATGTCTGAGAAACCACTGATAATGTCAGGAAATTCTTCATGGGCAGTGTTAACAGAACAAATCAGTCTTACTGATTTGTTTAAGGCTTATTACAAACATTAGAAAACATCAGAGGTAATGAGTGTAGCTTTTAAATGATTTAATTTAGGAAAGGGAAATAGCACATCAGAGGGGAGTAGCCAGGCTGCACATCAATGTGTGCATCAAATGGCACATCAGAGAGATGAAGCAGTTTGATGTCTGAGGGTGTCTGGTCATGGCTGTAGCCCTTGCAGTGACATGCTCTGCACAGAGTACAGAGTGGTTCCTGAAATATATTCTCTAATATATATTTTCTTGCTAAGAGATGTAGATTTTCCTACTTGAAAGAAAGGAAAAAAGCTTGTTAATACAATATGAGTATCTAAGCTTCCTCATAGATGGTAGCGATTAACCCTTTAGCTTTATAGCATAATTCTTTGCTTGGAGAAAGTATGTGTTCACACAAGTTCATCTTGAGCCCATACATGGTTGCATATTTTTATGACATAAAGTTATTATCTTTGTAACATCTACTACACAGTCACAGATACATAATTATGATGAGCCAACAACTAAACCTCCAATCTGAATACACATATGCACATGTAAGGCAAGTTGAATATTCACCAGTAAGAAAATGTCTGATGACCTCTTCCCCCTCTTCCAAAACACCAAACTAGTTCCTGCTAAAGCTTTATGCAAACTTGTAATGCTATGCAATTCTGCAGCTATAGAACACAGACACTGTGCACAGTACAATCCTGGGCTCCTGTTATGCGGACCAGAAACAAAAGAAATGCTTTTTGATACT
Organism: Coturnix japonica; assembly: GCF_054131305.1. Lineage (NCBI taxonomy): Eukaryota > Metazoa > Chordata > Aves > Galliformes > Phasianidae > Coturnix > Coturnix japonica. The sequence goes on along the minus strand of NC_140670.1, from coordinate 24,555,631 downwards.
TTCAACAAATAAACAAACAAACAAACAAACAAACAAATAAATATGTATTCATAAGAGAGAAGATAATCATTTTTCATCTGATAATCATTTTCAGTCCTGACTCAAGAACGCTATGCCACATTGCAGCCAGCCGCTGGAAGAAGTAATGCAGTTTCTACCCCCAAATCAGTTATGAAATTTGCTTGATGGACATTCAGTCCCAGATGTTGTACTAAAAGTGCCTTTATTTCCTCACACGAGGAATCAGAGCAGGGTTACTCCATGCCTTCTGTTTCAAGAAAAGCCAGCAAAAGGAGAAAGAAGCTGGCAGCTCAGCTTCCATCTGTCCATGCCTTGCTCTGTGTTCCATGTTCTCATCTTCTCCCACTCAGAAGAGAATGGCCATGCAGCCAGCAGGCCTCTGGCTTATTTGGACAACCAGCCCCTTGCACAACTTGCAACTTTCTGGCATCTCCAAACAGTGCTGTGCTGAGCTTGTGCTCAGCAGCACACCCAGAACTGCCTGACTGAATCCTCCTGCTGGCTGTTAAAGCACTTACCCAGGCTCAGAGGTAGCACCTCTTCATCCCTTCCTAAAACCTGCATGCTGACATTGCGCCTCCAGAATACCAGAGACTGTGGCAAAGAGCTATTTATTACATTTGACAGACCTGGCATAGGGTCCCCCAAAACTCTGAGCAAATACTTATGCCCACCCGATTCAGTACTTCTATCAGAAGAACCAAAGAACACCACAAACTTAAACACTACCTCTATAACTTATTTTTATCTTGCCCTATTTAAACAGGATAAATACCTAGTCCTTGCTGTGAGCCCTGGCTACTTATAATGTGAGTATTTTAAGAGGAAGGAGCAGACTGATCACATTTTACAATCGAGTGTTTAACGTAATTTTATCATGATTAAAGCATTATGCAATACCTCCTCGGAGTATTTTCTTTATAGTATAGGGGTTGGCTGCAGAACTAAACTTGCACAAATCAACTTGAAAGTCATAAATTCCTTAGTCAACAGGTTCACATTATACCCAGAGCAACCCACAGATCCGAGAGGCACTCCACGACAACACTTTAGCAAACAATCCTGTTATTCATGGATGACTATAATAGGGTGATTACTAACAGCTGTTTGCAATCTCATTACATATGGAAAAGCTTCATAAAAATGACATGAGAAACACCCCAACTTACAGGAGAACTAAACAGAAAAGGATCTGCAAAGCTGCTTAACCCCTTCCAAGTCCCATTGTCCTTGTTGCTCACCTTATAGTCCCCACCCCAAAGGCCCACCCTCGTATACTCCCTATAGCTTCAGAGCACTCAGGCGCCAGTTTTGCTTTCCAAAGCATTCATCAGGTGAAATTCACACAATATATACATTAAAATATAAATTAAAACTATTGAACCACCCCTATATTAAAGTATTACACGTAGCCTACACAAGCACTGAACTTATGCAACCAGTAGGTAAGTGCATACATAGAACCATTAAGGCCTTATATGGGTATGATTGCCCCCAAGAACAAGAGAAGAGAACATATTCTAGCTTTTAAATGATCTTAGCCAACATTAAAAACTTAATTAAAGCATTCCTGATGCAAATGGTAAGTTCATATTCAAAACCAGAGTGCAGAACTCCATCTAACACCCTAATTTGTTCCTATTTGACCGATGACTCCTTTAGTCTCTTCCTTGAGCCTAAGTTTTAATTAAGTACCCTTCAGCCAGTCAGATCTTTTTGTAATACAGTAATGAAGCGTAAGATTATAAAAGCACCAGGAGAAAAAAAACAAATCCACACACCAGCATTTGTTCACAGACAAGAAGCTAAGCAAACAAAATGTTGGATAATCTGCTTAGTGACTCTCCTTATAAGACAGTCCAGAATTATTCTAGCTAACATGATATAGCTTTCTTTTCTTAAACCTCAAGAACATAAAGAGGAATCTAAAAGATAGCACTCTGTAGTTGTCATCCCCCCTTAATCCTACTCACAGGGCTCTGCAGTATCTGAGTGACCCTCTTCCTCTGCTCCATCATATTGAAGTCCTGCCGCAGGTCCGGAGACATGTTCCTCTCCCGGAGGTACTCGGGGTCATTCTCGTTGATGCGGTCGAAGTACCTCTCCTTGTGGGGCATTGTGGCTGCAGGGGGAGAAGTGATCACCACCTGACTGGCATCGGTACTCATGCTTCAGCTCTGCGGATGGGAGTCCTCACCTGCAAGATAAAAAGAGCAGAACATTTAAAACAACGATGTCCAAAATGTGCATTAGGTATTTTGTGACAAAATCTCATTTTACACCACATTCACCACAGCCCCTGGTTTTTTTTACAGCTCTCCTCCTTGACACCTTTGGCTTTAACACAGCACATCCAGAAGGCAGGGCCTGTCCTCAACATCCGCTCAGAGCTCATCTCCCAACTCCAGCAAAGGAATTCCTCAATGACAGCATTTCCAAAGCATCCCATTGCTTCAGCTTAGGGAAACGTGTGCACTTGTAAGCGAGGATTCTCGCCAAAGCTCATTACATTAGTAACAAAAATCCCCAAAGTTTTCATATCTTAGTAGAAAGATACGTATAAAACACCTTTAAAAAGAAAACAAAAAACAACCAACTGATAAGCAAACACAAACAGAAAGTGGATCAAAAGCAGAAAATCAGACACATTTTCACACAGAGTCAGGTTCAGAAACACCATTTCTCAAACAGGTACTGAGAGGAAGGTTTTCTCAGGTTTGAAGAACAAAGAGAAGTAAGATTTGTAGGAGGACATAGCATATTATGAAAATACATTTTAACATGCAAATACCTACATTCAATAATGTATTTAATATAAGAATATTTGCATGCAAAAGTATTTAGTATATAAACAATTTACAAAACATCCAAACGGGAAGGAACACTGCCAGTCGAGAAGCATTAAGTGATGTGGTTCAACTGATACCTTCCTGTTAGTGGCTCAAAGCATCCTTCCTTTGGGTCACTGCAGCTGCTCTTTGAGATACTGTGTGAGCAACAAACTAATCTGGGGCATCTGTAGCGGGCCAGCTAAAACCTCCTGCTTCTTCAAGATGAAAACAGTTGAGAGGATTCCATTAAAGCAGCTCCAGCAGCCCAAGCTTTCCTGCCTGTGACAAGCCCTGGGAATAAACTGGGATGGCTTTGATATGGATACGTTTTTGGTTTGCTGCTTCCCCGCAGCCTGAGCCCATTCACTTCCTGGCTGAATACCAGGGCCTGATCGCAAGACTGATTTAGGGATGCTGGGGAGAAGGCAAGGCTGGGTTTGGGAAAAATAACCTCTTTCAGTGTATGATCTTTTCTTATCACAGACTACTTCACGTCTTCTCATTTATTCTCTGCTTAGGGCAACGTGCTATAAGCGGAGGTACAAAATGAGCTAAGGTTTGCTAAAGAATGAACCGTTGTCTTTTGCAGCTAAGAGCACTGATACGGAAGGAGGAAACTCTTGGGAGAGCATTCAGAGCCAACACAGTTCAACAACAATTATGTTTTTTCCCCAGAAAAATACTGGGGTTTAAGTGACAAGAGAAAGATCATCACGGGAAAATACAGGTTCTCATGATGCCAGAAGGTACAAAGAGCTGAAGATTGGGCCTGTTCTCCATCCTCATGGAAATAAATGTCTCACTGGGTTGGAACAGACCTTCCAGCACCTCCTGATAACCAAAATAACCAGAAATGCAGGTGGCGAGCACCTCACTTGTACTGGTGACCATCTGCAGCTCCTCCATAGATACCCTGCCCCGGAGTTGTGTTATCCAACTGCTTTTCCTATAACGCTCCTGACTCCTGTTAACTCTGAGTGGCAAAGTGCTGCCCAACCACCAACCCATTTAGTTGGCGGGAACAACTTACACGCATGTCTGAGCTTCAAAGAACTTTTATTATTATTATGATTATTCTAAATAGGTTTACAGGACACAATTAGTTCAAGTCCGTTACTTTACAATGCAGCCTTACAGTGACAGAAAAGCCCATTCATCTGTGAAAAGACACAAATGTGGCTGGCAATACTTAAAATCCACAAAAGAGATTTTCTAATTGTGTTGGACTTCATTTTTTTCCCTTTTCCCTCCAGACTGGATGTTAAGATTTCAACATTAAAGTCCTTGTACTACAAAAAAACTCCATTACTGAACATAATATGGGTACTGGGTCCAGTTGTTCCTATTAGACCTGGTTCAATGCCTTCTCTGTTGGGTCCAGGCTGACTCTTGCATAACCCCTACTGTTTGGCTGGAAAACTTTCAAACAAATCAGCCATTCTTTTATTATTTATTTGTATCTTGCTCTGATTTTTAATTTTTTATTTATTTTTTCCCAAAGAGGGTCATTTGTTAAAACATGCTCTGCTTCTGGGGATCTGAGGATCTGTACCTCCTTCTCAGCACAGGACTGACAAGGTATTCAAAGAAAAATGGTCGCATCCTTTGATACCCTCACATAGCACATACATACCTCATATACCTCATATAGCAGCCCCAGTTTCTGTATTTTCTACCTGCGACTGGGCTGCAGAAAGTAGAGCACTGCACCTTTGTCAGGAGGATACACATCTCTCTACTTCGAAGCTTTATTTAACAAAAGCTGCCAATTAATTGAAATAACTTGGATCTGTGCCTTGTAGGCTGCAAGATTAAGTCCCGATCGTGCCCATCTGACACTTTGTAAAGTCTGAGTTACATGCTGTGCTGCTTTTGTTGGAAGAACTTTTTTCAATGTCAAATCACAGAAGCAGCTCAAAAATAATAATGAGGTCAGAGAAACATGGAGCACTTAAGAAAAAAAAAAAAGGAGAGCAAGAGACCAAACACAAGGAAAATTTCTTGCCAAAGAACACCCCAGAAAGAACTGACTTAATATATTCTTCATAACATACAGAACACATAAAAGAATAAATATTACCATAACAGAAAGACAGCAACAGAAAAGTGAGTAAATCATTAGACTGCCTAGCAACGAATCATTAACCTACCTTTCAGCCTGACTTTTTATGGCTGCATTCAGTCATCCCCATTTTCTCTATGCAGTGCAACCCATCTGGTAGAGCTTCCAGCACTGCAAACCAACAGCACGCACACCCCATAACTAACTGCAAGGACTGATTTTGGGTCTGAGCACTCGGGTTAGATGAGACCACATCTGAGCACTTCTTCTAAGGAGCACACTGTGTTATTCTGCTCTCGCAATTTCTCGCCTGCTTGTTTTTAAGGAACAGTCTGCTCTTTCCCCACCCCCCCGCCCCGGTATCTTGTCTGCCAGGAGACTTGTTGGAAGCGAGGTGGGTGTCTCTTGATCTCAGTTCCAGCCTCTTTGTGAATCAGGCAGGTTCCAGTCTGAATCAAAGACTTGGCTTGAACCAGCACAGTCAGCTACGCAAGGGAGCTGGCAGAAGGAATACAAAAGAATGGTTAAGAGGAACAGAAAAATAGGTGGGGGAACGTGGGCTGAGATGAAGGCCACCATCATCACCATGTGACATTAGGAACTCAGTTTGCAATCCTCTCTCCTACAGATTTTAGCAACAATATATTATTGAGTAATATCTGTTCTGTAACATCTGTTTTAGGACAAGAAAATACTTGGATAACACCTCAAAGCCCATTTATTTCCTTCACCCTCTTTTTTTTTTTTAAAAAAAAAAAAAAGCTTTTTGATCAGAACATCTGACAGCGAGTTGGCAGATTGCATTGGCTCTTCTGTTGCATGAAGCTTAGATTTCATTTATCAGTCTCGCTTTACGCACTGTTAAGAAGAATAAGCTGTACGTTCATACATGAGCATTCTCTAATGATAATTGGTGGAACCAAAAATACTAGGTAATCATAGAATGGCTTGGGCTGGGAGGGATCTTAAGGATCGTCATGCTCCAACCCATGCCCTGGGCTGGGTGCCACCCATCAGAGCAGAGCCCAGGGCACCATCCAACCCGAGCACTTCCAGGGTTGGGGCACCCTGTGACATCTCAGGGCAGCCTGTGCCAGGTCCTCACCTCCCTCTGAGTAAAGAGTTTTTTCCTAACATCGAACCTGAATTTCCCCTCTTTTAGCTTGAAGCCATTCCCCTTAGGCAGTTAGCATTAGGTAGCAAGATTTCAGTAAGATATACTAATTCAGTACTTGAGGAAGTCAAACTGTCAGATTACAGCCTTAAATTGACACAAGGCAGGATTTGCATTAAAAAAAAAAAAAGAGCAGTCACACCTCCTGCCTTCCCAGCCATGCTGTCATCCCGGCCTTCTGCCTCTGCCACCTCCTCCCATTTGTGCCAGCCAATGCGTGTAAGGCCACAGTGAGTAGTGGGTAGGACACACTCCTCTTGCACACTGTATTGTCCTGGCTGCCTCTGCCAGCACAGTGCGGGCACAGGTGATGGTCACACCACAGCCCACGCTGGCAGCAGATTGAATATTTGAACCCCAGACTGAATATTCGAACCCAGCACCATGTGTTTAGTTGAAGCCCTTCTGCTTTTAAACAGCGTAAGCTAATGAAATAGTCATCGTCTCCTCCCAGACACCACATTAAGGAGACTTGGTGGTGGCAAGTGTAAGCTTCTTCTAAATGCAAACCTGGAGTGTATCTGAACCCGGGTTCTTGTATTTCTGCATTAAATCTAAAGCATGATTTTTGCACAATTATACCATACAGCATTAAAGTCAGCATGAATATTCAAACTGCTCAACTCACACATCACCCAAAAAATATAGATTATAAAAAGCGTCCCTAAAAGCTCACTTAAAGAGAATGAGGTCAGTCATCCGCAGATATCACACTGGTTTGTTGTTCCCTTCTCCCTGTAATTGTTCCTTTGAAAGCAGATCTTCCTCTTGGTATTTGTATTTCCTCCTTTTATTTATTTGCTTATTTTTAGTTGCAACCTATTACAGGGTACCTGCCTTAGCAGATAGGTTGGACTCGATCTCTTGAGTTCCCTTCCAACCCGTGTGATTCTGTGAATAAGTACCTGACACACTGCAATTTACCAGACGGTTCTAATTTAAAGGTGAGTTACATTTTGCTTACATGTACATATATAAATGCATGAATATATTTTCAATTGACACTGAACTGAACTGCAGCTGGGGCTGCCACCTCAGCCTGAGCACACAGGGTGACTGCCCTGCCAAAAGGTGTAGAGCCACTGCAAGGCAACCTTTTCTGAGGCTATTTAGAAAATCATCTCCTTAAACTGAGTAAAAGCACCAGACCAGCTAATAAATTAAATCATTTGTAGAGCTGCAATTAGTTAACTTCTGTACTTACTAGACTTGAAAAGCTTGTCAGTGCTACCTCACACCCACTCTTCCTCTGTTTTTCTTCCACCTTCAATACTACGAAGTTCAAGAACAAACATCATAAAGCTGGGCCTGAGCCTCTCTTGGTTTAAGCTGTTTTTCAGCAGCTGCATTAAATTAAACTTCCACACACAAGTAATGGATGTGCCCAAAGAACCTGAACACCAAACCTGAACCACCTCACTTGTTTCTATGCCATAGCATAGGAGCAGCAGCCTCCTGCAGCTAAGGGATGGAGCCCAGCAGAACTCCCAGGGAGAGCAGCTCCCACAGTATGTGCGAACAGCTGCTCTCACAGCCCCACTGAATGGCAGAGATGGATCTGACATTGATTTTTCAATTTTTTTCTAAATTTTACATTTTTCTGCTCTTTGATAGAATTGAACACCTGCAGGAAGCACCCTCCTATTCACCACCAGGGATGACCACAGCAGCAGAACTTCTGCAGAGCTTCAGCTCATTGAGCTGCACACTTTCTGAAGCTGCATTCATTCCCTTGCAGCATTGAGGGCTTCTGCAAAGGATAAGGATCTGCATGCAGAGATCACCTCACAGAGCAGCAGCAGCAGCACAGGTTTCCAGATGGACAGAGAAGAAACAGTCCTTTCTGTCTCACCTAGGAGCTTGTCCATTATGAAGAATGAACTGTTAATCCACATTTAACCACTTCTAAAAGAATATTAAGAACATACCTACTACCATCACCTCTAAATCATAGTTCTGATTGATGAAAGCACACACACACGTATCAGTGTGTGGGCAAGGTGGGCCCACGCAGAGGTGCAGCCCCATCGGTGCATGAAGCACAGGGCTCCAGCCCTTTGTTCACTCCCAAGCATGGCCAAGGGCAAGGGCGAGCCCTGGCAGCCTTTCAGTTGTCACTGACCCTGTTTTTCTATGGGTGACAGCATTCACCCACCCACGTCAAACCCGTTTGGATACTTGGAACAAAAGTCATAAATATTATTAGCAAATATTTACATACTACAAAGAATCTGTTGGTGATCTCAGTACTTAGTAATTGGGTATTAAGGTCTTTATCCACTCCCATCACTGACTAGCACCTTAGAGTACTGGTATCAGCAAGGGATGCAAGTCAACTTACAGTGCAAAAGCCAGATTACCTGTGTTTGACCTTACTTAAGTCAGGGGACAAAAAGCCTTCAGCATGACAACAAACCCCAAAGGAGTATTTCCATTTTATTCTGAAACCAGAAATGCAGCTAAAACATCAGTATTTGCTTTCACTAAGAAAAACTGCTTTTCTTTTTTTTTTTAGTTTTAAGGATTCTGATGAAACCGTGGCAACACAAACACTGCAGCACCAAAGTAGTTTCAATTTTTGGTTCTCAGGAGCTGGCTCATGTTCATGCTGCAAACTGAAGGAGGATTAGAAAACAACCATCAGCAAAGAACACAGCAAAACACAGGTGGAGAAGAGAAGGAAAATACTGTACTTTAAAATTTATATTATTTCAAAGATATGTGAAACTTTGGTAATGAAAAAACTAAGTATTTTTCCAACACATTAAAACACAATAAGAAGCTATATTTTTTTTTTCCTAAAGGACTTATCTCTGCTTATCTCCATAATCACTTGTGGCTAAGTTACCCAAAAATATTTCACGAGTCAGTAGACAACAGAGAGCTAAATTAAAAGATTATGTTCTGGTAGCACTTATCCGTACTAAGCTGTGAAAGTACACAAACACATAACCCACACACATACACAAGCAAAGGCTGAAAAATCTCCTTAAATCCTTTGGAAAAGATGAAACCTAAGTTTCTCTGCAATATAAACTAGAAACTTATCTGTGAGAAAAAACACACACATTTAGTTGGGAAAGCTGATTGCAGTCAAAACCTTTCACATTTTGCAGCGCTCTTCTCCTCCCTCGCTAGTAACTTTACTGCAGCTTTCCTCTGAATGGTACCAATGCAGGAATAAAACGGGATTCATCACTCTTTATGCAGACCGACATAGTGGTACAGATAGAAAAATGAAGTTACTGATTGACACCAGCCTGGAAAGCACCATTTGGAGCAATGAAGGCTGTCTGGCAATCTGTGCGAGCCCTCGTCATTCACTGGTACAACATGTGACATTAGATCGTAGAGAAAAATCTTACGGATCCCAGGGCACATCAAAAGTCTTCTTGATTTACGACAGTTTGATTATTCTGAGAAATGCCATGGCCAAAGCAGCTGCCTCCAGGGTTTGGATGTGGGGTCGGAGGCTGTGACGGTGGGCAACCCCAATGATCGACACGAGGCAACTGCTGGATTTCACAAATGGTCTTGGGGATGGCAGCATGTAGCCAGACCTTTTTATAGCCCAAACCTCTGGAGTTCATCCTCTTCACACCAAGCCCTGACCTTTCCCATCACTGATGCACGAGCAGCAGCTCAGCAAGGACCTGATGACCATGCACTGACCCTGCAGTGAGGAAGGGGAAACCCGGCCAACAGCTGATCTCAGCAGGGACATTTGTAATTGGAGACAAGATGAAACTGCCAGGCCTTCAATCTTAAAGTCTTCAAGACAAACTGTATCTTTATTTATGTTATGCACCACACCCTACATGATTCCTCCAGTTCATCTCAGGATCTCTGAATCACTCCACTATAAATTATGAACAGAGAGCAACAAGGGAAATAGGGAAGCCATGTTAATAGACTGATCCCATCTCAATTATGTAAAGTAAATTAGCTTACTTCTCAACATTAAAAACAGAAAAGAAGTTAGACATTTTGCTGATCTGTACATATATTTCTACATAAAACAGAAAGCAGCACTTAAAAAAACTGACTTACGGTATAGTAAAACATTAAGAATATTTTAGATAACACAACGGCATATACTTATACCACATATGAAGAACAGGCATAGAGAGGATGATCACATATATGTGTGCATGACTATGACTATATATATATATACATATATACACATACTATTTAAAAATAGTAATTTTAGAGATCAGTAGAACAAGCGATGGCAGCCAGCCCCAGGCTGGACCATGCGCCAGGCACGCTGTCACCAAGAGAAGCATGGAAAAGTACCCAGGCATCTCTCTAGAATAAAGGGAGAGATTTACCCTAGTAAAGAAGAGAGTTGCAGATTGAAGAGAGAAGGCTCAGTCAGTAGGAGATGAACAGCTTATATTATCCATTGGACAGCATGGGGGAAAAGCAAAGAAATAAACAAAATCTGTAAGATGCTATTCCCAAATTACTCTGCCATTGTCTTTTCTCGCCCCATTCAGCCTCCTCAACTTATGGTACAAATTTTCCCCTTCTTGGTCCATTTGCAACCACAAATGAAATGTTAATCCGCGTTAAAATATAACCAGAAGAAGGTTAACAAACACTAAGCGTTTAATTGAGGTTGTCAAATACATACAAAAATGTCATCTGTAGAGGATTTAATTTGATAAGCACACCTTATGATACAATTTTTTCATGCTTTCTTGTCTGGCTTGAGGTAATCTCACCCTTCTCAACTCCCATTTCAGCTCTCCAAATGCCATCCCCAGCTGTGCCAGCACATCTGTCCATGAACTGGATACCAAAACAGACCAAGGTTAAAGATAATCTGGGAGAGGACGACAAGGGAAAGTATGGAGCAGGAGGAGGCCACATGGAGGTGAAGAGGGCAGCAAGGACCTCCTTTAGGAAAGTTCAAAACACAGCTATACTTAATTAGCTGATTCAAAGCATCTTGCTTTAATTACCCTTCTCTGGGAAATCCCTAGGATTTATGGTGGTGAAGGAACACTTCTTCTACTTTTACTCACATTTCTAATACTGTCTTCAGCTGGCTTCAAAATAATTTAAAAATACTTGACTAGTAAATCCAACGAGTTTCCACTGCAGTCAAAGTTTTACCTACATAAATATGCACATTAATCTCAATTGACTCGGCCCACATTTGACCTGCTTCTTGTCTTTGGCACCTTCTGCTAACAGTGCTAGAAGAGCAAATTGAATTTAGAGAGGCAAAGGTCTTATATACCTTCAGGAATGGAAAATTACTCAGCTAAATTTCAAGGCAGCCAGTCTGAAGTCAAATGGTCATTCTGAACTTCGCCACAGCACTGAACAGAGGAACAGATGTGCCCAGAGCAGCAGCCAGCACACCCCTAATGAGTGCTGAAGATTTATTACCAAAGCCTTTGGTAGGACAGTGAGGGGTGCAGTGAGTCCGTGTTCAGTACAGTATTCTTTAGGATATCAAAAGCAGAATGCATAAATACTTCAGAATTAAGTTACTATTATTTTCCAGTTCAAGCAAGCGTTTCTCTACTTTAATTCCATAATTCTCCTTCTCCATCATCACTTCCGAGCACTGAAAGCCTGGATAAAATAGGAGATGCTGCACAAAGTACTCCAGTATCGCAGCACGGAGTTGCTCTGCATACCGTACACAGTCCTGGAGACAGGCAAATATCTGCAACATTTGTTTCTAGAATGCAAAAGCAGCCTGAGAGCAAAATCTGGAAATTTACACCATCTTCTCTTTCAACTAAAAAATAGTTGCATGAACCCTGAATACAATTGGCAGATTTTCGGGTCTAAAGAGGAGCCAGACCAATGTACCAGAGACAGAATTTCCTAACAGCCAAGGTGGCACCAGCAAACAGCTTCTCAAGATGCTGCTAAAACACCATCCATCATGCAAATGAAGAAAACCTTCTTAGTTTCTGTTAGAGAAGGCAGCCAGGCTCTTAGGATGAGCCACAGCACCCACAGCTTGGATGTGCACTGTCCAAGACCAGGTCAGGGTCACACATGCAGTGTGACAGATGCTCCCTGCTACTCCTTCCCCAAGCAATTCTTCCATTTCTGACTTTCCCTACTTTGGTTTATAGTTTCAAGAACATTCTTAAGCAAATAAATACATTAGATGGATCCGTCTGTTAGATCCAAAGACTTCAAGATAAGGTATTATGAAAAACCTCACAAAACAATTTAGAAGTTGTTTTATTTGAATTATCTAGCCTCATTTGTGTACCTACCCTGAAAAATGATATTTGCCTGTTTGCAATTAAACCTGCTTACGTCTACGCTGAAAGCCAGGATCAGGATCGTAACCCCTGGGCAGGGAGTTCAGAATGTGTGAGTATAGAGAGGCGGGGGCACATTCTTCTCTCAGTTATATTGTTATGGCTCAAAAGCAAACAATTTAAAATCCAGTCAACAATCACTGCAAAAATGTCATTGTAATCTCACCTCTGGCAATGCTTGTTTTGAATATTTGAGAAACCCAGGGAAATCATCCCAGGTAAACTCAGTATTTTCCTTTGCACCTTCAGAAAATTGATGAGAACACAAAAATGACAGGAAAGACACAGATTACACCTGCTTGAAAAGTGAAAGAAATCATATGTTTTCTGTGGCTTTCAGTCATCTTGTTCACTTATATCTCAGGTCGTTTTCGACATCTGCAAAAACCTGACACTGTTTTTCTTCTCATCAAGGAATTAGAAGCCTCTGTAGTAATGTAGGAACATGCCAGAAAATACCACAAGAGCTGTTTAATCATGAACTGAACAATAATAGGTGATTAGATGCCTGCCAAAAATTGCATTCACAACAGCACCTACAGACGTGCTGGAATGCTGCATCAAGCACTGCGCCCGTGCTGGAACTCATCTCCTTCTCCAAAAGGAAGAACCTTGCAGGAGGGATGCAGTCACCACGGACTGGTCTGAAAAGCTTCCTGAAGGGTAATAGAGGATGCTTCTTTTGGAGCCGGACTGTATTTAGACATTTTCTTTTTAATTAAGATGCATACGTCTAGCTTGCTAAATTGTTGCATTATTTTGGGCAGCGAGACAACAGGTTTTCTGTTTTTTATCATACCTACCAGGTGGTGTTTTCAGTGTGCACTGGAGTAAGCGTCTGCAGTGCCACTGCTGGGTTGCTGTGGGTTATTATTTTATTCCCTAGCACTTAGTTATGGGATTTTGGTTTCTGCCTGCCTCATCAGTATAGTGTTCTGTCTCAGTGATAAATGACCTAAACGGCTCACTTAGAACTGCAAAGCAGTCAGAAAGAGGTGAAGGAAAGTATGCAAAGTGTTGTGCTGAACGAACAGACTTTTTCCTGTGACTTCTGGCTTCAAGCTCAGAGATTTGTAATGAAAAACACTCCTACCTGGTGCACAGCCCTCCTTCAGAGCATTATACGATGCTTCAGGATAGGTTTTCACTATGTGTATCCTATGTTCGCTCTCATGTTACATTGAAAGCACGTTTTGTAATCGGGTGATTTGAACTACAAGACCATTGGTTCCTCAAACTCTACAATGGGTGGCATTACTCCAACTGCTCTATTTATTTTTCTCTTTTTGAAGTGATCCTCAACTGTCACACCAGTGAGGCATCAGATAGAAAGCTTTGCTTTCAATAATTATATATATATATCTGATACCTAAAATGACAGAACACGTGAGAGAGAATGATAACTAAGTAAACAAACCCACCCTTTCCTGGTCTCTCCTGGTGAGCAGCAAGAAATGCAGCACGTCCCACCACCCAAAGGTATGCAGCAGCTCTCCAAGCTAACAGCGCATCTCACCCCTTCATTCTGTATCAGAAACCACTGCCCACTACAGTAACTACTCTAAGACAGCTGACACAGTATTATTTTCATCCACGTATGGGACACACACAAGGAAAAGTAATTACCAAGTGCTGCCTCATTTATTATGACAGCACAAATGTGGTTTGTTGGGATTTTTTCCCCCCAAAACGATATTGTTTGGAAATGCAGTCAATGCCTTTAGGTTACTTGTTTGCACTGGATATACTCCTGAGAGGTTTTGTACATTTTGCGGTAAAATATAAAACACTTTAAAAGTGAGAAATTAAATTTTCTCTGTTAATTTTATTTTGAGTTTGATTATATCCACTTTAATTGACTGACATTTTCTTACTGCTCTATGAACAGATGGAATGAATAACTTTACACCTCTCTGTAACCTCAGCAGAGAATCCTACATCTTTATCTTCTAACCAGACATCAACTTATGTCATGTGTCAGAGAATCATTCTCTACATTTGTACCAAGCTTGGCTTAAAGCAGCCAGCAGGTTTAGAAGCTATGTGGTAGAAATGTGCATGGACACCAGACAATGTGGTCACAGAAGACCTTGTTTTCTTAGAGTACAAGATGAGAATCATGCAGCTACCTGGACTTCTTGCTGACACATCAAATGAACCCAGACATCAGTGCAAAATTAAATTCAGAAAAAAAACAATAAAAAATAATCAGCAACTCCCACTGTAATTAAGCTTTAACATATGAATGAGGATATTGAATACAATTTTGCAAACAGGGACCATCCAGTGGGAGCCTGGAAAACCAGATCAATGAGCCAGTATGAATATTTCCTTTAATAATTAATAACATTTGTGCTCATGGTGGTAGCATTTCCTGAAACATGAGCATACACTGCAATAGATGTGTTTGGAAATTGACATCTGTAGGATAAAGACAGCGTGAACCATCAAAGCATACTGAACAGCATTAAAACTGCTGTCTATAAATAACAGAGGTTCATACTTCAGAGAAGAGTCAAGCATTCAAAATCCTTCAACAAGTGGCAGTGAATGATGACCTCAGACAGTTGCTTCTACCTGAACAACTAAAGCACTGAACAGAATGGGGAAATGTAGAACAGCATGAAGGTGTTGTTCCATTTACAATTGCATCACCATCACTAACAAAAAGATAAATCAATTCAAATCATGGTATTTGAGTGATTCCATGTTTAAAAAAACAAATAATTAATTACTATTCTTGAAGCTCGTTTGACCTCAGTACAACCATGACAAACATTCAGAAAAAAATGCATGCTCGGATTATCAGTTAAGAAATATAACTGCTGTGAAACATTAAAAGGAGAATACAAAAGGCCCTCTACAATAGTATAACCTTTGCCTCTGTGTGCTAGCATCACAGTTTACACAGTTTCCATGGAAACTCTCTGCAAACATATGAATGTTCTGGTTGCGTTAGATGCTGAACAGAAAATCCTTTGTGACCATTCCGGAGGGCCATGGCCAGTGCCAACCTCGCAGTGAAATAATGCCCCTCACTATGCCTTGCCCAGCAGGCTCATGACACACTCACTCACATGGTACAGCTGCTGCCACAGCATTTTTTTCCACATCTGAAAAAAAAAAAAAAAAGATGTACCTCGTAACATTTAAATGTTTCTTCCCACATCGAGACCGTGCTTTGCCCCTGCCAAGTTGATGGCCAAGTCCCCAGGACTGGACTCTCGGATGCAACCCAAGAGCTGTAAAACCAGGGCACTGGCTGAGAGACTTGCAGCAGGCTCTGAGTCAGGGCACTGAGGAATACATTTACATAATGAGTAGGCAACTGCCCAAAGTGAACACCACAATTCTTCATCATTAAATATCTTGAAAAAAAAACAAATTAAACAAACAAACAAAACGATGTAGAAACAGGACATTCTAAGGATGCAACAGGTGTAACAGTCCAGAATGAAAACTAGTTTCATCCAATAATGTGATGACATTATTCCTTGTAGTGGACAGATCAACTGATCTGAACATCACTTGGAGTCACAGAATGGTTGAGGTCAGCAGGGACCCTGGCTTAAGCAGGGCCATTCAAACACACTGCCCAGGACAATGCATAAGCAGATGAACAGTTAATGTACTGGATGGACTCCTCCTGCAATGGAGGCAGAAAAACTCCATCCAAGAAAGCAGAAAACAGGACAGGTCTGTTTTTGGTAGTTAAGGGTGTGTGCTTGAGAGAAAGCTGAGGGACCCACAGCACTTGTTTCCATTTCACACAGGAGGAACTACAGTCCAACATCTAAACATTGTGCCCCTCCTGCACATACTCAAAGCTCACACCTCCTCTGCCATTATAAATACTGCAACCAACACCAAGGTAAAAGTGCATCTACTGAAGTGAATTAAGAGTGCACCTTCAAGAGATGCACCTGGCTGGACAACACCTTGATTCTAGACTGAATTACATATTCTTATGTCTCTGGAACTGAGCAAATGGACAGCAGAGCAAGTTTGGCTCTGATTTCCGAGTTATCAGTGGTGTCACTTGTCAGATTGCATACAGATGTGCCCATTCTGTGGCAGGACAAGGTCTCCAAAGGCTGTATTCAGAACACAAGCCTGCAGGCAGTGCGGGGAGGTGAGGCACCTTTCAGCCTGTAAACAAGTACTTTTGAGATCAAGCCATTATCAGACGCTACCAACGTCCCAGCGTCAGAAATCAGCAAGAGTTTTGCAGTGAGTTCCACAGAATGAAGACAGATTTTGCACCGTGCAGAAAAACCACACTCTTGCTTTGCCTCCACCCTCGATTTGCACGTTTATTTTTGTCCCCTTACAACAGGAAGCTCTGGCAGGAAGCTCCCAAAGTTCAGACGGACGCCACCCACCCACCCCACACCCGGGACTACACGCACTGCTACCACCTTCCTCCCACCCAGCCCGCTCCTCCCTTCACCACCACCTGCAGAACAGAGTAAACACTGGGTCAGCCCTAGCTCTGGCCGTTCCCCTGCTTTAATAACCCATTGTTCGCCTGTGGTTGCCTCAGAGAGATAAATTGCCAACTGACAGCGTTCCCAGAGAGGAAGAGCCGTCCCACGCATGTCATGGGTGCAAGCCCAGGGCTGGGCTTCAAGGGGAGCAGCCCCACTGCACAAACATCTGCTTGGCCCAACAGTTCATTTCTAACATTTCTAACCATTTCTAACAGGTTTAAAGCTATAACTGCTCCATATCCAGCCCACACTGAGGAGAAGATACGGGCTGTTGAGGTGCATGCTGTCACCCTGCCTTCTGCCATGACCTATGTTAGCACCAGGCTGTAATGGTGGCTGCAGGTAACGCTGAAGTACAGAAGGGGATCACAGAGAATATTTAACCATAGGAGAAAAGAGACAATGGACTGAGAAATTAATCCAATCATACAGGAAATGATATAAAATAAATAAAAATCAAGAAGTCACTCATTTAATATTTCCCTCATATCCTCATGTCCAAAAAAGAAGTGCACTGAACATAGTTAACATCCCACTAATGAGACATCTGATCTCCCAGAACAAAGCAATAATGAACATGAGCTCTGTTTCCACCAAATCTACCAGAAAGATTTTTAAGGGTCTGCTTTCCCACTGACACAAACACATGACTCCTATTAGCCTTAATAAAGGAAGGCTGCATTCAATGAGGGAGTAATTTCCCAGGACTGCACAACCAAGTTGTGGCAGGGTTGAGACACAAGAGAGACTGCTAAGAGAATTTGTCTGTCACAAAACCATACTGACAGACTAAATTCTTTCCTAATTTTCCCATGAATTTCTTCAGCTTTTGTGAAGTGTTTTTCACTTTAGGCCAGAGAAAATATTATGGACTTCTCTTATGCCAAAATTATGGAAAAACAAATCAGATAATGGAATGCCTAGCTCATTTTTAGCCTGAACAGAATATAACTTAAAACATGCACTTTTTGTTTACTGTAATCTTAATACATTGTCCCGCATACTATTTTTGACTCTGTGATATGTTAAATCTTGCTCCCGTAACAATGCAAATTTGTTGACAGGATGGTAGGTTAAAGTTTATCTTACAGGCTGCTTCCCTTGCACCAGTCAGAGAAATCTAGTTATGTCAATTTATGTCCCTCTCAGTGCTCAGTGAGGCGAGGAAGCGGAGTGGAATGCCACAATGTGGAAACAATGCGAAAAACTAAAGCCAGCACTGAGCGTCTGATGCTTCAGCTACGTTCTGTGTGCCCTCATGAGACTCTGAGATTAGTACTTTACATCTCAAAATTGCATTAAAAAGCCTTAATTTCGGATGTTGAAAATACATTTAACCTTCTAATTGCAGAAAGTTTGTTTTTCTGTCTTTTTCCTCCAGTTCAAATTGGGGAATTCAAAAAGGAGTGCTTTTCCTTTCTTCCCCCCGACACCAGAAAATTCAATTTGATAAGCAACATAAAAAATATTTCAACATGTGTTTTCCATAAGAAACCTATTTGATGTAATCTAGGACATTCAATACAATTACAGTACACATCAGTGAAGGCTGCTTCATGCACTCTCCTATAACTTTGCATGAGAGCAGACTCCTCTACTATCTCTTAGTGCAGTGACAAGTACAGGAGACTATATAGCTTGTTACTGCTTAAACACATGATAAAAGACTAGTGGCAGATATACACACCGAATCCAAACTGCTTTGATATAATAAACCAAGATAAGGAACTGCAGTGCAACAACTGCTATAGCTGTGTGACTGGTACAATGCTACATTTTAGAGCCACATATCAAAAACGTGTCTTGCAAACGAAATCAAAATTAGCTTCCTATTTGTGCTCAGCTGTAAAGAAATGTATTTGTTAAAATTAAGTTCTGCAAGGCCAGCACAGCAAACCACAGTACTGTGCCGTAGTACAACCAGCCTGGTGCAGCGCTGGCACATGCTTGAAATCCAGCACCCAGTTCTCCAGAGGCTGGTGCTCCAGTCTGCTTGAATGGAAGCAAAATCAGATTGCATGCTCCTCAAAAAATAATAACATGCAGAACAACTGAGGCAAACAGAGAACAGCTGATTTAAAGACAGATACCAGCTTCAGTGAAAAACCTTACTCAAAACGTAATCATAACTCACCAACAGCGTCGTTGCTCTAGAAATAAAGATCATGAAAATGTGAAATAGAAGACAATGAAAATACAAGACAACTTTCTGCAGCTTCCATCCCCAACTGTTCTGTCAAATACACAATAGCAATAGCACAAAGCATCTTTATGACAGGAATAAAAGACTCTTTAAGTGCTCCTTTTATTTTTTATTGAATGAACACACTCTTACACATAGCTCATGAACAATGGCTCGAGCACTAGCACTGCCAAATCATGTATTTGATTAGTCAACTACAGCGTGCAAGTTACACGCAGAACAATCTGAAACATGAATTTATTGCATGTAACGTGGTAAGTCAGGTGTTTGATCAGAAGACTGAAGCTGCAGCAATCTGAGACATACAGCCACTGTTAAGGTTAAAAAATGGTCAGTGAGTGTTTCACCACAACTGACAGAACACTTCTCAGCTCACGCTCACTGGCAAAGAAAACCTCAAGCCAAACCAAAAGGGTGTTCAGACCCAAACCCACAGACTGCATCCAGCAAGTGCTGTGTTTGGTGTGGTTTACTCTTGTCGTAGAGCCACAACTTGTCGCTTGTCCTTCTCCCTTCAGGAGGCACTGCACACCATGCCACACCACACCTCCTCATCATCTGAAAAGATACCATCAGATGAGGCACTTCCAGAGAAATCCTCTCCTACTGAGCATTTGAATTTACTCACAGGTGGAAAAAAAAACACTGGGAGTCACAAACATGAACTCTTTCACAGTTTGCATCATGCCACCAAACTGTCACGTAACCCACAGGCAAAGGCAACCACAGGCTCTCCAGATCAAGATGTTCTCTGTAAGGTAAAGTTATGTTGCTCATCTCCTCTATCTGTTGTTAAAACACTTTTCTTTTGACACTTGTAATCTCTCAGACAGAAAAAGCACAAGATTAAAGTGCATTAGGAAAGACAGGGCACGAAGCCAGAGCACAAACCAACCAAAGGGTCTCTAACCCTTGTTTCAGAAGCCCTTGCACTAGAAACTAAAAGTACTGCTCTCATGTATTGCACGGTGCCTTGAAGTGGACACAGACATGTTACTGGCCATAAAAATAAGTGCAGCTCTTTAATTTCTTAAATATTTACCACTCAGATATAACAGTATAAAACTCAGAGCTGTGTTCCTGATGCCTGGACCCTTCTGTCAAAACACGTATAGACATAAGACCTCCTGGTGAAAACACTTCAAAATGCTTTCACACTTTTGTTTTGAAGTACAGATCCGTCTTCCCTTCCCTTCCCCCTCCACCCACCCACTCTTCCAAACAAGCAAGTAATCCAACCTCGCACAGGAATTTTAATTGTTTCCATAACTCCTATCACCTGCCAAAAAAGTGCTTAGTATGACAGGGAGACAGGGAGCCTCTGCTGCATATATATATATTTACAATATAAGCATGCATATATATATACACACACATATATATGAATATGACTTACACAGAAGTTAATTTCTGCACAGCTTTGAACACCAGAAGACTTTATAAGATCCAACCTTACATTCTAAAGTGGCAGCCATGGCTTGAGCACACTTGACACTTGGGCTCAGATTTACAGCCAAGTTACTGCAGGCCTGCATGAGCCATGCCTGGTGTGCTGTCTCCGTGCACAGCATTAGCCATGACAGATCCTAATTAGCAGTAGCATGAGAGGCTAAACTAAGACACACACCGCAATGTTTGTTGTGAGTGAAGTACAGTCCCACAGATCTCCCAACAGCCTTTGAGAGTTTGGCTGATGTGGGTACCATGACTGGACGCCTGGCTCCTTGCTGTGCAACTTCTTACATTTTATTTTTATTCTTTTAATTTTAAGATCTTGGCCTGTCAACCCTTCCTTGCACCACACAACATCTCTCACCACAAATAACAGCCCTGGTTTCAGTGAGACCTTTGAAATACTCATCTTGTGGCAGGAGTAATTGCACAACACAAGCTTGTAGGGATATTTTCAGCATACCCATACAGCTTCACTTATTTAGTTGTTTTGGATCAGGTCTAAAATAAAAAACACCACCACAACATTGCTCGAGCATTTGTTTAAACAAATAATTCATTTCTTATATAATGTTCTTTATGAATTTATGACACGTGATTACTGTATCTCAGTAAAATCCCAAGGATTGCTTTTGTTACTGGAGCTTATAGATGTTCTCTTGGGTAAATCACAAACCAGAGTAAGTTTGCTAATAGGTGAGGCCTAACAATTTCCATAAAACAAAAGTGCATTTACAATGGTTTAATAAACAAGAGGAAAAATGTCTCTGGGATTTACATCATGGCAGCTACTAAATCGTTATCTTCAACAATAGATAGACATTTTTCCATTAACGTTAAAACTAAAACCAACATGCTGCAGCTTCTGACACTTCTGGTGTTCAGAGAACTACTTTTTTGACAGCATCCTTTGATTTGTGACGGGTGGTTTGTTTTTGAATTGTTACTGGCTAGGTGAAGCCTTGAGGCAGACGTGCAGCACAGCTGATAACGTGTTATTTTCCAGCCCTGTGATAAATTTCCCATAGCTGCCAGCCTGCAACCTGACGACTTTCAGCAGTTCGACTGTCTCACATTTGAACACAGCAGCGTCAGCCCATTTGATGTATTAGCTCTAGGACTCTAGATGGAAGACAAACATTTTCAGTACTGATTAGTTTCAACTGAAAACTCTTCTATTGCTTCATTTCAGACGGCACCACATCTTGTGTTCAAAAAGCCAGATCTCGCTGAAGAGACATTTCAAGCTGGAAGTCCAGTCAGAATTCGGATACTGATGTTATTTCACAAGCAAACCCATTTCAGCACCTTTGCATCACTACCACCAAGGTCTATATTGTTTTCAAAGTCCACTGGCCTTTCACAGCTGCAAAGGAAGTGACACAGGAAGAACAACACAGGCAGCGTATATCAGCAATAATTCCATCCGCTGCTGCCCAGCTGTGTGCACAGGGAGGAATTGAGCTGCTTCCTCTCCCTGAGCTGTCATTCAGGCATTAGAAACGTGCGTGCTATGGCACAGGGTTGGAGGAGGGCACAGACAGCGGCCAGCCCAGCATGCCCACTCACAGGCTGCTCTCTTCTCAAACAGGACCTACATGTGCACTGCTGAAAAGCATGTAAGATAACTCTAAGAAATAAAGACCACAATTCCTTACTTGAAATGAGTTGTGATGTTTTGGGCTATGGTGACTAAGGCTGAAATTCAGATGCGCTGTGAGCTCCAAGCATAAAACTCATACCCCAAAACAGACCAGAGTGGGACTGTAGTCGTGGGTTTGAAGCAGTGTGCAACTCTCAGGTGTGCTACACACCAAGATTTCACACGGAAAGAATGCAAAAATTGTTTAGAAAATCCATAGCTTCCCCAGTCAGCCACAGCTACTCATGCTGTGAATAAGCTCACATCAATGGCCAGATGTGTGCCACGTACATTACTCAAGTATGGGAGGTGCCTGATGGTGCCTAGAAAAACCTACACCACGTAGGGGCTGACCTTGCCAGGTGAATCACCTCGCCTCACGTGTAGCGGTAACAGCTCAAGAGTCACTGGTGATGATTTATTTTCTCTTCTCTTCTGAATTTAAATCAGAACCAAAGTTGCCCAGCAACTAAAAATCCTTGGTCTGAAAGGAAAATTCCCAAATCCTGAAGTAATCGAGTTCTCATTCATCATTCACATGATGTATGAGCTACAGAAACCTAACACTGTCATGTTCAACACCCATGTTCACAAATTCACAGAGTCCTAGAGGGGGATTCTTTTTACTTAAGTTTAGATGTTTACAAACATTGGAATTACTTGTCTAAGTCTTCCTTCAGGCTGCAGTGAATCATTTTCAAGACTTTGCTGGCTGTACTCACCAGACATAAATTGTAACAGAACTCACAAGTTGACATCCATATTGCTGCCATCCCAAGTTATGCAAGATGAGCGCTGCTCTAACACACCAGCAGGGTACATGCAAGACAGGAAATATGTAGCAAGAAGAGATCGCTTAGTCAAATATCAGAGAAAAGAAAGAAAAGAAAAAAAAAGATGGTGGCTTTTAAAACAAGAACTCATTAAATTCTTGCAATTCACACAGCAGCACAGGCAGGGCATTTTGGCATGTGTTTTTCAATGCTTCTTATTAACTTCAGGGGGTATCGAACCACTCAAGAAGCCCTATTACATACTGATTTTCTGCACTGCGACACAAAGCAATGTAGAAAGAGTGCAGAGCAGACACCAAGCGAATACTGAGATCTGGCAATGGTGGTGTGAATGTAGATGTACAGCTAAAATATGCTGTGTGAAAATGTCACCAGCACAAACAGGCTTTCAGAATATCAAGAGCAGGAGCTGCTAATGTAACAGGCACTAAGCGAAAATATGTCTGATTCCTTAAAAAATGGTAAGTCACAAAAGATGTCAACAAGCAGGAAGAAAGGGAAGAGGAGGAGGGATGAGCAAACATGATAATTAAAGCTGTAGTGTTCTTGTGGTCAAAATATATGTTTATTTGATTAGGAAACTGTATTTCCATGAAGAGTACTACAGAGCAAATAAGCTTAGGAGGAAATGGTGCCTAATGAGTTCCATAAAAGATTTTTAAAGCAACTTTCCCTCACATTCCCCACAAACGTTTGAAACTAGTGTACATCCCTAACACTGAGTTTTCTTGATTTTAGTATTGCCCTCATGAGAGAATAAATGAGCCAAAAAGTTAGCAAATGCATTACACAGCTCACACTGCTAGACCTCAACATGGTGTTAAAATCTTTATGTTTCACTGTTAGTATGGCACGTAAATAAGCAAAGTGCCAGTCTGTACCAGAAATCCTTTAAAAGTTCATGGTGAAAGCAGAGTTAAAGCAACAACAAACCCACACATCCATCAACCCATTACAAACATCCTGATACACTGTTTGGTAAAAGCTAATTTAAACCCAAGCCCT
Source organism: Coturnix japonica (assembly GCF_054131305.1). Taxonomy (NCBI): domain Eukaryota; kingdom Metazoa; phylum Chordata; class Aves; order Galliformes; family Phasianidae; genus Coturnix; species Coturnix japonica. Next base: position 24,531,655 of record NC_140670.1, on the reverse strand, counting down.
TACACCACAGCTTAGATATTTTGGGCTGAATTGGTATGATTAATAGCAAGCATGGAGCATTATAAATTATAGTGAAGATGAAAGGATTTCTGAATACTTCTCTGAAGCAGGGAAGTTTATCAGTGCCCACCTACAAACATATGCTTTCTCCATATGACACACTGTGCGCAGGAAAACAATGGCGCACACTTGATGATTTATGTTTTAAAAAGACAGCGTGAATGTATCTATAGTGCTTCTCCTGAATCCTGAAAACCAGATTTTGTCAAAGAAAAGGCTTCAGTGAGAGGAACGTGATCTCTTCTATGATTTTTCTCCATTTTACAATTCCTTGGTACAAAACTGGTATGTAGCCAAGCAATGGAGGAAAAGACGTTTCTTCTGGTCTAGCAACCTGTCTTACTTCAAAGCCACCTCGCTCTCTGTAGCAACTGGACAGATCAGTACAATGGGAAAGGCATTACAACAAAAGTGCGATGACAGAAGGACCAACATAATAGAAAGGTGCTACAAAGGAAGGAAAGGAGGTGCTTCACCCATAGGAGCAGATTCCAGTTTCGCATGGGAAGCTTCATAAAGGGGTGTCAGTCAGCCCTTAAATGAGGTCTGAGAGGTGCAGCCAGGCTGCACCCCTTCTGGTCTTACAAAAGAATTGCCTTCACCTGTGCTCCCAGGGCTGACCCAGTCCTTTCCACAGGTGTTCAATCAGTGGCTCAGGCCATGACTCCACACTTCCCATACACCATCATTACAGTATTACCATTTTACACAGACCAATGTTGAGAGCTTTTTTCAGTTAATAATTTTTCAGTCATTCACAGATCATGAGCACTTCATCTACAGCCAATGAAATGCAAATCCTTTCTGCTTAGATGGTAAATAGCAGACAGCCTTGCTGCTGTGCACAACTTTTAACAATTTCAAGGAAGATATCATTGGAACAATTGTATCAAACATCTCTTCTGTGTAATCAGGTATTTATCTCTGTGTAAAACTCATTAAATGCACGTTTTCTCTTTCAGTTCATGAATTTGTATACGTATCAACTATCAAAACAAACAAACAAAAAACAGGTGTTTCATTCTTACACAGACTTTTTAGATGGAAAAAAAATGCAAATGCATTCAGTCAATAAGCAAGGTTAGACATCTTAGAGAGGCTGCATCCATGGAAGATCCAGTATAAACCTAGAATTAGTCCCAATAATCATTTTCCTTGAACCTCTGCACCAAACACAAAGAAGACCCTACACCTTCTTTGTTTTGTATCCTCTTACCAAAAAGTGAGCATCAGCAATTTAAGAAAACAAAACTAAAAATATCCTGCCTGACTCATGCCACTCAATTCTGAAGACAGCAGAAAGCTCAGACTTGGCAGACTTTGTAGGGCTATACTGACCATGCCACATCCACCACTTACCACAAAAAGCAAGTTTTACCTACATCCTGTGGTCAGGACTTGACCAAAATTCAACAGACACTGACGTCTAAATATAGGTCTGCAGTCACAGACTTCAACCACATACTGGATAGTTAATGTACTCAATATAATACAATTTATTTCAATCCACTGTTTCTTGTGATCTAATTGTTTACTGACATCCACACATTTTAGAAGAAGTCACACTGAGGTACGGCATTTTGTCCCTGGTCATCAAGTTCATATATTTTTCACAAAGACACACGATTGCAGAACAAATGGCTTCTTTGTATCTTATGATACCGGCAGTTTCAATTCTTCAAGCTGAAGGAGCAGAAGAGACCCAGCAACCTGCGTGTCTGCTGCAAGCTTCAAGAGCATCCATCTATTTGATGTACTTGTTCCCTTTTCCCAAAGATATTCCACAAGATATGTAAGCCCACGTATTTACCAATTCCATAGCTTTTATTTGTTTGTAGTGACACATATCAACTCACCTGCATAGACTGCTCTGTGGTACCCTGACTATTTCTGGAATGCTTTTAAGATATTGAAATTGTGTTTGCCTATTTTCATGCCTCTGATCCTAATTTTAAGGAACAGATCTCAGTTGCTAGAGCAGCATTTTCACCTGCATTTGCCAACATCTCACAATGAAACTCATTCTCAGGATTCACCTGTGAAGTTTCTGCATGAAGACCTCTCAGGAAATGCAAGTTGGATATAAATCATTTAGCTTTCATTCTGCACCTTACCCTCTCTGAGGCTTTCACACTTGGGCCATCCATCAGCTCTCCAGTCTGTCTGGCAGAATTTCTATTTCTGATGCTTTTGCAATGATTCAGTATAAGTGATTTATCATAGACTCTCATGAATTTAGTGATTTTTTTTTTTTTTTTCTCGGAATATATTTTGGCCAGACTCATTATACTTTAAAATTTAATTTGCAAGATGCTTTTCTTCCTGTCTATTTTCTTTGTTTGGATACAACTTTGGCTTTTGAAAAACATCTCCGTGTTTCTAAATAGATTCCTTAACTCTGCTATAAAAACCTCCTTGCTTCTTAACAACAACAAAAAATGAGTATCAACTATAACAAAAAATGAATATGTTGTATTTGATACTTGGCATACATTTTATCTAGCTCTTCATGTGAGGTCTTTAAAGAACTGCAAGGTTTGATTTCTTTACAAGAAGCTTCCTTATTCTTATGTAGCACTTCTTTTCTAAATTCAGAACTCTACCATAGTGAATTTCCTGGCTCTTTCTGAAAAGATCTGGAATTTCAGTATATTATGGCTATACAACATTATATCAAGTGTTTGAAACACACAAGTCAGGATAAGCTTGAGCTGCGGCCCATCCTGTGGGTTCTTCTACTGACTGCCCTCTAGAGCACCTCTTTGGTCCAAAATGTTATTCTCTTTGTTCCCAATGAGTGACAGGTATTGCAATACCAGTATTTTTCATTGTACAGAATAAGAAATGTAAGTGATGTCTGAAATATATCCTCTCTTTCACCTCAGATTTCTTCAGCGTCCAGAACTTGACAACACAGTCACCTCTGCCTTGAAGTTATGAGAGTTCTTCTGGCCATCAAATTCTAACAAATGTATGACCTCACTGAAAGACACCCATCACCATCTTTTCCATCCCATTGGCATTTTATAAAACATTAGGTAGAAGTAAGCACATATCTGGTGCACCTGCAGGCTCCTCCATTCCCTTTGTCTAGCTTATTATTTGTCCTATCCCAGCTGATTTTTGCTAATTTGGATCTTTACCATTTGAGGATTACTTATGATTTCACTCTTAGAAAACAGGACACACCAAACTCAATAGGTGCCTTCCCTTTTCCCTTGAGCTTGAAAGTTGGTTTGCAAGCCTTTGTAGCATCAACTGCCTTTTGCTGGTTCCCTGTTGGCTTAGCACAAGGTCATCCCTCCTTTTCAGATCTTTCCATTGCAAAAGTTTTTTCCTCCTGCTCTCAACTGAATAAAAGCCTCTTTTCCACATCTCAACCATGCACCAAAGTCTCTGCCTCAGCAATAGTTCAACATATACAACACTGGGAACATTTCAGATCATTTCACCAAGGTTTCCTATTTCCTGTCAGTACACATTTTGCTTTTGAAATTCTGTCCTAACTGCACTGCCTGTCCCTGGCTCCTTCCCAGAACTTCAAAAGAACACATCTAAGCAGAAGATCTGAGGCCTATGATCATGGCAGCCATGGTACTTTTTCCAAGTACATCTGACAACCAGCTCACCTGCTGCAGTCTGACCTGTCTTTAAATGGGATGTGATTTGCCAGTTACTCTGCTTCTGCCTAAACTATCTGTCCCAATTACATATGTTAATTGTAACTGCCAAGGAAAACAGAAGCACTGGGGCGTAAATGGCAAAGAGCTGCAGGGAGCCGCTTCAGCCACAGGTTGAACGTTTTTGCAATAAATCTGTCTACTAGTGGAAACATCCAATTTTCAAAGCTTTAGTTTAGTCCAGAACCTCTTTACCCTTGCCACACTGTTTGTAAGTACTAATTTAAAGTCATCATCATTACATGATAGCAGCTGCATTTCTGTAAATTATGAGCTCAAGCTCAATGGCTAGGGACTAAGTGAGATACCCTTACCAGTGTGTATTTGCAATGATCCAAATGTCTGGGGATAAGCGAACTAATTACAATATGTGAAATTTAGATATGGTCACTGAAGGATGAAGATACCAATGACAAAAAAGACATATTAATTGTTTTCCTGTGTATTTCTGCTTTGGAGAAACAGTTGCTGCTGTGTTCACTTTAAAGATGACACGGTCATTTTTAATAGAACTACTGAGATCTTGATGAAATAAATTAATGTAAATACCTTAACGAACAGTCTATAGTTCTAAAAAAACCAAAGGACTGACTTACTGAAAATGACAAGTTAAAGAAATAAATTATAAAACAAAACCGATCAGCTGAAGTACATAAGACTTTCAGCTTTGTTCTTCTCATGAAGCATTTCCATCTACTAAAATTATTAGCACTGCATTCACCTCTTCACACTTAAAGGTCCATCCACAAAGTGCCTGCACCATTTAAGTAGCTACAGTGTCCTACTGTACTCATTATATGAAAATCTCAAAGCCACGCACAAATCATCAAAACATCTACACCTCTTATCAACACTTGTTCTTGGGTTTTAATCTGGAAAATCTGCGTGGGTGCAATAGTTCATGCATCAGGCGTGGAAACGTCTTAAAAAAGCATCAACTGGTTGTAGTGAACCAATGAAAAATGCTTTCTGACACTAGGAAAGGCAGGAAGCTGCCACAGGAGTTGTGGTGTTCAGCTCCCTGCCAGCCCTGCAAACTAAACCCTAACTCAAACCCCTGCTTTGAATTAATTCAACCTAAATTTACAGCCTATGTCAAGTATAATGCTTCTCTTATCTTTGCAGTTAAAGATGGACTAAGCTGATAATAAATAGATTTGATGAAGCAACCGTCATTCCCCAAATTGCATAGTTATGCTAACATTAATTCAGGAATATGGATAAATTATACTTAAAAATCCATCGGTGTAATTGCAGTTAACTCCCAACACCTGTACAGATGAACCTCACACTGAAGTGTTTGACATAGAACCTTGTGTATGCCTCTCTACGTTAAGATGCTGACACCAGGCAATAGCAGCAACTCTTGACCACTGAAAATGACTTCCAATTGCAGACAGAGCATAAAGAAATCAGACTCACTTTACATTAAAGGTATTTTTCTCTCCATCCCCCCTTCACCGAGACTCTCATAAGCTTAAAGATAACAGGACACAAATCCTACTTCCTAGCACCTCATGCTGATAACAAGCAGAGACTACAACTGTGGCAAAACTCAGCTGACAGCCCTGGCCCTTTAGGAGCAGAAATCAGAGCTGCAAACCAATTGACTGACACTGTTTTAATGTGACATACCGAGATTCACAACCGAACCAAAACTAGTTTGGCATTTAGCAAAGTTAAACACAGTATTATCTCTGTGAAGAATCGCTGCTCATTAGCAGAATGACAAAGCCATCGTGTTACTACAGCTGAACTGCGAGGAAGTAAGCCCAGCTTCAGCAGGGGGAAAACAAAAAGCTGTGTGTTTATTAAACTGACTTTCTAAATATCAACATTTGCTAAGGAGGTCACCATTACTAAATACAGTGCAATGCGTGAAGGGAAAAGAATAATCCTAAAAAGACAGGATGTTGTTGAAATTATTAAATCAGTATCGAGTGGATGGGAGTTTTGAGGCTTATAATTGTTTTGGAAAAAGTTCAGCTTTTAAACACTCATTTTTCATTCACTCTCCGCTCAGCTTATGAATAAAGCCAAACCAGACTGGGCTGGAAAAAAACAACCCAACTATCTCCACTGTAAGTCACAGTGATGAGCTGATACATATGTGGCTACATTTTTTATGCTCATAAAGATAAGGTATTTTAAGCCATCAAGCACAAGCTTGCTCCTGAACTAAGGGGCAATCTGAAAAATAAGCATAGTGTGGTGCAGACAGGGTGACACATTCCAGTTTCATTCATAGGGATAATGCTGGCAAAATCGAATGACTTTGCCTTTTGGAAACAGTATTTAATCCTAAACTAGGTCTGTTCTCTGGTAGTTATAAGCTTATTGATTTAATATATGGCAGTCTGAAATTTTAAATGAGCATTTCCAGCTTCAATTCCAATATCTTAACGTAATGGCTGAAAATCTGATGAGCATATCACAAGCTAGTGAATAATTACAGCAGCTCACTTATCCAGGGCTGGTCTTTGTTAATTCATAATTAATGGAATGAGATAACAAGATCTGTACTACTAACTTTTAACAGCCTGTTCGCGTCAACTGAGAAAGCTGAAAACCGACAAGTTTTTGTTGTTTAGATCAATTCAGAGCTCCACTGCTTCCCTCCCACTGCTCGGCTGCATTCCCTCCCCAAAATTCCCTCTGGAAATGACAACCAAGCTCCTCCAACCCCAGTTTACTCTGAGACTTTCCATTCATTCAGTCCGCTTCCTCCTCCCGCTTAGCATGAAACTGCTTTATCGCACAGCCCAAGGAATTTGACAGAGAATGAGATACAGAAAATTGCCTGCTGCCAGACAACTGCTTCCTTGACAGTGGCACATGAAAGGGAAGGGGAAAAGAGTGGCAAATCTTTCAGTGCTCTTCAACACTTTCCAGGTACTGGTGGAAAAACAGGGCAGCACCCATGATTTGGGATTTGAACTTCAAGAAAAAAAATGCCTTTGAAAGATATATTGTCTTCCTAAATCCAGAACAGCATCTACAGAAATTCTGCGCAAACTCTGGGATCACCTACTGACACTGTATAAAGCTGCATGGATTTGGTTAAGCCTTTCTTGAGACAATGGATCACAGCAGGAGCAGCAGTTCTAGCAGTATCCCAAGCTGATGTCTTCTCTTCTGCTTTGAAAGCCTCCATTAAGCTCTCCTCTTATAGTTTTCCATGGTGATGAGAAAAGTGATGTGAGGGATCAAGTTTAGACTGGTCCTGCCAGAGCAGCTTTGGTTTTGGATCTCTTGAGAGGGAACAATCATCAGCTCGGTGCTGAAGGTACCAAGAGCCAGGTCCTATTTTTTAATGGCAACCCAAGTCAAAGATGTTTCTCACTAACCTAAACCACACACCGCTGTCATATGTGCAATAAAGCAACAGGAGGTACATACAAAGAAGTGCTTTTTCAGGAGAAAGGCAACAACTGTAGAAACAAACAGGATCTCCTTTTGTCTTTTTTTATGTTCTCTTTGATTACTTTAGCTTGCGCAATATATATCTCACATCGCATTTCATTTGTTTATGAGTATCTGGGCAGAGCTCCAGTGCTTTGATGCAACCGGTCACAGCACACAGCTGGGTTTGGGGGCAGGCACCAGCGCCAGCACAGCTCGTGGCTGCAGCCAGCGCAATAGGAGCTCCAGTTTCTTCACCTGAACAGGCAACCATGCCAACAAATAAGGAATGCTAGTTCCAGAAAACTACAGAAAAAATACAACCCTTCATGCTACGTACAGCTCTCCTTTTCCAATCAATGTGAAAAAGGAACACCGAGTGCAGACAGAGCGTGAACAAACATTACTGTCCGCATTTACAAATATTTAGTGAAAAGGTTAATTTGAAGACTGAGAGGTTTTCTTGACCTGAAACTTCTCATGCTAGTGAAAACAAGCCTCAAACCGATCCACAGCAGAGAAGAGGGCATCAGATTACACCATTATTTTACGCAATGTGCATGAGTTGAGCTGCACGCTTAGTTTTGTTTTTGTTAGTGGACTGTGAGACCAATTTATTTTCATGAATATTTACTGGGAACAGGCATCTCAGGCAGAAATACATTTGAATCCCATATCCTGCTTTGTTAGTCACGTGGATGTGACTATTGAGTCTCTGATGTTTGAAGAGTCCTACCTGGGCAGTTAAAATGACCCAGATTAAAAAGCTGATTGGAAGAAGAAAGCAGTGCATGAGGCTCAGGGCTCCATGGGGACAAGGAAGTCACGTTCAGCAGGATCCCAGGCCTCAGATCTTAAAGAACGGTCAGGGCTGGTAACTGATGGAAAGGGAAGGACAAGCTTTTTGTGCTGGCCTGAAATGGCATATATCCAGGAGTAAATACTAATTTCCTGTTGCTATAGCCTGGGAAGGAGCGAGGTTAAATAGATTTTGAGTCAATGGTCATCACATTTGCCTGCCTAAAAGGGTGAGTGTTGGTAGGAAAATAGAGATCTACACTTTGTGTAGGAGATAGACGTGTTGAAAGATGTGTTGGGTAAAAAAAAAAAAAAAAATAGAAAATCACACAAGTGCTTGCTTAAAATAGCCCCACAGGCACCACCTCGTCCCCATGTGGGCTCCAAAGGCCCAGGGCTTTATAGCACAAAGCAGCAGGGCAAGAAGCACGACCTTCACCCACAGCATCACAGTCACCCTGCAATGGAACCTGAACAACATGAGCGTAAGCAGGGTACGCCATTGGCACTCTGAGCAGGACACAGGAAAAAAACTTGGTCAGCTCAGACATTGTTAAGATACAATAATACATCAGTAGCTGTCCCAATCTGCCCTAGTGCGACCTTTTCCTCAATTCTACATGTAGGATGTTTTAAACCTTACACCTTAAAAAGTTAGTAATGTCAACTGGAGCTTCATCCAAGAGGGACATCACACTGTTCTCCAAAACATATACACCCACAGCTTCATCAGCACCTCTTGTTGGGCTGTGCAGGAAGAAGAGAGGTGGTCACTGCTTATCACACAGCTCAGGATCAGCACTATTTTACCTAACAAGGCTCAAAGCTTCTGGGTAATGCCTCTGCACTTCAGGGCAGGGCTGAACTTTTTTTCCTCTCACACTAAATCAATTTAGACAAGAAATTCGGACACAGATTAGCATTAATCTACCATCTGACTGTATTTTTGAACCATTTGCTTTCAGCCTGGTCCTCAAACAAGGCAGGAAATAAGAAGAGTCTGCAGTTTCGCCATGTTCTCCCATTTTTACAATGCGATGCAGAGGTCTGGTGTGAGTGAGCAAACCCAAGCCCCCAGGTTACATTCTTCTGCATCTACCACCTTGCCTTTCATGAGAGCCCTGTTCATATTAAAGGGATCAGAGGCCGTCCTCAGGCAGCCCCTCTCTTTGAAGACGAACCCTCAGCTCTGTTTAATGGAAAAGCCCTCTCAGTGCAGGCCTTTGCCAAACTGTGCAGCAGGTTTAAACAATTATGCAAGACAGTGGATTTGGATTCCAGGCTCCTCATGCTCAGTCTCCAGCTTTAAAAATAATATTTTTCTTTCTGCGAGGGCACTCCTCAAGTAAATGCTCCAAACAGTGACAATCCAAAAGGCATTATGGAAAAAAAAAGTCAAAGCTTACACAGCGTACCACATGTCATGAACAGAGAATGTGTTCCAACGCTGAAGAACTGAAAAAAATAATTCTTTTTAGCGTGTGAGAATCAAAGAAAGACATTAGTGAATCCTGACAGCTTCAGACAGAAGGGAATCAAAGCTCTTGGGATACATTACACAAATGAGCAATGGCAAAGGAGGGAGAAGGATCCTATTCTTTTAACACAGAGCGATTAGTGATGTTTTCTTAAATGGCTGGGAAAGTCTGCAGCCTGGAGCCAGCCACATGTTACTTATCAGTGTTTCAGATGCAGGGCAAGTACGAAAGGCCATGTCTGGTTCCTTTTCCAATAGGGAAAAATCTCTTTTGAAGTCTTTTTGAGGGACTAACGGGGGAGAAAGTGTCAGGGAAAGGATCTGACAGGTTTTGCATAGTCAGGAGCAAGATTATGTCTGGAGTAAAATCTCCTGTCTAAATTGGGCGAGGAGATAGAAACCTCTCCCTTCAGCACCGAGATGCCAGATAAAAATGTCTGAGGCTCACTTCTATCTCTTTTCCAGTCGCACACAAATTCCTTCCCTAATGTTCTTCCAGCTCCTGTTTTGCAAGGAGTAAGTACCATGCCTGCAGTCCAAACAGACAGACAGATGCTGACATGGTGAGCACCCTCGGCACTGTAGAAGACATAGGTTTAATGGAGAAAGAGGGCACCTAAACCGAAGATGAATGGCTAAGAAATTGCTCTGCTTCTTGAAAAGAAAGGCACCACCAATGGACACACTACTACTGACACCATTGCTTCACTCTCAGACAAGATTCCTCTCTTGTATTGCCAGTTCAGTGCAAGCAACTAAGTGGAGAAGTACTGCACCACCTGCCATGTCAGCATAATTACCCTCTGCCAGGCAAGGGCTGGACACCCTGCATTTTCAGCAGGGCTAAAGGCTGCTCTGCCCTTCTTTCACCTTCCTACCCTCTGCAGATGCCGTTCAAAAGCAAAACACCCATCATTTTTTTTTCCTCTTCACAAAGCCCAAACAAGTCCTTGCTGTAAATAATCTCTAAGAGATGTATTAAAAGTCTGGGAGACAATTTCCGTATGAAGCTCACTTTTGCCTGTATCAGACTGTAGCATTTGCAAGGTGTGTAGAAGAACTTATGTTCCAACTCAGCATACAATCAATGGGCACAGATAACTTTGCTGTACTCTACCCCCTCCTGTTAAAGCAGCTTCTCCTTCATGCATATGATTTTATTTAAGGAGATGGAGTTCAATGACTAACATCTGCTACAGCTCTGCCTGTCCCTCCTACATTCCCCTTCCCTCTCAAAAAACAAACAAGCAAATACAAAGAACCAACAGTGTGGCAAACAGAAGAGATAAACCTTTTCCAACTCACCAAAATAAGGTAAATAAAAATCCAAGCTGCAAACAATGCTGTGGCTTACCTGGGCTGCTGCTTTTCCCAGCTGTGATCACACTCAGCCATACAGGTGGGCAGCACTGGCACATACTCCTGTACTTATCCCAAAGTTAATACACTATTTCTTCCCGCAGAAGTATTTTACACAACCTCAGTGACATCAAAACGTGCAGATAAAAACCACAACTACTTTAATAAGGCTACCTTAAAGTGGCAGCCCGCTAGCTCAGCCAACTCCCAGACCCCCAGTTAAAATCATTATGTCCAAAGACCAGCAAGAACACAGCCAAGAATTCAGGTAATAAAGTGCTTTAGGTACCTTGATTTTTTCCACAGCTCTCCTTGCTCTATTAATGTAGTTGACCTGTAAAGCAGAAGAAAGAGATTACTGACCTCCGGAAGGCTTTTTGGTATTACTGGAACATATTATACACTTAAAGCAGCATTCACACAACATTAGGTTTCTTGAACCCTTTCTTGGAATAGTTCGTTGAATTACTTTGATTCTATACAATCCATTCTTCATATTAAAAAAAAGAGAAACAACACCAAAAACCACAGCACAAGGAAGCCTCAAGGAGCGTCTGGGTGGGAATCCAGCCACTCTGCCTTGCACACACCAGGTTGCAAACAGAAACAAAATCAAGCTACCTGCTGAGTGCTTGCAGGAGGACACAGCCACCACAGCCCCTCTCCTCACCTCTCAGAAGCTGAACATCAGAGGAGCACAACTCCCACTGCACTGCTGAGCTGACTCTGACCAGGGCAGGAATATAAAAAACAGGGGAACACAATACCTCTCTTTGAAGGCCAACAACTACGTAGCTGCTGGTATGCCAAGTTCATAAGGCAACAACTGCCTTTCACTGACCCCTTCCCACCACTGAGCAGCTATGGGTTTTCCTCTCACCCTTCATCTTTTAACATGAAAGTAAAAAGCGTAAATAAAACAGCAATTGTTCACTTTTGTCATCTTTTGTCTTCTCTGTCTTTGAACATAAATTATCTTCAGTCAAGCCCAAGAAATTCCATTTCCATCACCTTCTCTTTTCCCTCATCCACTCCTCTGAGGAAAACCAACTATTTCCTGCCAGATAGGAGCCAGACTCCGGGATGTATCCATGCATTAAAAATAAATAAACAAATACAAGTAGCATATGTTTGTTTGTTTTTTTAAGACCTATACATTGCAAAGTAGACATTTTATGCATGGTGAAAACACTGAGCTCCATCTACCCATCAAGGACTTGTGCTGCTTCTTCCCAAACTACGACCATTTGTAGTCACTGAGTTTTAATGCTACTTCAACCATCAGCTCTCTGTTGTTACTCTTGTATGACTTCAGTACACTATCCTCAAGCATTTCTATCCTCAACAATTACACAAAAGCAGTGTGTGACAACTGTCATAAAATACCGCAAAATAAAAAAGTTCTCCACAAGAGTCAGAATGAAATATTACAGCATGTGTGCTCAAACAGTCTGTTTCCCCTGAGTTATTGTGTTAAACAAAGTCCTTGCAATTGAACACTGCAATAAATACAGCACTGTTTGCAACAAGTACGTACTTCAGTGTGAAGGATGTTTTATATTCAGCATCACCAGTACAGGTACACAGCCACAGCACAATTCCCCTCATTTCAGACACAATAGGAACACAGCCTGGAGCCAGGAGCTCCCTGCAGGGCTGAGACACTTCTGCACGCTGGCAGTAGTGCTGGCTGGGGAGGCAATGTGATGGCCATTGGCACCAACACACCCTGTTGAGCTGGAGTGCTCTGCAGCATCAGGAATTTAAACACTGTAAATGTGACTGTTTATTCTCAGTGTGAGTATGGTTTATTTTTCACCTACTTCACACTGGCTGCGATAAGAGAACGCTATTTCTATGCGAGTCCTTGATCAGTTATTTTAAGCATAGCCAAGACGTGGTTTTGCAGGCTGGCAGTTGTTTCTAGAGAGCTCTGAGAGACCACCCTTCAATATAAAAATGTAACATTCTCCCCAGTGCTGTCAAACCAGGGCCCAACAACAAAAAACCCACGTAATAATGATGAAATTACCTCAACATTTGGTGCCATGTCCTTATTCAGCTTAACTGGTCTGAGTCCACTGCTTCTAACCCCTCAGGAGGGTATGAGAAACTTTGGTTTCACTGAGCTTAGCACTGCACATAGCCTTCATTCACTATGGTAATATTAATTAAATGCCTCTACAGCCTAAATGAAATCGTATATCTAATAATGAAGGATAAAGATGTTATCAAGAATGGGAAAAAGATATGAAAAGGACTTAGAGTCACATAGTAAATATCAGCTCAAAGCCAGCTCTCAGTTCAGGAAAAATAACAAAGACATTCTTGGACAAATAAACTAGGAAGAGAAATTGACTTTAACTCAAGATATGGCAGCAATAAGAAAAATACTGAACACGAGCAGCTCTGAAAAACTGGAATACATATGAATTAAAGCATATGTCAGAAATGAGGCATATTACACAAATCCTGACAGGATACAGGAAGGGCAAGTACAAATTAAATCTTAGAAGCCTTCAGCCTACAGGACAAAAGGATTTGTGTGTCAAAGATACCATTTCACTTCTTGAGAGCTTAGTGAAAACCACTTGGTTATTTGAGAGTTTTCCCCAGTCACTCAGGAGTATTGTTTTAGAGCCGCATCCAGAAACCATGAGTAATTACTATGATGGATAGTAAAGGAACTGATGGGATATCCTAAAGAAACACCCTCTGGAACAAGAATATAATCTTTAACTACTCATATTATAATGGTTGATCAGCATACGTTAAGAAAATACACTTCTGGTTTGAATCCAAAACTTAAGTATAAAATGTAAAGCCCTGGTAAATATTTGAGGGAATTCTGAGTTCTGAACTGGAGAGAAGGCATTTATTTTTTTTCGTTTTATTTATAATTTTTGTTGTTAAATCACAAACAAAACCATCAAAAGATTGTGCAATTCTAGAAGAGCCCTTAAGGAAACAATTGGGAATTTTTCATAACATGGTATTTCCTTATACCACTGACCACAGGAATGCAAACAGTTCCACCAAACAGAGATTTCTTCATTGGAAACAAGTGACAATCTAACTGCATTTCCATCTTTTCCATTCTGAGCTCTCAGCATACAAAATAGATGATATAATAGGATACAGAAATGTCACACAATCACCATCAGGGCCACGAGATTTCTTTACTAAAACTCAGCACCTGAGAGGCTTTATAAGAACATACTTCTGAAGGGTTAGAGAGAATTACTGGCCACGTTTGCCCAATCAGTTATTATTTTTACTGCAATTTCTACTCCTTTGTCAGATTTCCCCAGAACACTGTTATTGCCAAAAACACAAAACCTCAACCAAAACTCAGTGAGATCAGTCAAAAGGCTCAATCACACAGCATTCCCTGGCAGAGCTAGCAAGAATCACTGCCATAAAAACACACGTTTGTTATTTACCTTGAACACTGGAGGAAAAGAACACTACTATTGATCATATACACATTGCACCCTATACAATGTCATCCCCTATTAGTCTAATCAATAGTTTTCCTCTCCAGCTTCTCAGTTTGCAGTTACTTTTGTAATGCCTATCAACACTAGGAATTTTCCCTGAAGGAAGCTTCGATAAAAAGCACAAAGGAATGGACAATGACCGTCCTAGTATAGGAAACCTACTGGCATTTGGACTCCAGCATGATGAGAATAAGCACCAGAGACACCCAAGGGAAAGGCAAGACAGGCCCCTTGACAGCTAATTAACAGTCACTCTATCATGGAAAAAGCAATTTACACTCTGTGTTGAGCTTCAAGCAGGGCAGAGAGAAAAAGAAAAGAAATGAACATAATGAATGGTAAAACCGTACAGCATCATCAGGATTTAGAAAGGTAGCAGGAATGCAAGGAGGTACAAGACATCAGCACACTGACAAACCTCTGTCATCACAAATGCAGCTCAATTAACTCAAGATTTTAATCAGGGCTATAACTGAACCTCATTCTTTCCACCGCAGCTGAAGGAAAGCAAGTGGGACAAGTCATAAAAACAGAACAAAACCAAAGCATGCCTCAAAGAGACCGCATTAATAACAGAAGGAAAAAATACCCAACAAAACAAAACAAACAAAACCCATGAAAGACAGAAAACTTTACATATTTAGTGTGTCAGACAAAGTCAAGAACTTTGGATGGTAAGAAGACAGAAAAACTACAGAGATGTTACAAGAATTTCCTTGTGTAGGAGGCTGTTGACAATCTATGGCAGAGGGATTATTACACCGGTAGTCAAGGAAACCACTCTTAGAATTATAAGATTGGAAATTTTGGAATGCTCCATTTTGGAGTGAACAGAACATGGAAAAAATTGCTCCATGATCCTCAGAAAGGAGGCTGGGAAATGGTTCTGGCCTCCCACACAGCCTGCATGGCCAGGAAGGACATCTCCATGTGACAACACCAAATGTGGCCTTCTGTAGGAGTTACAGCTGGGGAAAGTGCTTCTTTTCAGCTACAGAATCACCTTTAGACTTCAGGGGAGGCACAAAAACACTAAATCCAATCCTCTACTAAGAGTATAAGAGGTGAATGCACCTGGATTACATAAAACCCTCATGGCCACCGAGCTGCTCCCTCAGCCTCTGCCAGGCATTTCATTGCTCACACGATCCACAGATAGATCCACAATCTACAGGAATGAACATCAAAGATATTACCAAGACTCACTCACTGGCCACCTGAAGTTCTAAGTGAGTGCTACCCACCCTAAGCTACCAACAAGGCCCCTGCTCTTGGATAATTCATCTTTTCTAATATTACAAACACGTGAGACCTCCCCTCCTTTATAGATGTTGCTGAGGATTAAAGCACAAAGAATATAAAGAAGCAGCTTGGCATAATGACAAGTAGTATACCAAAAAATATTTTTCCCGTTATTGCCTTAACTAGATAGCAAGATAAAATAACAAACAGTATGCTGAAGATTTAGAAGAGGACTCAAAAGCCATCTTTTAGATTTATTATTGTCAGCATCCTAGAGGAAAACAAACACTAAAAGCTTTTCAATTTAATCTTACCAAAGATGCTATACAGAGAACTAGCCGGTGCTTAGACTACCCAAACTATGCAGTTTGTAAGGCAGGGCAGCATTTAGGATACACAGCATATTTCCACAATTGGATCAGAGCATTATCAAACTATGCCAAAAACGATTTGCTGGTTTTGATTAAAAAGCACATTGTTTGGTTTGGGTTTTTTTTATACCATTGCAGCACTTAAATGCATGTTCTGAAAGACAAGAAACTACAGGGCAAAGCCTATGTAACAGTACGGCTCAGGCTGAAATTTCACTGCCATCAGTGGCAGCTTTGGTGTTAATGAGAAAGCAGGGTGTGATTATAGATAAATGCAACAAATCAAAGCTATTCAAGAATTTTTTAAAGGCTTTAATTATGAATACTGGCTGAACTAAATACGTATGAAAATAAGATGCTAATTCAGATCTACCTTATTGTTTATAGCTTACTTTTTACTTCATTACCCTTGGTCATCTGGCTCAATGCTCAACAGTTCAGTGTTGCAGACAATAAAGCTGCAGTCTGCAATACATCTTAATTACCTACAGTTTCTAAGCAAGTACATAAAGAACTTTTCATTCAGGTAGGATATTTTAAGTGCTGCATTATTACTTCAATTAAAATTTGTTCAAATAAAAGTGGTCCAAATAGTCAGAAATGGAAGTTTTAGAAATTATCTGAATGGGTTTAGGGGTCTGGATGTCAGGCACAGCTCTACAGCCCTATCAGGACATGGGAAACATCACACGTGCATTGCATTTCTCTGCCTCTTGACTCCCTAGAAATGAGATGAAGCTGTGACTGAGACTGGGATTTGTCAAGCTGTGCTCATTCACATTTGTAAATATATTTCATCTCTTTTGGTGACAGGTATTTCAAGACAGGCAAAATACAACTGCTGAACTGCAGCTTCAGAAAGTTTGTCAAGGAGAGGTGGGCTGTGCTCCTTTATCCTTAATTACAAATAAATAAATAAATAAATCGCAGGTGTTAAAGCTACACACAGTGAAAAATGAATTTCCAGTTAGGCCCAAGGTTTGTGTAATCATCACCAAAAAGCCATTTGGCGTTTTCCAACTGCTGTCTAATGCCCTTGCCTACCTACCTTGCATGCTAATGTGAACTTTCCCTGCTTTCTTTGCCCCAGGCTATGCATATTGTGGTATTCAGATTCCTCAGATTTTTAAATCTCTACTGGAAAAATAATTCTGTCTACCTTCCACTCTCTTTTACAAAAGAAACAGTATCGTGAAATCCTGGCATGTCTCCTCATCTTTCGCTGTCACAGATTTCCTGCTTTCTTTTTGCCCTTGTGACTGAGCCTCATAGTCTATTGGTCTTTCACCGACAACTCCAACTCATTAGCTTTTGCTAAAATCTCATTACCCCGCAAGATTTCATCTACTAATATGCTGTGCTCCACATTTTAAAAATCATTCTTGGCTTCTTACCAGAAGCCAACCACTCCCACTGAATGGTTTCCAAGACCCTACTCTCAGCAATACACAGGCGTTCAAAAATGCGAAGAGTGCTAGAGGCATTGAGAAATCCTGCCCTCCACCCTTCACAGCTCCTTCACTGCTTTGTTCCTGCTCCTGCATTCAGCTTTGAATGCAATCCCCTGCACTTACAACTTCATCATCAGCCCTCTCCTGCCACTGCCACGTGTGTTCTTGGTATGAGAATTGCCTACGAACATTACTTTGATTATGATTTCGTAGGCCTGGGAATTGTAAATATACCTTTCAGTTTACCCTAGGAAACAGTAAGATTGAACACATTATCACACTGGATTTCCTTTCATGGTTTTTGCAAACTTTGTCACTCTGTTTAAGAAACGTTCATTCAGGATGTCCTTACTGAGAAGCCATCCTTGATAGCTTGGACCACCTAGGCAGCCACTGATTCCTCTTTAATTTCATCTCTTCCTTTCACATGTATTCTGTTTTTATTTCTAAATCATCACATCTACAGCAACTCCACACCTGCTCCAGCATGCACATTTCTCCTCCAGCTCTGAAGTGGAAGTATACTCTCATTGTACTTAGGCAACATTATTACTGAGCAATTCCAGCAAGGTTACTGTGATTTCACGTCTCCTTCAGATGCCGTCCAAACTTGTCTCCTACCACACCCCAAACAAAAAAGAGAGAAGTGGAAGGAAAAAGGAAGCCCTGCAGCTAAAGGCTGGAGGGAGGACTTTTCCTACACTCCATGCAGTGTGCAGCACAGCCCGTGTGCCTGGTGACTGATGATCAGAACACATCTCACCATATAAACTTTCAGTGTTCAGTGCTATTTTCTTCCTGTAATAATTTCTGGATAAAGTCATAGCTGGATTCATAACAACGGTGCTGCTGCAAGGGTAATAACCATCCCTGTGCATACAGATCTTTATCCTCAACTGCGAAGTACAAAACCCTGTATTTTGTTGAAACAAGCTGTACTTGGAAGGTAACATTATTATTTCTTCATAACTGACCACCTCCATTGCTAAAAAAAAAACAAAAGCACAGCAAGTTCTCTCAAATTTCTTTTTTCTTATTTATCAACAGAAACTTTTCCTCTCCATACACTGTCATTCTATTGCTATTGTGAAAGGCTCAGTCCAGCCTCAAACCTCAGGAAGAACAGAAATCAACCAGAAATCAACTGTGCTTTACTTTAAGAAGAAATGAAAAGGGGGGGAAAGAAAAGAAAAAAGAAATGCTCTGTATCTGCGTTTTTGTCTCTCACTTATTCACCTCTGACTTCCACAAAGCTTAATTCATCCAACCTCCACCCTAACCCCTGGGAGCATCGTGTACTTTCCAGCCATCTGGACTGTATTTACTTTACTAAGAAGTTAAATTTGCTCATGAACAAAGAAAACTCCTTACTATCTCCCTGCCATGTCTGCACGGTTATTTTCTAAATTCTTACTTTCTCAAGAAGTTATTATGCCCTCTGGGGAACACTCACAATCTTTCTTGCAAGCTCTATCAGGGTCACACAAGTTCTTCATTCACCATTTTCCAGTGCTGTTCTTTTTTGCAAGAGGAGAAATTTGCTTCTTTTCCCCTTGGTTTTCATATGCACTTCACAAGAGTCCGTACAAACAGCACTAAATCTCCCATGTAATAGAGCAGAACCGTGGCACTTGTACCAAAGCATTTATTTAGCGAAAGTGACAGTTTTACAAATGAAACCAGCCACTGCCAAAATAAGATCAGAAATGAGTTTTAAAAGGAACACAGAACAACATGTGTGTTTATAATCCTACTTATTGTGAGAGTCCCCTCCATAGCTCTGCTTTCTGCAGAGCTCAGCTCCTGTGCCTGCTCCTTCACCTTCGTCCCAACCACCAGGCAGCTGGGGACACCAACTTCCACCTGGTGCTATCCCTACTGCTGTATAACTCTTCCCTTTTGGTATGTTTTATAAGCCTATTTTCCAAAGCATATTACCTTTTCTTACCAAAAGTAGCCCACAATAGCTTAATATTAAAATCTATCCTGCCACTTTTCTCCACCCCTCCTGACACGCACCAGAAGCCTGCAGGAAGTTTCAACAAAAGCCAGGTTGGTGCCTTTGTTACAGACAAAATTCCTGAACGCCATCAGCCATGTGTGATGGGCAGCTGGATTTTAATTGGGAACTGAAGGTCCTCCATGCTTTGCGATGCTTGACCCAAATGTCTGATTCATATAAAAATTTAATGCAAAGAGCTTATTTAATAGCTGTGATAAGTGGAAAGTGCTAATGTAGAACTCTACTATAATGTACATGAGGGAATACATACTTAAAAGGAAACAACTTCTCCAGGGATGACTACATAAAGAGAGCAACTTGCTGTTGCTTATTTTCTAGTAGAACCTCCAAACATAATTCAAAGACGCGAGCCTTCCAAGGCATAATGAGTTTTAATGACCACGTCATTAAATATTTCCTCATCTCTCCAATGGCTTTTCTGGAAAACCAGAGAGTAGAAGCTCAATTACAAACATGCAGGAGGCTGCACGCCACAATAAATTCATTAGAGTAGGAAATGAACGGCATCAAGATAACAGCGAATGAAAAATGTAACTCAACATGTTCCCATCAAATGTAACTACTGAAACAACTCACCAAAACACCACCATACATGAAACAAGGCAAGATAGAAAGAAATTTTACATCCCACAAATACTTGAACCAGCAGAATTAAAAGGACAAAGCAGAGAAAGAAACCCTGTCTATGGAGATAGGCCTTAACCCCATATTAAAAAAACAGCCAAACATTCTGCCTCCTTGCGGTTGCTGTTTCCAATTTCTTGACTGATTCAATCTCATCCCTTCCCAGTTTTTTCTTCTCCTGTTTCCAAAACCCACAAAGGACCATCAGCATGAATAAACATGCTTTATCATTAAAATCATCTGAAAATCAGTGAAGATGCAACACATCTCTGCTTTTGGGAAGCACCGTCATGTTATTTATCAGAAACAAAACCCCAGGAGGTCTGTTACCAGTTGAGCAATATCTCCACTAACAAGGACTTCTTTACCCCCACCCCCCTTTATATTTTCAAGCTGTGCAAATTTTCTCTAGAATCTGTAATATAGATATTTTTTTCCTTTCAAAGTGAAGACAAGGAATTTCATCCATTAGGCAACTGAATTGCCTTTTCTTGAGAAATGAACTGGACATTTCACACAAGCTATTAAAGATGCTTTATTGCAAGGAATGACAATTCTCAGAGCTTTATCAAATGAATGGCAATCACAGCGTATGGCACTCTGTTCTTTAAAGCGTCTGAGTTGGAAAATGATCAGTAGGAATGGATTCACTGCCGTGTCTGCAAGGAAACATGGACTGATATATTCTCACTTCGGGTGCATCAGCTTGATTTTATGTGTTTCTATCAGAAAGGATTCAAAACACTTTATTGCCAGTCTGCATTTATGGCATTAAATTAGTTTCTATGGAAATCTGATAGAATCTCGGGGAATTTTGCTTTTGAGCTGCTTCTATAGCAAACATAGCATCGGCTGCAGAAGGCACATGAAGCAAAATCCCTCCAAACTGATGAAGGTATTAAATGCTGAGCATCCTGCAGAAGCAGACTTGCAGCAGCCAAGGAGTTGGACCATCAGCCTCAGGGGTACACCCATGTGCTCAAGGCAAGATAAGAGGATGGGGTGCCTGTCTGCTGGCCCAGCCTCACTGATCTTCTTTCAGAGACAAAGCGCATTTTTCACCAACAAGGCAGAAAATATTTCTTTTAAAGAACTCAAGGGGGCAGGTGGGAGGTGCTGGTGTCCAGGAGGGATTCCAGTGGCACAGGGATTTACAGCCCTAACCTGAAATCCTGGCTATGTTATCATAGGCGAGTATATTTTCTTATGCAATCTGAATGCAGATTGCATTTCAATGCCCATCGTTATTTGTTAAGTCAATGGAACATATTTTAGGCACAAAAAGCTTAAAATAAATCCTTTCAATCAACTTTCCAAATTAATTATGCAAATGCTGTATTAAAATGCACAGATTATTATTACTTCAAATCTATAGACACTGTCACAGATACTCTGAGAGGGAAAGAAAATAAATGCTTAGTTACATACAATGAATAATCCAAAGAATGACCTGTCACATGCATCACTCTGAATCTTAAGAATGATGGTTCTAGCTGTAAACACAACGTGAAAACGTCAAATAACTTGGAACCTGTCACTGGCAAGAACACATTTCTTTAAGATCTTCTCTGTACTCAGTGATAGATTTCTATATATATATAGATAGACATATATATTTAGCATTTTCCCCTGCTAAGTTTCAAAGCCTTTCCCTTAAAACATACCCTACATGATGTTCCAGTAGGTGTGAATAATTATAATTCCTCAAGTAGAAGAACACTGTCATTCTCTCGATAAAAAAGAACACTAGAAGCAACAACATTCTGTTTGGTGATTCTTGAACTACAGCAAATGTTTTCCACAGAAATTCGTATGATGAGGAGCACTTGCTGCTTTGGAGTGTGAAAGAAACTCATAGGTAAGAGCTAAGTTCCTCATGTTTGCCTCGGGAAAGAGTCCCTAGCATGCAATACAAGCATGTTCAACAGGCAGGATTTTCTTCATTGCAAATCATGCTTTACATGACAAGTACCTTACAGGCAGAAACTGAGAGGTGCATGAAAGGAAGGGCAGGTGCCATCAGATGAGAGCACCCAGAATGGCAGATGCAGAAGGAATAACAACCGCCCTCTGTAGCTGGCACTGAAAAATTCCACTCACTATTGCCTATGGTATAAAAACAAATTACTACACATATCAAGCAGGTTTCAAGACAATGTTGTTATGTTTCTAATAGGACAGTTCTACAACTCAAGGAATTCCAGGTATTGGTTGGGAAAGAACAAGTGAAGAACTTCAGTATCTGTATGATGCCAGTGGCCATCTTGACTATAACAGTAACTAGACTGTCTATCTGCCCTATGGAACATTAGTCCTTTTTCCCTCTCCATTCCCAAGGTTCAGTTTCTAAGAACTCCTGCCACATATAAAAAATACAGAAGATACTAAATTTCATCCTGAAATTTAGTTAAATTTAAGTTTTGAGGAAATAATGATAATAAATACTAATGAACATAATACAGGAAAGTAAATGCACTCTTTCTTAACTGAGAGATAACTGGAATAGATCGAGGGTCTGTCAAGGAAAATACTGCTGCTGTACAGTTTGGTCTGGTTGATATCACCAAGCTGAGAAAAAAGACAGATCCTGTCAGATGCTGCTGCAAAAGCCATTATAACAAAGTTTAGCTGATGCAATTCTTGTTTGTCATTCACCATAGAGATTCCAGTTTTCCAAAGGAGAAGAGAAAAGAGAAAAAAAAATAAGAGGACCACTGAAAGCGTACATAAGAGGTACAGTCAATTTACAGAAAAAGTAAACAAGAATAATACCCAAATTTACTTACATTCAAAAGACAAATCCCTGTTTTGATGAACGCCTGGACAGCACGAAGATTCAGAAAATTACTCAACTAGCTCAATTTATTTTGCCACCAAAGCTAAAGGAAATTCTTATGTTTTGACTCAGGAAGAGACTGCATTTCACAATACACACATTATTGTCCAAATCCCTTAATCCCAACTCCAAATTGGTTGGAACGCTGCAGTTTAACATATGTCTAATATTCTTGGAAATTTAAGTTATTGGGGTAAAAGAACATGACCAGCTAACCTTTTTTTTTTTTCCCCTGTCAGAAAGAAAGCTGCTTTTTTAATTTTTTCTCTCTCCATTCAGTTATAAGACAGAGCATTATTTGCAGCTTAGTTAAGCTGACTCACTTCCCCAGGCTCCTCCAGCATAACTTTAACAAAGCCCATTTGGGAAGGAATTATTTTTCCTCCTTCAAAACTATAAGTCAAAATGGCATCCAAGCGTACTGTAAGAATAATACAAATACACTCTATTGCTGCTTGAAAAGGATGCTATTTAATTTTATATGTCCCTCCCCCAAGAAAGTTGGTGTTTGATTTCAAGATCCCCTCCCACCTCCTAAATCAAGTTAAGCCACATAGTCCTTCCCACCTTTTGGAGTCCATCTTTCTAAAAAGATTGTGAACTTCCAGCATTCATTGTACACGCATTGATCCCTTCAACAGAAAGTATCAGAGAAAGAAAACATGCACTGATCAAACAGAGCATGACATGAAGCGGTGATGTAAGGCTGTGCAAGACAAAAGTCAGAGGTCAACATGAGTTATTGAGTTTGGGTCTAAAGTAAAATAGCTCTACAGAGGCATAACATTTCCTGGCTATCTGCATCTCAGTGAATTTACACAAGCCCTTTACTTATCACTGCAAATCACTTCTATTCCTAAAACTGCTGGACCAGAGGAACAAAACAGTTGCTACACTTAAAACACTGCCATATTCATAACTTGTACATCAAACTCAGTTACTTGAAAGAGCAATACACCAAATGAACTAATTTACTCCTTTGACTCGAGTCTGCCTGCTAAATATTTTGCTATTGACTCTGGTCTAATCATAAGGTTTTAATCTACATTTTTCCTTTTACTATTAATAACAATATTTGCCTATTCAGATTGGGTTGGGAAATGCAAACAGAGGCTTGTTACCTAGTTAAACAGAAAACCCATCCACTGTAACGTTACATTAAGTCTACACAGTACATAACACACCTTCTATATTCTTTCCCTAGTCTTCATGGCCATCCACTCCTTCCTCAGATTCTTTCTGCTTTTTCCCTATTTCTGTTCTACAGAATGCACAAGATTGGATCTTTTTTTATAAAAGCAATCAGAACTGTTGTCAAAGTTATGAATTGCATGTTGTAACATCATAGCATCTTAGAGTTAGCTCTTTGTTAAGCATCGACCCATAGGCTTCCCAAAGTGGTGTTGTCATGTGCTTAGGTTTCCTATTTTAACATTTTCCCTCCAACTTACTTTTTGTTTTTAAGTAAGATTATTTTCATCCTTAGAAAGAGGAAGTCATTATGTTCAGAATGTTTACGCTAAATGAAAACATACATATTTCCATGACTGCTATTCAGTGACCATTGGGTGGTCTCAATCTCAATTGAGTTTCTGACCTGCAAGTGCTTCCCTTGGAGGAATTAACAAAGCCAGTAACAGTAAAGGAAACTTTACAGTAAACTTTCTAGCTCAAGGACTAGAAAGGTATAAAATCAACTGTTGTAATCACAACTCAAGATTAAAAGATTAATTTTTTTAATTTGTTTTTTTGTTTTTTTGTTTTTTAAAGTTGAACATACCCAGAAGAACCTCCCAAACATCTGCTTTCACTAAGTATTTAAATCAGTGTTTTCCCTGAATTGTATCAGAAGTTGGCTTGCGTTGCACATTTCTTGGGATGAGGTCAGTAGCATG
Organism: Coturnix japonica; assembly: GCF_054131305.1. NCBI lineage: Eukaryota > Metazoa > Chordata > Aves > Galliformes > Phasianidae > Coturnix > Coturnix japonica. The sequence continues at coordinate 24,506,937 of NC_140670.1, read as the reverse complement.
CATTAATGCAAGGCTTCGGTTGCAGTAACAAGTGGATGAAGAGGGGAATCTATAGTCCACTGGCATCCTCCACCGGGAATCAGAACACTGCCCGATGTTGCATGTGATCAGCAATGTACTCTTAAAGCATTTGAATTTACCTCTTAAATTTGATAAGTGTAAGATATTCTTACTTCAGTATTTGACAACAATACACTAATGGGTGTTCTACTACACGGGAGGTCTTTGTGGGCCACCCAACTGTACTCCTTCCCAGCCTAACAGTAAAAGCTGTCACTTGTGATTTGAGTTTATTGCCCATGCTGATCATAACATCCTGCTGCTTACCTTTCACAGACAAAAATTATATTCTAGGAGAAATCAAACTCAAGTCATTCAGCACAAATTTTCAATTGCTTTGTCAACATCATCCATCCTTATCACAGGAAAATTCACTCCCTTTCAAACTCATGGTTTAATTACTAAGTATTTTGAAGAACTCTCTTCTGAGAGTACAACTGCAAACCAGTTCCTCAATAACAACGGGCACTTTCAGAAAACTTGAAGGCTCTTCCAGCTCTCCCACTTGCTTCCCGTAAAAAAACAGTATTTGGACTTATCATCTGGAGAAGTCTACAAAAGTGCTGAGAACAGTTTCTGTGTATTTTGATGCTCTATGAATCACCAAGAATAGAACATGGAGCCAAAAAACTGTGAAGCACGCACACACACAAACAACAACTAAGACCTGGGAAGACCTATTTTAGACCAACCAAAATGTATCCTTGACATATCAGGAAGAGACCAACAGGAACTCACACATTATGCCACTTCCACACGAGACTATTTACATTTGTTTGGACCCACAAATCAATATGTACATCAGGAACTAATAAAGCCAGCAGTACAGAGCAGATCTCCAGAGACCAGCCACATCTGTTCAGCAGTGCCAAGCTGCCAGCTGGAGAGAGTCCCAAAAGCCTTTACAGGGTCATCATGCACAGCAAAAGCTCGTGCTTGGCTAAAACCTTCCAGCCTAGAAATAATTAAAAATAAATAAATAAATAAATAAATAAAAAGTAATATATATTCTGCTAATTACATTAAGTAATTGAGTCATATTTAGCTCTGTTAATTAGGATGCTCTATTTTAATGGCTCTAATAATCACAGTGTTCACATTCTTCTTTTGTTCTGGTATTGCAATAAAAATTTAGCCTAAAACAACATCATTTCATTACTAAGTAAAAAAAATAAAATGAAACGATGCTACTAACAAATAATCTATTGAAAGTCCAAAGTAAGACACCCCGGATGAAGACTGTTAAGCACACAAGGGCATTTTATTTAAGCATAAATTTTAAGAATGTCCTCTCCCAGTGACTGTTATTGGGATCCTATCACGGGACAAAATATACGCTATTGCAGATGACAGCTGCCACCCTCCCCACGACATCCCTTGCTGGCACATAAGACCTTACAGGGCATAAAAGTTCTTGAAACAAGACACTATTACTGCACCAACCATCTGCTGGCCTATATGGAAAATTTCCCTTCCAAACATCCCTAAATCTAAAGTACAGAATCATCCATACACAGCCAAAAAATCCTTCAAACACACACATGCTGATGAGCGCTACAGTGAGTGAAGTCCCACCACATACCTTCCTCCTGCTTTGGGGGTGCTTGCTGCTCATTGCCATTTTTGCTACTAGATTTCCAGTTCTTTTCTTTCTGCGGCTCTCTAAACCTAACCTAAATGGCTGGTCCCTGCTGCAGCTCTTCACTAAACCCACAGAGATGGTGCTTTTCCCAAGCAAAAAAAGCCACCTTCCCATTATCATTAAGATTAACCTGTTGAAATCAGTCTGAGCAACTCAAGCCAACAACTGCTGCACAGTCTGTTTTATTAAAAGCAGATCACTGCTTCCAAACTCAACTCTTAGCAGCAAGCTGCATTAAAGGCTGCTACTTATACTCAAAGGTACAGAGTCTTCAAGGTTTTGTTGTTGCATTCATGGTTTTTGAATCCATGCAATGTTTCAGAGGAGCATCATCAATACTGCAGTGCCACCACAGCACATGGAACCCAACCTATGAAGGCATCTGAGATTATAAGGCTCACATTCAATTACCAACTCAGCTCCTAACTTTATATTCTTTTAAGCAGAGCTCGTTACACACATTACACCAAGCCACTCATCTGGGAATGCAGATGTCATTTGCCCACCTCTGTAGTGTGTTGTGAAGTTTTTATGATGAAGACATATTTCATCTTGTGGTGCTATATAAATAAGCAAAGTATTATAAACAATCATTTTTATCTGACTGGGGTTATGTCATATGGTTTGCTTTCTTTATGAAAGAAAACATGTACATAAAGTGTAACCAGATGCTGTTGGCAAAGGGTCTGCTTAATATGGACTCATTTCTAAAAACACGATTACAGATGTGGCCTACACCCTGAACCCAATGTTTAAGGGAAAATTCTCTCTATATGTAATCTTTTAACTTGTCTTCTATGTTTTTTCCAACTCTCTTACACAAAGTTTTTAGAGCTAGAATGTTAAAACACCCTCACCTTCTCACAATTCTATCATATCATAAAAACAATTGAAGTTTACCCTTACTTATGAAAAACTGAACATGCTGCTTAGGAAACACTGCTTTGTAGCAATCCATTCCTGCATCCGCTCTGAAAGAGAAACCTTCCAGGTGAGAACTAAGCTTGGACTGAGTTTCTTCACTACCTACTTCCCTAGCACTGCCCCAATTCATGAGCTTATTTTGAGAAGTCCATTAATGGTTACTATAACTCTACTCACGGAAGCAGAATTCATATGAATTCATATTCATATGAATACTGAATCCAGAATTGAAGAAAACTCTCTCTACATAATCATTTTATTCTCACTCTACATTCATGTTCAGACAAAATTAAATTAGTAAAAATCCCAAAGTGGTTCACAGTTACTGAGGTTATTGTGCTGGCAATGTATTTATCATTGCAATTACAGAACTTGAAGTAAGGTTAAGTAACCATCAGCGGCATCACTTCAATTAATGACTGAAAATAGTCCCCATCCCCATATTACCTCTTGGTTTGAAAAATATAACTGCGGAACTCTTTCAGAAGACACTGCCATTTAGAAGCACCTGCATTCCTCAACCTATGGATGGAGGCTAGTAGAAACACATGAAGATGTGCTTGTCTGTGTATTTTCTTAAGAGGGAACACAAACAAATTGAACAGCTTAGGAACCCAACACCTTCAGGTGGATTCTGACCACACTGAAGTCAACAGCAAAATCCCTTTCGTTTACTGGATGCCAATAGTTTCACACTATGGGCTGTCCCCAGCCAGCAGATGTCACATCAGCGAGGGCTTCAAACATCCTCCATAGCAAAGGATAACACTGCAGCATTTGCACAGCTTATATTAAGAAGTTAATTAAAAAAAAACCCTCACAGCCTGAGTCTTTCCATAGGTTAAGCCAATATGCAGATGGATTAATTAAATATTACAGCAATCTAAATAACCAGCTGAGAACTAAACATACTTGTGCCAGCCTTAAAGAGCTGGGAGGACCCAGAGTTTGGATCCCGCTGAGGTGTGTGTAGGCACAGCAACATGAGGGGGTCACTCACACTGACCTAATAGGGCACCCCAATTAGCCAGCTAAGGGTTGGATTTGCCTCATTGAAAGGCTGCCATCATCAACAGATTTCTCCAGAAGGCAGCTCAGACTGGGGATGTGACTAAGGACACCAAACAGCTTCTCCCTTCCTCTGCCTTAGGGATGGAGGCAAGGGGTGCCCAGAGAAGTTGTGGATGCCCCATCCCTGGAAGCATTCAAGGCCAGGCTGGATGTGGCTCTGGGCAGCCTGGTCTGGTGGTTGGCACCTTGCATGTAGCAGGGGAGGATTGAAACTAGATGATCTTTGAGGTCCTTTTCAGTCCAGGCCATTATATGATTCTATAACAGTTCCAGACAAAGCTGAGGAGCCACACCCAGTGCAAATCCCACAAACATCATGAGGTGCTACAACACAGTCCTGGCATATTTGATGCAAGAGATGCAAAGACAGAACTCAGATTATTTAGCAAGCTGCACAACTGCACATTTCAGTAGGTCCACGCTACTTTGCTGGAAAAAAGCAAATGAGATATCAGAACCTCACACCTGCTAAACACACTGCTCAGGAAACTGAGTTGCAGCGTAACCAAGTAGCATAAGGATGTGAGCTGTAACATTCACTCTTACACTGAGTTACACAGCAGGGTACCTCTCAGGCCACAGCTGCCTGCAGGTAACCAGGATTTTACATGCACCTACACTCATCCACCTGCAGGACCAACATGGCTGTTCTAATACTTGCTACAGACAGACCCCACTTTTACAAATGCTTTAATAATGTCAGCACTTCAGGGCAAACTTTTCTTCTCTCTTACATAACATCCATTGCTACAGTCCACAGAAATATTTCCAGAAGTTTACCCTTGGAGCAACATGCAGTTTTAACCTTTCTGTCAGCTTCTTTTTTCATCAAGAATCTCATAGCATTGTACATATATATGGTACAAGGGGAAAGAAAAGAGGAACCATTAAAAATGCTGCATTCATTGCATAGAACTACAATGCACTGCAGTAGCGTACTGCAAGTGCTCATCTCAGATCACACACAGTGTTTTTCCATGTCCAGACTGCATCTGCCAATGCACTACACACACTAAAGCCCAATGTGATGGCTTTTGCTTTAGCAGGGAGCTGCTTCTAACACGGGCAGCGAGGAAATAAGGTTAGAAAAGGAGTTCAGTTACATAAATGAACTGGAGTCTGAGGGAAAGGTTGGATATTAGGAACAACTGTTCCTGCTGAATTTAATGCTCCAGTGGCATTTGAATCAAAGGGGCTTCCTGAGTAAGCCAGAATTCAGGGTAACTGCATACAGACAGGATACAGTGATGGCACGTATTGCCCGAACTGTCTGCTTTTGGTCTTTCGGTTACTTCAAACATTCACGCTCCTTCAGTCTAAAACTCTGCTAAAAGCAAAACAAGCAACTGCCAATTGAAAATAAATAAATAAATAAATAAATAAATAAATAAATAAATAAATAAATAAATAAATGGGAAAACTAGCATCAGCCAAATCTGGCATTGTTTGCTTCAATTATATAGAATCATTACGTCCGGTCCTCGGGTCCTCTTTATTATACCCTCATTTCCCCTGACTGAAGAAATCTCTGTAGCAGAAAACCCTAAGGAGCTATAACTTAACAAAGACAGCATCCTAAGTCGGCACAAAGACTGCATGAATGAAGCCAGTAATCTGGGTATAGTTTAAAAAAAAATCAAAAAGAAAATTCCAGTGGGCAAAATGAAAAGCTACGTTTGATAATAAATCTTTTTATGAGATAGCTCAATACCCTTCCTCTTGGTACGGGAATGTAACTCTGTCTTCCTTGCCAAGAAGGAAAAAAAATCAAAGAAAACCCCACAGAACAAGAAACACAAGAAGACAAAAATGAAACAAGCCTCAGATATATTTTCAAAAAACATGGTATATTTTTGCATGAGCTTACATGGGATGCAGTGGCTGCGGTACAGCGGGGTGTTTGCATCGCTTTCTCTCTGCACAAAAGGGCCGTGATCCCAAACCCAGAGGACAGAGCCTGAAACCAGGCAGGAAAGCACTGTAGCTCTGATGTAAGTGAGAGGCAGAGGTTCTACGCTCAGGATCTGTGCATTTAAATGGTGTCCAATGTAATGCTGAGCCTTTGGGTGATTCATGGCGAAAACTCAGGAAACTTCAGCCTCTCTCTTTTGATTCATCCCACATTGAAACCAGGTCGGCCAGCACGCTGACACAGCCAGGGCTGTTATTTTTAAACACAGCCACAGTCTATTTAGCTAAAGCATCTTTACTCTGACTGAGCCAGTATTACTTTGATAAGACTCCTTAAGTATCTGCACTGAAGCCTGCGCATCACACCAACCAAAAAAAGCACAAACTTCTGGAGATAACACTACGATGCAGTTAGGAGATGGAACAGAAAATAAATAAGAAAAAAAGGCACAGGAAAAAGTGAGGACACCCCACTGAAGGACACAGAGCTATCTATGGGACGGCTGTGCACACTGTGAATGCCTATCATTCACCACCTGCAGAGATGAACTGGAACAATTTCAGTCAACTTCACAGCAAACAGCTTTCTGCTCTTTGGAAAGTCAGCATTAAATTTGTTAAAACAATTTCAGTGCCAAATTTGTTAGCGGTAACACTAGGCTTTCTTACACATCATTTAACTGCTGAAAACCTGGACGGAAGGAAAAGACAGCCAACGCTGTTTTGAAAAGCACATAAAGAAACCACAAGTTTTGATTGCGGGACATTTTGGGAGGCAGCTGAGCAGGGCTGAACCTGCCTATTTGTAGCTCTCCTCAATGCACTGGTTACTTCTTCAGTATAAAGTTGTCTTAAAACCACAAATTCATTACCAGAACCAAGCTCAAGCCACCATCCTTTCTCTCCAGAAAGCACTTTGGTTTACAAATTGCAGATGGTTAACACAAGAGACCAAGATACCTTGGTCTACCTGGTGCAGTGAAATTTTACTGTGGGGGTATTTAGCCTCAGCTTCTTGTCAATAACAGTGAAATTGAGCCAAAAAGTAAAATGAGCAATGTTACACGCTGCTTAATATGGAAACCTTTTTAATTTACAATGGAAAAATTAGCTGTGGACTTTCACGCTGTACAGAAAGGCTGCAGACTGAAGACAAGGTTGTAACGGAAAGCACCCCATCCCCATCCCAAGCACTGAGCCCTTGTGCTGCCCAGGACCATACACTACGCTAAGACCTGCACATCAGGGCAATCAGTCAGTCCCTTTAACTCCAACAGCAAGCTGACTTCAAGGACTTAATACAAAATGGGAAATACCCAAACTTGCAGGGACACCTTCCATCTGCCTGCACACACACACACTCTGTACATCCCCCTCCTTGCAGGATTAAGGGTTAGGTGAACACTGACATGTGCCTAACAGACACAACTGCATGATACAGTCTAAGGATAATAAAACAAGCAGACATGCTTCAATGCTTATCCCTACATATTTGTCAGCTTTTTTGCTCCTCCACATTCTATGAACCAGTTACACTGGCAAGTCCTGCTTTGGTTAACCCCATTTTTCTTGCTTTCCTCCCCTACGTGACAACTTCATCCTTCAAATCCAGCATCTAGGACAGGAAACTCCGAACTATCAGATAACAGGAATGGCTTTTAAAAACTTGGAAGGTTCTGACACATTTCTGAGCCTCTTAAGAATTGCCAAGATAAACAACAGACAAGGAGGTTTTAATTAAAATAATTTTGAAGTCTATGTAGTTTCTCCAAAACGTTGCCTTCAACCCAAAGAGCATCCCTTCTAACAAGACCTTTTCCCTACATATTCTGGGAGTACTGGAGCTGCCACCTCGCACCCCAATGCCTGGAGCCACGGCTTCTTTCATTCTGAGCTGTCTACAAACAACATTTACACACCTTTATTTATTCCCTTGAATTGTTTTTGTAGAGACAGGGAGCATAAGCAAGAAAAGTTTAGAAAGAAGGTGAAATAACCTTGGAGGAAGGACGTTACATTACACCATGTCACCCATAACAGTCGCCCCAGCATAAGTATATGCCAGTACGCATTGTTCAAGTTAACTAACAAACTGAAGAGTCATAAAAAAGAATGACTTGCATTACACGTTTACACATTATAGCTGGTAATTCTACAGCTTTGAGCCATCAGTTATATTGATGAATAACAGCGACAGCAGCGTATTATTACACGCCGAGTAAACAAATGACCTTTATCTAACTTTATTAAGGTAATAAAGGACAGATTTTTTTTTTCTTTTTCTTTTTTTTTCTTTTTGAGAAACTTCCTTCAAAGAGAGTTTTATAGCTCACCACCAGCAGGGTGTGGATTGAAGCTAAAAACTTTGAAATGGGTCCCTGTGAAATCTGAAACCAAAATACAGCAAAGGTCACCCTTCTGTGCTGAACCATCCCGTCCACATGCACGCTATATAAGCAAAGCTCTGTTAGCTGAGCCTCAGCAACAGCCCGACTCAACTCAGCCCCTGGGAACAGCAGCAACGTCAGGTTTCTCATACAGAGATAAATTTACTGCCTACAATACCTGTTACTATACATTTACAGCATGTTTGATAGCAGCCAGGCTCTCCCATTACATGGCAAACCTCAAGCTATTTTTTTCTTGTTAAAAACTAGCCCAGGTTATAAATATGACCCTGTTATTCTTACTCCCAACTCGAGCTAATTCATTTTGGTCATAATTTCACAGACAGCAGAGAGCCTTATGCAGAGTATTATCCAACCTTAATATGAAAGGAAGCAATATATCTGAGTTATTATCTTTTTAAACACCAAAGGAGACTATTTCAACAAGAAAACACGGTGAATTTTTTCCATCAGAGAGATAGGATCTCCAAATTCAAATCTGGAGACAACCAGACTGCTACACTTCACTCAGTCTTCAGGGCACCCACAGGAGTCCTTTCCACTGGATGGGCACACTGCAGGTATGTATGAGGAGTCTCATTTCCAGCTGTGGGAGCTCACCTGGGTCTGGGTGAGCTGAACTGATGTGGTTGGAGCAGCTCCAACCTCTGCCCCCAAGCACTGAGCTCTCTGAGCGCTCCCTTCCCTTGGCTCAGGCCACATCGCGTGCTCCTGCCAACTGAGGGAAGATCTGGCATCCTTTGCAGCACATAGATTTCACAAGGCGTAGGACTGAGAGGCTGACTGCCCTTGCTGGAGGGCACAGTTCTGGCAGACAACATCACAGCACACCGCACACGCTGCATGTGGCTGCTGGAGGTGGAGATGGCATCTTGATCCAGGCACTCGGAGATTCTCAGGCTTAAGACATGGTTGAGAACTGAGCAGCCTTAGCCATTTAGGCTTTGTGGAGGATTTGCCTTAGGGCATGTAAAGTTATAAACACTGATGCTTAAAAACAGCTAAGTTGAACAAACATGCACCAGGAGGACAGCATGCACACACGCCAGCACTGTTCACATTTACCCCCAAGTCCTCGGCTCCCAAGGAAACATCTGACACAGGCAGGGAACCCACTGCCCCTCTGCAGCCATAGGGTGACTTCTCCAGGCACCTCTGGTGTTTTACAGCTTAATGCTTTATACAGCTAAAGCACATCGTCTAGAGTTCACATGTTTCAAGTTGGAAGCTCCCTGGATTCATTTCAAGACGTATAAATTTTTTTATAAGCTAACCTGGTTTTGAGCACAGAACCCGCAGAGATATACAGATGTATTCAATCTCTTAGCACGCTGCAAGATTATTTAAACAAAGTTTGAAAGGGAAGGGAAAAATCCGACTGCCAGACCACTGGGACTCTTGGCTTTCTTTATGCTGGATTGTTATTTTCTTTCTTAATTAAAGAAAGATCTTATTTTTTCCTCAACACTAGCCCCATGATTTTTATTAGATCGATAACAAACAGGCCGACCCTATGAAAGGAGCTGTGCTGGTTGCGGGCTTACTTTGCTTTAGAAATCATTGCACTACCTACCACTGAAACGTGTCTCACAACTTCCTGTCTCTCCCTCAGCCACTCAGAGTTAAGCCTTTGCAATGAAAACATTTATGACAATTTTATTGAAAGATCCACCTCGGATTCTTTGCCTTAGAAGATGGAGTGCTCCATTCCAAGCCATGCACACACAGTCAGTGGGGTCTGCCAGGTGCCCCAACTGTGTCTCTGCGGTCTGCAGCCACTTAACACAGAGCACACACATGTCCCTGAATGCCAAGCCACATTCACACAAGCCACAACACACACAGCTCTGAATATTCAATCTATACCAATCACCATGCCTATAAGAAATCTGACTTGTATTCGCTATTATGTCAATTCATGGGAATGGATTGAAAAAAAAAGAACTCCAAACAATCATGTATATGTAAATCCTTTTGTAACTTTGAGAATTTCAGGAATAAGTAAATTATGAAGCCCAAGAAATGAAAATGCACAGTTTGCCCCAGTAGACAACATCCATTTAGTGAATGTGCTGATGGCCATAAACATCTCAGCTTTCTGCCTTCTTGCCCAGCAGTTGGGCCAGAAAAAAAATTAACCGTTTTGAATTTCTTGAACAAGAGTTTTGCTTTTGTATATGCTTTTAGGCAAGCATGCATTTGAAGCAAGCTGCCATTCAAAGCCAAAATTCCATAGGCTAACTGTGAACATTACAAAGACTTAAGACTCCTCAAATGACAAACTAACATAATACCTCAAATGCAATCATGATCTGAAACATGACGATGGGCCTGTAGGCACGGCCACAGTTTGATCACATTAACTATTTACTCATTTATTATGGCAGGATTACTACATCACAAGGGCTAATGTTGCATTCAGTTAGCAAAGGAGTGACGGCTGTTAATCTGAGACACAAACCAGCTTCTTGCACCCTATATTTCACAAACACCATAGAAACTGCAAATAAATACATCTGGGAAAAAAAAAAAAAAAAAAAAAAAAAAAAAAAAGGAAAAAAGGAGAGCCATAAGAGAAATAAGAGAATACATCTTTTCCTCTTCAGAGTACCATGTCATGAAATCTCAAAGCGAAATCTGAATGTTCTAGCAATTAGATACTTTGGTTTGGAAGGTTTGGGAGGGTAAATATAGTAGGTTGTCCTGCACGTAGCCATGGTTGGTGTGTTGAAAGTATACCAGAACAACAAACTGGCTTAAATTACATCTCGCTCCTGTTTTAGAACTGTCCAGGATCCTGGAGAAGTGACCAGGATGCAATTAATGCAGTTCACAAGTTCTCATGGAAATGGAAATAGCTGTGCATTTGTGTTGGAAAAAGCACAGGCTGTCACCATCTCACCAATGGAGCGTCACTGTTCAGCTCCACACAGAACTGGATGCACCACCTGGTATCATCCACTCTTTCTACCTCAAAAGCCTGTTTCCAATTTCATATTTCAGCTTATATTTTCCATATTTTCCTCTTTGAGGCTGCCTCTGCTAAGTATCTGCTAGATGTGCAGCGTCTGAGCCAAAACACTCCTACTCTTCCTGACATGAAGGCTCCTGAGTATGCTTTCCAATGCTAGAGTTTAAATTTCATGTTTAAATCCAGGATATTTTCTTTGGAAAGCACTATCTAACTTTCAAATACTTGACTTGGTGACCTTAATGAATCTTTAAGCATAGAGTTTTTTGTTTATAAATTTATAAAGACTAAAATGTGGGTGAGTCGTTGCTGTTCATTCCCGAACCGTGCACCTGAACTGGGCAATTTCTGAAATGCTGAGGCATCAATGCATGACCTGAAAGGCAGCCTGCAGGCTGTCCTCACCCAGCCCATGTTTGGAGGACAGCAAAGCAGCAGGTTGGCCAACCAACTTCACCCAAAGTCTTGGACCTGTGGTTGTCCTTTGCTTGGGATCTGCAAGGGAATGGGGGAAGTGCTGGAACAGGGAGCTAAGACCAATCCCTATAGCCAGAAAAGAACTGGAGGAGGTGAAAGCCCCCAGCATACACATCTTCACAAGAGTCGTGATTTCTCTTAATCTAAAATTTATTGAGTCACGCAGCCAATCTCAGCACCAAATGGTTTCCACAGGGTTAGGTCAACACTTCTAGAACTGACAAAATAGAAGCCTCTCTTCACCCAAAGTGAGTCTATGTTTAGAGAGGAAAACAAATATTTTGAGCTCTATTTCACCTTTATTATTTTTAATGCATTAGCACAAATAAAGTGAACTTATGCAATATGCAAGGGTTTCTGTTTTTCCCTGTATTTACCATCCAGCACAGGAACGCTTTGTTGGTACCATGCATATTGCAGTCAGACCTGACACTGACCACATGCTTGCAAACACAGGAAGACGCAGATCTGGTGGACCTTTGAAGAATGTCACACTCAGTGTAATAGTTACAGGTGACATGCATAACAATACCATAACAAATAGTAATAATAATAATAGTAAATGTATTGCTCTCACAGGCAATCTGCTCCCGGCAGCCACACTTGAGCAGACGACCTCTAAAGGTCCCTTCTAACCTAAACCATCCTATGATTCTGTGACAATACAATTAAACATATGCAACAATAAAAAGAGCCTGAAGACGAGATATGGTGCATGCAGATTGAGATAACAAACACGAGTTTTCATAGTAATTCAACAGAACCCCTCACTTTGGCCAATGCAGCCCAGCGTTCAGCTGAAGCTCCAGCCACCACAACCACCACGCTGTGCCGAGGACTCACACAAGGCAGCACAGTGACAGGAAGAGAAGCAGCAAGCTGCAACCTGACAGCAGCTTAACTACAATCCCTCAGCTGGAGAAGTACCTTCAGTGCATGCTGACTGCACAAGGAGAAGGGCGTTCCACCAGTTGCTCACTGCTGCAGGTCAAGCGAACACAAGGTGAGGAGCTACAGAGCTGCTTGCCCATTTACTGACCTTGCCCTCAGCCTGTCAGCTCACCCAGAAACTCCCTGCTGCTCTGAAGTCCCCAGGAATTTAACACGTTAAACAATACAAGGCAAGAAAAAGAGTTTCTTCCCATCCAAGATCAGAGCAGGTAAAGACTGCAACAGTGAATGAATCTATTATAATGGCGCCTTAATTAGCACTTCGTACCAGCTGATTGCATCCCTGCAAAGCAGAGTTTACATTACTACCATTTGAATGACATTAAATATAATAACGAATGTTATACGTTCCCAAGGTCTTGGCAAAGCAGTTACCTACATCAAATAGACTGAACCACGAAGATGCAGGGTAAAACCAAACAAAGGAAAACACCATCACTCTCAAATTAAAGGGCCTTCTTTCAGAAGCTTCTCAAAGAATCCCATGGAAATCCCAACTTCTTAGTACAAAATGTTTTCCAGTTTACTGCTTATTTTGAAGTAATAAACCTCCCCACCTTAGTCTGGGTTAAAAGAAAGCTATAATTGAAGGCACTTTCATACCTGACCAAATTCATTGATGCAATTCAAAATTGGTTTGTCTTAATCCAGTCCAAGAACTATCCACCACACAACCACATTTGTGATGACTTTAAAAGAAAGATCTCCAATTCTCATTTGTGATGCACCATGATTTCTGTTACCTTGCACAAAAGTTCCTCCCCACGCCAGTGACCTCAAAATTAATACAGGAAATAGATCTGCTTGCCACAGAGTTGAACGTGAACACATAATGAATAAGTTATTGCTTGTTCCCTATGAGACAAGGAGCTTTTAATTCACGCACCAAGAAAATGCTGCATGAAGACACTGCCTGCCGAGAGCCACCACCATAGCAGCACTACCACAATACAACAACTAGCATTTCAGAGCAGAGCTTACAGAGAAGCCCGTGATGTAACAGGAAGCAATGCTATCAAATAATATAGATTGCATTCTTCTGAGTCAATACCAAAACAATGACATACTCCATTTTTGAAACAACGGCACTAAGAGATTGCAAAATTGACTTACAAGAGAAACAACAGCCTGACGTTGCTATGGCCACTACAGTTACAGGATATTTCTCAAAGAAACAGTTTCTTCTCGTGTTCAAGCTAGCAAAGGCAACTTTGTATGTCAGCTCAAGGTCACGCAGGTCGCTCCCTATGCTAATTTTTTTTAAGCACTCTAATTCCAATGCCAGCCCTATGAAGCAGGCGGGGAAGGATGATTGCTGCAGGTCTTACTTGCAGCAAGAATTGTAAGAAGGCGGCCCCACGCTCACCTCCAGCACCACACGCAGTGGGGATGAGCCCAGCAGCGTCAGGATCCAGCCCATTCCATCCCGTCCCATCAGTAAGCCCACACCATTTGCCTGGCCCCATTGAATCTCAGCCACTCCACAAGCACTGCAGATGCATCCCCCCCAAAATCATTGCTTCCTTAAATAAAAGGCCAGCTGTGTCAATCCTCAGACAAGAGCAGAGGATAATAAGTGATTTAGCCAAGGCATCGCTGCACCCCCAGAGGTCCTGGAGATAGCAGCACTCCATCTATTGGCCAAGAATGAAGGGCTGCTCAGCCATCACTGCACACACTGATCCCGACATGGAGAACCCTCAGTCCATCTCCGCTTCAGGCTTCACATTCCCCCAGTGAAAACTAAACATCAGCAATGTCTTATTCTAAAAAACAACATGAAATCCTGAGAACCTGAGAATGCAAAGGCTTGTAAAGGTCAAATTGGTGAACGCCAGTAGTGAGAGTGCACAGAGTTCAGGAGCTCATGCACTCCTTACTCAAAGAGCATCCACCAACCCTATAGAGGAATAGGGCAGCTCCCAGACCCTGTGCCCACCCCATACACAATGCCCAGCACAGAACGCACCCGCACAACCCAAAATCTCCTCAACCTCAGCAAGGCCTGCAGTCTGGGGTCACATTTATCAACTTCACTCCTTTGGTACCAAAGCCGATTGCAGCAACAGCTTATCCTGCCCAAGAGTCATCCAGCAAATCCAAACATGGAGTCTTTTATAACCTTCTGGCAATCATTTTTTGCTATTTATTTTACATATAGATTTTAAAACTCAGCTCCCTCACAGATGAGCTCCATAAAGCTGAGGAACAACCTCTTCCCTCTGCTTAGGACCACATCACCACCTTCCTCTGGGGGTGGTGGCGGATGCAAAGCAGCAGACTGGGGCTCAACCCACCTGTAACATACAGATGCTGAGCAGAGCCACACTGCAGTCACGCCGGCTGGTAATGCAGATGCTGCCAATCTGCTGGATCGAGATCAGCTCCAATTCATAGACAACACGTATCAAACTCACTCTGAATTTTTATATAAGAGAAGAAAACAGTCTGCAAACTCAAGAATTGGGAGCAAGCTCCCCAGGGCCCCTTACAACCCTCCTCATTAAAGGCATAAATACTGAATTTTCTCCTAACGTACGCAGATGTACAGCACCGCATAACGAACACAGGACACAGAGCGGACCCCAGAGCTGTGTGTCTCCAGGAGCAGAGTGCGGAGAAGCGCAGGGCCAGATGTTGGTCACAGCTGTAGGGGTGCTGCTGGTGAGCAATGCCGTGCCAAGAATGCGTGTGCTTGGGAATGAGAATCCTGGCGAACGGCAAAGATGAAGCCGAACGCGATGGAACATTTTTAAAGCCCAGCCCTCGCGGAAGATATAAATTTGAAGCCTTTTTCTGAGCCTCGCACTGGCTGCCGCGTCTCGTGATAGCGCCAAGCCGCTCCATCGTTACCATCACTTCCCACACCGCCCTGCATTAGCGATTTCTGCACGGAGCCGCGCGCTATTTCAGATCGGCGCTGAGGCAAAAACACAGCATTGCAGCACCCGGAGCGCCCGCGCCCCCCCCCTCCCCACCGGCCGCGGGGCGTCGCACCCGGGGACGGACGGAGCGACCCCCGGTTCTTCGGGCAGCGCGGACGGGAAACGGCGCAACCCCAACAGCGACCGAGCCGGGCGGCTCCGCGGCGTTACAGCGGCCGGGTGACCGCTCGCACCGGGCTAAACGGGGGCAGAGCCGGGCCGCGCGGTGCTCCCGGGGCACGCAACGAAGCAACGCAGCCCCGCAGCCTTTGTGCGCCCGCAGCCGGGATGCGCGCACACACACACACATACACACACACTTCCACGCTCATGCGGCCGCAAACTTCACCCCCCAGAAGCCACGGGGGGAGCGGACATCTTGGGGCAGCCCCACACCGCCTCCCCCCCCCCATTCTCTGCAGACATTTTACCGTACCCCCACCCCGGCGGCTCGGCTCCCTCTTTCCCGTCCCCACCCCGAGAGGCAGCGGAGCCGCCCGGCGTTACCTCGGAGCCCCGCGCCTCACTCCATCCCTCCGGCGGCGGCGGGCGCGGGAGCCCAGCACCGCGGCGGGCGGGGAGGAGAGGAGGGGAGGGCTGGGGGCAGGACGGGGCGGAACGATGTGGCAGGAAGGGACACCTGGGCTCCTCCCCTCCGCTGCTATCTGCCCGCAAGCGTGCCCTGCCCCCCAGAGCTCGGCCAAGTTTGAGGGGCCGAGAGGAGGAGGAGGAGGGGGAGAGAGAAGGGGAGGAAGGAAAAAAATAGCGATAAAATAAAAAAAAAAAAATAGGAGGAGGAGGAGATGGTTCTGCCGAGGCCCCGCCCGCCGCCCTCCATTGTTGCTCCCGCAGCCCTTACTGCCGATGGAGCGCGGTGTCGGCTCCGTGCTGCTCTGCACCCGAAGTCGGTGGTTTCTCGGGTTTGGGGTTTGCTGGGCGATATCCAGGCGGTGCTGGCAGCCGTCGGGATGTACAGAACCGCTGGGTGATATATAGGGCTTACGTGCAAGAAGAAAAGTCTGTGGTGATATTTTTAATTCATTTTGTCTCAAAAGTTGCCTAAAACGTGCTTGAAAGGCTTAGAAAAGTTCAATTTGTGACCAGATTAAGGCTACTCACACAGATCAGCTTTGAGATGTTTCAGGGCAAACTTCATTACTCAGGGATCTGCTGACTCTATAGCAGTAGCTCAAGAGGGAACGGCCTCAAGTTGTGCCAGGAAGGCTCAGGTTGGCTATTGGGAAAAGTTTCCTCTCCAAAGGAGCAGTGAGGTATTGGCACAGGCTGCTCAGGGAGGGGGGAGAGTCACCATCCTCTGAGGTGTTCGCCACGAAGATGTGGCACTGAGGGACACGGTTAGTGGGCATGGAGGAATGTGACGGAGTTGGACTTGGTGATCTTAGTAGTCTTTTCCAACCTTAGTGATTCTACGATTCAGAGAGCTCCTGGGGGCCATTTCTGTTGTTGCTGATCCCTGAGATGCCGGTTCCTCTGCAGAGGGCCTTGGAAAAACATCCACAGGCATTGCACTGTGCAGCCTGGGGTGCTTTAATTTGCAAATTGATAGCCAAACTCAGACAGCCCCGCCTGGCTGGAGCAGTGCGCTGGGAGCCTGTAGGTGCTGGCCAGTGATAACAGATGCCATTCCAGCTCATCCCTTTATTTAATACAGGATCTCTAACTATCTGGTGCTTGTAGGGAATGAAAGCTCCCCTTGGGTACAGGAGGAGCAAGTGCGCTTGCATACCTACACCTGCACGTGGAGTGCACTTGGAAGGATGGAGCTGCCTTCTTCATTCATATTTATTCAGTGTAGCACTCATGGAAATAGCAGGGCTGTTCCTTGTATGCTTACCCCCTTTTTTTACTTCCTTTTAGGAAAATAAAATAAAATAAAATACAGCTGTGTCATGTTTTGATAAACTTTCAGCCCGAAAAAGCCAAGAAATACCACCATTTAGCTGTGGTTTGGAAAGTGAAGGCAGTGCTACAGGGAAGTCCTTGGGTCAGGAATTCCCTTGGCTCCTGCTCTCCGCTCTCAGCACTCACACAGCCAGGGGACAGTGGGACAGGAACTGGCTGCTGACACATTTCAGCTGTGAATCAGAGGAGAGTTGGCAACATCCAGTGGGGGTACTGGGAATGGAAAAATCTCACTGCTTTTGAGGTGAAGTTTATTAAGTCATTACAGGATGTGGCAGCAGGGGACAGACCTGGTGTCTGGGGAGGCTGCTTTGAATGGTAAGGTGCTGCGTGACATTGATCACACACCTGGGAATTTGAATTTCAGAGGCACCAGTGCTTATCCCAGCAGAATGCTTTCAGACATGTAAAGATGCATCGTTATGTGTTTATTGTAGGACAAGTTTCCTTCTCCTGGGCATATGGATGAGCTTCACTATTACTTTAGTCCTTATGGAGATGACAGATCATTATGATTCAGTCCATAACTGGCTCACAAGCAGGATCAAGAAGAAACATTCCTGCATGGGAGAGCCTTTCCCCATTAGTTCTGGAGGCTCATTTGCCTCCTTGGAGCAGTGCTTGGCCATGCCACTGGACAGGGCTGTGCTGTGGCTGCAGGGTGAGGCAGTGCAGGGTGATTGTTGCCACAAGCCCGGGTGCTGCTACAGGAAGCATCATGCTGCAGGGCAAGGCAACTACTAGATAAGGTGGTAACAGCCAGGATGAACCTACTCGATCAGACCTTAATGAGTGAAACCAAACCCGTAGTAAGCTACGGTAGCATTGCATTTTTGGAGAGTGGATCTCTGGGAAGAACTAGGGCTCTGTTATTCTTTCTGTGCTTCATGCTGTTGCTTCCTGTTTGCAGTGTCAACAAACCCCTCTCTTTCTGCACTTTTCCTGCATTTGGCTAAATAACCCCTCAAAAAGCAACTAACAGATTATACACAGCAGGCAAAGCACTTCCTTTTTGGGTGCCTGATCCTACAGACATGCTTTGCCACTTATATGGTGCCACAGCCTTCTCGCCCTCTGAAAAGCCATGTGTCTAATCAGGCGACCTCGCAGAGCTACTCATTAGAAACTTGGCCAAACCACAAACATTTGTTTCCTTGCTTTATGCCAAACTCTGAGAAAGGAGGAAGGAGTGGCACGGAGCTCATGTTAATGAGTTCTTCATTCCCCACAGCGAGATAATCAGAGCACTGCTCTGAGATTCATCAACATTTTTTATTAGCACTTTAATGGCCTACATCTTTTTTTTTTCTTTCTTTCTTAAGGAGTTCCTTCAGCTAAGAGCCAGATAATTCCTCCTGCAGCTGTGCTTTAGGAAGCAGCTCAGGGGATGTGCATGCCAATTACTTTAGCCCTAGTTAAATATATATATATATGCATATATATACACACACCTATATATATATGTACACCACTAGATTTCCTGGGTGCCTCCTTTTTCAGTCAAGGGCATTATGCCCTCAATCCATCTCTTCTGGGTTGTATGGGGTTTCCTTCACGGTCTTTACAGTTTGGGTCTTTCATAAGACTTGAGGCAGTTTATAGCTCCTATAGTTGGAGCAGTGTCCCTCTTCCCATAGCAAACTGTGGTGGCCAGCAGCAAGGGCAGCTGTTCTGGGGTCCCTTTGGTTGAAAAGGGAGCGAGCTGCTGGCCTTATGCTGTCATTTAGGATGGCTGTTGGCTGGAAACATCCCTACAGTTTCTTCCCATGCCTCCCCCGCTCCCCAGTGGCCAGGTTTCCTTCTGGTCTTCTGGAGAGGGCTGTGAGAATATATACATTAAAGACAGACAGGCAGTGAAATGCTGCGGGATAGTTGGGGTTATGAGAGTTTTATAAAGGAATACTCTGTACTTTTTCCTGAATCAAACCCCAAGTGTTTCCTGTCAGACCTCAGCACAATGGGACTCGAATGTCCAGTTCATTACATTCACATTTCCTCCAAAGAGCAGCCTCTTTCCTTTAAATGCAGAGGACAGGAAGGGATGCTCTCTGCCCCCACTCATGTCTCTCCGCTGACTTTGTCTCATTGGAAAGGGGCTTGGAGGCATTCAGCATTCTCTGTTGTAAGTTAGTTGCCTCCCTTCAATCCATACTGCCTTGGGATCTAAAAGGTGTAAATATGGAGGAATCCTGCTGAAATCAAAGAGAGCTTCACTGGGAGAACATTGGCATGAATGAAGCAAAATGAGATCCATAGGGATTAAAATCCTAGTGCTGGGGCTGGGGGGGGGGGATCGAGATTCACAGCAGTAGACCAGAAGAATAGTAGCTCATATCATATTAAAAAAAAACCAGCATAGTTCTCATTTCCTCCTTATCCCTGTAGGACAGGAAAGAACATCCTGCTCTTTTAATATGAGCAAAATACAAGTTATTTTTGGAAGAAAAAAGATCACGCTCAGAGCACATTTTTCAAAAGTCATCTCTAATCTGTGATTCTGATGAAGCAAAGCACATCCTTCCGCACCCAGAAACCCAGCTTTATCACCTCAGCACCATCCACACTCAGGTTGAACAAGGGTTAGCAATGCTGTGTCGGGATGTCAGCTGTGCCCAGAAACCACCTTCAAGGTGTGCTGGGGGCAGCGGTGGGGAGCTCAGCCCAGGTATTGGGTCATTCGTGGTGAGCTCTGCAGGGGGTTTCTGTGATGGATTCCAGGCCAGGCTTCCACTTCTTTGTTATCTCCAAATGTAGGACAAAGCTCACACCCTCAGTCTTTCTGGAGGTCTTGTGCTAAGCATCTCCTGGGCTGAAGTTTGGAAGTTTAGAGCATAAAGTCAAACGTAGGGCCTTTGGGGTGGGCCCTTGCTTATTTTGTTTGATGGATTGCTTGAAAGGACAACATGGAGATGTATCAGCCTCAGATTTGTTAATGTGAATAAACAGTATTAATTCATGAATAACATTCAATTCTTATTCTGCGTAGGTGGCTGTTACTCCCAATGCCTCTTTTGAAGCGAGTAAGGATGAAGAATGTATGTTTGCACCATCTCTAATGATAAGGATAAATAAATTGTTAATCATTAACCAGTGCCAGATTAACAGACTCCAAATGTACTGTAGAAAGAGCTCTAGTTTCACTTTAAAAACCATTAATTGAGTGTAAGATTTTAGCTCCTCTCCACGTCCAGGGCCCCAAATACCTAAGCAGGCTCTGGGGAATGACCTCATCTGTAGTTTCTGAGTGTGTTCCTGGGGATACTATTGCTAAGAAAGCACTGTTTGTCAGTGATGGAACCCTAGGGTGCACGGCAGGGGCCAGGCATGCCCATGGGACAGCCCAAACCCCAATGGACAGCACAGGTCAGCAGCAGACCGAGCATCCTGGCACTCACCCATGATGTGCTGCAGCCCCTGAGAGCACGCTGAAAAAAATCCATCCGGAGCTATTCCTATGAAGTCAGTGGATTACTCATGCACTTAAAGCACTGATTTCCCTAGCGGGACAAATTGTGTTCCATGGTTTTCATCTGCAAGGACGAGAGGTTGTTTCTGCTGACCGTCTCGGCTTCTTCTCAGACAGGAAGCAGAGCGGAGCAGCATGGACCCATAGTCAGCTCTGTGCAAACAGGTGGTGGAAACTCCCAACAAATCCTCCACAGAGGTATGTGAATGGTTGCGAGGGGAAAACCCGCGCTTGTCTTTGCCCGGCAAATCCAGATAATTTTGCAGAACATGTTTTAACCAGCTCCACGTCTGGCTCGTTCCCGGCTGCTGGAGCGCAGTGAACTGCAACGTCAGGGGTTTTGACCGGGGTGCCTGAACTCTCTGGGACTCTGCAGGGAAAGACAAATGGATCTGTACGGCAGGCTTCCATGTCACCACCGGTGCCCTAAGGGAGATAAGGAAACTGCGGGGGAGGAAAAGCACAAATCCCCCTTAACGAGAGTAATAAATGATTCTACGTACAATCACTTATGTACTAGAGAATAACATACAGTCACTTATGCACTAGAAAACAGAGCACAGATCCATTTTCTAAGAGAGGTACTAAATCTGTGTAAATGTACAGCAGAAGAGGAAGCTCAAACCACCGTGCAGCAAACAGACCTTGGACTGTCTCAAGATAGATGGTGAAAAGACACCGAACATCAACAGAGTTCCCCAGAGTGGGAGATACATCAGTGCAAATTGAGTATCTGGTCCTCTGGAGTTCTGCAAGTCATCAAAAAAGACATTAATGTCATTAGTAAAAACAACAAACCTGCCCATACTTATTACTTATTTGTAATAAGATTTGGCTAATGTATAATTAGCAGGCTTCAGAAGTCTTTAACGACCTCTGAGATTAGTTTCTCTGTCACACTGAAGTTCACCAGAAAATTCCCATTGTTTCAATGGAGCTGCAGCTTCCCCGTCAGCTCCTTCACCCTCATCTGGACTGACATTAGCATATGCAAAACATCACATAAATCCATGAGAACTGTGTGTGTATATACATAAACATGCATCAATTTTGTTTGATTATTTACTGTATGAGGATAGTCTTTGATCAGGAATGCTTGTTTCCCAAGAGGCAATAGCACTCTTCTGCCAAGCAGGACAGTGAGCTATGCTGTGGATTTGTGATGTGTACACACAGGATTACCCATCAGCTGGCTTGAACACATCCTGTTGTGCATGGCTGATGGAGCTGGCTCGCTGTCCTTGTGCTGTGATACTCTTATCCACATTTGAGCACATCTGTAATGTCATTTATAAACAAGCCTAACTAGGGATATACACATCCCAAGAGATGGTGCACTTGGATGGGCACATCCTCATGGACCTGCTGAACTGGCTTCCTGACTTGGATCCTCAGGTCAAAAAGACGAGTTGGGTGACACCAAAAGGCTCTATACAAGACTGCAGTTTGTGTTACTGCTCCTCAAAAGGCTGTCAGGACTTCGGTCTTTGGTAGGCTTGGATGTGCTTGTTAGGAAAATGGTTCCTGAATGTTCAGATGACACTAAAGCAGATGAGGATGGTAGTGCTGGGCCTGGCCTTCTGTCAAAGCCACTGCATCCTCATCCAGCATCCTGTCTGATGTTCAGGTATGAAACCAGCTCCAGATCTGCCAGCTCTGCCCTGAGTTCTACAAGATTGAGTGTTTTCAAAGCTATTGATTGCATGCACAAGAACCACCAATTTCACTTCCTTTTGCATCACCAGAGGTGTGATTAGGATGGTCTGGCACCAAGAGAATGGGGCTAAGGGCTTTCTGAGCACCAGATGATGCCCTCGCCTTCCTGGAGCCCCCTGGCTGCCCAGGGCTGGGAGTGCAGCTCTTGTGCAGAAGGCTTGGTCTTGGTCTCCTCTGTGCCATGCTCTGGAGCAAGGGGATCTCATGGCAGCTTCAACTGCTCTGTTTGTCTTAGAAACCGTTCAAATGCCATTTTTTTTTCTCACATGGAATTGGTGCAGAATTTGTTTCATGGTCCATCTTCTGTTGCTGGCAGCAGAGCTGTGCCTCTGATGCTGTCAGAAAGCTACTCCTGCTCCACAGGATGTGCAGCTGGGACATTGCCTCCCTGTTATGGGGACAGCGCTGGGACAGCTGCAGGCTGGGCCTGGGGGGGAATCCTCCCCGTCCATTAAGCGAACAATGTGGTTCCTTCACTGATGGTGTTGTTATCAGCAGTTCAAAACAAGATAGCAAAAATACTTTCCATGCTGTGCAACTGGCTTCCTAGATCCAGCTACAGAAATGATGCTGGTGATGTCAAGGGTTATCAATGAAATTTCTAGTGCTAACGGAAAGACAACACAGTGTTAAAAAAAGAGTAGATGTCATGAAATGGGATTGTATTTCTGTCTCTGCTGCAAACTTTGTGTATGAGCACAAGCAGGTTTTCAAGAGGAAACACGTCCACTGAATTTGCATCTCCAAGCAAATAAGTCTAAGCTTTCATATGTAAGAATGTCCTTTCAAATCAGAATGAAGCAGGTATTGCCATAATTCACAACCTGGGTGTTCTTTTTCCCAAGCCCAGACTAAAGTGTCCTGAGCCTCTGATGACTCCAGTGGGATCTGACACTGTATTTCTGCTACAAAGCCTGCTGCCTGGCAGGCAGCACCAGCTGTGCTTGCAGAGCTCTGTGTGGATCTTGCATTTCTCTCAGACAAAGTCAAACTGTTGATTTGAGACTGATGAACTGCTGTGAATACTCTGCTTTATCAGAGGAAATAGTTGGAGGCTGAAGTCTTGGTCCCTGACAAGTCTTTGCGAGGATATTAGCGTGTCTTGCCAAGATCTAGTAATTCCCTCGCAGCCAATGCAACATTCCTCAGAGGCCATAAGGCGAGATGGGAAAGGGGATCATGTGGCTCTGTATGGGCTTAGTTAGCTACTACACAGAAATGGATACATCTGATGGAACAAAACCCACCGCACATTGGTGGATCCATTAGAAGTATCTATTTTCCAAATGTCTAGTGTGAGAAAGAAAAGGGTGTAGTTTTGAATGCTGACCATACAATTTGATATACTGAGCTAAACAAATAGTGTGGAAGTCTGGGGATAATAAAAGGGAACTGGGGAAGAGGATGTATTGTACAGTTATTACTGGCTTTTGTTTGCCTGCTCTCTGGTGAGACCAGAGTGTCAAGAGAAGAAAAACAGAGAAATACTAAACCTGATCCCTGTATGTAACAGTTCATGCAAAACTCTGCCCTTCTGGGAGTTCCCTATGGTGGGTTAAACCTGACTTTCAAAAGATGAGCAGCAGGTTTTCAATTATGGCATCAAGAACTCCGCAATGGGGATTACAAGAGGATGATCCAGCGAGATGTGCCCTCTGAGACTTGCTTTTAATTCAGCCAGAGGATGAGCCCTCAGACTGGTACTCTTACAAGCATCTGGGTCTGCACAGAGCAGGGCAGCACAGACATGATGCAGCAGGCTCCAGCAGCGCAACTGGGGCTAGCAGCTTTGGCTACTGGTGTGTATTTCCATGGCTATGCTCATGCTAAAATATGGTGTGCTCGGTTAGCTATGAAGACGGCCTTGTTGCATGCTCATTTGGCTACCTTTGTGCCACACTCCATTGCCAGGCTGTTTCTCCAGTCTGAAGGGCAATGAGAATTGTACCAGCAGCTTCAGAGAAAACAGGCCAGCAGGGAGGGCTTCGCATCTCCTACGCTAAGGATCTTTATATGGTTCAGCACTCATTATTCTGACAGTTGTCTCATTTATTCACTTTTTACATCAAAATCCATCCCTTTAAAGCTTATGTTAAGCCTTAAGCTTCAGCATGTGCTAATAGTATTAATCACTCTAGAAATAGCTCTGTCTTCTTCACTATCTGTAGCTATCTTGATGATACTGCCTTGGCTCCGTGTTTTGTCCCAGCTCTCCAGGGCTGGCTCTTGAGTGACTAAATAGATGCACAGCAAGGGACAGGGGAAGAAGACAGAAGAAAGTTGAAGAGCCTTGGTTGTGCCCCCATGTTTTAGAGTGCGTGCCAAGGTGCTCTTAGCTGCAGCACAGTTCAGCCCTGGATTCTTCCAAATTTCCTCTGTACATTCCATCTGTCCTGGAAAAGACATCACACAGCACACCCAGGGTGGCAAAGACAGAGCAGACACCTTCCAAAAAGGGTCTTACCATCACTGGCATCAAGGGCAGATGGGATCTGTGAACAAGAGAGCCAGATCCTGGAAACAGCTTGGGATCCTGCAGATCAAGTTAAGCATCCTGCCCATATGGTTTTGTCTTTTTATTGGCCAGGTTTCTGTATGTATATTTCTTCAGAAAAATGGAAGATATTCTGGATGACTTTGAAACCTTCTTTTGGATATATTAAGAAGTAACATCACGTGTGGAATCACCAGCAGAGAAATTCAGCTAGAACTAAAAATAGTTTTCTTTTGCTTTCTTGTTAAAAATAAAAAAGCTAGTGTCCAGTTTTGTGATTCTTCTGTCTCTTTTATACAATGGACAGTCTTAAAGTAAAAAACATTCTCTTAGGCTGCATCTTAATTCTCTTCACAATTGCCTGAACCAGGTGTTTTGTTGTTTCTGATCACAGAATATCTCATAGCAAGCTACAGCTGTGGAAAAGTACTGGTAACAGTACTTAACAGCAGAAAGGCTGCAAGTACAGAATGTTAGCTTATTTGAATATAACTTAACTGCTGAAAAACAAATGATGGTTGCAAGCACATGACCAGTCACTTTGTGCTTCTTGGCCCATAGCTTAGAAACAGCAAATCAGTAGTAAAATGTTCACAGTTAATTAAAATCTTTACTGTGGTAGAGGTTAGTAGAGATGGCTCTGCACACAATTGCACACAGAAAACATTCAGCACACTTGACAAATCACTTCCCCTATCTTGTTTTCCCATTTTTAGATAGTACAAAATGCTTGCAGGCCTGATGACTTTTCCACAACCCACAGCAGGTTCCAGGAGAACAAATTCCACCATGGGACATTTGGTAGATTCAGGAATACTATGGATAGATTACTGTTGTACTTCAAGTTGCACATGCTGGCATAGTCCTTGAGTAGGAAAAGATAAGGTTATTTTTAGCCATTGGTAGTACATGAAAGTGTAAAATGCATGGTATGTAAGTAGGATTGGATCAGAATACTGCTGTAGTAGTTGTTTAAGAAATAATGTGCTTTTAGTGGTCAATAGATATCAGGCAAATTTATCTAAGAGTACTGTGTAACTGTTAGAGGCACTTCGGTAGTAACTGCATGTTAGTTCCCTAGTATCCCACAGCACATGCCAAACTATTGCTTTGGTAGTTAAAATCAATGCCATGCACCTCATTTCTTCTGCACTGATCATCTATTTTGACTCCTTGGGGTAGTAGTCTTCCTTCAGCTCAGAGCATGTTGTCTATGTTTATGCTAACATTAGCATATGATCGTAGCCAGGAAAGAATAATCAACTTGCAGCCCAGCTCTTTTCTAGTGAATGTTTTGCCATGAAGCATGCTTAAGAAGCCTGGAAATGAGTATAAAATTGAAATGAGCTACTTCATGCCTTTTACTACTGCAGCAACAACAGCCATGTCCCGGAACAAAACCATTTTTGCTGTTAGCACTACTGGGATAAAGCCTAAGTTCCCATTCAAGTTCAAGCACGGTTGCCCAAGTTAAACAAATATTAAAAAATGGTATTATGTGATCTTTTTTTTTTTTTTTACTTCCTCCAAAAAAATGCAGTATGGGCTAAGTCTCATTGCAGGCTAAGTCATCCTTGTCAGATGCAACACTTTGCATTACCTGTTGCTGATGCTTCTCCTTGGGCTCCTTCCCCCATCCCTGCATGCCCCTTGTCCTCGTTCTGTGGCTGTGCTGCTGGAGCCACCACTACTTTTAAAAGTTCCCTTTGAACCAGACGGATCCTGCTGGCATGAGCTGTCGGCAGCCGTCATTTCTCCAAGCTCTTGCCTTATGTTGCATTGCCTTGGCAACAAGATTCAGCAGCAGCCTTGAACTTGTCTGGGTCTGCTGCAACGCGCTGAGTCGTACTGCTCGCTGGCACCTCGCGTTGCTATAACGACTGCTAACAATAAAACTCATCTCTCATCTTAAAACAGGAACTTTTACACTGTGTTTCCTGGCAGAGCTGCAGCTAGATTATGGAAATCCTGGTTGTGTTGCTTCTCCTTCATCTTCCTTTTTGCATATGATACTAGAAGAGTGAGGTGCACTGCTCTCCTTCCAGCAAAACATATATAGGAGCATAAAATATGGACTCTGACATGGGGGTACAGGTTCCTACAACACACGTCACTAGTTTGGTGCGGATAAAGCTTTCAGTGCCAGAGGAGCCCTGTAATGAATGAGGAGCACTTTTAACCTTTGGAAATGCACAGCAAGGATGTAATAGAGGCAGTGGTGCCATAGGCTGGGTGGAAGTTTCCCACTGCCCTAACTCACCTCCTTCCTGCACTTCCACTGACAAGGACGGTGTGAAGCATTCATCCTTTTCCTGTACGTCATAGCAACGTGTGTCTCGTGCAGACTGTCTGTCACCCTCACTTTTCCATAGCACAGGCCATCTTTCTTCAAAGGGGCTGAATCCATAAGCCAACACTAGAACAATGGGAAAGCTTGTTTAGGAACAACTAGAACTGCTTATGTTTTTTTATCCCCAGTCTCTGCTGATCGGCTCTTTTGAAGGAGCCATAGTGTGAAATAGCCTGAGGCAGGAAGAGAGGTAGCCCACATAGGACAGAAGAGGCATGCAGGCCTGGAAGACCACCCCCCAGTGTTATAAGCAGAGCTAAAACCTCCCTGTAGCTTTCAGATGAGTTTATGCCTGTGCTCTTGGCCTGGTGTCTCACAGGGCTTTTTGGGACAGGTGTAATGGCTTCACTGGCATTTCTATCTGTGGAGATAAGGAAGCTTGTGTGATAGCAGTGCTTCTTGTTGCCAGGCCAAAACATGGCATGCTGGTAACCAAACCCTGGTAATGTTTGTGCTGATAAAACCTCATGCTACAAATTTCCCATTGCTGTCTCTCCATGGCACACTGCATGGGATCAGCAGTCTGCGGGGAGCTGCCTGGTTCCACTTTCACCTTCCCAGACTCAGTGAGGTGCACTAAGAGCCAGAGGTGACCAATGCCATTAAAAAGCTCCGAGCTTGCTGGTGGAAATGGGCCATCTCAGAAGACTGGACTGTAAAACAGGAGTCTCAATCTCATCTATACCAAACAAGAGAAGGTGAAGGAAAGGAAAGCTACAGCTGTAATAAAGGTATCATGGGTATAGGAGGGCTGATAAGATAATGGGAGTTCTTTTAAGGTTTATTTCCTGGCCTTGATCTCTTGATATGGATCAAGATTACAACAGAGTTAATGGCTCTGTCACATGGCAATTGGTCTCAGGCAGTTTTGGTTGCTATTTGCCAGACTGCCCTCTCTCTCTCCTTCTCATATGCAATCTGATAGAATATAGCATTGTAAGAACATAAAAGATAGCTCAATTAGGACAATTTAGTTAGGAGCTCGATGATCTCTGGAGGTCCCTTCCAACTCCTACAATTCTGTGATGCTGTGATTTTGAACAGTTTTCATAAAACACCTTTGTAACAGAAGTTGCACCATTTAACTGAGATTCAGCAACTGCTTAGAAAAGCCAGTTTCATCTCTTCAATCATTTCAGATTATATATCATTCACATTACTGCTCGATAAATGAATTATTAAAATATTTTACATTATCTACACTGGAAAGCTCATTAGAAGCTTCCCAGAGACCCAGAACATCCAGGAAATAAGCATCTGGGCTTAACAGGAAAGCTCATTTCACTTTCTCTTATTTAACTTACTAGTCATTTACTATTCAAGTGAAATGAGAAGTGCTGCCAAGAGTCCTCTGCTGGCTCTTTCAGCCTAGGGATCCATCAGCATCCATAGGGCTGCATCTCAGCACCCTGAGCCCTCACTGTGCTCACCCACAGGCCTGACACTGGTCCTGCTGGGTCGGGACACTGGTTGAACCATGATGCTGAACATCCAGTGGTTTTCCCTGCCTGATGAGGGCATCTCTGGACAAGATGAAGTAAAGCTGGGGCATTAACTTGGACTTAGGAGCCTGGAGCTCTCTAGGTCTGCTGGGTGAAGCTGGTGAGGGGTCTGGAGCACAGGCCTTATGAGGAGCGGCTGAGGGAGCTAGGATTGTTCAGCCTGGAGAAGAGGAGGCTCAGGGGAGACCTTATAGCTCTCTATAACTTCCTGAAGGGGGGTTGTAGTGAGCTGGGGGTTGGCCTCTTCTCTCGTGTAATCAGTAATAGAACTAGAGGGAATGGTTTTAAGCTGTGCCAGGGCAGATTCAGGCTGGACATTAGGAAGTATTACTTTTCGGAAAGAGTAGTCAGGCATTGGAATGCACTGCCCAGGGAGGTGGTGGAGTCACCGACCATGGGAGTGTTCAAGAAACGCTTGGATGTGGTGCTGAGGAATATGATTTAGCCTGGATGTACTGGTAATGGTTGGACTAGATGATCTTCTAGGTCTTTTCCAACCTCGATAATTCTGTGATTCTGTGGGTGAAACAAGGGCTCTGGCACTGGGAACTCAAGGGTTTAGGTCTTGCTGTCTCGGTCAGCACTGCAGGGCAGAAAATGCAGTAATACCACATTATTTTTATACATCTTCCACCTGCCAAACAGACTGAGTGCTTCCTGCTGCAGTGGACTTGTCACCGGCTTCATCAGATGCCTACAAAATGCTTCCTGATCCCCATATAGCCGTTCTTTCAGGTTCCATAACCCCGCAGGAAGCAGCTCCGCTCGGATGGAGCCGCCCCCCCGTTCCGTCGTGCCGTGACCCGGCGCTGCTCCGTCACGTCATCGGCGGCGGCCGGCGGTGGTGCACGTGGGCTCTGACGTGGTGGTGGGGCCGGCGGCAGGTGAGGGCCATGGGGAGGCGATGGGGAGGCGATGGGGGGCGGTCGGGCCCGGCCCGAGCGGGGCGGCGGGCGGCAGGAGGGGCCTGGGCGGGACGGAGCACGGGGCGGCCCCCTCAGCCGCTTCGCCGGCTTCTGTCTGTCAGCCGCGGCCTGTGGAGGCCGGCTCCGGTCCCGTGTCTCTGCCTGTTCCCTGGGGGCTGACTGATGTGTGGTGTATAGGTCGTGTACCACACGGGCACCTTGAGGGTTCTGCTGCTTCCATCTCCCTGCAGCGCTGCTGTGTTGTTGCTGCTGCTCGGCCTTAGCGTTCCCTTCTGTAAAACGCTGAACGCTGTCAGAGCGGCTGCAGAAACAAATCGGTGTAAAAATACACAGGATTTAATCACAAGGCCCAGCAGGCCCGGCCGCCTCGGCACTGAATTACAGCCCGAAGGCGTTTTGAGCCTTGTGCTGGCATATAAGAACGTTTTATGGGGGGTGAAGGTTGTGCTGCTTTTCACTTCTGCCCTTTGCTTTCTCAGGGACATTTCTAAGGCCGGGCAAGTTGCTGAATGGTGCTTGGTGTGAGGGGAAGCAAGAGGAGTCCAGACGTGGGGAGCAGCGTGGGCAGGTAATGGGGTGGTGTGGTACCTCTGGAAGGGTAGAGTGGGGAATGAGACCATACCCTGCACTGTTAATTTAACTCTGTTTGGTTTTAACCACTGAAATGATTAAATAATAATAAGCTGTGTTAGCTTCACGCAGGTTACAGTTACGGCTATGGAAGGAAAGACCACCTGCGGAAATTTATAGGAAGACCAGAGTGAATGACAACCAAAGATCTCAGAGAAAATAGCTTAAGAAAATCTTGGCTTGTCAGCAGGGGGCTTTATTAAAAGGCAAAGCCTTGTCATTCCTTGCCTGTTCAAATGAGACTTTCTGGCTCCTGGGGTCAAAGCGCAGGTCTAGAAAGAAAGTTGTGTCCTCATTGCTCCTTTACCTCTGTGTTTTTCTGAACAGAGATCAGCTGTGGTGTTGTAGAATGTTACAGGAACTTCTTACAGAGGATGCAGAAATGATCACAGTACAGTAAAGCTTGCAAACTGCAGAAAAAGAATACAAATTTTGTCTTGGAAATAAATCTGAGGTATAATCTAATCCCATTGAAAGCACTGTGGTCAAGTTATCAATTTGATGGTAGAGAGAATGGTGACTTATTATCTTTATTTGTTTCTTGTGTTCTGGATTTTAAAACACTACCTGTGGGCAGCTGGGTTGTCACTCATCTGGTGTGCTAAGAACCTGTTGTGCTGAGGTGTAAACGGGAGACTCAGGTTGAGATCTTTACACCTGAAAGCAGCAGATTTTGATTCAGCTCTTGGCTTGGTCACAGTGTTGCTGTGTGGCCTTTGTCAAATCACGTTGCCTTTCTTGGAGGCAGCCTTCCTGTTTAGATGACAAAACATCACAGGGCAGAGACTGTACCTTATTGTGTTTTGGCACAGGACCGTGATGTTTCTTAGGGCTTTTGGTGGCTACTGAGGTGTAAATAGAGTAAGAGCATGGATAAGTAAAAAGTATTTGCATGCTATTTGCTTCTGCCATCTATAATCTGTTTGTGGACATGTCTGTGAAGTGAGTTGTTAAACAAACTCGTCAAAATGAAATACTGCTTAGCACTGACATTCAGGGAACACTGAGCTTATCCACCTTGCCCTAGAATTTGGTAGCACTGAAGTTACAAGATCCCAGTCTGTACTTAAAAATTAGAAATAAATGGGTAGAGGATTGGGAAGGGGTTTTTTGTTTTCTTAGGCACTGATAGAGAGACATGAGTGAAGAAAATGGAGACAATCTCTGAAGATGTTCAAGTTACTTAATCGTCATAGACTTTCAGACCAAGCCTCCTGCACAGCTTGCACGTTCTCTGCAGTGAGCAGGTGCCTGCCACTGCAGCCTCTGTGCATGCCAGCACAGCAGCATGGCTTCCTGCATCTCTGCATGGTGCTCACAGCAGGCTCCAGCTACTTGTGGCTTTTGGGTAGCAAACAGAGAGGCTGACATTCCTTCCCTCACCAAAGACTCACCTATTGCATAACTGCAGCAAGGGGTTGTGATTGACCTGTATGCTTGTTTTCCCTTCCATCCACCTGTGCCCCACTCCTGCCTGCTGGGTCCCAGCTGAGTTGTGTGGAGCTTTTGCCAAAGGTCTTTAGAGGATGTTCCTTTAAGCTGCCTTAAGTCCCCTTGCAGTCACCTGTAGGAGCTCAGTGGGCCATTCCTCCTATTACAGTTGTGTTCTTGCTGTGTGAGCTGGCCTGCAGCCCAGAGGCGAATGCACCCAGTGAAATTCTTCAGTCCTTGGGAACAGGTTTCTTCTATCTGAGTTAATCTGA
The DNA here is from genome assembly GCF_054131305.1 of Coturnix japonica. NCBI lineage: Eukaryota > Metazoa > Chordata > Aves > Galliformes > Phasianidae > Coturnix > Coturnix japonica. Next base: position 24,474,888 of record NC_140670.1, on the reverse strand, counting down.
TCCCCAGTCCAGTATGAAATCCTGGGCTACAGTGAAAGTGTTAAAAATTGCTTTCTTAACTGGTGCATTTCTGAGTCCCCAGAATGCATGGCCTGCTCTCCCAGCAGTGTGTATGTATGTGGCATGTAAGCCACAATATTTCTACCCCCAGAGTGAAAAGACTGAAAGTTTCTTCCTGTGTGTGGGGTTACTTCTGATATGTGGGGATCTGGAACATTTAACATCACATTCTAGGATGTTCCTTGGTTGTCACAGGGCTCCTCAAGCTGTTGGGCATATCTGAGCTGCCATGAAGGGATGGAATGCATGTTAAGCTCAGCAAACCTATCTTTCATGAGTTTGTAGGGAACCTTAATAGTGCAGACCAGGTTTTGATTCACTGGGTTCTGACTGAACTCTCATTTTGCAGGAATGTGAAGGGTGTTTCTGGAGTTTTTAGTGGTTATTGCCTCCAGCCCCATGTGTGTGAGTGGCCTCAGATGGCTGAAGAAGCTCTGAAGTTTTGTTCTTTGTTTTAGTTTCAGGTGGGAAGATGAGTCCAAAAATTACAACAGAACTGCTGAAGCAATTGCGGCAGGTCATGAAGAGTCCCAGGTATGTCCAGGAGCCTGTACAAGCCTACATAGTGCCCTCTGGAGATGCCCACCAGGTATGGATGGATGAATTATGGGAATGATTTTACTTTTTCTTCCTTTAAAGAAAAAAGAAAGAAAAGCAAGCTGAGGATAACAGAAATCATCCTTCATTCATTAACTTTCATGGTTCTAGTATAATGGCCTGAGTAACCTGAGAACCATTGTGTTGGAAAAAGTTTCTGGAATCTATTCAAGAGAGTGAAGTTTTTATGTTCTTGTAACAAATCAGCATGGATGTTCCACCAGCAATTTCTCATCATATTGTCTTCAGGGAGAAAAGAGCTTGCCAGAGCACTTGCTGTCCCCATCCTGACTGTTGGAAAGTATGGATTTATGTGGGAAGGAAAAAGCATTATCTGGGCTTTAGTTTCTCTATTAGCACCTCCTGACTAAGACATCCTCTTATGTCTGGTGGTTGTAGAGCTTTCCCTTTACTAGATCCAGTTCTTGCTGGAATTTGCTGCTTTATGGTAAAGCTCTTCAGATCCTCTGCAGAGAGGCCTTAGGAGAGTCAGGAATGGGTGTCACAATGACACTTCCTTTTGGAGTCTGGTCTGCATCCAGCAGTTCTGTGTGCTAAAGACAAGAGAAGTGGCTCAGTGTGGTAACCTGTGGTGGCAGCTGTTTTATGTGCTCCTTCCACTGCTTTTCTTGCTTTTTGTAGTCCATGACATTAAATTATTGACCTGTGTTTTACCTCCCCAGCCTGTTTGTTTGCTAGCTTTACTCACGTCTGCTTTGTTTGGAGACCTAAGAACAGCTAAGGCCTTTTTTCCTCCTCAGCCATTTTCAGGAAACAAAAGACATGAAGCCTTTCTGGCTCACATCCAAAGCTCTCTTTTACCCTAGGGTGTACTAGAGCAAAATGCAACTCAGTCAGAACCTTTGCCCTCGACTTGGCACTGAGGTGTGCTGGGTCCAGACTTGCCTGTGCCCTGGGAGCGTATGTGCAGCATCATGTTTCCTATTATGGAGACCAAACTTGGGCAGGTAGAGGGAAGGCACTTTCTGCAGCTGCTATTGTCTGCTACATTCCTGCCTCGAGCTGCTGCCTCTGTCCATATATAACTCTGGTTTCATTTCACTAGATGTTAAGTGCTGTCATGTGAGTTGAAGAATGTGACCCTCAGGACTTCTGGGTTTTTCTGTTGCTCTCTTTTTCCTTGACAGAATGCAGTTAAGTAGAGAACCCCATATTGCTATTTCCTGCTGGGCAAGTTGATCAGGTTTCTTTGGAGAATGAATCTATCTAAATGGAAAATGATTACTAAAAGCTGCTGGTTTTGGTCCTCTTGACTAGCTAGTGCAGGATTCTGTCTGTGAGGTTTGAGAATTGCTGCAGGTTTAGGCATAGGCGGAAACCTGTTAATCCCAGCACAGCCTTACTGATTCCAGATAACTTGTGATGAGCTGAGATTTGCAGTTTTTGTATGTTCCAAGCAAGACTTTCTTTCCTGTATGCAAATAGGAACTTTACAGGCCTGAAGAGTGTATTCTTAGCCAGCTCCTTTCATGACTCAGAAAACTGTGGCTTAATGATACCTGAGTTTGTGCCTTTTCCTCCCTGTAGCCCAAGTTACTTCCTGCCTTTGCCTCTCTCAGCTGTTGTTGATGCTACCCAGGGATCCATGTCAACAAAGAGATCAACAAAGAGGGATTTCTCTCCTGTGGTGTTGATGCTGGTTTTAGACCAGGGGAACATTCCCTCTTTGGTTTCAAAGAAATCCCTGAATTGGACTGATGCTACAATTTGCTGACTAACTTTTCTTTGTAACCAGTGTCACTGGGAATGTTTGAGCTTTGGGCTTTTGTCATGCTTTTAATATTGGTTTTGCAGACAATGCCAAAAGGCTTAGGCTATATTGCTGCCTGGAGGCTTGCCACCAGCTCCTTCCTCTGGTTTCTGTGCTTAGTTGTGTAAGGAGATGAAGGACCTGCAGAACTTCTCACACACAGCTGGCTCCGATTCTGGCTTACCCAAGGCTTCTAATACCTTGTGTTTGTGGCTTTTGTAGCCAGCACTTAACCTTGGCTCCTTTGATTGTTTTGAAATTTTGTTGCTGGTACTAAGAAATCAGAACAAGGTGTTTCCTTGGAAGCTTGGATGGCCCATAGGCTGTTGAGAAAGAAGAGCCAAAAGTGGGCTGAAGTCTGTACAAAAAATCCTGCTTGCTTTTGTGTGTATGAGGTAGATCTTGTGGCTTGAATTGTCAAAGGAGTGTGCAGGGATGAAATGCTGTGCTTCTGGGAATGAGGCACCTATTTTCTTTGTGGCTCTGCTAAGAATCTTGTCTAAGCTTTTGGGGTGTTGTAGTCATAAATGCAATATCCATTTTTATGTTGAGTTATCCAGTTGACGTTGAATCTGGAGTCAACCTCATGAGGATATACAGTGATTTGAGGAACTTTGTCCTTAATGGGTGAGAATGATGTTTATGTTGAAGCCTGGGTTTGGAGCCAGTCACTGCTAACCTGATTCTGGCTTCCACACCTCAGGTCTTGACTCAGTGAAAACAAATTTGGTCACATCTGGCTGATCTTCTACATCAAGGAGGTACGTGCCCAGCTCAGGTCATTGTGTTTGGGTTGGCAGTCTTCTGCTCCTCTAAAACACATGTGCTTAGCTGAGGAATCAGCAGAGCTATAAAGCAAAAGAGGATATGGCTTGTGCACGGATTGCACTGACCTGTTCCAGATCTTACTGATGTAGTTGGGTTTTTGGCAGTAAATACCGATCTCCCTCCAAACACACAGCAGCACGTGTTCTTTAATGGCTTCAGTGTGGTAACACTAAGGCCAGTGAACTGCAGTTTTTGTTGGTTCACATTAGAATGCCCTGAACAGAATAAGTTTTAAGATGCTAAGAACAGCCATGCAGACTGGTGAGAAGCACCACTCATTCCTTTGAGTTCTTCCTGGTTTGGTTGAGGGTCTCTTTGATGCAGCCCCCATTTTGTCTGCACGCTTTGGACTGACAGGCATGGGGGAGAGCAGCCACAAAAAGCCTGAGAAAGGCCAGGTTGAAGGCCATGGGAGCTGCAAGACAAGCCCCAGGGAAATACCTTGCTGTGGTCTGTACTTTGTGTGGCATACACAGGTGTTCCCCCTTGTAATTTTATCTTGTGCAAAGTATGGGCTCATCTTTGCACAGCAGGGGTTGCTGCATGGAACACAACAGGTGGGAGTGAAGGAATTCAAACTGACAGATGAATGAACCCTCTTCCCCTCCAGATCTCTCATAAGCCCTCCGAAATCCCATCCGCTTCATGTTAAACTTTTAAAACTCTCTGAGTTTGTGGGTGAATGAGACAGTATGAGATATTTCCCATTCAATCAAAGTCTTTTTTAGTTGAATCAACTTTTAGCAGATCTAAAACTGATAGACAAGCAAACTAGACTGTAATCTCTGTTGTGTCGGTTAAGAGAAAAGGAAGATAAATCACTGGTCTGATTTCAGAAGTCTTTAGTGATCTGATGCATGGTGGGAAGTTTCCAGCATTTCCTGCAGGTGTTGGACCCTTGTGGAGATGGTACCTCAACTGTGAGCTGAAAGGTTTAGAGGAGCAGAAGTTGTAGCAGTCCACAGGGTGAATATTTGTTAGGAGATTTTGATATGAAGGGTTATTCTCCAGTCCAGCGTCACCTTGTTCTGCTGCTGGGATATGGGTGCCTGTGGGAACTGATGTTTGATTGTCTTCCTGGGATGGCTTTGTCCTCTGCCTACTGATGTCTTCCTTGTTCTTTTGAGGAGGGTTAATGGTGCAGTGGTTGGGTCATCTCATCACCTAGAGGTGCACAGAGAGCATCCTATCCTGAGGGATGTAGTGGCCCATCTCATCCCTGCAGCTGCTGTCTGTGGACCAGAAGAGGTTTAGATTAGACATTAGAAAGAACTTTTTCTCTCAGAGAGTGGTCAGGCACTGGAATGGCTGCCCAGGGAGGTGGTGGAGGTCACCATCCCTGGCAGTGTTCAAGAGGTATCTGGATGAGGAGCTACTAGAACCACTAATGGTTTAATGGCTTGTGGTAGCAATGGTAATGGGAAGATCCTTTCCAACCTTGTGATTCTATGATTCTGTGGCAGCCTGTTGGAGGCTGTGGGGCTGGACAGGAGGAGACACAGGGAGTGGGACTACCTTGGAGCAGAATGCACTTGTGGTTTGATACCTACCCTGTTTCTTCCTATTAGTGGTTAGTTAAAATAGAGGATTTCTTGGATATAATCCCAGGGTTCTTGCCAGGTAGTCAAGAGCAAAAACTTGCTTCACAAGATCCTCTTCTGGGCCATGGGCTTTGCTTTTCTAAGACTGTTTCAGCAGGTTAGTGGAGACTGGTGGTAACCTCTCCTAGGAGAGGAGGGATGTGGCTGTTGTGCAGGGGTTTTGACCTTGGGGTGATTGGAAGCAGAACTCAAGTATTGGCCTCTAGTGATTGAGAACTGCTGCAATTTGTGCTTTTCTCTCACTTCTGTGCTTTTGAATCCTCTCTCTTCTTTAGGAGAACAGTGAAAGGGAGCAGATTTGAAGGGAATATTATCTAATGAGCAGTTGATTTAAAAACAGTCATATTCAGAGACCAAGAAATGCAATATCTATCAAAGCAGGAACTAAAACCTCCTGAGAACTGGACTGCGGTTTCTCAGCTTATTTCCCGAAGTGTTTCTCTCCCCACAGCTGGGGAGAGAACAGTTTTCTGGGCTAAGGAACACACTTTGGTTTCAGACCATTTGTAAGGTACCAATCCAGGGGTTTTGCAGTCCGAACATGAGTGCTGTCAGCCTGGATTAAGCTGATTTGCTGAGTTGTGCTAGTTAATGAATGGGTCTGCTCAGCAGTTCTGACCTCCGAACTTGCCAGAATGGGATCCCATACAAATGATGTGTGGCCATTTCAAGGTACACCTCTGTGACTGGCAGGTATCTGCACATTCTCAGACTCTTCATAACACTGCCAGCAAAAGTACCTGCAAAGTGTGTTTGTGATGGGCTTGGTATGAGGATGAACTAGTTGTCTTTGATTCCCTCTCACCCAGCAAGCCTTAGTTTATAGTGTAGTTGGGTTTGAGTAGGTAGGGTAGAAGTGACAGGTTCAGCATCTTAATTATGAAAGGTCCTAAAGGCTTAAACTTCTTAGTTTTATCACCTTGATGTGTTCTTTTTTTCCCCCTAATGTCATCGTTGTGGAAAACAAAGTCTTAAAGGAACTCTGTTAAATTCCAGTGAGGGGACTTCATTGAAGGTAGTGACTTTTGCAGATTTTACATGCTGATTACTGTGGTCTCCAGATCAAGGGATGCTTTTGGTTTCTCTTCCTTTCACACTGCAGCTTCAAAGGCAGCATTTGTTTGTTGCCTAAAGGGGAGGCTGAGTGTGAAGTAAACATCTGCAAACTCTGAGGCACTTCAGTGTTTACAGACATTTATGGGAGAAAAGTTCTGCAGCTTAAAAACCTCTAAAAAATGCACGAAAACCCCCAAACCAGTTGGATGTAAATACAGTATAATCACAGATGATTAAATGTTCCAGTGGAGTAAAGCTCAGGCTTTTTTAACTAATTTCTTTCTGTGGTGCCCTTTTGGACAGGGGGGAGGGGGAAGCTTATCAGAGTATTTTGTCATCAGCTGATTTATTTTTTTCCGTGTTGCTATAAATAATTCTTGCCTCTTTTGTTTTCCAGAGCGAGTACATTGCACCCTGTGATTGCAGACGGGCATTCATCTCTGGCTTTGATGGCTCCGCAGGTACATTTCCAGAACTTGGGTTTCTTGCTAACCTACAGAATTCCCCTGTAAAGAAATAGTCTCATTCGTGGCATTGAGGCACAATGGAAAAGGAAAAAGCTTGTTTGGATGGTCTCTTCGCGTTTCAGCATCTGCAGAATAATATCTTGGCTGCCCACTGGAATTATGTAATATCAATGCAATAACAAGTTTTCAGAAAATGTTTGACCCCTGAATGAACCTCTCATAAAGCAAAATCCTGTTAACTCTTTAATATGATGCTCACATCCTTTGTTCGTTTCTTGTGACGAGAAGGCAGCACGAACAGATTTTTACATTGCCCATTTGGGTTGGGTGAGTAGTAGATGGGTTTTAGCTAGCCCTTATGTTTAAACAAGGCCAAGGCCAAAATGTTGCATTTGGAAACCGAGCACTGTGGAAAAGTTTACTTATCTTGCTGAGACAGGATGTTTTCTTGGCTCTAGGATAGGTCTATGTCAAGAGACCTAGTTTTTACCCTAGCTGTACCCTCAGCTATGTCACTTTCTTTGCTGTGTGATTGTGTAACTTTCTTTGCTGTGTGATTGTTGGAAAGTCACTTTAATCTCTTTAGGTGTTTTTCTCCCCGACTTGTAAATTGGCTTAATTAGTACTGCTGTCTATGTGTTTAGAGGGTCTATGTATCAGTTCCTATGTACTGCTCAGGGACCTCATTTGGAAGGTTGTAAATTCAAGGCTGAAGGCTGATGCTAATGGATAATCCTGTGTTAATTTCATGCCTTCCTTATGGCCTCTTCTTAACCTTTCTCTCTATTTTGGGCCCTTATTATGTACTTGGAAGGTCTCTGCTCCCGGCCTAGCATGCAGTAAATCAGTGAAGTGTCACCCAGGAGCTCACCTTTTAAACTCACCTGATGGAAAACACTTCTGTTTCATATATTTTCATGATGAAGCACCTTTAAATAGGGTTTCAGAGGGCAGAAGTTAGTGAGAAGACAAAAAATTTGCATTTGGAGACTCTGCTAATCTGGGCTTCAGTTCTTGTTTGTCTGTCTGTCTGCATCCCTCCATCTGGAATTAGTGGAATAGGACAAATATTGAAACCAGCAGAAAGAAGTTTCTGTTCATTGTTCCCGTTCGGCCATCTCTGCTAAAGCTGTAACATTTGGGAAATGGATACAGCTGACATCTGGAAGCGATACCTACTTCTGCTAGCGTAGTAACACCTTTTTCTTGTGAGTTACCAGAGCACAGCTTCCTGCCTGTAAGAAGATGGGATGAAGTCAGGGTGCCTGGTATGTGTTAGTGTGACAACAGGCAGGTGGAGATCACACTGTCTGTTACAGAAGATTTGGAAAGCTCTGTTTACCCAGTTGCACTGGATGAGATATGCCTAAGTTGAATGTATCTGAGGCAGTTCACTAGGCTGCAAAGCTGTCTGTGCTGTCTGTAGTAGGATTTTGAAGGTAACAGTGTAGGGGAAGTGGTGAATATCTCCACTGTAAAGGGACTACTGAACAGTGAGCCAAATTGATTTTAAGGGGAATTTAGGTGATTTTCAAACATGCTCACTACTGTCTGACTTTGCATAGTGGCTTCTGGCCTCTAAATACCCTCATGTTTCTGCCTTCCTGCCTAGGTACTGCCATTGTAACTGAACAGCATGCAGCCATGTGGACTGATGGGCGCTACTTCCTGCAGGCAGCAAATCAAATGGATAACAACTGGACGCTCATGAAAATGGGTATGCAGGAGGATGGGAGCATAGAACAAGTAGGGAGACCTCATCACACAAGACATCTCAGATCCTGCTCCTGCTTTAGGGTCCTGTGACTCTTCTTGCACATTGGTGTAGACATGCACTAGGAAAAGTCTGATGGACTTGACTTTTTTGGTAGTGTGATGCCTTATTTCAACCTCTTTTTTTCTTTCTTTTTTTTCTCTTTTAAATCAATGGAGGTCTGAAAGATACCCCAACTCAGGAAGACTGGCTGGTGAGTGTCCTCCCAGAAGGCTCGAAGGTGGGAGTGGACCCTTCCATAATTCCAGCTGGTTGGTTTTACTTGATTTCATAACTGGGCTGGGCAGTTAATTTTGCTTCCTTGCTTCTCTGGCTAAGCTGCTGTGTGATGATATACAGCTTAATTTTACTGTGTTTCAACATAGATGTGGTGGTGATGACTTAAACCATTATGCAAAATAGGTTGGATTTTGGTTTTAGGTATGTACAGTGAGAGCTTTGCAGTAGTGCATTGACTATGTGACTGTGGATCTACAATGGAATTACAGTCACCTTATCTGAAAAGCGGTGTCCCAGTCCACCTTCTTTTCCTCTGTGCTTGTCTCAGGCACTTCAGCACAAAGAGGCTTGCCTTGGCCAGCATTTAAGCCAGAACACCAAAGCAGAATTCACTCTGCTCCTTATGCTTGGTGATCTCAGCATCTCTTTAGTTTTCTCTGTAGGAAACACATTTGTGGAGAAGTGCCAATTATACCAGATGAACAAATATTTGTATATTCATGCTTCAGAACATGCAGCGCAGTTTAAAGATCACTGGGGAGATCTTTCCTTTGTTAAGATTAGCAGAGAATCTGACTCATGGCAGTGTCCCTCGTCTAGCCTAATATGATTCTGCACAAGAGTAGAGGAGATGGTTATAGTGTTTCATGAGGTGGCTTCTTCTGGTGTCTTCTGCCTCCTAGCTTAGCAGTTCTTCAGCAGTACCATGAAGCTCCTGGGCTGCAAGGTTCTGTATCTGGTTCTGGCTGCATTTGTGAAGCTGTAATTATAATAGTTTTTCCTTTGTGTTTTATGGGAAAAGGAGGAAGGGGAGCCTAGAAAGAAAGCAGGAGACCCAGATTCCCAAGCTCAACCCCAGTTAATGGGACTGTTATTCAACTGGTATGCATTCTTTGAAACTACTACTTCTAAGTCTTTTCCCTTTGGTAGACCAGTGGAAGAGGATGTCCAAAGTCTTGAGAAGTGCTGGCCACGATCTTGTACCTGTCAAAGAGAACCTGATTGATACAATCTGGACAGACCGTCCTCAGCGGCCCTGCAAGCCTCTCATTGTGCTAGACCTGAATTATACAGGTGAGAAACATTACTCCTGATGGGTGGAATATTTTTACTGCTTTGTCTCCCTTTTGTTTTGTCTTACAAAACAGTGAGAAAAAACTGCTGGAACCTAATGTGATCCACTGTAGTTAGGTTGAGAAAGTGGTCAGACTTACGGCCCTTTTGTCCTTGAAAGGTCGTAAGATCATTTGCTAGAAGCTGGATAACTTCTAAACAAGTCTGTGGATGTCTGGAAAGAGCAAGTTTGAGATGGTTAGTATCAGGTTACGAGGCAGGGCTGAAGAGTGCAAGCAAAACAGTGTGCTCTGAATTTCTCCAAAATCCCGTGCATTTGGGTTTCCATCCTTATATCCATTGAAGTTGGTGACTGTAGCCTTCCATGTTGTGTTTTGCAGGGGTCAGCTGGAGAGAGAAAATTGTAGCCCTCCGTTCAAAAATGGCTGAGAGGAAAGTCGTGTGGTTTGTGGTAACAGCTCTGGATGAAGTAGCATGTAAGTCTTTGCATTTCCCTTTTGGGTTCTTCCTATTAAATAAATTTCTTCCCTGCCTTGGAAAGGAAGAATCCTGACAGAGAGAGGCATTCATGACAGCCAGCGTATTTGTAAGAGGTTGATTAGCTTGTATCAAGTGTTGTTTAGAAACGAGGTCACAGCTGATGAATGTGTACTTTTGCACATTGCCTTTTTACACCAGTACAACCCCTGAGTACGTTGTTGGCTTAAGAACTGCAGCAAATCACCAACTTTTGAGTAGCAGACTGCCTGAAGGGAGGGCTGTAATATAAGCCTGAGGCAGCCTGCAAAAAAAACCCACAACCTGTGAGATTTTCTGACTGTAAAATATCTTCATGCTGCCTCATCCTATGGGAAAATGGAGGCCGTTTTCTGCTCTGGAGGTTGTGCTACAAATAAAGCAGTGCAACATATGGCTTTGTTTACACAAAGCAGGGGTGAGGTATACAGCATTCACAGTCGTCTTCCTAAATTTCACAAATTTTTTGCATCAATTTCTCTCTCTCTTCACTGTTTAGCAAATGCTTTGGTTAAAGTGAATATCAGGACTCAATCTCTGTCTCCAGATCACTTCAGCTCAGGATCCAAGAGTCCTGTTAGAGGATCCCCTCTGTGTTTGAGACCCCAGGTTAACTAAGTCTCCACATCCTGGCTTCCAGCCCAGTACTTAGGAAGGGTGCATGTGCAGAAACAACGGTGATTCCCCTGTGACTCTTGTTACTAGCTTTTGTATCCTTTGTGCATCCCAGTGTACAGGCTGAAGTAGTGGGAACATAGTCCTGACAGGATGCGTGCTGCTAATAAATATACTTAGTCTGATCTGACAAAATAAAAATGAAAATGGCATATTCCTAGCTTCAGTACTGCAGGCACAAAGTCACTGTCATTAGGAGAAGCCAGCTTGTGGAGGTGTGTAGGCTCTCCTGGATCTGGGTCGCTGAGCACAGGGCTTGTTTCATGAAAGAAATACTTACGGGAGTGGTGAATATGACTCCTCTCTGGGGATGCCTATGTGAGTAGAGATTGTCTGTCTCACCTTTTCAGGTGCATCTCCAATTAAATTAATGATAAATTGGTGCCCTGAGGTAGTTTCAGATGATAAATAACTTCAGCAAAGCTAAGCTTGCTTATGAATCAGGGTTTTTAGGATGGACCAGAAGAGCTCCTGAGAGAAACTTACTGTCACGTGCCTGGTTAATTTCTTGTCCTAAGCTGGGGGAAGAATGGAAAGGTCCCTTTAATTTTCTTTAATTCAGTTTCCTGTACTATACTCCAGACAACTTTCTGAGAACTGAGAGAAGGCTACAAAGGAATCTGTTGCCTCCTCACTGCATTGGGAATTAACTGAGCAAGGAAGTTTGTACCCTTACAGTAAAGAGTTCTTTGTGGCTCTTTCCTGCTTTCAAGTGACCTACTCCTTCCCTGGGGAGAATCTAACTATTTTTACTTTCATGGCAGAATTTGCGCAGTTCAATGAATGCAGTCCGGGTTGTGATTTAGGACATGCTGTTTTTTTTTTTCCCCCAGCTGTCCTGCTGGCTGGTCTTATTGCCTTGAGTAACTCATTTCAGCTAATTGGATATCCTGGGGTTTTCATTTGACCCTAAAATCAGAAGTTTGAAGATGCTGAACATCTCCTTCCACTCCCAACTTTGCTGTTGTGAGGAATTAAACCTTCGTCAATAAAGGCATGAAGGCAGCAGTCTGAATCTGAGATATTGGAAGCCCAAATAAGGGGCCAAAAAAAGAGGCACTTTTGGTATTGCTTATTGTTTCCCTCCTTCCTCTAGTATTAAAAAGAGGATTGAAATGAAATAATATATCCTGTTTTAACTTTGAACTTTTCTGGCAGTTGAGAAATGAGCTCTTACCACGCTGCACAGGCAAAAAAGGACAAATAATACCATTTTTTTTCTTTTTTTTTTTTTTTATTATTTCCGTAACTTTTTCCTGTACCTGCTTTGTTCCCAGCCAGCCCTCCTTTAGAAGTTAAAACCTAGCTTCCTTGCTGGATTATAGTGCTTAAACTGCAGTTCTGGTGCCATCTCCTGGCAAAACTTTGGGATTGCCAGAAAAACAGTAGGATGTGGGGATGGCTGGGTGTGAGCCGGACCCATGGCCTGCGCTCATGGTGACTCATTGCTTGACTGTATTTTGGTGAGATTATTTTTGGTTTTCTTTAACGCTGCAAGAGATGAACCAGGACTGTGATTCTCGGCATTCTTATTTTCCAGGGCTTTTCAACCTCCGAGGCTCTGATGTTGAGTACAATCCTGTGTTTTTTGCATACGCCGTCATAGGAATGAACACAATCAGGTGCTTGTATTCCCTTCTTCTGTTCCCCATGGTGCATTTTTCTCTCAGAGATCTGTTTCAACAAAGTTTTTGTCTTTTTAAAACACCTATGCTCAGATGCTTTAATGTTGCTTCTGAGCCCTTTTGTCTTTGATATTACTTTCTTCCATTGATCAGAGCTAGAGAGTTAGTCAAGTGCTCTGCTGTGCTCCTCAGCACTTTGACTGACTTTGAGTGACTTTGGGCAGGACAGCTGATCCCTCTGTGTCACCCTGCGGCCCTGGGTGAAAAGCAGGTAAGAGTGAATGCTAGCCTGAGTACTGGGAGACTACTCTGTTGCCACAGATGAGTTGCTTCAAAGCTTTTGAGACCACATAGTAAAGTCTCAGGGCTGGTTTATGACAGAAGGCTTCTTTCCTGTGACTGCACCATAAAATGAGCTTCCACAAGCACAGGTGCTTTAGAATCATGTCCAAGCTGCTAGACAGATGCATTTGGAGTAAAACCTTTGTTGATGGATACAGGCTGTGTGTGAAGGGTGAGCTGAACTTTCCAGTTCAGTGAAAGCAAAAGCAATATGGTACTTAAAGCAACAGTAGATTTTCCATTTTGAAATGTTACCCCTAAAAATGAGGGAACGGCCATTATGTGCTTTGTTTCTCTCTCTTGCTTGAAGCACAGTGATGGCATACAGCCATTCTGAATGTCATACAAACAAAAATGTTGTCAGCTCCTTCTCAGCAGGATGATACATCGTAATTTCAAAACAGAATTTCAGCTGTATGATGGCCATTGGATAAAACAATAGAGAGCAGAGTGTAAGACATAATTGACAAACTCCTTTATCGTGAAATGTCACCAAAACAGTGTGGTTTCTCCTTCCCGACCTTAATCTAGCTGCTGTCAGATGTGGTCCTACCTCTCTGCTCTGACTTTTTTTCTCAGGCTCTTCATTGATGGTGACCGGATGATGGACCCAGCTGTAAGGGAGCATTTACAGCTTGACAGCACCCTGGAACCAGAATTTAAAATCCAAGTGATGCCTTATGGATCTATTCTGACAGAACTGCATGCTGTTGGTGCAGACCTCTCATCCAAGGAAAAAGTGTGGCTCAGTGACAAAGCCAGCTATGCTCTAACTGAGGCCATTCCCAAGGTGTGTGGCTCTCACAGAGTGAAAAAGCTTTTCTGCTTTCCATTCATTGCGGTCGGGAATGTCGTTAATGAGGGCAACTGGATTCAGCTTCCCCTCTGTAAAGAGTGCTGCAGGCTGTAGTGGAAGGCATCCAGCCATACTGAGGTATTGAGGGGTTGTTTAATCCTGGGGTTGCTCTTGATGGAGCTGCCCTTCCAACTCACTAAGCTGATTTACCCAAAGAATTGTCAGCTTAAGATAAGACAAGTACAGTGAGAGAGGGGAGGGAGAGGGAGAGCAGGGTAAACTCAGGTCAGTGTGCCTGTGGTTGGAGCATCAGTGTTATGTGGACCAGCAGCATGAAGAGGGAATAGAAACTGAAGCAGAGAAGTTGGGATGGACTTTGTAGAGGAAGCACTGGGCTTGGCCTGAGCATCTGAAGATGGTTCCCCGTATATCCTCAAGCCACTGAAATAAATGAGGCAATATATGATGTCTTTTGTATCAAAGACAGGAGGAACAGGGTGACAAGAGTTGTTGCAGCAAAGGCCCTTGTGAGTATGCAGATAACTTGCAGGCGCTGGTTGTCCGTGAAGTGAGCACATCTGTTGAGGGATGGCTGTACCGTGTAAATAACTTCAGTACAGCTCTATGTGCTCTATCTTACCCTTGTACTTGAACATGGCTGTCTGGGAGTCCTGTGTTTCAGCCTGAAAGTCATGAAAGCAGATGCTCAGGTTAGGAAAGAACAGCACCTACAGATTGGTGAGCCAGATTGTGTGTGTCTTGTATTGATCTCTTGTTTGCAATAGATCACATTCTCTCTGGAACATCATCCAGTTTACATCAGCATGTACTAAAAAGCTATTGTGAGTAAACACACTACCCAGCAGTATGGCTAGGAATCAGGTACCAGTGGGTATTTTCCAGATGTTGCCTTGGAAAACCAGACCCACAAAACAGAAATGTTTTGTTGAGTTACTGAACAGTCCAAGCTTACTACTTTAGAATTGCAAATTTATTTTAAAAACAAACATAACCAAACCACAAGACATGTACATGAGCAAGAACAGCAGTGTATTACCTCTGTTGAGGGTTAAATTTTCTGACACCATCATTCCATTTCTAGGTGCTGATACCATGTGAAGACAGAGCACTAACATTGTGCCCATTGCCTATTGTTGTGTGTAACAGAAAGCATAGATTTGGAGAGGCATTCAGGATAAATTGTTGTTTACCTCTTGTCTTCAGATGAGAAAACCTCTTGTTGTATTGTAGTTGGTGTCAATAGAATAGCCCCACTTTGGGTAAGTTGCTGTAGTTGATTTATACGGGGTGTCCCTATGGACAAGTATGGCAGGTCTGGCCTAGGTTAAGAAATTTAATGGGTCCCTTTTGCAGTGCAAATGGTCATTGCAGTGCTGAATGCCCTATGTGGGGAGAGACCCTGCCTGAAGGAGCTCTATGCTGTAGAACACAGGAGGGTAGGAACTGAAATATCTTGATTAAAAACACTTCAGAAAGCACTGGCAAAGTCAGAGACTCCAAGTTCCTCATGCTGGGTGTTTTTCACGAGCTCTGCACCACTTCGCAACAGCTGAGCAGCTGATCTGGGGTGCTTTAAAGAACCTCAGTACTGGAAGTCCCTTTGCTGCCTGTTTCCACCAAAGCCAAACATTGACACTGGCAAAAATCCAGTTTGTTATTAAACACAGATTTGCAAACCCTTTACAGGTTTGCCTACAAGTACGTGTAAATATGGTTTTTCACAAAAGATTAATAGAACCTGATGGTATCTTTAAAAGACAAACTGATCTAATACAAAATCTAGCTGTTGTTAAATTTTGTCCTGATGCTGAGAGAACTTTGCCATGGCTTCTTCCATACATCAGTTTCTGTCTAAACTAGTGTTATTCTCCTTCTAAAAGCATTTAAGAATTTGGAAGCTGCAAATTTGGTCTTTGCTGAGGGTCTACCAGACCTTCCCTATGAATCTGGTGTTTATTTGTATGCTGGTGTGTTGAGAACATGAAAACAGTGTGCTGCTTGGGCTTTGCTTGCGTAGGTGCTCATCCCATTTCATTCCCCCAGAACAGAGGACTGTGGAGCAAAAGACTTCACTTTTGTTCCATCCTGTGATACTGACTGTGGTAAAGCTTTGACAAGGAACTTCAGTGATTTTCTGAAGATATGTGGATAACCAGCCAAGCATTCAAACCTAAGGACAGCTGGTGTTTGGGGAAGTGCCCAGTGGAAAGGAATCAGTTACTAGTTCTTGATACAGAGGAAAGCTTTGTCTCAAACCCCTGACGTAAGTTTCTTTCAGAAGAGGATAGCATGTAAAGCTGAGCTTTGCAAAGTCTTTTTATGTTTCTTGGGCTACTGAAGTATTTGTCAGAGCTGCTGATCATTAGTAGTGGTGCTCTCTGCTGGAGGAGCCAGACCCTTAATAGGCTGGGTACCTGGGCTGGGTACTCTTTGCTCCCTGATGTTAGCAGTAAGGTAACAAGTCAAGGTGGCTTTTGAGATCTGTTTTCACTGCTTAAATTCCATCTGAGTTTCTGGGATTGGTCTTTCTCCCTGGCTGTCTCTGGTTCTTTAGGTTATGGCATTAACAGAAAAGCCGTAGCTCAGATATTGATATGATATTAAGCATATCCAGTCTTGATCCCGCTACATGATACGCTGTTAACCCCTCAGTTCCCTGGATTACCCTGATGGTTGATTTTCCTTTAGTCAGGGGATGTTTCTGCTCTTTATTTCCCAGTACACAATCAGTATCTCAGTGCTGAAGGTTGAAAAAGGCTGCCAAAGTATGAATTGTAGCCAGGCTGAATTATTAAACCTGTAGGATTACACAGTCTGACTAATCCACAAGTAATCCTGTCCTTCTGCTGCAGGCTTACCGGTATCTCACCCCATATACCCCCATCTGCATTGCAAAAGCCGTGAAGAATGCATTGGAAACAGAAGGCATGAGAAGAGCACATGTAAGTGAAGCCTTGAGAGCCTCCTTGCACATGGCAGGAAGTTTGCTTTACCTTCAGGGAAAGAAATGTCATTTTGCTTTCAATTTTAGTGTTTTGGATTAAAAAGTAAATACTAATTTGGATGGCAGATTAAAAAAGGTCACTTACTGCTGTTAAATCACATCTTTTTCAATTGATTAGTGTTTCGTTGGAGTAAAGAGCAACATTTTAATTGCACGAAGAGCCAACCTTGCTCTGTTGGAAGACCACGCAGACTTGAAATGTTGTTTAGAATCTGAGCCCGCAGAGGGATGTTTTTTCTCTGCTGATAGTTCTGTTACTTGTCTCACTGAAATCTCAACATTATTGTCACTTGAACAAACATGGCTTAAAGAACGTAGAGCAGTTATTGACACATGATTCAGAATGCAGGCCAAGATTGTCAAAAGCAGCTAGTATCCTCAGAGCACTGTTTTTTGCATCGCCATTGTGACACACTAGAAATGAGTTTGATTTCCCAGGATGTTTCACGTTTTCAAGCAGAGAAGCTGCCTGTGAAACATGTTCACAGTGGAGCTGAATTTTTCTGGTATTTATTTTCTGTTAGTTTTAAAGAGGAAGGTTTCACAACAGGAGAAATGTGCCAGTGAAAGCAGAGCTGACAGTTCTGGGCTTTTCCCATATTTGCTGCTATTTTCTTGGGATTTGCTAGTTCTTATTTCATTGTTTATTTTAATAAGGAAAAAAAAGTACTGTGCAGAGAAGGGCATGTTCCCCTGTTGCATGGCCAGATGTGTTGCATGGTTACCTCTGATGAGCTGAAATGCATAAAAGACACTTGAAAATCATACATGAGATGGCCGGTGTTTGCTGAGTACTTGGCAGTTCCTCAGAGTAAGATACATCCCAGCTGAAAACCTATATTAAGATTTATATATTTGTCCTCATATGTTTGCAGTGCTTTCAGCAATTACCAGATGCAGAAGCTGGGAAGACCAGGTTTCCTCTTAGTTTGTATTTATGAAATTTGCAGGTTGAACTGCTTTGCCAAGAGCAATATTTGTATTGAGGCTTGATAATTTTTTATTCTCAATTCCATTTTCGTGTGCTTATTTTAACACAGATTAAAGATGCTGTTGCCCTGTGTGAGCTCTTTAACTGGCTGGAGAAAGAGGTGTGTATTATTATTATTAGTTTTTAAGTTGGAAACATTATTGCTAAGTAAAATTCTCCATTAGCACAGGCTTTTTTAACATTCTTTAGAATGCCTTTGATATAAGTGGGGAAATAAGTGGAGTTTCTTCTGTTTGGTTTGGGGAATTTCAATTATGCTTCTATCCAAGGCCAAATAAAGTTTTTTTGAAAACATATTCCTGTTTATTTTAGCAGGTGAGGAATTATATGGATATGCTTAACGCAGTGTTGATCACTATCTTGTGCAGCTTTAGTAGTGCAAAACATAAAATAACGTCTGTTTTGGTGCAATGCTATGCAGGTATTCCTATGATTGTCAGCACTGGCTGGCAGCATGGACAGATTTGGTGTTTAGGAATGAAGAGGTGCAGTCATGCCATGTACAGTAGAAATGAAATAGTAAAATTACTCATTTGTCTCAAGGCTGAGTTAGATGTACATAGTAAAGATACAGAGTTCCAGTTGTTACACAGCGACTTATAAAGCTGCACTGTTTGCATGCTCCTGCTTGTCTGCATCCATTGAATTCACCTATGAAAATGAATTGGTGCTTTCCAGAGGGTGCCTTTTCACATGTCTGAGTAATTCATGAAATCTGCTTCAAGGGCTATGAGACCAATCCCTTGTCCTCCTTTGCCTGTTCAATCCAGGGAAAGTTGATTGAGTTGTTCGCAGGTTTTGATTTATCAGATGCGTAATATAAAATTTAACATCCTTTGTTTTCCTTGCAACTGCTTCCATCTCTAGATTAGAGGCATAGCATTTCTGCTAATACCCTGTTCTGTTGAAAGGGATAAAACTGTTTAAACTTGCTGTAACCTGTATTTGAAGAGATGTTGCCTTGTGAGTTGTTACTTTGTGCGTATCTCAGTGAAATCAATACTGCATTAAGTGGTCCCTGGACAGGGTTCAGCAGTCGTGCCCTGAGTAGCTTCGTGCTTCTCACATGCCACGTACAGTACTGCTGGGTTTGTGTTTGTCATTACTGAGGAATGAGGACAGAAAACCTGGAAACAGGCCACATTGGGGTTGGGTTTCATAATGCTCAGAGGGGATCCCACTGCTGAAGCATATAGCATTTTCATTGTTGGTGTACTAATTCAACCTGCATCTTTATCTACTAGGTTCCAAAGGGAACGGTGACAGAAATAATTGCTGCAGACAAAGCAGAGGAATTTCGCAGGTAAAAAGCAATGAGGAGTGCTGCAGGTTAAGACACCTGAATATAAGACTATTCAGACTATTGCTTTGTTACCACAGAGTAGCTTGTGTAAGCTTTAGATTTCATCCTCTCCTGATGGAGAATTAGTATTGAGAGATACACCAATGTATGCCTAACAGGATCTCTAGAAACGCCTAGAAGTAAATAATAAAGAAGAAATTGTTCAGGACATCTCTTCCCTGGGTGGTATGGGTGGTAATCTTACATGTAGGAAAAGGACAGAGATGGAAAACATTTCCGCATTGTTGGAAGGGTAGGATTGGTATCTGTACAGCTTCCCTAGTGGTGTTTCATGCCCAGGCAGCTAACTTGGCTAAGAGGAAGGCTGAGATGGAGTGCCCTGTCCTCAGTTTCACTTCATCTTTTGCATTCCTCTTGCTTGTGCTGTAGCAATCACTATCTTTTCTTTCAGCCAACAGAAAGACTTTGTTGAATTGAGTTTTGCTACTATATCAAGCACTGGTCCAAATGGAGCCATCATTCACTACAAGTAAGAGAAACACTGCTTCTTTTTTCATCCATCAGCAAACATAGTTGGAGTGAGTTGTCTAACTTCTTTGTGGAGTCACAACAGGGTACTCCAGGGAGATGTAGTCACTGTTTGCCATCTTATTTTATTCCACCAGAGCTTCCATGCATACTAAGCAGAGATCTCTCCCTGCTGGCAGCATGTATGTATTATGATGCTGATCTGCTCAGGGGCCATGGAAAAAGCCTATTTTGTGGGTAAAAGTCTGAGAAGGACAAATATGAAGTGCAAACTGTTCTGCAGTGTGTCCAGGAACAGATGTTGAGGGTTTTGCTGGAAGCAAGAAAACTATTCTCTGTACTTTATTGCTATTTACTGAAGAAAACAAACTCCTCAGTATGATCTCTGGTTTACCACATGTTGGATTTCTGTGACTGCCACAAAATCAGAACTGATGCATCCAAACGAGCACCTGATAAGGCTTCTGGGTTGTAGGTATGAGCTGGAGGCTTTAAAACTGTGGACCAAAGAACTTTGTGTTTAACTGAACAGGCCAGTTCCTGAGACCAACAGAACACTGTCTGTCAACGAGATCTACCTCTTGGACTCAGGAGCACAGTACAAGTGAGTGGGATGAGTGGGACAGAACCACTATGTTTTCTACTCCTAGTGACCACCCTGCAGTGTCAGCTCGCAGTTGCTCTGGGAAGTGTGGCAATGTGTAATTTTGTCTGCAGTGCCATTTCACAAGGAGCCTGCTTGTTGTATCCCCTGTGAAGGAAGATTGTGGGATTCTGAGTGTAGCCAAGTTCATCGGTCACCGGGTGACTGATCCCTACCAGAAGGCTCTGAGCTAGTTTCTGGGCAGCTGGCCAGGGTTGCTCTGAGTCCTTTTGTCTCTGTGATGGTAGCTGTGCTTTAGCTGGTGGGGCATGTTTCTGTTTATTGCAGCTCTGCTCACTGGCTTGATCATGTTAAGAGTTGTGGGGAGTTGGGAGGAGATCCGGCTACCCAGGTTTAGCCTTAGGCTGCCTGTGCAGCAGCCTGCAAAGCTAAGTAAGGCATTTAGCCTACCAGGATGTGGGCAGTAGGTAATGAAGGTGGGGCAAAGGAGCAGGGCAGCACTGCCCTGTGGCATTCTTTGCCTTTCCAGAGAGGCTTAGGTGCAGAGATTATCCCAGTGTCCACTTGGGTCTCAGTTATGTTTTTGGGTAGGCATCATGTTTTTTGATGCACTCTCTGCTGCTTCGGCAGTGACCTCAGTTCTCTGCAGCTGTTTATTGTGGAGCTCTGACTCCACAGATAATAGAGAAAGTAGTGTTTTCAACCAGCGTAAATATATGAGAAGTGGTTTGTTCAGGGAGATGCAGGATAGACCTGGCTGCTCCTCTGAGAGCTGTGCCTTTTTGTTTTGTCAGTCAGGAAGAGCTTTGAAAATGAACCATGCAGACATCCTTTGATAAGGCTTTTACAATGAGATCTTTACTCCACCCCTCTGATGGCCTAATTAGCAGTTTCCTTGGTGCCACTGTGAAAAGCAAGTCTTTGAATAGAATGTAAGGTGGACATCAATGACACTCAGCAGAGCATTGTGACAGGGATGCTCAACTTGTCACCGCTGAGAAGTTAAACTGTGAGTTCTTTGTGTCTGTGGCCCCGAATGTGCTGGGAAGAGTGTTAGTACAGGAGTGAGTGTGTTTCAAAGGTAACTCATTATTTCAAGAGCCTCCGTGTTTGGCAGCAAGCTCAAAATAATATCCGCATAAGGAACTTTTTGAATGTTTCAGACTAAATTCTATCCAAATGATGGATAATTTCTAGTAGTCTTAGCACAAAGCATCCTGAGGATGAAAAGGACTCTAAACCAGCTTTATGCATCCTTCTTCTGAGCTGCTGGCTGTAATTTGTACACAAACTTGTATTTTCAAGCTGTTAATGAATCATTTTTCCTATAATAGAATAAATTTGGCCTTCTCTGTTGTGTTCCCAGTGGGCAGGTACCAGCTGCTAAACCCCAAATCCACTTGCTTTTTATGAGTAGTCTAGATTCTATTTGAGAAGAACTTTGAGATCCTTATGTTCGAAAGAGAATGTGTGTGTTCAGCATGTTTTTGGGTTTAGGATCTTTTATACAATCAGCCTTATGTAGCACAGAGCAGACAACTTTACCCAGTGGTTAGACTGGTTGTTTTTCTGCAGTATGACTGTTGTTTTATTTGCTTTTTAATGCATTTTCACTTTAATCTTTCTTTTTTCTCCCTTTCCTTTGTTTCCTGAATCTTTCTTTGCCTCTGGAAGAGATGGTACAACAGATGTGACCAGAACAATGCATTTTGGCACACCATCAGCCTATGAAAAGGTAGGTTGGCATCACAGTGTGTTTTGCTATTTGACCCTTAATATTAGAGATACTTAATTATGATGGTGGCTTAAATGTCTTGTTGCTATGTTGTCTAAGGGATCTATCAAGTATCATTCCTTTACTAATGAAAATGACAACGTTTTGATTAAGACTGATAAGGAGGCTGTCAGACTTGAAAGTTTTGAATATAAAGTGTTTGGAGAATTGCACTGTTTTCTATCTCAAATTATGCACCTCTCATTTACTAAGTGGCATGTCTTTTTGACGAAGTAATAAAATCAGTGGGCTGAGGATACACATTACTGGTTTGCCCAACATGGGTTATTATGGGAGTTTAATTTAGCTGTAAGCTCAGTGTCTAATGTAGAGCTGCATTAGTGGTTTGAACATAGAATACTGTATAAAAATAGTCTCAGGCTGCTCTGAGGTGGTCCATGTTGGAAATTCAGCAATGTAAATTTCTTTATTTTAAATTGTTTCTTTAATTGATGCTGAATTACTGTAGTTTGCTCAGTGATGAAAATAGGATATGCTTGGGAAGCGAAACTGTTAGTCACAAGGAAAATCAGTCACATAGGTCAGGTGAATCCTGTTGCTAAACAGGTTTGTGACCCTGTGCGTATTAACTGAGGAAGATCTTCAGAGTAATTTAAACTCTTTTTTGCTCATGCTTTGCTTTTGCGTTGCATTGCCATAGGAGGAAATGAGCAGGTCTTTCCACATCTTTTGCTACCAGATGCAGTCTTCCTTTCTGTTCTGGGGAAGGGCAATGTTTTGTTTCTCCCTTTTTATTTACAGTGTGCATTTCTTTGGCAGGAATGCTTCACCTATGTCCTGAAGGGGCACATAGCTGTGAGTGCAGCCATCTTCCCAAATGGAACCAAAGGTAAGTTGATGAGTTGGAGTGTTTGACCATGACGGTGACTTCTGGAGAACCATTAAGTGATGTGAAAGCAGCATTATGATTGATAGGTCCTGATGTGTTAGGCAGATGTTGGTGTAGCTGTCTGTGTCTGTTTCAATCACAGCATGTTGCATTCTGGATTATCGATTCCCCCTCTTTTAGCAGCCACCAGTGCTGGAAATTTAGGGAGAGAAGTCTGGAGGGTGTCTGAGTGTTTTGTTTCTAGGATGACGATGATGCTCCTCAGTGACAAGCACTCCTAGCACATCTGTGGCGTTTCTGTGCTCTGACATTGTCTTTATGCTTTTATTCTAAAACCTGTCAAAGCGATAGGTCAGTTTCCAGTTTCAAAAAGACTAGCTAATTCTCTTCCAGTTAATGTGGAATCTCTTTTATCAGTGAGACGTGTGGGAGAATAACACATATTGGAGCTGATTTAATTCTGTGCTGGAAAACATGTGATATACATTCACTGCTGGTGAATGCTGCAAGCTCTTTCCTCTCTAGTCAGATACTTGACATAAACATGCCTCTTTGTAGGGTGGATTCCAGTTCACTTTCTTATGTATGTGAGGAAAAAGTATCTGGCTGATGGCATGAGAAACCCCAACTGAAGTGAACAGTATAGAGAGTGTCAGAACTTGCACATAATTGATGTTCACACGCAGGCAACAGAAATCCCCTGTGTTCTGACTGAAACAGCCTGAAGTGATGGCATCCAGGCGAGAGGTCTGGCTGGTTAGTTCACCAAGCAGAATTGCCAGCTCTTCCATGTGAAGCTCTCTTAGTGTGGCTGCCTTTAAAAAAAGGTACTGAATTCTTTGTGGGCCATTTAACTGCTAGATTCTTTCCTGAAAACCCAAGGAAAGTAAGCAGCAGTGCAACATTTTGCAGGCTGTATTCTGAAGAGCTGTGCAACTTGAGTGGGTGAAGGGTTCTTTCAGTGAGGATGTGTTTGAATGGCAGACATCTGCTCTGTAATTTCTGACAAACCAATGACTTGTTTTACTTTTCCCTTTTTTAAATTTTTTTGTTTTCTTTGCACATTTTCCAGGTTTGAACCCTTGAAGTGGTTTTCAGTCTGTGAGGAAGCCCGATTTGATCAAGTTTTCTTTCCATGTGTCTCTCTTTCCCTTGGCCTGCAGGTCATCTTCTAGATTCCTTTGCCCGTTCTGCCTTGTGGGACTGTGGTTTGGATTACCTGCATGGGACAGGACATGGAGTTGGCTCTTTCCTAAATGTACACGAGGGTCCTTGTGGCATTAGCTACAAAACCTTTGCAGATGAGCCCTTGGAGGCTGGCATGATCGTCTCTGATGGTATGTAATATCAACAGTTCTTTCTGGCTACTGAGGGAGGGACCACGTTCTTAATATGCAGTGGAAAGAACTTAGTGGTGAAGGGAGGATGTGATCATAAGCTCTGGTCCTGCCTCCTCAGTTTGTTAATTAGTCAAGTCTTTCTGGGTAAAGACACTGATTTTAGCTATCACCTTTTCATTTATTCCATTGAGTTCTGCAGACCTGCTTCCTTTTTTGTAAGGTGCAAACCTCAGCAGATCTGTGCTGCTGACCATAGCAGTTCTGGCGTACTGCCTCCCATTCTGCAGAGGAAGAGCTGGCTGCAGAACATGGTGAACGCCAGATTTTCAGGGACTGTGCTATGGGCAATTTGAGATAGTTAATACATGCCTTATTTTTCCAGTAAGAAATTAACAACCTTCTGGGTTTTACTAAGAGACTTGCATTCCTTCCGGGCTGCTACATCCTTTCAGGGAGTCAGGGGAGCACTCTAAAATAATTTCAGGGAAGGGGGTTTTCTACTGGCCTTCTGTAAAGAAATGCATGTTTACAGAGTTCCTGGTACTTGGAACCATGTACTTGGTACTCTCTCTCGACTTAGAAGGAGACTCTCTGAGCTTGAGGGCTGTCTGTCTGGTTTCTTCTCTCTTTGAGAACTTCTGCTGTCACCTTGCTCGGGGCTTCTGTGCAGATTAAGTAGAGACAGAAATTTGTTTGCCTCTCTGGGTGCCTGATGTCAAGACTGTTTAGCAACCTCAGTGAACTAAAACTACGAAGGGGAAGTTTTGCCATAGGGAATAAGCTCTTTCACAGTGTAGCTGTGTGTCTTAATTAATTATTGTCTGTTTCTACAGAGCCTGGGTACTACGAGGATGGGTCCTTTGGGATCCGAATAGAAAATGTTGTCCTTGTGATCCCTGCTGAAACCAAGGTGAATGGCCTGCTCAAAATGTACCTTTCTTTGTGACTCAGCCTCATAAAACTTGAGGTGGGACAGTGCTGCAGACAGTTAGTCCTACTCAAGACTGCTACTCACCAAATCCCTGCTTTGGTGAAGGCTGTTTCTACATCTCTTCTATTAATGGAGACACAGAAGACAGTTCTGCTTCAGCAGTTTCCATAGGTTAGCATGTGTATGTGAGAGTTGTTCTAAAATGGTTTCTGTCTGGGGATCAAAGACCAGAACCTTTTTTAATACAACCCCTTGGATATGTTGTTGTAGCGTTAGTTGATGTCAGGTTAGTCCCCCATGGGAGTAGAACCAAAAATATGGATAGATTTTGACATAATAATTTCAGGTCTGGTTGGGATATGCTTTATAGAAATGCCAGACTGGAAATTACTGTGTGGTCATCAAGTCTTGTACAGCTGTGACTTGGGACATGACCTTTAGAAAGTGGCTATGGAAAGAAATGACTAAGATTTATGTGGAGATTATCTCTTCAATATATGAGAAAAAGTTTTTGCTAAGTTGCTGCCTTCTCATCTGAATGATACGAGGATGTTTTTCTAGTGGTCAGTGACAACATGAGCTGAAGGGTACGATCTTGCTAGAGCAAATTCTAAGAATTTGCAACATCATTTGTGTTTTTCAGTACAACTTCAAAAACAGAGGAAGCCTGACTTTTGAACCCTTAACGCTGGTTCCAATTCAGACGAAAATGATTGATGTTAGTTTGCTGACACAAAAAGAGGTAGGTGAAAAGAGCAGGTTTCCACTGTCTTCTGTATGCTAGAACTGTCTTGTTCTGTTGACATGAACCACTGTCCGCTGTTTTAGTTGGTAGATTCAGAGGATGTTCTTGAAGAATCTCATTTAATTTTCAGCATGATCCGGTTGTGGGTGGTTGGGTGGAATAGATGGCTTTAGAATTCTTCTCATCTAAATTATTCTGTGATGAAGGCAGCAGGGGTCATTTTGGTAGTTCCTTTGATATGGTATTTGCTGTTCTCATGTTTTGTCTTTTTCTGCATTCATTGTCAGACTCTGGTGCTGTCTCCCCAGAGACTTGCACTAATTACTGTCCCATGTTGCTTTCTGTATATGATCATGATCAATCCTATTCAGCAGTGCCACGTTTTGCAGTGCATTTGGCCTCTGAGCAGACATCAGTCATATTTGCTCAGCAGCGTGTATTTCCTAAATAGCTTTATACCGTAGCTTTCTCTTTAGGTTTCCCATTACCTTCACTTTGGTGTGTTTCATGCTGATTTTTATCATACTGTTCATTTTTCTTCAGCCTATCCTGCTTTTCTGAATGGTAATTCCATTTGCGTTTCCTTTATCTGAAGAGGACTGTGATCAGTGCCGAGATTTACCTTAAGGTTACCTGTTGAGATCAATAGGGCAACTTGTATCTCAGCAGTGCACAGTTCAGAGTTATGAATGTGCAAAGCTTTTTATTAGTCTGTGCCAAGTAGCTCTTCTGACTTGTTGGAGGCAGTGATTTGCAGAGGCTTTGAATACTAGTCATTTGAACTGCACTTCACCTCTGAAAACCCAGGACTAATTGTTTCGGTTCTTTCCCTCATCAAATCTACAAGTTGCTTGAATGCATTAGGGGTCTGTCTCTAGGTCAGGATGCCATCCCAGCCTCACAGCCCAGTCCCAAAGGGCACAATACCCTACTAATATCTTTGCCTTTATAGTTGTGTACAGCCACCAGCTATTCTGTGTTTGTACTGAATGTCATATCCCTCCTTTTCTCTAGTGTAACTGGGTGAATGACTATCATCAAAAGTGCCGGGAAGTAATTGGAGCAGAACTGGAGAGGCAAGGTCGGCATGAAGCTCTTCAATGGCTCATCCGGGAGACAGAGCCTCTAATCAGAGTTCAGTAGCACCATGGTTGTCTTTGGTATGTGGAACATCAGGACTGCTTGGTGTCACATCAGTCTACGTCTTCTTGGCCCTTGACACCACTGGGAGAAAGTTCTTCAGTAAACCTTTGGAAATCAGGAAGGGGGTTTTGTTTAGTGTTTTTCTCTTTCCCATCACGTGCGGGTAATGGGAGGGAAAGAAGGGTTACCATCT
Source organism: Coturnix japonica (assembly GCF_054131305.1). Taxonomy (NCBI): domain Eukaryota; kingdom Metazoa; phylum Chordata; class Aves; order Galliformes; family Phasianidae; genus Coturnix; species Coturnix japonica. Next base: position 24,448,060 of record NC_140670.1, on the reverse strand, counting down.
CAACATTTTTTGAGGGGGAGGGGAAGGCTGAGAATAGAAAGCAAATGAAATACTCAAGCATGTTGCCTTTGAAATGGAGATCTTGAAATAAGGGTTGTAAGAAACAATACTGGAATATTTTATATGGTCTGGTTTTTTTCACTGTGAAAACTAAGTATTTTTACATACTTGGGTTCCAGTTGCTAAGATTCTACCCACACAGCAGGACTGATTACTGAATAAAAGTTTCCAACCTGTTATTCGCTTTGCCTTCTCTTGCAGTCAGTGACGCGTTTGGTTTGACAGCCTGAAGAAGGGCAGGAACCAGATAAATCGACCCTTATGTGTGTATCCAGCTCAGACAGTGAAGAAATACACATAGAGCTTCCTTGTGCTAGGAACAGGACAGATGTTATGGAAAGGCCCGACAGGAGCTGTCAGTTCTGTCTATGCTTTGTGACAGATCGTGGAAGGGATTTGGTGACACAGTGGGTTTTGCCTATGGAGCGCTCAGGCCAGTACTTCTGTCTATTGTTATGATGTACTGAGTACTTGTATAACCCTTGGCAGCGCAGGATGAGTTGGCAGTATCGTGGAATTATAGCTCTTCCTGGACACAGGGCAATTATTACGTTAAAAAAAAATAATACAGTGGACAACAGAAGGCTTCTGTGCAACTGTAGTTCCAAACCAGCCTGACCTCGGATGCCACAAGCGGTGCTCTGGATTGCTAGGCAGTGCACAAGGACATCTAGTGGCTAAGAGAGCTACTGCAAGGTAAGCACCGGTATGAGCTCGTCCTACCCTTCACCAGAGGGAGAATGTTCTCTTCTGCAGCCTTCTGGTCTGTCTTCTGAAAAGTCCCTGTGTGCCTCATCGGGGCACTGTCCTTATTGCTAAATGGTGGTGTAAGAATACACTTACTAAAAGAAAAACTGGCAGTGTTTGAAACAGAGAAAGAACACTAAAGCTCAGTATTAGATATAAAAGGGACAATTGGGTAACTAACTCAGATTCCTGATGTTTTAAAGAAATGGCCTGTGCAAATGGAAATGTTCATACATATGTAGCTTTCTCTCTTTCTTATTTTTTACTGCAAGAAATTCAGAGAGGGAAATGTTGATCTCTGTTAAATGGCATGAAATTGGTATTTACTGCAAGAGTTCTGGGAATTGGAAGCAGTATCATGTATTCAGACAGCAAAGAACTTGGAAGAGAAACTAGGGAAGAGAATTCCAGGAAATTGCATTGCCTGGCCTCATAGCTCTGTCATCCAAGAAAGCTTAAAAGCAGAAGTGCAATCAGTTCTTAAAAGTTTGTTTTGATACTATACTTTCTACAGATAAATTCTTGCATTTAAATATCCAAGTGGTTTCCCACTGCTACACACAAGTATTAGCTGTCACGCTCTGTGGGATTCCCTGCTCGCGTATCAGGCTGTCCATAGTGTCTCATGAGTGTGTGCCATCTAAAACAGATTGGGGAAAATGCGTTTCTTTCACAGGATCATATTACCTTTGATGGTACTGACTGTGCTGTGGGATCAAAGAACAGGCAGGGGATCTCTGAACGGGTTGTGACAAAATGGGAACTTCCCATTGAAATCACTGTGTGTGCAGTGAGGCTGAATGGGTAGGCAAAAGAGAATGATGCCTACTGAACAGTGAAGCAGAACAGCCAGGGAAGCTGTTGTTCTTTATCTCAAATACAAAGCTGCTGTGTTTGGCTCAGGGACCTTAGTGAGAAGTGAGAGATTGGGGATGTGACACCAAAAGCAATTTGTGTACTGCTAGGTTTGAATGGCCCAATTAATCCTTCTTCCCACCTGGATTCCCTATTTATGGTTGTATACCCACCTGGGGTTGTTCCCACCCACGTCTCAGAAATGCTTGGCCCTTTGCCATCCCTAATTCCCTTCCAGCACATTTTGAAAACACAATAAACACAAGTGCATTCTCTACTTTTTCATGTCCAGGCTTCATATTCGTAATGGAAATTACATGTTTTATTTCTACCAGATTTTGACCTTTGCTGTGCATACTTTTGCTACTCCATCCCTTCATAACCCCTCCTTCCTCAGTCTGGGGATATTAACAAAAGTGTGCCAGGCAGCAGTAAACCCCACACTGTTTTTAACTTACATGGTTTGTAACTCACCTGTAATGGAGACTGCACTGTTTGTTTGCATGGCTCTTAAACCTCTCACTTTACACAGCAGTTTTGAAGCAAGTTTTGATATATCCCAGCTTGGCCTTGGAAAGAGAAGTTAAACTATGAACACCATTGTTGAGGACCTCACTGCTGAATGCATCAAAGCCAGCTCTCCTGGGGACCAGGAGGTGACATCTATTCTGTCATGTTGTGCTCTGGGGGGGATGTTCTCTGGGCAGGGTGTGGGCTACATCAACATTGTGGGAAATAAGAGGCTGAATGAAGCTCCTCAGTCCTGCCTAAAGTATTCCTTTGTGTTCACACCTGCTACCTGGAGAAGGGTCTGTTGCTCCTTTTGGCACTCAGTGGGGGTGAAGTGACTGCTGGTACTGAGGATGTTTGCTGTTTATTTCTGTTAACTTGCAGCAATTCACACCTTGCCCCCAGAGCCTCCTAGGTCTGCTCCATTTTTCTGCCTTGTGTGAAGTAATTAAACTGCTTTGAAGCTTCTCTGTTTGACCAGGGACAGCAGGACCCCTTGCTGCAGGGTGGCAGAAGGGGACAGATCCTTTCCTTAAGTCTTCTTTCTAGGGGACAAATTGTTTCCAGCATCTGGTGGTGAAGGTGTCTTTTGGTCAGGAGTTGAATTGCCTTGTGTCAGTGCCCTCAGCTTGTTTTACATGATAAGGACAAAAGTCCCCACGGTTTTGGCTGTAATAAGAAAAAAAAAATGAAGCAAGGGCCTCTGGAGGGTGGAAATATGAACTGGGTTAGTACTTAATTAAGTTGCCTATTAACAGTTGTGTAGCAGCTTGGAAGAATTTTAATGTACCAATTAAAGCAAGGAGCTATCTCCTCAGCTTCCCACCACCTCTGGGGACGCTGTCAAGAATGGGAAGCTTCACAGATCAAGTGCTGTTTATTTTGTTCCTTCCAGCTTGTTAAAAAGCGTTCTAAATTTGGGATGTGGCGGATGCCTATGGACATGGTTACTTCTGTGATGCAGTGAAGCATCAGCTGCCTGATAAGGATTAGCATAGAAGAGAAACAGGAACGTCTGACTCCATTAAAAAACAAGACGACAACAACAACTACTTATGATTTCTCTGCATTGCTTCATGAGGAGGAAGAGGTTTGGGGCAACTCTTCAGCAGCTCACCCAGCTGTGTTGTAAGCAGTAGGGATGGAGGCTCCCCACTCTGAATGTTCCTTGTGCAAGATGATTTGAGAAAGTTGCTGCTCTGACAGCTGGGAATCTTCAAATTTACAGCCAAAAGGTACTTAAGGCTATTTTAGACCGATTTGTTCGCTCGCTCAGATTGCTTTCTCCCCGGTTTTGCTCCCAAAGGTGCTGCTGAAGAGCAGTTGTGCCCTGATCACTGCATGCAGGCTCCTTCTTATCCTTCCTCTGGGAGGAACTTGTGAGATGAGTCATCAGCACAACTTACAGAAGGGCTTTAACCATCACATTCCTTGAGCTCTGGTATTTTGGAAGAAGTAGAAATTTAACCTCGTGGTTGATAATATAATGTTTTGTTCTCAGTCACATGCAATGTATCTTGTATTCAATCAAGCTGTGCTCATCTTATCAAGGTCCTGAGTGCCCCAGAAGGAAAAATCTGAGCAGAGAGGATACACACAACCTGGGGAGTCTGGTGGAAGGTCTGAGGACAGGGGTCTAATTGTCCCACTGGAGCTGAGGCCCTTTTTGTCTCCCTGTACAAGAAAGCAGAGGCTGAGCAAACCTTGCTGAGCTCTCCACACCTGAAGCTGCTGTGGTGAAAACAAACACCTGCAAAGCATTAGCAGAGAATGGGCACTTTTAGTACAGTTTGATGGAATTCATTGCACCTGGCTGGGGCTGGACTGGCTGCAGTGCCCATGGGACTCCCTTAGAGCTTTGCTTCTCAGCACCTGGCACACTGCCGTCACTAAGTTCAAAACCATCCTCAATATACAGACTTGGCTGCAGATGACAGTTTTTCAGCTTCCCAGGGCTGACCAAGCCACAGCAGCTGCTGTCCAAATGTGCTTTGTTGCAAGCTAGTGCTTCCTCTGCAGAGATGCTACAGACCCCTTAGGGCTGTCAGCGGGGCAAGTCTTAGCATCTAGGAAGTGCCTCAGAAAGGGGGCACCTCCAACCACAGGCATGCTTTAATTTAAATCAGCATTATGGAAACTTGTTTTATTTGGGTATTTTATCTCCCTAACATTGGGAACGCTGTCTCATTTAAAGCTGTTTCTAGATTTTATTGAGATAACCTGGAAATCAGTTGGAACTTTGCAGTTGGCTGTTTGTGTCAGCAAAGCATGAGATGTGGAAGAGGATATAGAAACCAGGGTTTGGAGACTGTACATAGATCTGAATTCCTTTACCAAGCCAGTGGTGGGATGAGGGGGGGACACCAGGTCTCTCCATTCCCACGGTGTGATCTGATGGTGAATGTGTGCTGTCTGCAATCCTGACTAAATGCACACAGAGCCAGCAGAGAGCAGCCTAACTCATATGAAAGCGTAGATAAAGTTTTTGGGTTTTTTTTCTTTTTTTTTTAATTAATACATTGCTTATTTTTTACTGGCCCAGGGTTGGGAAATGCTGCAGGGGAGTTCTGTTCCTTGGGGCTGTCTTTGCTATCTGCAGAGCCACTTTTACAGCTCAGGTGACATTTAATGAAAGAAATCCAATCCCACCCTTCATCATTTGTCATAAGTGTCCACCAGAGCTTTCAGTATCCCTCCATCACCCCAAGTCAGGAAGCCCTTGGCAGGCATCCCCCATTGCTGTGCTCCATCCTGCTCCCTGTGCATCCTCACTCATGTGCAGATGTTGCTCTGTGTGTGACATGGGACTCGGTGAGCATTCTCCATGTCCCTTTGCATTTGGATCATGTCCTCTAATAAACACTGCTGTGTTCCTCTTGAGGTTTGAATGGAGAATGAGTTGTGGGATTTCAGGCAAAAGCAGTGTTATTTTGGAGCACCACTGCCTTCCAAGAGGGATTTAAGGAGCTCTGAGTGGTTGGGAGAATATCTCCTCTCAAATCTGAACAGGCAGCTTGATAAGTGCAAAGTTGAGAATAGTGTCCTCTCCCCCTTGTATGCCATTAATATTTAGGGCTGGCCCTCAATTATTCATTCCTTCAGGGTGTGCTTTTATCGTCTCAGTGCTACGGGATTAGCTTGTGCACTGTCTCTGAGTACTCAGAAAAGACCTTTCCTTAAGATTTGTGAAATTTCATTTCTGAGAGGACTTTTGCAAGCAAAATATATGCCATGCCATTAGTCAAAGAAAGCAAACCTTCTCCATCCCCACCTGCAGCTCCTTTCAGACCACACACTGCTGAGCATTGGCAGATGTGCAGGATCCAGCTGTGACCTGAGCACATTGTTTCCTCCCATTGCAGCAGCTGGGCACAGCTGGAAGGTCCTGCAGAAACATCCAGGGGATGTTTTTGTCATTCCCAGTTGGAAAAAGTACTCCTCCAAGTACTTTTCAGACCAGCATCTGTGGTGCAATGGTCCATCTGAAAGTCATTGTTGGGTAATTAGCTAATGAGAATGTGTATCAGGTACATGACTTGATCAGCTAATACAGAGGTTGTGGCATATATATGCATATAAGAAATTTGTCCCAGATGATTGCTTCAGCAGCCCAGAGCCAGACCCCAGACCAGCTCCGTGTACCTCCATTGCCTTTGGCACAGCTGGATCATTTGTCTGAGCTGCGGTCAGATCGAAGGAAGTGGTGATTAAATACCTGAATTATTGACATCCGCACTATAAATATCTGACTTGTTAATAGCCTACCTTCACGCTGGGTCACAAAGCCTGACAGTCATCTTGCTAAGATAACCATAATCAAACCTCATGTTTTGGGGCACAGCTTGATCAGGGCAGGGGCTGGGAAGAATCCCGTTTCATTTACTGTAATATTCTTTTTATTTAATTAAGCAAAGTTAACCATGGAATTAGCATTGCCTTTCTCCCTTCAGGAGCCTGAGCTGTGAGAGGCACGCGAGCACCATGCTGCTGCAATCACTGCAATGGCAGAATTGGTCAAAACAAGGAAAAGCAGGAGGTATTCTTTCTTTCTGCCTCATGGAGCTGTTTTTTAGGGTAATTCTTTTCTGGGATAAAGCCACGATAAGGTTTGCTAAATAGGAGCCTGGGAAATTATTGGGCTTGAAAAAGTAATATCTACCAAATATTTCATTTTTGGAGTATGTGTAAATACTGACAGTTCTAATTAAACAACCAATTAGATTAATTTTTCAAGAAAAAAAATAATAAATTATAGACTTTTCCATTTAGAAATTGCTGAATTAAGGCATTCTGACAGTTTTTGGAAATGGTTTAAAATATTTGGGGGCATAAAACTAATGAAACCTGGCTGTCATTCCCTCTGCTGATTGGATTTGGAGAAACATTGCCAGTGCTCTGAGCTCTGTGTCTGCCTCAGTGGGACCGGTGGTGCCCATCAGGGTGGGCTGTGGTGCAGGGCAAACCCTGCTGAGGTAGCGTCACGAGCAACCTGGTAAGGACCTGCAGTGGAGGAGGTTCCCATTATCTTCAATGTACGGTGCTGTTATGGTCGAGCATTTAAAAAATACTTTGAAATATCATGTAATTTTTAATGCAAGAGGTCCCTTATCTGCTTAGCATTAAGAATTGTACTGCAGATGCCTGATTTTACTGGCTTTGAAACATCAGCAAATCTGGCTTTCTTCTGTAGCTGTAGAGACAGAAATAGTCACTGTGAAGATGTTTTGCATTTGGTGCATTTATTGATGTGAGAAAATCAGCAAGCATTAATTTAAGTGATTAATTCAGGCCGAAACATGCAAATGTGATGGCTGGATGAAAGCACGTAGATGTGTGTTGCAGAACTGTAGTTTGGTTCCTTGTCCTCTTAAAAGCAGGAGGAGAAAGAAGTGACAAAAACCCTGGAAAGAAGCCTCTGTGCATAGAGATCATATTGGAGATCATGCTGGGACTGCTGTTCCCAGGGAAAGGTTCAGGATGGGCTTGGGGCTGAGACTCAGCTTCTGAGTGGCAGGAAGGAGACCTCCAGGTGTATCCATGCCATCCATGGTAGGATGAGAGGTGATGGCCTCACATTGCATCAGGGGAAGTTTAGGTTGGATGTTAGGGAAAATGTTTTACCTGAAAGAGTGATGAGGCACTGACACAATGGCCAGGAATGGGGGGGGGGGGTTCACTGTCCCCAGAAGGTGTTCCAAGTAGAAGTAGGACATGGTTAATAGGCATGGTGGGGGTGGAGTGATGGTCAGACTTGGTGATCTTAGCAGTCTTTTCCAGCCTTTATGTCATCTGGGGACTTCATTGCAAGATGCCTAAGACAAATCCTACCCTGTGCTCAAGCCACACAGCACAACCTATCCCTGTTCTGCACTTTGCAAAAGGGATCACTTTGCACAGGGAGAACAGCCCACCTACTCCCCCAACCCCACAATAGAGGAGCTACTGTGGGGATTTGTTCTTCCCTTCTGAGAATCAAACATTGGCTTACCGTGTAATGCATGCATCCCAGCTGGCAAAGACAAACTGGATCATTAGGACAATAGGAACAGTGTGAGTACAGAGCAAGAAATGGAAAAATGACTTCGAGATGCATTCGCATTTTATACATTTACTGGGATAAAACTCGAAGCCTGTAACATTAAATCACGATGTCAAAGAGAGAGCTTATGTTAATTTAATTAAAGGCAGCATCCTGGCATACAGGGATAAGGAGCGGAATTAATACTGTGTACCACCCACTAATTTTGCCTGCCATGGGTGTGCTTAGCTTTGGATGTCACAATGTGCTCACAGCTCTACTTGTTTTTCTGGACAGGATGAATGTCCAGAAACCACCACTCCACCAAAATTAGGCAGAGTCAGTTTTTACAATTCTCAGTCCTGAATGGTGTGTGGATGGCATCTCTGGCACAAAGCTGGACACCAATTCATCTGTCTGTGCTCGAGAGGTGGGATATTTTGGCTGCCTTCACTTCCAGTAGGGAAAAAGAGAAGCTTCTCAAGGATGTTTGGTGGTAAGTGGTATCAACACCCCTCTGAACACAAAGCAGAATTGAATCGTAGGCTCATAGAATCAGCAAGATTGGAAAGAGCAGTAATGTCATCTAGTCTGACCATCAGCCCATCACCACCATGCTTGCTAATACGTGTCACTCAGTGTTGACATATACTTTGAAATTGCTGGGAAAACCTGGACTTTGGAGTATTGTGAGGGTGTCATAACCCTTCAGCTCCACACATCATATTTCTGTATCCTAATTTCACTTTTGGGTATATTCTTCCACTTAATTTTTGTGGGAAAATCTGAAAGGGATACAGATCAAATGCACAAAAATGCATTGTGATGGCCAGAGGGAACCTCTGATGTTCCAGTTTGTTCCCATTGCCTCTTATCCTGGTACCAGGCATCACTGAAAAGAGCAACATGAAAATGGCAAGATGAGAAACAGATACTTACTGGAGCCGGAACAAATGAGACCCCAAGGTGGGCATGCAGTATGCAGTTAAGACTCAGATTTGCACTTACTTTTGCTTCCCACTAAAATCAGTGAATGAAGTCAGTTAATTGCTTACCTGCCCGAGGAGCTGTAATGTCAGACCCCCGGAGGAGTTGGAAGGGCTACTCTCACCCCTGGAAGATTCTCACTGGCTACCAGGTATTCTTTTATTATCACGCTTTAAAGTGAAAGCCCTACATTTTTCTCTGTGACCATATTGCTGAACATAACTTGGGAACGTTCTGAATAGGAACGTCTGACGGATTGCTTTTTGTAAAGGGATCTTTAGTGGAAAAAAGCAGCCATGACCCTCTGCTAAGTGACACCTATATTAGAGTACTGCATTGACAAGTGATGCTATTGGCGCAGTGAGTGCCGCCAGAGGGACCCCGCGGAGCGGCCAAGTATGGCCTGGGGGGACCGCAGCACAAAGAAGTGTGATATGGGCTATGGGAGACGGCAGGCTTGGCATGGGGGTGGCAAACTGCTTCCAAGTGAGTGTGGAAAGGGCAAATGGAAAATAAAAGGTGAGGGCTTCCTGTTCAACTGAGATTTGCTGGATGTTATTTTTTTTATTGCATTTGTGATGATGAAGTTAGAGATGCTTCGATTGTTAAGGCTTGCTGCTATGGTGTTCTGTACTAGGCTTGTTTTTGATGTTGCAGGTGTGAAGGCACCAACAGTGAGTGATAACGTGAAGGTGGGAGCTTGGTCTCTTTTCTTAGGGGACTTATGTGTGCCTGCATGGTCGATAGTTAGAGGATGCACCAAGGATATGTGCTGCTGCAAAGAGCTCAAGGAGGTTGTGGATGCCCCATCCCTGGATACATTCAAGGCAGAGCTGGACGTGGCTCTGGGCAGCCTGGTCTAATGGTTGGCGACCCTTCCTGTGGCTGTGGGGTTGAAACTGGATGATTTTTGAGGTCCTCGGCCACTCTATGACTGACCTCTTGGGGCTCCCATATGAATTTTGCAATTGAAAATGCTGCAGAAAGTTCTTGTCTTTCTGTTGCCCTTCACAAACTGCCAGATGGAGGGGGAGGACTTCTTATGGCACTGATGCTTTGTGTTCTTCTTTCTTTTTTTGTAAATGATTTCCTTCCTTTCATGATCACTATAAACAGAGCTGCAGGAGCATCCAGGAGACACCAATTACAGACAGATCTCCAACAAGGAACTTTTTTCCCTACTGAAGTGGGAGGACAAGCTCCTGTCCTGGCAGCTTTGGCCATCTGTATTCATTTTTGTTCTGACAGACCTTCCTGCAAAGCCAGCCCTGTGCCTGAGGTGCAGCGGCATGACTAATCCTTAAGTAATCACTTGTGTGGGGAATGTCACCTCTGGGTGTGCTGTTTGTTGGGCTATACTAACTATACCTTTTGAAGTGAGAAAGGTGAAATTATCCAGTCAGCATTTCCTCATTTCCTGAAGGAAGGAATGATCCCATACTCATTCTTCTTGTCCCCATGGAGCACTAAGAGCACACAGATGTGTGTGAAGAGGTGGGAATGTGAATCTCATCCCATTTCCCATGTGAATTCATCCCGTTCCCCCCCCGCCCCTCCCCCCCAGGTGTTTTCCCCAGGAAAATCTGAGAATCCCTCCAGTGCTGGTTCCTCATGAGTCTTGATGGATTTGGAGCATGTAGTTTATGCCTTAGATGTCTCTCATACTATCTACTGGAATGTGTTGTGGCCTACGCAACAGCAGTTATTCTTTAAGGCTCCTGGCAGGAGTGACAGCCAGGAATAAGGGGTCATTTCTGGAGCTAATCCCCCCTCAGCAACCCACATGAAGTAGAGCACCAGCCTCCTTAATACTTGGCTCTTGGGACATAATGCTTCAGCTTTCATGTCCTACTTAGCTCCAGTGGAAAGAACATTTTCAGTCCAATTTCCTCCCATTTTTTCACTTCGTGCCTTTTTCTTCATATAGCTCAACCCAGGAACTTGGCAGCTGGAGGAGAAAGGTGCCGGCAGGCCCTGGGGCTGGTTCCTTGCTCTGGGCTGCATCCCAAATTGTGGTTTGAGCTGTTGGCATAACTTACCCTCAGAATTCTATCTCAGAGGAAGTTCAGCTCATTGCAGGACTGGTTGCTATGACATTTTGCAGATCACCATACCAGGAGCTATTGATGCAAGAGTAACCTACATCCTGCCTTGTGTCTGGGTGAAGCCTTTCTGACAAGAGCTCTACAAGTTTGGCATGAATATGTATTATTTGGGCTTTGCAGACCAGTAAAAATCTCTATTCATTCTGCAGTGATAGGGATAACTCTTGTGGGTCATTATGCCTTATAAGGGATAAGTTGAAAATAAAGCTATTTTTTGTTCAGCTATTTCTTCCTTTGGCAATAATACCCATCAGTTGCAGTGTGGTATAATGGTGAAGAATTTCTAGATGATGATTTGATTCGAAAGTTAGAGAGAAGACTTTCAAAGAAGCTAACTCCCACAACATGAATAGAAAACTGGGCTGTTTTTTTCCTCCCATATAAAAAGGTCAAAATGGGCATTTTCAGACAAGTCAAGGTATATTTCTGCCTTGCTCACTGACAACTAGAGGTGGTCCGTGGGCTGCTGGTCAATGGTCTCAAAGGATTTTTAAGTAGGACATTTTTGGTAACTTTCTGTCAACATCTTCAATGTTGCCATGATGGAAAGTAAAACTGGTTTATATGAAGACCAGGATCTGGAAGTCTGGATCCAGGAGCATTTTTAAAGAGAATGCAAATTTTCTTAAGGCTGTTTTCTTTTTTGTATGTGTTCTAGTTCAAAATGCTGTTTATTCTTGTCTAGAATCTGGTGCTTTAGAAGAAGGGAAGGAAGAATGAAATGAAACCTCCCTGTAGATCCAGAACATTCATGTAAACTGCAGTTTTTCTTGTCTTAAACAAGTTTGACGATCATTATAAAAACAGCTCTCAGAAGAACACTGCTGGGTTATGGTGGTTTCCGTGATGTTATCAATAAGGCCCCGGGCATGAAGTCTTCATTTTCAATGCCTTCTATTTAACACCAGCTCAGACGTCATCATGGGGTCACTGACATTATGTGAATTAGATACTTTTCCTAGCTGATGTTACTACCTATTTTTGGCTTTGCCCTTTGGCTTGCCTTCTAGTAGGAACATGAATCAGTGCACAGGACTGACAATCTTAGAGTCACACAGGCAAGCTGGAGATGTTCCGAATAAATAATCAAAGCTACTAATGAGGCTGCATTATGCTGGGGGCTTGCAGGGAGCTTTCGTGCTATGTGGTCACGAGTGTCACAGTTGTTTGAGGAGAAGAGGGAAACATAATGTTTGCTACAGCGGAGAGGAAATCTGACTAGAATATTTTAAGATAAGAGAGTAGCATTCAACGTGTTGCTTAGATTCTCTTGCCACACGTTTGAGTATGTTTGTTATTTATGATAGCATTGTTGGAGCTGCAGAAGTATAATGAGGGCAAAATGAGTTTTGTTGGGAGAAGTAATAGCTTTCAGTTGCTGTAACAAAAACTATTGCCTATACCTAAAAAGTTTTTCTTCATTGCTGCCACTTTCCAGTCTGTGGAAAGAGGAATTATTCACCAGAAGTTTATTTCCTATGGGAAACACTACTTGCAAACCCACTCATTATTAGCTGAGACCCATAGCAAAATCCCTGCTTCCGGGTCCACTCCGAAGCTCTTGTGGTCATGATTTGGCATGGCCATCACTGTCCTTCCTTGCATGATGGCATCTGAGCAAGCCCAAAGCTGCTCGTGCTGGTATTTGTCCCTCTTCATTGTATGTGACCGAGCTACAGCAGTGTTACCATAAAGGCTCATCCCTAATGGCTTGCTGGTGGTATTTACTGTTTGAAGATTACTTAGAAACCCAGAATGAAAGAGGAGGGTGATCTGATTTGATGAAGATAGCCACAAGGGATGCTGTCCTTCCTTATCCATCAGCTGGGAACCTTCTGCATTGAGATGCCCACTGAATTCATCCTGCTGGCTGCATGTGCTTGGTGGGGATATAGGATCATAGAGTCATTAAGGCTGGAAAAGGCCACTCAGACCATCAGCCAATCCCCACCATGTCCACTGAACCACGTCCCTCAGTTCCACACCTCCACGTTTCTTGAACACCTCTAGGGATGGTGACATCCAGGGAAGCATCCCTACTCCCAAGCAGTCCTGGGTTGGGAGGACCAGGCTGGGTTTTGCCTTGCAGCCTCAGGACATGTTGCCTTGAGGAACACCCTTGTGTGTGGTCCAGACGAGCAGAGCTACCAACCACTTTAAAATCTTCTGGCATTGTAGGCAGAGCTCAATTCATTAAGCCTCAGCCTTTAAAATCATTAGTCAGCAGTGATCATTTTTTTCCAATTATGGGGTTTAAGGGATTATGGCAAGCTATTACTCTGAGGTATTAATACCTGCATTGCTTCTGGAATGGTTCAGGTGAGGAGGCATAGCAGCTGCACCCGGGACCAAAGAGCATGACCCTCTCTTATACTCTCCAGAGAAGAAAGAAAAATGTGCTCTTGTGTTAAAAATTCAGCTCATTCCACAAGCTTGCTTTGTCTCTCAAGGGGTCAATTAAAGCTTCACAGTCTTTCCTGCCACACTGGCAAAAAAAGATCTTCATCTCCTCTTCCTTTGATTAACTATGTTGTTATAAACAGACGATGCAGCACAAGCAAAGGAAACTAATATGCTTCCCCCTGAGCTGAGGCCCCTGTAAGTGGATCAATTAATTTGAGCCAGTGCACCCCTGAGCATGAAAAGGTGCAGTGCTGGCGCACAGCTACAATCCTGCTGGACCATGGTGCTGTGGCCTCAGGTATGAAAATCCACTCTTGCACATAGGAATGTCATACATGTGCTTTTCCTTCCAAGGCTGTTTGACTGCTGCAGGTGCCTCCCCCAGTTTTAGAGATATTTTGGCCTCCCAGTTGCACAAAAAAAAAAAAAGTTTGTAGCAGGCATTTAAATTTTTATGAAGTGCTTGCTTTATTGTCTTAATAAATCCTTGTTTGGTTTGCAGAATGCATCCCCATCGAAGTTAAGAGTTTATATGAAAATTAAAACGGCACTATGTCTTCTTAATTAGACAAATGTATAGATAAAAGGAAACAAATGTCAGCTGGCAGAGGAATTTAGGTTTGCTGGGAGAGCTCTTCTCATTTCTCTCTCAAGATGTTTGCAGAGGTTAATGCTGGTGCTGCAGGCACTCTGTGGGATGGCAGAATTGCCCCTTTTCAGCAGGCAAAACATGGGCAGCCCTCTCTTTTTTATTGCGTGGCTCATCCTTGCTGAATTATTTACTTCCAAAAATAAGTCATATAATTATTATCCCATAAAAATTAAGCAGATTTTATTTTTCACAGGTGAGCAGCCAAGTCTAAGCCCATAAAGCCTTTGCTCTGGCGTTATCTTTGAAGGTACACTTACTTACAGGCTTAATTGGTGAGAAATGAGGGGAGAATATTGATCAATGAATTTTTTATTCAGATTGTTTTTGGCTTTCAAGAGCAAGATAATTCTTAGGTCATTAATATTTCTTACATCTCCTAATGACTGCAGCTGTAAATCAAGGGGACTCATCCAATGTTCTGTACAAGACAGTGATTTTTTTTGGAAAGGACAAGGAGCAAATTTTAGCTGAATTATGGAAATCGTTTCATTCTGACTCTCAGCTGGCTGCAGGGTGGGCCTCAGGCTGCGTTTCTCCTCTTTGCTACACGTGGGCAAGAATTCCTGCTTCTCACCCTGAAATTCCGCAGGAGAAACTACTGGTTTTTGAAGGAAACTCTTGCAGCTGTCAATACTGAATGGGATGCTTTGGGATAACTGCTGGGATTAACTGGATTCGGACAGCAGAAGTCCCAGCTATGGGACTCCTCATTGTCTTGCTTGTGTTGAGATCGATGGAGATGTGAAGCCTAGAGATCTCCTGGCAAAGTGTTTCAGGAGAAATTCTGTTTTCTCCCTGGCTGTGGTATTGGTTGCTGTAGCATTTACCTCTCTTCTCATTGTAGGCAGTGCACATCAATAAGTATCTGCTTTGGCTTTGCAAGGAAAATATAGGCATCATCAAGCTGCCCTGCAGCACAAGTGAGACCTTGCAAAGCGGGCACTGCAGTGGTTGGAAAGCAGCAGAGGAAAAAAGTAATACTGTGTGTGAATCTTTCTTACTGGGTGCTTTCTGTGTACTGTGCAGCTTAAAACACTGTTGCAAATGAGCTCTGCTTAAGTGGTTTTTCATTTTTGACATCTTGTGCTTCTTATTAATCTTAATACGCTAGGAAATTAATTCTGCTTTTAAAGGGAACCTGACAGATCGGAGAAGGTTTCCACACCCTTCAGACAGAAGCAAGCCCACCAAGGCAGGACCCAGGTCAGAGCAGTCTTTCTGTCCGTGAAAAATCACTATTGATCAGTTCAAAGCAGTGTTGAGTTGTGATGGTTTGGGCTGTGGGTTGGGTAGGAACCAAATGTATTTGCTGCCTGTCTGGATTATCTGACCTTCATCTCTCCTGGCAGAGACAGGATAAGACCTGCAGGTGTCCTAGTGAGAGCAGCTTTCGTGGGGGAGAGTGCCTCTCCCAGAATCACAGCAGCAGCCATCATTAGTTATGTAGTAAGCGTATCTTCCACATGCAGAAATCAATTCTGAATATTTTATGGCTTTAATTGCATGGCCCTGCACGGTGTGCAGTGAAAGGGTTATTAGGCTGCCGGATGCTCATTTCCTTCTGGGATGAGCTTTTTCTTTTATTTTTTTCCCCTTCATACTTTTGCTGCTTCAGATGGCAAAATATTGGATATAAGAAGGTGAAAGTTTGTGACAGCACTGAACTTGTAGATGGCTCAATGCAAGAGATGCCAGGGCAAAATGCCTCCTACTCTTTTCCGATAAGATTAAATGGTGGAGCAGGCTCAATGATGAGGCCAGCAGCAGTGTATGGATTTCAGATGGTACAAAGAAGTGTTTATCACTCATACCTGCTTCCAGGTTGCTGCTTCTGCTGTCTGATCCAAAAGCATTTGGAGTCACTGGGTGTTGATGTAAGCATCAGTATACACGGATGGGTGTTCTAGAGCAGGAGAGCCATGCTGAGGCCATTGCTTGTCTCTGGAGGGCTATTGAAGCTCTCACTGACAGGGGCTGCGATAATTCCTTTTGGTTTCTGAGCTCACTTGTGCACTCTGTGCAGGCAGGTCCTTGAAAAGTCAGATCTAAGGAAACAACCAAAATACGATGAGCACAAATCAGAGCCTTGATGAAGAATTCAGCTCTTCTTATCTAAGCCATCTGTCTGCCTCTCCCCTGGTATCTCTTACCAGTATTGATCTTTCCAAGTCATTTATTCTGACAGACTGCACGATGACACGATATAGCAGATGCTGACTGCTCCAGCAAGTAATGAGTTCAGATATTTTGCTTCGTGTGTGGATGCAAAGAGCCGTTGCCCTCAGGTTGTAAGGCCTTGGCCTATTCTCACATCTGCTTTCATAAAGGAAACAGTACTGAGCTGGCTTTATCTTAGCATCTTCTAGGGGAGTGGGGCTGGTGGTTGAAGGAAGCACATCTCCCCTGAGGCTGAATTCCAGGTCCTGGCCAGCCTGGGAGAGGCTATCCAAGCACGTATGTTTGTTCCAGAATTTCCAGATGTTAAAATACATCCATACATCTTTGTGCTATCGTGGGCTGGCAGAGGAGTCAAACATATTATTTGCAATTGAGTGAGTGCTTGAGTTGCTCTAATCTCCAAAGTGGATTGTGCTGTTGTGCTGTGCAAAAGATCCCCGTCCTGACCCAGCAGAGGCTGTGCTGCAGTGGTAACCCCCATTAAGGCACAAACTATGGCTTTGTCTGGATCCAAACAAAATGGGTATGGCTGGAAAACAATCACCTCAGTTCCATCATTCACTAATGATGGGAAGTAGTACATCCATTTCACTTACCTTCTTTGAAACTGGATTAATAGTCAGATGAAGTCAAGGGCAGACTCTTCACTGACTTAAGGGAGCTGTCTTAGTTCCTTAGCTATTATTTAGTACAGTGAATGTGTACTGCATGACAAGGGAAAATGATCCATATTACACAAACTTTTACTCTTCTAAATTATCTACATTCCTTTTATGGCACTGTTTCCCATAACTGTGGTATCTTAGGGAGTTTATTTTGTTATGGTGCAGAGGAGATCATTCTCCTCCCAAACTTTTCCATATACACCTTTCAGCTGTGTTTTTTCGCTCCTTTGGTGCAGCTGTAGCCTTAGTGCCTGTCAGCCTGTGTCTGGCAGATCTGTCTTCTTAAGAACTCCTTGGCTTCCTTCCTAAGGCAGGGCAAGGAAATGACACTTTTGATACAATCCCTTCCATAGCAGAAGTTTCTCTGGAGTGTGGGGTTCCTCTCCCTTTCCATTAAACCTGTGTGTCCTCATAGACTCCTATGAACATTAAGATGTTCTGAGTATAAAGGAGCCATTTCTCATCCACCTCTTAAAATCTTCAGCCTTTGCTTTTTTTCTAAGTGGTACTTTCTCAGGAGTTCTTGACACTCATGTGTGAATTTGCTGTGCATTTGGAGAGCGACTTGAAAAGCTTTTAGTGAATAAATCTCTAACAGCCCTCAGTCTGAGGTTCTCACCAGATACTGTGTCATTGGGGGAGAGATTACAAAGAGTTTTAGCATAAATCTGGAAAGTTTTCCAAGAATGAACCTGAGCCAGTTGCTTCCTTCCTCCCTTCCTTCATCTTACCTCCATAGAGCTTTTATTTGGCACCCATGGGAAAGTCCAGGTTGTTATTTATTGAAAGCAGGGAATCAAGGCAAGAAGGTGGTCTGGAAGCCATGCTCATTCCCAGAATCACGCCGTTTCTTTTGTGTGTGAAATAGAAGATTGTCTCTCACTCTTAGTCTCTGCTCATTGTTCTCTTGTTGTAGAAGCAGCCACGCTTGAAGTTATCATCTCATATCTTGACAATTTTCCCACCCCAGCAAACAAGATGATCTCCATCTATGTTTATCTTTAATCTTATCCTGTTGCCTCTGCTTCCTTATGTGATTTCATAAAGTGTCCCTTATGCTTCTCTTGGAGAAATTTAGAGAAGCACAGAAAGATCCTTGTGATGAGAAAGTGTGCTCCCAGAGGTATGTAGCAGGTAGGAAAGAAATAATGATTGCAAGATACGTGTATGCTATTGCTATGGGGGTCAGAGTTAAGGTTAATTAAATGTCTTCACTGCATATTGTTTTCCCCTTAAGGTGTTTGAGAGCCTTCTAAGAGAGCCATTAACTTTGAACGGCGAAGGTTTTTAATGAATGCTTTTATTGATTGTTCTTGCAACAGGTTTGGTCTTAACTACAGGTACTCTTCATGTATTCTGCCTTGAAGTTACGTTTGAATCTTCCCAATGCAGTGTTAGTAACCGGTAAATGTTTAATCAGATACAGCATAGAAATATTCCTTTTTTTTTTTTTTAAACAAAGCCATTTTTTTTTTCCTTTTTCTTCTGCCTTCATACAAACATAATAAGAATACAATAGTCTGAGAATTACATACGGCTAACAAATGTGGCTCCTACCAAACTAGACAATTAAGCCATCAGAATGTGAACGGTTTGGCTGTATGCGAAAATACCTGGTTTGGAATTTCATACATTATACGAGCTTTAATATTAAAAAGACCACTTTTGCATCTAGATAAAGTCTAAGAATTGTTAGGACTCTTGTTTATAACCTGCATGTTAGTGTGAAAAATGTAAATGGATATTAAGTAGGAGCATTTGTGATTCATTCTTTCTATACGTGTGAGCATTTCTTTTCAACATGTTTCTCAGCTTGCATGAAAACTACAGTTTCGCTGCCATGGAAATGAGAAATAGTGAGAGTTAATGGAATGATGAATCCCCATTGCTTTAAGACTTTCAATCAGAGCTGGCTGCCTCAGAGAGTTACTGTTTTCTGTACAGGAGGAAGTAGAGGAGGTAGTGACATCTGTCTTTCTATAAAGACCTATGTCTTTGTTTAAAGCCCTTTTCTGACCTTGAAATGATGTCTGTGATACAAACAGATTTGGTTGTTTTTATCTACAGTCAGCTTCCCAGTTCTACTGAAGGTCTCATGTTGGGTCTGAATGTCTTTGGGAATGCTGTTGGATGGGCACTGGTTCCTCTAGAGTTCATTTGGCGTTAATTAGGCATCTGTGAACTTAACAGGAATCTTAGCAGAGGTATGTGTGCCCTTACCACTGCCTGTTAGTCATATATCAAAACCTCTCAGGTCTCTCGTTATTACAAAAGGAAACGTTCAGCCCTGCTCCTGTTCAGACGATCTATTGGCTCTGTGTTAGAAAATACAACAGCACAGATCTGAGAGCATTAGTTAAAGACGTGAAGAATCACACCCTATGTTGTAAACGTAAATTTTTGTGAATTATATTTTATTTAAGTACGCTTGGGAAATTTACATATAGATTAAACTCTAAATATACGAAATGTCAGCCTGTTTACATCCTAATGCCTTCACATCAGACGGTGTATGGATTGGGTTCAGTGCTGGAGCATTCCCCTCATTACCTTTAACTAACACGTTACAACAATGAGGGTTAAAAGGAAACCTTACAGGCCAGAGACATGCTGGGGAGGTGTTTGAATTGGTTGGACTTTGTTATGAACTTGTCAGAATTTTAATGCGCGTTGCCTGAAAAGCTAATGAGTCTCCATCTGGAGACATATCACTGATTACAGGCTTAATTATTTCTCTTACCTGAACAGCTCTGTTCTTTGTTCACACTCACTTCTGTAAAAGCAGCAGCAGTAGTGTCAACTTGAAGGCTGTTATTCCTCAGACGTGCATTCCATACAGGCAAACACCTTGTTCCTTTGTGTCTTTGTCTTCTTTCCCCTCTAATTTTTATTTCTTGGGCATTTGAAATGCTTCCTCCCCAAGGTGATCTTGTAGTGGTTAGCAGTTAATCAGGGAGGATGTATAGATACTACCCATATTTGTGTCTTCATGGATGGGGCAGCGAAATCTAATAGCCATTGCACCCGAGGGTCACAACAGTGGGATAATTTAGAGTGATCATTCCAACTGAAGTAGAACAGCACTGAAGGAGGAAGCATTCAGAGCAAAAGAGGGCTTTGCTGCAGGGTTTAGAAACCAGAAGCAGTAGAGGAGGTTCCCAAAGATAGCATAACTAATCAGTGCATTTCAGTTAGTGTGTTTATTCCTCCATTGGTGTAAGGGCTTGGTTTTGATGGGCACTTTCATTTTTCAGTGTGCCAGCTGTCATACTTTTCCCTGCCCTTTTGCTTTACTCCCATGAGCTGAAGCCAACCGCTCTGGAGTGACCAGGTCCCCTCCAGCTTTGTGTCATGGAGGCATCAGGACATAAACACTGATGAGGCAATGGGTGTAGCTGTGTAATAATGAGGGCACTGAGGTCTCAGTTTACTTTGTAGGAATGCAACAGTGATGTTTTGACTTGCTGTAGACACTGATTCTGTGCAAGCAACAACCAGTTTCAAAGAGATGAAAAAATTGGTTTTCCTTGCTTGGCTAAAACATCCATTGGAGAAGGTAAGTACCTATGCCCTGCTCCTGTAGGCAGCCAGAAAAATGTCCCCAGGTCTTCCAGGCAGCTGTGAAATGAAAATTTTCTCCTAGCAGATGATACATTCCCCTAATTAGTTACAGCCCAGTGGCCACTGTCAAACACTTATTAATTATTCCTCTATTTTTTCCTTTCTAGCACCTGCAAGAAGATTTTGCCTTCAATAAACAGCACTTTATTGACCAGCAGTTTGTTATTGATTTCTGCATTCAATAAAAATGTGGTAAATGGGGACATTAAATTACGCTACAGCTCTCACTTTCAGAAAATCCAAGGGAGAATGGGATGCTCTGATATGTTTTGTTAGCATACATATGATAAAAGGAGAGAATTTGTCTGAGTGAGAGACTACCAGAAATGTATCTGCTTCAGTTGCTAATTGGATCTGCCACAGGCATGTGCTAACACATGTGCGCACAGACTTGTGAAGTCCATTTATTCTCATTCGGATGAAAAGTTAACTGTAAGGCCATGCTATGACATTCATCAGGCACAACCTTGGGAACAAGCCCCTCTTGCAATCAGACCAGACACAAAGCATGATGTGGGGAAGAGTTCTGGGGTTCATTTTGTTCAGGTTTGCATGGGTTGGTAGGGTTTGCACTAACAGTTGTATTATGTGGAAACTGGTGGAATTTCCAGATTTCTAATACTGAATTCAGTGAGTTTCTAATACTGAAGCTTCTGGGAGACTCCACCTTTGCACAGACAGCTTTGGGATTCTTGAAGATGAATATCTTAAAATTAAGCATCCTTCCCATCTAGAAGTGTAAACTTCATTTGCCCACACAAAGCTTGCCTTGACCTACACCAACCACAAAGTTACCTTAGTTCTAGAACAGGAGTGTGTGATTGGAAACTCGTTAGTGAGAGTAAAATCTGGTGTGAGGAGAAAGGCAGGTGGGAGTGCTGAGTAACAGTGAAAGTACAAATGATGTCAGTCCTTTCTGTATACTGGATAAGGTGAGGTTTCTTTTTTCTTGTTCAGATAGCTCTGGGTTTGGAAAAGGAAAAAAAGAACATGCCCTTGCTTTGCTAACTGTGTGATTTCTTCCCTTTCAGGTCTGTAATACACAGATATGGGATTCCTGATTCTCCTTCCATGCTTGTGGAGATCAGAACAAATTGATTTTGAGCTCCATGGAATTACCTGGTGGTGGGGCTGTGGAAATGGGATGTTTGCCTCTTTGCCTACTCCAGCCTTCTGTAACTTCATTCCTTTGTGTGTTGGCTTTTATGATGTGGGTTAGAGAACATGCCATGGTGACCTTGCTCTGCTACTGCTGCCTACATGGCTGTGCTGGGGGCACAGCTGTTAGCATTTGAGGCCTGGGGGAGAAGGGGAGTGGAGGATCCCTGCTCCTCTATTGCCAGGAGGGGACAAGGGAAGGGGCTGGGGCTCCCATATCAGCAACCCTGACCTGAGATCTCAGTTCTCACTGGTGCATCTTCTTCTTTCGGAGGCGGCTGTGAAGACAGAGAAACAAATTGTGGTATCCAGACATGAGAAATCCTTGTGCTTAGACTGATGTTTGCATAGAACGGAGGAGGAAAAATGGGGTTTGTGCCTTGGTGACTCCACAAGCTCTGTGGCCCCAGGACACCTTAAAAAGCCCTCCTGGAGCTTGAACTGCTTTTCTGTTTTTCCCTGGGACCTTGAGTCTGTTGGACCATTAATTTGTCATTTTTTACCAACACACCAATTCACTTAACGTTCTCCCACACTGTCTCCTTCCCAGCTCTCGCTCGGTCCATTTAGTTGATTGCCGTGTACTCCTGTTAGTGCTCTGTTGGGCTGCTGATGTATGTTTAGTAACTCTCCATAGCAGACTAGTTCTAAAAAAATAGAGTTAAGGGTTTTTGGCGCGGGGAGCTGAAAGCCAAGGGCTCGGATTGCAGGGGGAGCCCTGCCTTTGCCTCCAGTCGTGTGGGGTTGACAAGAGGAATTTTTGGTCCATGCCTTCGCATTAGTCAAACAGCTTTTGGGTTTTTTTCTTTCCTGATTAACTGTACTTTGACAATCATGCTTGGTGATGATCGGAGCAGCTCTGCATATAATGGATATACTCAGGTAATTACCTCTTCTGTTTAAAAAGGCCTGCTGGACAAATAAACTTCCCTTTCTTTTTCTGAGAGGAGGGAGAAATGAAATATTGACCGCACCCTGAGAGCCCCTACGTGTGTCATACACACAGGTGCAGGGGAGCAGATCTCATTCTCCTGCCCTACAGCCCTGTGGTTGGCCCTGAGCATCCCACCCTGCAGTAGCCTCATGCTGACACAGAGCAATGTAATAGCAAAATCTGTTAATGGGTTACGCTTGGTGCTTTCATGGCCCAAACCAGTCAGGCTCCATTTCCCTCCCACACATAGCATGCTGTTTTACAGCTTTCTCATGCCTCGGGTGAGCAGAACCTTCCTCTTGTTTTCAGCTCTGGCAGCAGAGTTACTGCATCCCACCCTGAATGGAGATGCTCGGCTGTAGGGCAGCCCCACGGTGTGGGTGGGATGAGCTGAACCCAACCACAGAACAAAGTGCTCTTGGCTTCTACTTGACCCAGGCTCAGCAGAAGCATGAGCACAAGGGTCTGGTCTGCAGACGTTAAATGGGGTCAAACTACACTGCTCCTGCCGAAATGATTGCTCGGTGGGTGGCAGAGCGAAATTGCTCCAGCTCAGATTGAAAAGTGAGCAAAGCCAGCAGAGGTTTTCTTTGAAAGTGCCGACCTGGCAGGGGCTCTGAACAGGTCACATTTCTAAGGGCTGGGTAAAAGGCACTGCGGAATGATAGTGGTAGTTACTCTCAGAGTAGGGTTTGCTGCTGCATCTCATCCTTTGTGTGCCTTACCTCTATGCCATCATTTATGTGCATTGCCAAGGGAGTGGATCAGCTGCAAAACCTGCTAATGAATGTAACAAGGTGTTTTCTAAAGTATAACCATAGGTTTAAAATTTTATGTCTGTGGTAGCAGGAGTTATTTGGTGGATTTTCTTTGCTTATGATTAGGTTTCCATTCCTGAAGTCTCCTCAGGAAGAATAATTAGGAGGGATCATTTTTCAAGGAGGGTTCATGCATATGATTAATTTATTGCACTCCAGCGATTCACTGTGTATCATCTGAGTGATGGGGACTGTCTGTTTGTGTGTTCCTAGTGCCAAGCATGTATATGGGGCTTGGCTAACATGCATTTACATAGCAGTACATTTCTGTATCATGAATTTTCCAAAAATAAGTGAAAAAGCCATTGATCTTCATGGAATTGCTCATATTTTTGCTATTCCTTCACTGTTATTGTATTGCAGCACTCAGACTGTAACCTGGCTATATATCCTAAAGGTGGTAGTGCAGTTGCTTAAGTTAACCTTCCTTGGCAGTCACTTTTCAGGCCGTATCTTATCAGCAGTGAAGGCTTTGCCCCCAGCTGTCACACAATTCATCGTTTTGTGATCTCCCCCTCCCGAAAAATTCTTGATGGTTTATAGAGTAAAAACTTGCTTTTGATCTGATGAGTTTTGTTCCTGTAAATGCTGCTCTTCTCTGTGTCTAGCACCGAAGAATTATTTCTCCTTTCACTAGCTTTATTTTGATTATTCTTCTTTCTTATGTAGCAGATTTACTGAAATGCATCATGTCTTCTTGTGCAGAGTGATTCCGAGAGAGTTCTGCAGTAAATGAGTGAAGAAACTGCTGGCACAGGACTGCTGAATTCCAGAGGTATGGGATCTTTTCTCAACCTTGTGTCCAACTCAATTGACTTCTGTGTGGTTCTTCATTTTTAAGACTCTTTTTTTCCAAGGCCTTCTTTTAGAGGCTGTTTCTTCTGAGAAGTGGAAGGTTCAGTGTGTATGCACACCCATGTACGCACATGCACATATGTATCTGTGTGCATGTGGACACATGAATTCCCTACATGTACGATGTTTCTGGCTGATGGAACAGTGCCAGGATAAGATGGAAATGCCATTCCTTTTGGTACCCAGCTCTAATTCCTCATTGATACACAGTCTTATACCAAGTCCTTTTCAAACTAATGTTCTTCCAACTTAATTGCCATTGTGAATACTCTGTTCACATGAGCAGAGCTCACCAGGGCTGTGCTGCACCCAGTGAGATCACTGCTCACAGCTCAGCTGGCTTCCATTGCAATACAGGTGCTGTCCTTCCATGGTAGGAGCCCCAGAGGAGCAACCTGGTCAAAACAGCCTTCTGATCTGCTGGGCTCATACCCACAGTTCTCTATAGATTTAGTCATGGTGATGGCTGAGAGCCAGAGAGATTATGAGTTTATTTTTCTTTTGTATTTCAGAGTGTTATTTGTTACTATATTTATATTGCAGCAATGACAATGAGGAGGAGACTGCATGGGAAGAAGCCTTGGCATCTTCCTACCTGAATTTTTAGCACAGAGGAGCCTCTTAAAGAGGTCATCCTATAACTGTCTGTTTCCTGGTTCCTTTCACCTATTGGATTTCACGACTATTGGATGTGCTAAAAGCCAGGAGAGACTCTCCTGACACCTTTTCAGCTTTTGCTGTGCCAGCAAACAGGGTAGTGACGTGAGCCAGCTTTCTTCACTAATTGGGAAGAGGTTGAGAAGCCTCAGGTTGAGTGCACCAGTGCATCTTTGCCCAGGACACTTGTTTACAGGTGCAGTACTGTACCTTTTGGGTTGACCTGCCCTAAGAGTGGGTGTAAAGCACGCTGCCTTATTTTCATCCTGGCAGTGCACTCCCTAGGCTAATGATGCAGAAGGAGAAAGGGACCACTAAGGAGCACATAAGGAAAATCTACTCCTGACCTTTAATATCTAGCTTCCTGACAATGTCACTTTGCATGTAGCAGATGGGACTATTGTGGTTTTTAATATGTCTGAAAAATGTAAGAAAAGGAGAGAGACGACAGGGCTTGTTTTGAAACACAGTGGAACAGCAAATGCTTTTGCTCATATCTTCAAGGATTTGCTAACACTCTCTTGTACACTCATTTCTCTTGTATTATTCTGTCTCACCTGTGCTTTTTGGGTGATGATGTGAGCTTGTCAGAGCTGAGGATCACACAGCTTTTGGGAAGCATCATCATAACCTCATCCCTCCAATAGATCCAGTTTGGAAGGCACGGATATATAGGATAACATACAAGCATACAGAATAGTGGCCGTGTGCCTCCGTTTTTATCTTTAAAATAAATAAAAAAGTTATGATGTAATATTTATAGGCTTGTAATTTGCTCTTAATGCATTCCTTTCGGTCACATTGCTATCTGCTATAGGGGAGCAGCTCTCTGCCCTCAATGATTTGCACAGGGACTGGTGACGTAGCTGCTTGTGATCAGAAGAGGCATTTGTCTGTGTTATTTCCCATTAAGCTCTTAAAATAGCAAATATTTTGGTCTGTCTGCTATGTCTCTATATAAAGACGTGCATATGTATTTGTTTTTAGAGCTGAGTGAATAATTGGGAACAAATAATTTATTTAACGTGTTTTCCTTTAGCTGAATCTACAAAGAAATGCAGTGTAATTGGGAAAGCAGCTCCGTGCCTCTCACTGCAGAGTCTGTGAGAAGGGCTGATACAAAACTTGCCTGCGAGTCATTTCTGAAGAAAATATTCTTCTTCATTAGAAATCAGGGGAAAAAAAAGTTTTCTGCATTTCTTCCTTCCAAGGAAAACATTTATTTATTTATCTGTTATGAGCAAAAACAAGAGGAGCCAAGGAGTGGGAAGCATCTTCTCCAAAACAATTCATTTTCAAGGCTCAGGTCAAGGATTTCTTGCACTAAAGAACAGGATTGGGATCTCTGCTGTGCAGCCAAAGACCTGACAATGTCTAAGTTCTTGTGCGCATAGCACAGCATGCAACATGTGGCTGAGAATAACCTTCTTGGTGGCAAAACACAACCCAGAGAACCATTTCTCTAAATATTAATTCAATCACGGGGTTGAGGAGGAGCGTGTTTGAACAGAAGTGACCTTATACCATTGGCACCTAATGACACAACAAAGCCTGATATTTTCTGCTGTTCTTCTCAGCTCCAGTGGGTCATTTTAAGCTGGGAATTAAAGCTCTCTGTCTCACATCAGCGAACGCCTGCTATTATTTGATAGCAGGACCACTCTCCTTTTTCACTGCCAAAAGCTGCTGTGGGAACCATCAGCTCTGTGGTCTTATCAAGGCATTTGTTGTGGAGTTCCACAGTAAGGGCACAGGACAAAACTGATTGCTAATTGAGTATCTCTCCTTGCTTTGAGCTTCATCCCTGTTGCCTTCACCTGGTCACGGTCCTTTTCATCTAAGCTGTATCAGTTCATTACAGTGGGGCAAAATACATATTCATTTGTTTGGGAAGTAGCTTTACACCAAGTGTGTTTTTTTTGCATCTCACTGAAAGTTAATGGCCGTGAACTTCATTGTCTGAAAAATTTATTTGGTGTTACGATTATCATAATGTCTCTTGGGGTGCATTTATCATTCATGCTTCTGAAGTGAGTCCTGTGGAAAACAAAGGTTGACATATCTGTTTCCCTGTTCAATTAGCAGCATTAGCTGCTCTTAAAATATTAATCTTCCAAGTTCAGTTGCAAAAGAATTTGTGGAAAGAAGACAGCCCAGGGCTACGGGGATGCAGGAATGCAAGATCTCTTTGCAACTGTGCTATAATCCTGAATGAAAACACTTTTAACAATAAGTATGCTGCAGTTCTTTGATACCTTCTGTCTCGGGATTACAAAGCATCTCAAATATCTCAAACCATTGCCTATGTTCTCCTTAATAATTCAAGGCCACACAGAGCCAAATGATTGACTCCAGATTGTTGGGAGGATCAGAGGAGCTACAGAGAGTAGAATCTGGTCTACTTCATAAAACTTTTCTTCAACTCCTTGCTCTATTTGTTCTTTGAAAATAAACCTATTCCCTCAGCTCACCCTGCCCTGTTCTGTAGCTGTTTTACATGCAGGACTCTGTGGCCAGCTCTTATTTTGCTTTTCACAGAGTAATGGGGTAGCATGGCACCTGCAGCTAAGACATGAAACCTGGAGTTTGCTGCAGTGTGTGTTGGGATCTCAGGATGTGGTGTTTTGAAATTCGATTTCTATAGTTAGTCTTCCAAATAAGCAACGTGCTACTTATCTTAAAACTGCTATAAACAAGTTTCATCATAGCAGGCCTTGCCTGAATGCATCCTGCACACCCCAGATAAGTACGAGCTACAGCTTACTTGGATGCACGCTTGTCTGGTGGGTGGCAGCTTAGTTCATGTCTTCTGAATGCTCATACTCACATCTGCTGGAACTTGTATCTTTACTCTGAGGCCCATAGGCAGTAATCTGTGCATCTGAAGACAGACAGTGTTGACATCTGGATGTAAGTGCTGAAGTTTGAGTACCATTCTTTGGTTTCCTTTGGTGGAATTATGGCTAAATTTAGGCTCTGGGGGTGCTGAGTGCAATGTGTAGCACTAACCCAGATGGTCCCTCTGTGTCCTTATACTCCTCCATTCTTCATTTGTTGTTTTACCAAAGAAAAGTGCTGAAGGCAAGAATTTTTTTTGATTCCTTGTTTGCAAAAGATCCAATAAGAGCTTGTCTTATGAATGAGTCCTCAAGGCACTGCCACAGTAACATAAGTGATAAATAGTAATAATTATGATAATAACGGAGATGGCATTTATTAGCAGAGACACTAATAGAGTTCTAATAAGAATCACAACTGAGTGATGCTTCTTAATCAGAATTAATGATGTGTGTTGGAATACTTTAAGACAGGATGACGTTGATTCAGCAGCTGGGTAACCAACAGCATCCCAGACCTTCCTCCAAATAAGTTCAGGCCAAAGGTAATTAGCTAGAATGCAGATAATGAAATTCTATAAAGCTGCCCTTCCCTTCAGAGGTACAACTTTTTTATTGTAGTAGAGCTATTTATCACTGAATTATTGGAAAGAACACATGAATATGCTGTTAACCATTATTGCCATTGGAAGATGTGAATGTTTGTGCCACATTTTTGAATTTGGGTGCATGTATCAAGCACAAAATGCTTTGACATCGCATCCTCACCCTCCTCTGAAAACACTGAAAGAAATTGTCCTCAAAGCAGTGCTAGTAGAAGCCATGCACTAAGCAGACTGTGTCTTCTAAGTCAAAGCGGTCACCTCTGATTAGTAAACAGTAGTAGTATCACATACAAAATGCCGCCTTACCACAAGCTGACCTCCAGCTTATTACTTAGTACAAGACTAGGGAGATAAAAGAAGCCTTTAACATTCTGAAACGTTAAGCATTTAGTAATATTGTACATTTCAGCCCCCTTCTGAGGGAAATGGCCGACTAGCTGCTCTCTCCTCATGTCAAGGAGAACATAGCTCTGACTTTGCCTGTGCTGCTAAAACTACTCCTGTGTGGTGCCTTTCCAAGGTGGAGGCTGCTGGGGACACTGCTGATGCACAGATGAGCCACCCATGTATACAAAACTTACTGTCTCTAGAACCTGGAGACCTTCTCAATTGCAAGCACTAGCAGCTGCTGGATGTGGGCCATATCATGGGAGATGCTCACTGGGATGCACAGAGATGAAGTGGTTGAAGAAGTTCATGGCTGAGAAGCAGTCAGTGCTGAAGCAATGAGCTTCCTCTGCATCACCACAAAGTTTCTAGGGGCAAAGGGTGTCAGTGTAGAGAGTGCAACCGATGGCAAAGATGAGAGGTTTTCCTACTGGACGGATCTCTGTAATTCATCTGTAGATGTTCAGGAGCCAGGGATGTGTCTTGATAACAGAGAGGACCATCTCCCAGTGGTGTAAAAGTGACATTTTTATGTGTTATGTTTTGAATATTGCTGTGCTTTGTGCTTTCCTGGGGGATGGAGAGCCCAGTAGAAGTTCACTCTATTAGCTCATTGACATCATATATCTCCATTAGACAATAGTATCACCATGAGAGGAAAGTGACAAAGAAGTGACTGCTGTTGAATGATTCCCCCCCTGCTTTCTGGGGGTCTTTCCCTTAGTCCTGAATGCAGAACACATGGATGAAGCAACAATTGCTCCTCCTCTCTTTTTCCACTTGTGATATCCATGTAGTGGCATTTGGTCTCAGGTATGACTTCCAGTTCAGCATGTAAACTATATCCTCAATGGATTGTAATGCTCCTGCTGTGTCTCTACTAATGAGCAATCATGAGTTTCTTGATGTAAATCTCCTTGCATTCCTCCTTAATGGCGCTGAGTTTGTTACGATCATTGTTTTTCTGACACCCCATCTATTACGGTACCATTTATTTAGCAAGGGCTTTAAAAAAAAATAAAAATTATTGTACTCTGTTTTTGTTCCAGATGGCTTCTATAATTAGTTTATTACTTTTGCAGATGCAGTATGAAAACTGCAGGATGTGAGCCAACAATGGGGAGATGAAGCTAATGAAAGTGAGTTTTTAGTTGATTATTCACAATGTGGAGATAGATAAATACGTTGTGTATGTCAACTGAGCACAATCCAGAATGCGAAGTGTGTATCTGGAGCATTTGTTACCAAACAGTGTGTGTTGGGCATGACAATGTTCTTGCATTTACGAGAAGCCGAGACATTTAGGTGGACTCTCCTCATCTCTCCCACGTGGCCGTGTGTTGCACAGCCACTGAAGCAATGTAGAACAGTTTGCTGGGGTGTAAGGGAAGGAGGGGGATGAAGTGTGGTATAAAGACTGAATGTCAAGGCCAGGTTGTGCAGAGGGGCTAGCTAAGGTTTGGAGACCATGGCTGAGTTGTGCAAAGGGATTAGCTGAGGTTTTGAGCCCAAGGCTGTATTCTGCTTAGGGATCTGCCCTGTGCTTGTGTCAAAGCCTTAGGCTTCAGATCATGTAGCATGTCCCTGTGATTCTATGGGTGATGGGCAGGCGTGTGTCTTTTTCCAGGGTTGTTGTGATCAAGAACAAAACTGCAGAGTCCTATTTCCAATCCCCAACTGCTTAGTGAGGTCTTTCAACCTCACCTGCATCCTTTCTCTCCATCCCCAGAATGGAGAGTGTCCCTGTTTTGTTTTCATGTCTGTTATGCTTTGTTGCTTTTACAGCAGCTGCATCACAGCAACAGGCCTCCTGCCCTTCATTCATGTGATGATGAGGTGATCACATACTTCCTAATTTTCTGGAATGGCAGTTATTTCATTAAGTACAATTATTAATTTCCCTTTTGAATTTAGATTGCAATTTAAAACAAAATAAAAGCAAAAAAAGATTTGAGAGAACCCTTCTTGCATTAGAAAGCAGTGTTTCCCTCTGAAGAAAACCAGTACCCATTTATAAGCCCTCTTGGATAGGTTTCAATGTTAATATCCTTGGCTGAAAATGCTCAGTGATTAATAGCATTGACTGGCTAGTTAAATACACGATCAACCTGGGAGTAGTCATGCCTCTCAAGTAACAACAGTAATTGACAGAACGTTCAGCAAATAAAACTAGCTTAATGCTGTACTAATGTATAATTAAAACACCTGTAACTCTTTCCCCTACTGGGGATACAACGGTGTCGCAGCGATGCCAATTCTTTTGGTGTAAAAACCAGGTGACCCGATTGAAAGGGACTGTCTGTCTTTTCGAAGCCTCCCTCCCCCTCTGCCCCATAAATAGCTGCGGTGGTAATTTTGTGGTTTATTTAGAGGTGCCAGTGAACACAAGGCATTTTGAGCGTGAGGCTGCACCCACACATTGTGCCTGCAAACAGGAGGCGATGCATATTTAAAGAGCTGCTCCCTGGAGTCCTTCCTTTCTGCCTGAAACCTATCCCGCCTACGGGGACATGAATTATTTACTGCCAAACAAAAAGCGAGGGTGTTTAGCAGTGACACCCAGGCTGTGCGAGTGGAAGCAAGAATATCCAGCCTCTCATGGGCAGCTTCTCCCTTCCTGCTGGGCTGTTCTCTGCTGGGCATCGCGGAGGGTCCTGTGCCACCTCAGCACGGTGCAGTGCCACCTTCCTCCTGTTCATATGCAAAGCACTGCCTTCTATTCTTCAAACTTATCCCCCCGCCTTTAATCCCCCTGCTCCGTCCCCTCTTCGGGCACAGCCTAGGAGGGATTTACTGGCAATGCACATTGAAATGGAGAGCACGTCTTGAGTTTCAAATGCTCTGCAGCGCTGGGTCCAGATCTTTCACCATCCCTGAGCCGAGCGGAGGGGGAGAGATTGACCCTCTATCTGTGCATTACTCTGAGCTGCTAGTCACAGCTAGAAAACAAAGCAGTGTGATAATCTCCTTTCCCCTTCCACTGGCAGCATATCCTCAGTTATAACAGAATTACGATGCGCCGTTCCCTGGGTTTTGCTGGCACTGCAGCAGGTATTAATCAATGTGTGCTATCCATCCAACTATTTGTTTTATCCAGATATGTTATTAACCTCCTCTCCATCAAACTAGCGAGGGCCAGAACTGGTTGGAAGAATGTGTGTGTTCACCGCTTTTACAGAGGGTGTAATAAAAAAAAATATTAAAACTCCATAAAGCATTGGGTCAAGTTCACACCACTATAATTCTTCTGCAGGTGGTGGGGAGGCCAAAGGAGGGCTGGAGGGATCCTCTCGGGGAAAAGATGTGGGTTTGGTTTTGGAGGTCTGTTAGAAGAGGAGAAAATAGCTATCAAAATAATTTATTAATTAAGGTAGCTTGTAAATCAACAACACAGCTGGAATGAAAGCAGTGATGACACAACTATCAATAGTAGTGATTTGCATTATGGAAATAGGCAGGGGGGCAAGAAAGGGACATGTCACATACATATAAATGATGTGCAGGAATACAGAATCATAGAGGTTGGAAAAGACTTCTCAGGTCATCTTGTACAATGGGCCAATGTAGTAAAGCATGTGTCTTGTCCCAAAGACCTTCCAGTGTTTGGATAGAAAAAAAGAGACTTTTTTTCCCTTGTTTTTTCAAAGAGAGAGGTATGATTAGGGCCAAGTGGCTCACTGGAGGTTAGACAGAAGGTCAGTAGGATGTCCATGGTTGAGATCCAAGCGTTGGGAACTGTCTGCTTTTTTAGAATATGACTGGCCACCTCTTTCTTTGGAAGGAAAAGAGGCTCCAACGGAAATAAGTTAGCATCTCCTTAAATGGAGACTACTGGCAGGACACGGGGGAATATAATGAATATAAATTGCTGGAATTGTGGAAATGGAGAAAACTGATTGATGTTATGCAGTGATCAATTTATTAATTCTCTAGGTTACTGTTAACTTATTAAATTGTAGAATAAGTGAATACATATATTCAATAAGCGAATTACATATATTCAAAAATGCATTCAATTAAATCACAGTTCCTCATTTAATGCAATTCTTATCTAAAAACAACTCCCTTCCTCTCTTTTTATTATTGTCGTTCTCTGGCTGCTGCTTGGATGCTTTGTGCAGCACCGTTACAGAGCTGACATCTGTTGTGATGCATCTATTCTTATACATAGGCCTATCTCTGGTACCAGGCTGTGCCTTTTTTATCATACGATTGTTCATGTTGCTGTTTTCCACTGCTTTTTGCTTTTTAAGTGAGCAAAAGGGAAAAAAAGGCATCAGAAAACTTTGCTGTCAGCTTGTAAAGAACTACAGCATTATGAGTGGGAAAGTGGGTAAAGGGGCAAAGGACCTATTGCTACAGATGCATGGCAGGGAAGATCTTCCACTTGCCACCATCATCCAGGTGAAGAATCATTCTAGATTTTGGCATCTGTGGAAATGTTACAAGCTCTGGAACAAATTAAAAGCATGTTGAGAGGTAAAAAAAGCAGGGGTCATCACTGCCATTGACCTCCATATCCAACAAGCTTTGGAAATTGAATCTGAAAATTCTCTTGTTGGCTCAGTGTAACTTCACGGGTGAAATCTGGTGTGTGTCATTAAAGAATAAGGAATATTACTCCAGGCTCAGTGTACAGCCTCGCAAAACATCTGGTTTACTAGGATTTACTGGATGGTATGCTGCCTTTTTTGGACAGACGTTTTCCACATTGAAATCTTTAGAACTCCTTTTTTTTTGCATTGAGGGTTCTTCAAGCATCACATAAGAGCTGATTATAATGGAGATCCGCAGTATGTCATTAGCAATTTCAGTCTTGAATTATGGTAAGGGTTGAGTTATTTTAATGGTAGAGAGGGAGCTTGCCTAGCAGATTAGATCAAGGCAGATCCTAAGCCTTGAGAAAAACTGCGCTCACATCTAAATTTCATGGCTTCAGTATTAACTTTATGGGCCGTAGGATAGCCCCTATGATGCAATGCTCTTTTGCATCCAACTTGCCATAGAGTTAATGATTGAACACTTTTGAGTTGGCACTCAGTACAGGGGGTTTTATTTCTCTCCATGTGGCTCATGAGCAGATAAGCAGAGCTCTGAAAAATACACCTTATATTTTATAAGACACTATCTTTCTGAGGGAAAAAAAAACTATGACATATCAAGCAGCTTTCAAGGGTGTTCCCCTTTAATATGATATGGTGTCTTGTGATCTACATATCCAGTGGATTTTTTTGTTGTTGAATAAATAATGTGAATTGAAATCTTGCAAGATCCAAGAACTCTGCAGTTGCATCTGGATCTAAGTGTGAAAAATGTCTCTAGAACCAAGCAGGATAGGGATAGGGTCAAGTTATACCTAATCAAAACTGTGTGCCCTTGGCCATGCTGGCACAAATTGCATCAATTCCCAGCTTTGTCTGCGCTAAAATCTCAGAAGCAAGCCATGATCCAACATCTGTAACTATTATAAAAGAATTAGTTGAAGTGATTTCAGTGTCATGAGTGTGGAATCCTCCAAAGGTCTTCTGCTCAGCCAGCAGAGTTAAACCTTTATATGAGGGATAAGTCAGCAAACCAAAGGGGCACAACCCAGAAGAAAAACTAGGAATAGAAATACCAACATGTTTTTCTATTGATATGAATTTAATACGTGAGATGCACTAACAAATGAAGGGGCCTTAAGAAGAAAGCCAGGGCTGGTGTTTGGGAATTTTACATTTTGGGAAGTGGTTTTAGAACATAGAAGAGGGATTTGGCTTTGGACCGATTAAAAGCCGAAGCTTGAAAATTGGTAGTGTTATGTATAATTACTTTTCCTACAATATCAGGAAATGATTTAAATGCAAATTAAACTGTGCTGCCAGAAGGTAGATGGATAGCATTGAAAAGAGCTATTTTAGAAAACAACGTAATTTTCGGAAAATTACCTCCCTTGTCCTGAGGTAAAAAAAAAAAAAAGATGGCTGTGGAATTAGTGAAACCAACAATGTTGTATCACCAAGATCAGTTAAATGTACTTATTCTCCAGGACTTCAACTGCTATGAAATTCTTCTAAAACGGATAATAATGTTTGCCTAAGTAAGACTTAAGGGAGACTTTCAATGTGAAAAAGTGTCCCCAGCTTTCTGGTAAAATGAAATATGTACCATTTAATACCAGCTGGCTGTGGGGGGGCAAGTGGAAAATTGGGAAAATTCTAAAGCTTAAACTCCTGTCCTATTGGGTGAGCCAGGTTTGCCTAACTTTGTAACAATGCTGCAGAGCCATTTAACAATTTAACTGAGTGTATCAGAGAAACCACCGAGGAACCATACTGTGCTGCTCTGAGACACTTTGTAGAAGCCACAGGAGGTCCTTCTAGGATCTTCAAAAGGAGCAAAAGTATAAAGCAACACCTGAAAAAGAAATTAAATGTAGTTGGATCAAACCTTCCTTTGTTTACCCCTGGGAGATTAACAATTTAAATAATAATAATAATAATAAAAAGAGTGTTTTGTTGTAAAACGACATACTTAAGGGATCAAGAACAAGCAGCTCTGGTTAGCTTGCTCAGCCTGCTTTTGTACCAGCTTACAATGACCACAGTTGGGTGACATTTGTTGTTACAAAGTGAGACTCGTTCATACAAATAGGCTTGTAAAAGAACGAGCCAAATGATTAAGCAGACATGGTACGAGCATGTGTGGAGAGGTGATGGTGTTCGCTGCTGCCATGCTGGGCTTTCTGTCAACCCTGCTGTGCTGCGTCTGGATTGTAGCTCTGAGCCAGGATTCTGTAAGTCCAGCATCCATCATCAAGGGCAAATTTTAAAAGAGATTTTAATTTGTTCTGGGACAGCGATACACCTCCATTTAGGAAAAAAATAAATAAAAATAATAATAACAAAAAAGGTCTAATGGGTAACAGTGGCAATTTTTTAACTACAAACTCTTTTCCTAGGTAGTCCAGGAAACTGCTATTCCCACAGCCCTTTGGATGGTGTTCTGAAAAGGGGCATGTGGGGATGAAGCAAATAAAGTCTGACCTCAAGACTGTCCCACAGACTCAAGAACTCAATTCCAGGGCAGCCGCTACAGCTAATTCATTTGTACTTAATGTCTTGGAGTTCATCACCGGTACATAAAACAGGCATGAAGCCAGTTCCTAGCTACTGTGGATGCCTGTGAAGTGCTGAGATACAGTGCCTGGTAAGGAGACATCTGGATAGCTGTAGGGTTGACGCAGAACAGGAAGACTCAAGAGGCAAAGACAGGGAAATCAGGAAGAGTTAAAGACCTCTGCAGAAAATGATCAAGAACTTACTAACATCTTGAAATGGTGTCCGTATAAAAGGTGTGGGAAATTTTGAGGTTTGAGTTATGGCCATATCCCTGAAATCTGATGGGAAAAAGAAGAATGGCAATGAGAGAGGGAAAAGTAGCACTGCATCTGCTCATCTTGCCTAAAACTAGTGTTTGCGCTCCCTTAATATATTTAAGAAAGCAGCCAGGTACACGAAATGAAGCAGAGAGGTGAAAGGAGGAGTATTTCTATGCTGATAACACATGGTATGAATGCTGTCTGAATCACAGTTTGAGTTGGCAGACACATTTCAAGGTCCAGCTCTCCTGCACTGAATAGGGGCACCTACAGCTCCATCAGGTGCTCAAACCCCCACCCAACCTGACCTCAAGTGTCTCCAAGGATGGGCATCCACCAGATCTCTGAGCAACCTGTTCCAGTGCTTCACTGCTGCAGTAGAAATTCTGAGTCATGCCTTGAAGCAGTGACCGAGCACCTTGTAGGAGGGCAGGGCCAACCAAGGGGAGAAACAACAGGTGCAAACAACAGGTGCAAGCTGTGCCCCTGAGAATGTACTAGAAGGAGTGGAGCCAGGATCCCACCCTTCCCAGACCTCGTTTAAGGGTTGGCAATGGAAGCAAGAGCTTTCTCACTGGAGATCCCTGCTTACTTGAGGCCTTATGATGGTAAGTAGATTTTTTTTTTCCCCCTTTATTTCTATATCCATAGCTGTTGCATTTGAGTAAGCCCTCATCTGCTGTGGGGAAACGTTGCTGGTTCATGCTCAGCTTGCTATTCACCAGTGCTCCTAGGCCTTTTTCAGTAGGGCTGTGCTCTGTCTTTACATCCCCCAGTACTGATAATGGGGTTACCGTGACCCAGCAGCAAGGCCTTGTAATTGGCTTTATTGAACTTCACGAGGTTTACATGGGCCTGCTGCTGTGTAGGCCTCTCCAAATGGCATCCTATTCCCTTAGGTGTGTTGGCCACACCACACGGCTTGGTGACATCTGCAAACTGCTGAGGGTGTGCTCAATCTCTCTGTTGATGTCATTGATGAAGATGTTAACAGTTGACACAGTACTGACTCCTGAGGGGTATCACTTGTCAATGATCTCAGTGTTGCATGCTTGATATGTGCATCCTTATGCAGTTACATATGGTACAGTATTTATCTGGTGTGCATGATAAAGCACACAATTGCAAGATTTTCCTACACCTCCCAAGGAGCTTGCTATGACAGCTGCTGAAAGACAAATGCCAGTAACAAACAGTGGTAGACTAGCAACATTTCAAGTAACTGTACTTAGGAAAGTGATTCCTTTATTGCCTATGGTGCCACTGGCATGCGAAAGCAAGAGAATATCTTGGATAAATTCTGTGTCTTGACTCGTGAGATATAAATGTGCCTTGCATCTGTGTAAAGGGGATGTGGGTCCAATCTGCCTTCCCTTCCCATTCCCCCATTTCCACCAGCCTGCACCTGTGTCTCCCTGGCACACATGTACCCAGAGGGCTGTGGAAAAGCAGGTGGCTTTGTGTGTGTTTCTGTCATTTCTGATGGCCTCTCACAGGCTCTTTGCATTGGGAATCTATTTACTGAGGGGACAAAAACTTGCTATAGAGGAACAAAGCAGTACATGCTGATCAGGTTTGAAAGGCCAGGTGCACACCCCATGCTAACACACTTACTGGAGACCAAAGTTTAAGTCGACAGCTTGCATATAGAACAGCCTTACATAGCACAGAGGTCTCTTTATGTCACCCTGGCAGCAGAAAGTAGTTTAAAAACATTATTTTGCCTTAAACCCATTATTATGCATAAAGATTCTTCTTGCATAGGCCACAAGCACATGAATGCTTATTCACTGTGGAAATTAAATCACTTAAAAGTTGAGACTTCCAGAGCCAGTGGATGATAGAAGGTGAGGCAGAGCTTCTCTAGGGGAACTTGGATTCACTGCAGAGGGCTGAGGAGGCCCTTTTGTACCTGGGGGGTAGGCTGTGGAACAGTGGTTTCACAATAGTGTTTTTTCCTACTGTTCTCAAAGGATTATACTGAAAATGAGACCTTCCTACCTTCCAGGAGGGTACTTGGAAAATAAAAGGCTATAATTTGAGAGCATGGGGTTGCTCAGTGAGAAGCTGTCAGTAATTTGGCCAGGGCAATACTGAAACAGGAATTGAACTCCCTGTATTGTGATGACTTCTGTTGACAAATCAGATCCTTGCTGGAGGTTTTTGACAGCTTGGCTCTGGGTGCCTGTTCTCACAAGATTTTTGTTGTTTTGGCTTCTGGCTCTGGCCTATAAGAATTGGCAGAGGAAGGTAGTGTTTACCTAGAAATATGTAATTTATATAATTTCAGTATGAGGGGGGCTATTTTGATATGAAATATAGAACGTACTACAGAGTCTGACAAGCTGTCATGGTGGAGCTTGTCCTTTGTTTAGCTCTGCAAGAAAAACGCAGCAGCACTTGGGCACGATGGTGATAAACACAAGATGAATGCTGCCTCTGGTAGAGGGCTAGATGGAACATTTCGGAGGGTGCCCAAGGGTATTAGAGCTGAGAGAAATCTTTCTGCCTGCGCAACCAGGACAGAAAGCAACATTTCTACTACTTTTTGCCTTCAAGATAGGCCCACCTGCCTTCTTTAAAAGAGTATTTTGGTGTTTCTGGTTCAATGCAATAATAAGAAATCAATCCCAATAGAAAATAATGTGTTTTCTTACATGGTAAGGTAGAAAAGAACAAGCTTAGTGTTTCTTCCAAAGGCAGAAAGGTTAACAAGCTTATATTTAATTAGACATCAAGGACTGGTATGAAAGAGCTCCTTTTTATTTCTGTTAATCACAGGATATCTAATACATGATGTTGGTGTATCGGTGCCTAATTGGACACTAAAGAAAAAAGTGTTTATTATTTATGGAAAAAAAAACAAACCCACAAATGTTCACTGTTTACCACCTTGGTACCTCCAGGTTCTTTATGACCCCTTCCCATTGCACTAACATACTGTCTGGTTTCAAGCCATTCATTTAAGAAAAAAGCAGGAAAGCTGCCCATGCAGTCTCACCATTGAACAGTGTGTATCTAGGGAGAAGCTGTAACGCAGCTTTCTTGCATCTTCATTCTGTGCAAGCAATGAGAACTGGAGGACATGAAAGTTCAGGCAGTCCTTTGCTCTGAGCCAGGCAATAGTGAGTGGGTGCTGTTCATCTCTTAATCACTGATAATGTGTGATACTGAGGTATGAGGTGGAATCCACACTGTATAAGACCTTTGGCATGACACTAGGTGAAATTATGTTGATATCGCTTAATCAGTAAATATATCCTTTAATGACCTTCATATCTGAGAGGAGGAAAATAAAATAAAATCAGAGCAATGAAATAGCTCCTCTTAAAAGCTTAATTAAAATATGAAACCTTTGATTTCAGGCAATTAAACAAGACATTTTCTGCCTTTAAATTAAGTGTTCTGATACTCTCTAAACAGAATATGCTTATTGCTGGATCTGTCTTCAAAATTATAATAGTCCGGATTAGTAGAGCTTCAAATATGCAACTCAAAGCAAAGCTGACTGCAGATGAAAGGCAAAGTTTGCTTTTCAACACTAATGAGAGCTGAAAAGTTGCCCTTCTGGTGGCTGTCAGCCTTGGCTTATGCAGCTGAAGGACATATGTCAAAAAAGCCATGGAAATGCTGGAGAAGAAAATGGTGGGGTGGTGCTTCTCTGGAGTTAGATGGCCAAACACAGATACTATAAGCTGTAGCAGCTGTGCACTGCTACAGATTAAAATGTCCCTGTTGTCTTCAGGATGATCTCCATCCATTAGGGAACCTCTGTG
The DNA here is from genome assembly GCF_054131305.1 of Coturnix japonica. Lineage (NCBI taxonomy): Eukaryota > Metazoa > Chordata > Aves > Galliformes > Phasianidae > Coturnix > Coturnix japonica. The sequence continues at coordinate 24,408,372 of NC_140670.1, read as the reverse complement.
GGGGAAAGCTTTAGGAAGCCCTGAGTGAATCCTGAAGGCTTTGTTTGGGCTGTTAGCTGAGAAACTCTTCTATGCCTGCTGCTTTCTAGCTCATCTAAAAGCTTTGTAGTGTTTGCAGAAGAAAGAAGCTGAGAAAGTAGTATGTACACCAGACACAGTGCTTGCAGAGCTCGATCCCTTTAAATGACCCGTGAGCTTTGAGGTATCAATTATATTGTATAAATAATTTAATGAGGATAAAGACCAAGTAATATTGCCAAAAATAGCAAAATGGGAAGGGATGTCTGGAATATGGGCAAGGTCACAGGATGAAGACCTGTATTTGAAACACTGAGTATAAATGAGAAATGAATAAATATAGTGCTTGTCCAGTTGCCTCAAGGCTTTATTAAAACTGAGTGTATGTATGTAGAAAATTCTTTTGTTGAAGTAAATAGTTCTCAGGCTTCCTACAGTGGAAAGGGGGTGTGACTGAGACTCTGTGCTAGCCCATATGTGAGATATCATCTAGATTCTTTTGTCTTACCATCATCAGGAAACAAATGGCTAGAGGGTTCCCAGCTTTTTGTAGTGTAGTCAATGTGAGAGCAGGGTGGTGTACTTCAGCCCCCAACTGAAGCCTGCAGCTCATCAGCAAGATGAGCTTGTCACAATCATTACAGCTTTTGCCTTCATTTACTACAAAATGGTGATCTCTTTGTAATTGCTATTATATGTTTAGGAACAACCAGTAAAATATGACTTTTTTTTCCCCCCCCCCCAATGTGAGCTGTTCACTGTTCAGCCTCAGGCATCTCTCAATGTTTGGGTGAGGACGGAGGGAAGAGAAGGGCTTGGTTGTCACCAAAACTCAATGATGGAAAGTAGTATTACCTGCCTAAAATCACTCTAATTGCTGAAGTCGTTGTGTTTATTCCCTGCTCTAAAACACGGAACAGCAGCGTGCTAGGCAATTAAATAGCTGTCATGCCTTCTTCCAGACCTAGAAGCACTTTGGGGATGGAGATATATGACACTATTTGTACAGTCAGTTAGTAAAAACTTTGTAAAGCACTTTGGGATTCATCTGAATGAAAGGCACCATCATAAATGTAAGATCATTCTCATTATCGTTAATATTCTTTTATGAGGGACCTTATCAAAAGCATTTTGAAAGCTCAAGTAAGTTATATCCATCAGGTCACCTTTATGTACTATTTTATTAACTTTTCAGTTGAGGGATTGCCCTGACAGAATAATATTTTCATATGGAAACCAAAGTGGAGTTTATCTATTGTCATTTATTTACCTGTATTATTATGACATTATGGGCTACTGCTGAGGTTGAGTTCCCACTGTGCTTAAGGTACATGAGAGGAGAAACTTGCTTTTTTGAGAAATGTAACATTTAAATGAAGTTGTTGGTTTTATCTGTGCTTAGTGGTAAATTTCCTTCCTTGTCTTTCGAGGGGTGTTTTGTGCTGTAAGCGAGATGTAAGAGGGGCACCTTGTTTGACAGGTTCACTACTGTGTAGTTTGTTTTCCCTACAGGTTGGGTTGGGTGCTAGCTAGCCAGGCTGATTTACTGCCCTGGAGAACTGGTGACCACATAACTCCTTCCTCAGGTCCTGTTCACCTTACACAGAAGTTAAATCACTATTGAAGTCGCTCTCTAATTTCCCACAGAAACCATTGTAGACAAGGGAGGGATCTCTTCTGTTACATCTGTACAAATAACTCAGGCCAAGCACTTCTTTTCTGCTTCAGCATCCTCTGTTTTTCTTCCTCTCACTTTCCCCCACAAAGTTACAGTTTTTTGCTGAAGAAACATCTGATTTGTACATCTGATTGCAAGTTATTGCAGAGTAGTGTCTTCCAGCAGATACATATATTTGAGTTAATTAGGTACAATAAAGCTGTCACATAACAACAGTGCTTTAAAGTTCCCCTCATTACATGCCTGGTTGGGGGTTTAGTTTTTATTTTCTCTTCTGTATCAGAAATACCTTGATTTCTTTTGTTTTCTCTCTATAATCCTACGCTCTACATCCATTTCCTTTCCAGTCTGCCTTTTATTTGAGCTTACGTTCTGCTCTTCAGTCAGATACCACTTTTTATTTTTAAAAGGGTGTTCATTTCCAATAAACTCCATTCAGCCATGCAGTTTTTATCCTTTCTGTTATATTTTCAGTGCAAAGGTCCAGCTACCATCTGCTTCTCCACCGCACGTTCTTAAATAGCCTCTGGACTCATAACATTAGCCAAACTCACCCTTGGAACAAATGCTGGGGCTGCTGGAGGAGTTACTCCAGGAGCAAATTTGCAGTATGTTGTTAAAGTGTTTCACTTTGCCCTTGAGCGGGCTGTTAATCATTTTTCTCATAGATTTAAAATCTGGCCTTTTAAAGTTCACCCTCACTGCATTACCCCTAGGAGAGTAACCTTCTATTATGATATCAAACCTAATTGCATGGTGATTATGATTACCCAGTGGATTTTTTACTCTCACCTCCCTTAACTCCTATGCATAATTTAGCACCATGCTGAGACTCAGTTCCTCCAACAAAGGACTCCCCTGAAAAGCTGTCTTTAAGTAATGTCAATTAATTGGCTTTTCAGACCACTCTTGACATGAGATTTTTCAACTGGTGTGCTGTAGAGGAACTGAAGTCATGGATCTTTTGGCTTGGTGTCACTCAGAGGGTCAAACTGTAATGTCCTGGAGGTGCCTGCTGCTGATGGTCAGCACCTTGTCCTCAGTCATTCCTGGAGCTGAACCCTAGAGGCTTTGGCATGTCCAGAATGGCCACCTGGGGCCTGTTCAGTGCTCCCAAAGGACAGAAAACCAAGAAGGCTGAATGTTTGGGAAAAGTCTCTTTGTGATAATGGGTGGAAGGAAAGAGAAAAGATAGAGTCGTTGGGCTTTAGCATGTGTGTAGAAAGGCTGTTTGGTAATTGCTGCTCTTGTAGCACACAGGTGATGTACATGGATATGACTGCACACCCCACCAAAGCCTCTTGGAACTTGTGTTTGGTCTCTTGAACTTTCTGTAACCCTTCATAACAGCTCCAATAGCAGACTGGATCAGTTGCTTGGTTGTTTCCATGAATTAAGAACAAATGGAGCAATCCGGAGAGAGCCTGTTGCTAATTTCAGAGCACAATAGCTCTTGGTGACTGCACTTGTCCATTAAGAAAATTTTTACCCTTCAAGGGCTTCTGGAATTTCATTGGAAATACTTATGGCTGAGTAGGTATCAGTGGTAATATTCTGGTCTTTTTAGGTTTCTCATTTAGAGTACTATAGGTTAAGGTATCCCTCTTATAAATAGCTGTTAGCAGAAAAAACAGTTCCTATAACAAAACAGCAACACAAAAACATCAGCACTCATTTTCTCTATTCAAAAACCACGGTGGCTGTGAAGAAATGAAGGAAATAAGAACTCAATCATAAAGATAATTCATCACAGGAGAAATTCCTCTATGAGAGGTAAAGCGTGGTAGCACTCTAACTATCTGCAATAAACACAAATGAATGTTTTCTGTTTGCCCTGGTGGCTGTTAATACACATATTTATCTTAATGCATTTGGAAAAAAAATTAAGTAAAATAAAAATAAAGCTCAACAGCTTGTTCTGAATGGATTCCCAATGTTGGCAGAAAAAGATGTACAAGGCACTGAACGTGCCCTTGTTAAATGCTGTATTACTGTACACCAATAGTGCTGAAAACAACATAATGGGCTATTGCCTTTCAGCTTTCTAATTGTGGGTATGCAGCGTTGCTGGGAAATCTCCTGCTTTATGAGTGGGACATGCTGAGCAGGGCTGGTGCTGGTATCCAACCAAGCAATAGCTGTGTGTGGACTGATATCAACCCTTCATTTTCCTCCCTTTCACCTGTGCCCTATGTGAAGTCCTGTAATGTGCAGTCACTGCTGACAGCTCATAACTTCCTTGGGGGTGTGAGATGGCATGATGAGCTGAAGCACCTGGAAACTGCATTTGGAAGCTGCAGGCTTTATTTTTACGCAGAGTAGATATGCTGCTGGAGTGTTCTCTCTGTTGCCTGGCTGTCAGCTCAATATCCCTTGGTTATTTTCTTCTGCTGTTGTTTGCAGAACTTTGCATTTAGGAGATCAGCCGCTGTGTGGTCACTCAGACTTTCTCTGTTTCCTTTCACTTGGAATCATCTATTCATCAAGATGCATCTGTCATTTGCACAAGAATCTTAGGCAGGCTGGTAGTTATGGAGTAAACACACTCCTGTCTTTAAGGATTCGTGTTGTTGAGAGCCGTGCAATAAACACAGGGATAAAAATCGCGGAGCCATTTCAGTCCAGAATAAAAACAGTTCCCACTGATTTAATGGGTTTGAAGGCTTCTCCTCTCTGCAGTAGATTTTCCTTTTAATACAGAATGCAAAGAGAAATCCAACCTGGCACCATCCAATGAAGTTTTCTTTCACTGTACTAAAGGCAGCTCTGCCACAAGCATATGCAAGTGCAGGATGTTATAAAAAGAAACAAATAGTGGCACCCACAACATGCCCATCGTACTCTTCCTTTGGCAGCTCTGGGCCCTGTATGAGATGGGGTCATTCTAAAGTAGGGAGATATGACTATGTGGTAATGGGTGAACTGTGACCCCGTTAGGAAGCTAATGCTCTCCTTGCAAATCTTCCTTTCCTGAAGTTGCTCTAGCCAAACCTGAACAGACTTATAAAATCAATTGAAGAGCTTTCTCAAGGACCTAAGAGCACTCCCAGCCTGTGTAGAGGGGGTAATTTGTAAAATCAGTGGAACAGAGGGCAGAACTGTGTCTGAACCAGGAAGCCAAAGGCAATAATAACTAACGTGTATCCATAAAAAATTCATGGGAAATTTCATCTTGGGTAAAAGAGAATGAATAACTATGTTGATTAAGTATTAAAAGTTCATTTTATTTTTAGAAGTACTCAGAAAATTGAAAACATTTGGGAACATTATGCAATTCTTTTTACATAATATTTTCCATTTACATTTCATCACTGCCATCGGTTTAACCCTGACCTGCAATGAAGGCAACCCACAAGACCCAATCTTCTTGCAGGGGTGCAAGAAGTGGTCAAGTTCAGACACTTTGCTCCCTTCAGAACATGCTGTTCACTGGCCACACGCATCTATGAGTGAGGAGTGACTTTCAGCATCCTACTAGCAAAATAGGCCAAGTTTGAGATGTGGATAGTAGGGAATTGTCTTCAGTGTTTTGCTCAGCCTGTTAAAATGTGGGAATTTGCCCTAGGACATCCCATTGCACAAGGTGTGGGTACTGTGTTATGTCACAAGCAAGAAGCTTCCAGAGAAAGCTTTGATCAAAGATGTTTTGAAGGGTAGCAGCAGAAGCTGGCATCTGGACTGTAGAAACTTAAACACCTTTGATGCTGTTCTGTGGTGACAAGCCCAGTGGTGTTGATGTTTTATTGTAAATTAGGTCCTTAGAGGAATGTGTTAAAGAACCACATAATCTGAGGGGCAATAGAAAGGTTGGATATAAATCCTAAGGCGCCATGTTGAGTGATTCAGCTCTCCTGTGTGCAGGTACTTCCCAGCCTATGTATTAAGTCTTTGCAGAGTTGAGTTTGGACATGCTGAATGGGATGATGTTCGGCACTTACCTATGAGTGTTATGTTTCTCTGATGTGAGAAAGTTTTGCTGACTGCATGCAGTGCAGAGAGCTTGCACTGATGTTTTTAGACCCATGAGTTTGCAGGCAGGGCTTACTTTACTGCAGCAAGATGTGGGGCCCCAGATGTTTGCCCTGCTGGATCCCACACATTTCTGCATCTTCTTCATCAGAAGCCTGTGGACAGTGAATGAATTCCTTATCAAATCAGAGTCTCAGGTCTTACACTATGTGACCATTGCTCCCTTCATAGCTTAACAGTTAGAACTGGACTCCATGATCCTTGTGTGTCCCTTCTGACTCAGAATATTCTGTGATTTTAATTCACAGTCCTAAATGTATGTCTTATTTATCTATACAGTGTTTGTGGGTAGCTCAGGAAGTGCCATGATCTTATTCTTTTATGATCTTATTCTGCTCACTTATTTTAAGATCCGATTCTTTACATTTCTCCTTATGGAGCTGAGACCCAGAGCAGTTAACAGTGCTCAAACTGGGCACTTAGGGTCTGGCAGCCATAGGTGGAGGGACTCCCTCAGAATAGCTGAGGATTGCTGTGCTGGGTGGCATGGAGCTTTAGCCTCACCATAGCAGAAGTCCCTCTACAGGTCTTTGGTAGAGGATGGAGCAAAATGACAGCAACTTTTTGGACCGAGCTCTCCAACAAACATCCCTGCTTTGTCTCACATCTCTGATTTCTATCAGGTACAGCTCTATTTGAGTAAATTTTGTTCACTTGGCTTTAAAGGCTCATTCATAGCCACTGCAGTGTCTGCCTGTATGTCTGGAATAGCCTGTCTGTACTAAGGGGAGTTCTATTCCATGCCCCACAGAGAAATCACCTTTCAAGGACAAGGCTCATCACTCCCTTGCATGCAGAGAAGCTGCCAGCAGGAGGAACCTGTTTTCATTTGTGTGTTTTCGTGAGACTGTGGCACAAGGTTAACTCATGTAGGATTTACCAGATGTCTCTCTGTGGAGTGGGCTGCTTTGGAGAGCAGAAGCGTTCTTTGGTCTATACGTAAATGCATGCATGAGTCATACACCTGCATATGCTCCTTTTTTCCCAAGGACATTGTGCCCTGTGGAGGGTGGGGCTGCTCCTTTCTCACCTGGAGAATTTCACATTATTGCAGGTTATCAGAATGGAGAAGAGAGAATACTTCAGCTTTGCTTTAAAGCTGCCTCCCTCTTAGTCTCTCTGTTGGGTCAGATAAGACCTGTCTAATCTTGCATTAAAAAATAGTTTTAACAGTGCATGACTCTTTTTCTTCTTTTTAGTTTCCTGTGGTATTTTCTAAAAGAATGTATTGCACTCTTTAAGTGCTTGCAAAAAAGGCAAACAAACAAAAAATCCCTTCTCTGGCTTATTTCCAATCAAAAGAGAATGGGTGGGATGGAGGGAGAACTATCTGCACCGAAGCACAGGCTTACTTTTTAATTGCAATGGGGGCAGTTCAGCTGGCCACACTGATGACAAACATTATTGCTCAGCTTTTTTCAGTGTTGTTGAGAAAACTCTGGAGAACTGGCTGGGATGTTCCCAGTGAACTGTGCAGAGCATTCAGTGCAGATAATAGCATATGCAGAGATAGTGGCCTTTGGGAGCTGAGGGCAGCAGTGAGGTGTGGGGCCCATCCCTCCCAACAAGTGCTGAGCAGGGTCTGGAGTTCATGGTGACAGATGTGTTGGATCTGATATTTCTCACTGCTGTTGAGCTCTCTGATTGATTTGCTTAGCTTGCCATGATGAAATCATTAATCTTGATGACACTTGCTGCAGCCCAAACTTTGGCACACTGGACTTGTTTTTTCTGCACCTGCCAACAGACAGGTCAGACATCAGGATTTTCACACTCCGCGAAAGCTATGGATATGATTTCTAAGAAAGGATTGACAGAAGGACGCTAAAGGGAACAGGTCAGGAGATGTCCTGCCTTTGGAGAGACTGGGAAGAAGAAACCCTCTTCTTGGAATGAAAGGAAAACAAAGGATGACCCTTGTTTTTAAAAATTCATTCTATTTCTATGATAAGTTCAGAACACAGTTCATAGGAAAATAGAATGACTCAGATTGGAAGGGACATTAAAGATCATCTGGTTCCAGCCCCCCACCACTAGTTGGTTGCCATCTCTCAGATCAGGGCCCCATCCACCCTGACCTTTGAGGACCTCCAAGGATGGTTCACACACTGTACGGGCAGCAGTGCCAGGGCCTCACCAGCCCTCTTAGAAAAGAATTTCTTCCTAACATCTGACCCATCTCTTTCCAACCTTTTGGCTTGTGTGGGCTGTGCTGAGAAAAGAGGGAATATTTTGGACCAGTGGTTTGATTGTTGCTGAATAATGGGTTTGGGTCCAGGGCTGGGCCAGGCTGCTTGGTGGGGGGAAGCTGCTGCCACAGGAAGGGTCTTAACAGGACAACAATGTGGTTGATGTGAAGCTCTGGTCCATGTCCTGTTTCCTGCTGTGCAGTTCAGTTAGTGAACCTCCTCCCAGCATGGAGGTATTATTCTAGGAAAGAAGTGCCTTATCGCAATGCAACTTTTATTTTAGAATAATAGCATGATATTAAATTGTAATGCTGTAAGACTCTCCTCACTGACCTGACATTGCCCAAATTGAATGTAGTGCTGACTGTTCAGACAATACCTAAGCATAGCAAGAATGGATCTTTAGGAGGAGTGCTTTTTAGAACAGGAAGTAGCAGTTGTTTTCTTCCAGGGATCCCTTGTTCCTTCATCATTTCCTTCCATCTCTCCCCAGGTCAAATAAAACACGGGTCAGTCATTTTTAGAACTCAAACAAGAAATTATATCAGGTTGTGAGGTGGAAAAGAAAGAATAAACATGTTGGGTGAAGTTTAGAATTAAGTTTCTGTATAAAGGTTAAACATTTAATTTCAGTCCAGTGATAATCGACCTTTGTTTTTATCATGGCTGTAACTCTGGAGGAATGAAAGTTCAAGTGATTGATCATAAATCGTAGTGAAGTCCATCGCTAGCAAGGTTAGAGTTAATATATTATTGATCAGTGTAATGGTTAGTGGCAAAATAATTTTTTTCCCATCAACTCTCTTACTGGGCACTTGTTTTTTGGAGACCAAAGATGTAACAGAGCTTTGTGCTGAATTAGCTTAGAGAGTTACAGGCTGTGTACATCTGTTAGATTCAGCCCTGGGTACAGCCAGAGCCCTGCGGAACGCCTGTAATGATGTTATTGTTCAGAGATGTTTCAAAGCCATTTTCCCTTCAACACAGAGAGTTGTAAATCTTTTGTTGAGAATCGGGAAAGGTTTGCAAACACTGAGGTAAGAGAACTGCATCTCCCTGTGCCATTGCCCACCGACACCTGTTTGCACTCGACTGTTTCTTTCCAATTCTACACAGGTTTTTTTTTTGGTCCATGAGGGGGTGTCCCTGGAAAAGGAGTTGCTGGTAGTTATGTTGCACCTGAGAAGAAATCTGAATACGTGATAAAAAGCAGCTTTGGAGGTATGATCTGCTTAAAGTTGTGTGCTTATAAGGAAGATATTAATAGTACTAGGAATTTGTTTGTTTTGTGCACTTCTAAGAACTGAACAACTGAAAAAAATATCCTTATTCCATCACTACAAGAATCCCTTGGACATTAAAAGTGACTGACATCCTGCTGTGTTTGCATGGCAGAATGTAATTTACAGCTTCCAGTCTTTTCGGTGAGGGAGCTTAAGCTCATTGGAGCACGCTCATTGGGAGGCTCAGGAGGGAAAGAAGCAGCTACCTGGTGTCCCACAATGGAGCTGCCTTCTGACAAGGCACTTAGCTTTTTTGTTTGATCTCAGGACTAGATGGACGCTATGCTCTGGTCCTATTGCATTGATTTGGGCTGTGTACCAAAGGTGGACTTTGTCTCCAGCTTTGATCAACCCTTGAAAGTGAGATCAAAGCTTTTATGTGTAGTATAGGGTAAAATAATGTATTCCTTGTACTGCAATGTCAATATCAGATCTTGATTTGCAAAAGCTTTCCATCCTTGCTGACTGGATGCATTAACACTATACATGAACACATAACACTTAAATAATTTGCGCTTTCAAGAGCTTGCTATGCCATCCATAACATTAGGTGGATGTGAGATATATTAACAGAATGAAGCCATAGAAAGTAGCATGGACAGTCAGCAATGATCCTTGCTCAGCAAAAACTGAGTCAGAAATATATTTTTATCCCTGGAGAATTTCTGAGATCAGAAAAACTTCTTTCTTTTCTAAGACAGAATGAAAAAAGAAAACCCTGATGTTTTTTTATTTTCCCCCATCAAACCAACGATGTGAAAATAAATGCATTTAAAGACAATTTCAAACACTTCATTTTAAGCTTTTCACATTTTCCTGCCTTTAATTTCCTTAAACTACAATTTTCAGTGGCATAACACTTCATCCCTTCTCCCTTCCCCCTGATTCTTCAGATTACATTTTCTTGGGGGCTTCCTTCCTGGAGATGTTAATTAGCAGCCTCCAAATTAATCAGCAGATAGACAGCAGCAATGGCGAAATGATTTTAATCTTAAATGATTTCTTGGCTTCTTACTGCCAAAAAGCATGGGGTCGAAATGAGAGAGACAGCTACCTGTGAGGGAGAACAGATTGTGGTCTGCTTCTGTTTGTTGGGTTCCTCCTTCCTCCTTTGGATCTGGGTGGACAACATCACCATTTGTATGATGCTTAGAAAAAGTACCTATTCTCAAAGCATAAAAATGTTTATATCTGTGTACATACATATGTATATATTTATGCACATAAATATGAATATAAATACAAAAATGTTTTGTGCTTATGCTTAGGTATATATTTACATCTATACACAAGTGAAAATTCGATGTGTGTTTTGTAAGGATGGAGGTATTTGTTCACAAGAAAGGAATCATTGTGTCTGTATAGGGGGAATGGATGGTCCTTACACATTCTGTGCAAGGTAAAAATGTTCCCACTGGATGTTAATGTGAGTTTGTTCTAAAGATGAGCCCAGTCAGACTGCTTTGGCTGTACTCAGCACCATGAAACACTGCCTTCAGAGCTTCAGGAACCTGTATATGTTTTTCTCTATGCTACTGGCTTTAAAGCAAGCTTACCATGTAGAGGTGGGTAGGTACACGTGGTGTTTCTGAATAAGGATGGGTACTTTTCATTGCATTTTCCATTTATTTTTTCCCTTTTAAGTCTACTTTTTTGGTTATTCTACTTCCCACATCACCAGTTCCTAGAAAATAAAAATCCACTCTGTCCTCATGCAGGAGCAAAGCAAGATTTGACCTGATGTTTTTTATATCCCAATATATACTTGGCATATGGAAAAGGGGGATATGTAGGCATGTTTGTGCCTACATGGCAATTCCCTCACTGGGAGATGGTCCAGTTTTAAGTCACTGTCATCTGCTAATATGGATGTCTATTCAAGTAACAAAGAATCTACTTGGAGTAACTCCACTAGCAGATAGCAAGCATTGACTTTGATCTTGCAAATAACAGTGCAGAGGAGCATGAAATATGTCTGACACTGAGACAACCCAGGTTTCCATCCCCAGACTTGTTTTTGAGACTGAACCAATTGCCCAGAGTAATTTCAGGTAAAGAGTTAACATCTTGAGCATTTTAGTGAACTGACAAAATCAATTATGGCTTTAAGACAATTGGAAAATTTTATTTGTCAGCTTCTTTTTTCTCAGTTCTTCCCCACTTTCCCCCCTGTAATTACATTTACAAAAGAACAGTCATGTAACAGATCCCAAGTTGGGGTGGGGGGAGAAAGGCTTGCATCATCAACATTGGGCTATGAAACTATCTCAGATATCACTGAATGGGAGATGGGAAGCAAGCAGCCCTTTCTTGGCATCCTTTGCAATTCTGACATGCAAGGATGGGTATATTTATGGCAGGGATGAGGTGGTACATGAAATCAGTGGTGTGCACAAATCCTTCTGTTTCTTATTTATGCTTTCAAAATGCACACAAAGGTGATGCAGACTTTTAAGGCCCCGTGCTGCCCAGCATCATGTCTTGGCCATGGAGCTCCCGCATCATTTTCTTCCATAAAATATATTTAGATGTTTGCCTTGTGGCAAAGACAGGAGCAAGCTGAAACAGCAGAGAAATAAATTCTGCAGCTAATAAAAAGCCTAATACCTTGTTCCTTTCTTCAGTCCCAGTAGTTTCATTGTTTGTTTTGCTTGACTTGAGGCTGTGAGTAAGAAACCCAAAAGGAGATTTTTTTGATGAAGTGTCCAAAATTAATACTGCTGCCCTGATACAGCAGCAGCAACATAAAAAAGAAGTAATGCTTACCTACAGAGTTTTGTTTTCAGACAGATAATCAAAAGGGAACTTGAAGAGATATTCAATTACAGGGAGACCCTATGGGTTGAGTGACAGTGAGGTACAATGTGACTCTGCTGAGGCTGATTGCATGCAAAATTGGAAAGCTGTGGCAGGGAAGAGCGATGGATCCTGGAGGTACCTTCCTGGCAATATAAACCTCTTCACATCTGATAGCAGAGCTTGGTGGAGCCTGGGGGAGAGGAAAGTCATGGGGGACCCCTCGGAGCTGGGTGTCTGCCATACTGTTACTCACTCACTCATTCTGCTTGCTCCACTGGGTCCCAGTGCTGCCCTGGAGCCTATGTCATCATTTCATGTCACGGAAACTTTTAGAGCTGCTCAAAGTGACAGAGATGTCTCCAGCTGCGGCACGCAGGGCTATTAGATGAAAGCACCTAGATATATAATTAGAGCCAGCAATGGTGAAGTGCTGTGCAGCAGCTGAAGCAGATGTCTCACCTGGCAATCGCTTATCATTGATGCATACCGTGTTATCACATCTTTACAGAGAGGCTATGTTTATCTGAGGGGAATAATGGGACAACAGCAGTAGAAATCATAGTAAAAGTAGAAGTTTTTTTTTTTTTTGTTTACTGATGTTTATTTGCCTGAAGTAAGGATGCTGCTGCTTCCACTTGCATCTCCCATTTGGTTTAGGAACAATAAGCAGGGTGATACAGCCACAGCATTTTAGGAACAGCCCAAAGAGAGAGGCCTCCCTCAGCCCCTGATAGACTTCCAAGTGCTTCCTGGAAGCAGCAGGGAAACACAATTGTACTTTTGTGCTCCCCTGCGGTCATAACACTGGTGATTTAACTTGTTTTATGGCAAACTTTTCACAAATGTGGGTTTCTCTGCTCTCTCTGATGCTAAGTTCCAAGAGAGATGCTAGTGCATTGGAGTGAGTCCCAGGGAGGCTGTCAAGTCTCCACCCCTAGTGAGATTCAGAATGGTGCTTGGCACAGCCCTGAACAACAAGCTCATAAACATTTTTAGGATAGGCTCCACATATAACCTTTCGGTTTTCATTCTGTAGAAGTTACAGTCCTCCTTTGTTGCCCATAAACCATTACCTCAACCTGTTACTCTTTGTTGACTCTGCTCCAGATAACACACGCTCAGACCTTGCTGCACTGACCAAGATAGGACCCATCACAAGAGCACTACCTCTCTCTCCTCCAGGAGTTTTTCTGGTTCTAAGACAGGGATTAACATCCACCCATAATCTACAGACTCATTATCTTGTTTTTTTACATTAAAGTAATCTCCTTAGAAAGAACTTATTGATTACTTATACTCAAATGTGCAAATAATGTGCTTATAGAACATTAAAATGGCTCTAATAGGGTGGCAATAATTTTCTTTTTTTTTCAGTGTGGATGATTAGAAACTTCAGTAGTTAGAATCTATTAATATACTCACCATAAAGTATGAAAGCCTGTGCTTATAGAACTCTAAATGACAGTAGTGCCTATAAATTTTATTGGAGGTGGAAAGAGCAGTAATTACATGGCTGGCACTAGATGTAGCATTTTCCACAGAGGTACTAATGGCAGATTTTTACCTCCTGTTGTTAAGCACTATTTTTGGGCATAGCCAGTAGCTTGAGCAAACTGTAAATAATATTGTTTTCCGTGATGGATTTCTGCACAAACAGGAAGAAAGAGATGTTTTATTAAAAGAAAAATTGGCAAACATTCAAGCATAGATGGCTTAGAGAGTGGCGATGCAACAAACAGCACAGAGCACCTGGATCTGTGCTGTCTGGATGGGCTGTGTGACTGAAAAACTCATGAGCTGCTGGGAGAGAAGGGAGTCTGAGGTTGTTGTCCAGGCACTGATATGGATGTGTTGCACTGAGTTCGCCCCCTCTGGCAAGAGCAGTGGAGAGACCAGGGAGTGCGTAGTCTTGCATAGAGACTTCTCCCAGATAATGGTCTGAATCACTAGATAAACAGAAAAGTCTCTGTGGTGTGGTGGCTTTCTCCTTGTTCAAACTGGCAGTGAAAGGTGATGCAAATAAAGCCAGGGTCACTTTGTGCCTCCCACACATCAACCGTTGTGGGTACCAATGACACATACCTTTTTCCTCTTTAGTCTTCTTTTCAGCATCCCATCCAAGCCAAACCAGCCTCAGATTCAGAAGAACATTTCAAATAAGTATTTCTGTCCATCTCCAGTTGGATTACTGCAGTGTGCTTCTTTCTGACAAAATGTGTACTTTAACTTTCAGTTCTTGGAAGAAGCTCATCACAGCAGGGAAAACTTTTGTGCCTCTTAGTAGGACCTAATTTTCAGACTGAGAACTTTTAAGTATTTGCAATGCAGATCATAATGTGAAGCAGCGAGCTGGCAACACCTTCTGATTTCTCAAAAATAAATGGAAAATATTCAACACAATGTCATATGTTTCTGCTAGAGCTAAAAATATCAGTGAATATACACCTCTTCTACCATCTGAGTTGTTTATCTGGTAGTCTTTGATCATGTACATGGAGGAAAACAAACAGAAAACAATCATTATCAGGAATACAAATAGCTGCCTAATGTGATATACAAAACAATTTGTTTCTGTGAATCAATCAGAAGCTCTTAAAGTACAAATTACTCCATTGGAAAAAAAGGATTTAGGATAGATTTAAATAGTGAGGATTATGACGGGATGGGTAGTATCGTCTCTGCATATGATATTTTCTAGTCTATGTAATTTTTTAAGTGCTGAGTCCTCATTCAGCACAAAATTCATGACAGCAGTTTTTGGGCAGAGAAATGCCTTTAGAGGGATAACAGACCATTACCTCATAATGCTCAGGACTTCTTGAAACCTTGCTCTCCAGAATTATTCCTGCGATATCATCATAATATCAAACGCCAGTGGTGAAGTATTTGGAAGGATTAAAGTCTTCTGATAAGTAATGACACAAAGGAAACCTCAGTAATTTCCACTTGGAAAGTCTTTTGCAGAAAGCATAGATGTGGGCATGGTTCATTAACCCAGTATATATCTCTTCCTCTGTCTTCTGCCTCACTACTTCAGTGGTTAAGTTAGATGGTATAGCACTCAGCAACAAATGTTTTGCTCAGAATTATTCGAGCATATAACAAAGAAAATGTACAAAAACTCAGTTCAGTGAGGGAGATTTGATTTAAGGCCTTGGTTTCCTTATTCCGTAAGAAAACTCCCTCTAGAGTGATAAGAACTGGCAGACTAGAAAACTCTTGAGCAGACAGAGAAATGACGAGGATCAGACACTAAGACTATTAGAACTTAATCAGAATTTAGTAATATTAAAACCTATTTAGAATCATAGAGTTGTGGAATAGTTTGGGTTGGAAGAGACCCTTATGATCATCTAGTTGCACCTTCCTGCTATAGGCAGAGACACCTCCCTTGAGAGCAGGCTGCTCAGAGCCCCAACTAACCTGGCTCTGAATGCCTCCAGGGAGGGGGCATCTGCAGGCAAAGGAGGCCATGCTGATGCCCAGGGGACCACAGGGTAGATACCTGTTTGTGATTTAGATTATATCTGCCTGAAAACATGGCTTGTGTATTACCACAGCCCTCACCAGCCAAAAAACTCTCTGTAAAGTTTCACACTGCTGTAAATCGATGTGATCTATGGTGGCACTGCCTCACTTCTTTTCTTCTGATAAGCCCCTTCCCTTCTCATGGGCTGCTTCTGACATGACAAATACCACTCACACTGATTTCAAAGTGAAAGGATCTTTTCTCCTGCCTTGGACTGCTTTGTCTCACCTGATAGTTTTCTGTAGTAACTTGTGATTGTATTTATCTCTGTGAGGCATGTTGTGAGGTAGTTTTCATGAAGGCGTCTAAGCTAGATGAAGTTATATCCTGCTGCATGCATGCCTGGTGCCTTTAAGAGTGAGATTGGTGGGTAAATGAGTAGATGACCTTAGTGACACGAAGTGATACAATACTCATGACCTCAGAGTCCTTATGTATTATTAAATACTACATCATGAAGCATGCTGCAGCCAACTCATACTTCTCTTAATGTAAGTAGAAAGAAAGCACCTGCTCTTTTCAACAAATTGATACCTTGGAATACGTTGCACAGTGCCACGTTCAAAAGGTCTGATGCTTCATCAGTCTTTGCAAATGCGCTGACTCTAGTCCAGCCAGAATTGAATAAAGTGGAAATGTCCTCTTACCACTGCACTGGGGACACTGCAAGCCATAATTAGTTAACGATCGTAATGTTTTGAGTCTCTTTGGATGAAAAATTCCCTCACCGAAGACAGAAAATTTGTGTTAACCACAATTATTCTTATTTGGCTGATTGTTTTCATAAAAAGAAAGAAAAAAACAAAATTGTTTTATTACACACAAAAGGTATCAGATTTCCAGTTTGGGGGGAATAACTCTGAACTTAACTTATAACAATAAAGAGAATAAAGCAAATACAATGAAATCATTTTTGTTTGTCTGTTTTTTGATGAACAAAATATTGTCCATCACCTGACACAGTTTGCCAAGAAAATACATCTTGTATCAGAGTAATCTGGTTTGGTATTGCAATTGGCTGCCATGCCAAAAATAAACAACTGCTCCCAGCGCTGTTCTCTGAGTCAGATGAGGTTTCCAAAAGACAAGGGCTCTCTCCCTCTTGTCAGCTGCTGTGTCAGCGCAGCGCCTGGACTCCCCAGGTGATGAGTATTGACTGAAGCTCTGCCTCATGGTGAACGTCTGCAGCCTTGTGGGCCCTGAACAAATGCAAAAATCAGCAATGGGATGTACATCACTTTAGTTTCCTGCACTCAAATATAGGTACAGATTTCCTTTAGTCAATGGTGAGAAGGAGAAACAGTAAAGATTTATCTCATCTCAAGACAGATACTTAGAAAAGATTGGATCCTGCAGAGGGATCCATTTCCAAAGCTACAGACTGTAGCATACAGACTGGGACACTTGTAGAAGGGTACGAGGGTCTGAGATGAAGCTCATCCATATGTATTATTTGTTATGCCAGGCAAATTCTGGTCAAGATGTTTCTCCTCACCATTTCTACACCAAAACTGAACACCACAGACAACCTGATGTATTCACTGAGAAAGCCTTGATTTCTTTTTGCTTATAAAATTGTGTTTCTTCTTGAAAGACCACAGATATCACCTGCTCTACAGCTGGAGCAAGACAGGGGAAGCCTGTTGTTTTCACTATACACATGGTATGAAGGACGTTGGAGTGCAGGCCTGGAATTTGTTGTACAAAAGGCAATTAATGCAGATAAACCTGCATTCGAATTGATTTTGTATACAGAAATATTTGGACTTAGAGTAGCAAGTTTTGTTCCATCTCTTATCATGAACTGCCAAAAAACCGTGCAACTATGTGACTATATGGCACCATATGGATCAGGTCTTTTTTCCTTCCACAAGGAGAAGCAGAGATGTTTGCAGATAAAACAAGAAGACACTGTAGCACTCCTTAATAGTTCATCAGCATGAGAATAACCACTCTGATCTTTCTGTTTTGTTTGCTTCTGTCTTTTAGGGAACTATTCCTGACTATACATCTGCATGGTGCAGTAGTGGCCTCAACTCTGCTGGGTTTTGTTACAGCAGATGAACCTCAGTGAATGTAACAATAATAATGCGAGGTAGAAGTGGAAGATGAGATGATTTAGGGCTGTCTCACTGCAGACTCAAGCCTTTCATTTGTTAAGAATCTACTTTGCAGTCCTGTGCTTTGAATGGGTGTAGCAAAAATACTGAGTCAGGGCCTGAAGCAGAGACTGAGCAGGGCCAACCCAGGGGAGTGCAGGTGCAAGCAACGGTTGCAAGCAATGTGCCTAAGTGACCATAAAGGATGGAGGCAGGATCTTACCTTTCCCAGACCTCATTTAACGGTTGGTAGGGGAGGAAAGAGGTTTTTCACTGGAAATGGCTGCATACATGAGGTGCTTTGAAGGTAAGTAAATTCTGTCCTTTCTTTCTGTACTTATGGTTGTTGCATTTGGGCACATCCCCATATGTTGCTGCCTTGGACCTTGCTGCTTTGCTGGCATTGCAGTGCTTTCCATTGCATTACAATGGGTAAACTTGGGTGCGCTTCACTGGGCCTTTGTGCAAGGATTAGGAGCTGAGGTGTACACCAGGCTAATTATGCTGTTGGTTGTGGTCCAATGAAGACTTAAACTCGCAACTTATTAGAGTGTTTATTGAATTGCCAACCCAAGCATTTCTTAAAATAAACAGCCTTCTCTTAATTTTGCTGAAACTTCAGGTTCTTGTAATATGATTGTTAAAGGTAATAAAATTTCATCAACTTAAATATCATAAGCTTTGGGTGTTCGGTAAAGCAGAACTAATCTAGTTCTAAAGCAAAAAGCTTTTTCTCTAATCCTGGAGTTTGCTGGGGAAACCAACCCTCAGCCAAGCTAGGAACAGTGAAGGCAAAGGTGGATTCAGCTTGTTGCAACATCCATGTGTCGCTGATCACCCTGGCAGCTGAGCCACATTTGTGGACATTGTCTCCTTCTGAATCAGGTGTGGTGTTAATTGGGCTTGTAAGAAGAAGGAAATTGTTTGGATGTTTTTGTTTCTGCTGTTTCTGAGAACAAGTTTTTAACTTGGACTGGGTGGTAAAGACATCTGGGATTGGTTGTGAGCTTGTGATGTTTTCTGGGTATGTAATCAGACTTGTATCTGAGCAATGGGAGGTAAATTCTGATCTTGTTTACATATGTACAGATTTGGTGGTTTGTTTTGTGATTTGGAAGCAAATGCTTGGTCATCTTTTTAGAGAAGCCTGAAAAGTTGAGCTTTCTTGAGTAACTGATATTTAGATGCTTGATTTTGTTGCAAGTTGAGATGAAATGAAAAGATCAAAACTTTTTGGGGAGAAATGCCTCAAAAATGCATTGGTCTATAAATTCAAGTTAAGTTGTATCAACATGTTCTAGGAAGTTGCACAAGTTGACTTGTAGTGGATGCATTGGAGTATATTGATGCCTTGGGATTTGGTTATTTACAATGTCTGTGCTTGTGTGAGCATCACAGCATTTTGTAGTGTGAGTACTGCAGTTAAGCAGTTAGATTGCAGTTGCTTCCTTGAGCTTCACTCCAGTGACGGTGAATAGCTTGGCACAAATGTGGTAGGAGTAACAGGGTGTGTTCTGATCCCCCTGATGGACTCAGAATTCTAGATTCATGTGGTTTAGTCAAACCCTTTGCTGCTTTTTTTTTTTTTTTAATAAAGAAAATAATTTCAAAATTATTTCCCCCCAGAAATTGAGTAATCTGTGGTAAAAATATCTAATACGCTTTGTGGATAATGTTAAGGGTTCTTATCCTTTGGTCTCCCAGTTACTCTATTTGAGATACAGTTTCACAGCTCTATTTATTTTGTATTTGTGAGATGACGCAGACACTGTGCTCCCAAGGTTTTATTCTCTAGTTGGATTGTAAGCAGTGAAAATGTATTTTACAGTTTAAAGTAACTGTGGGTGTAACTTTTTGCTTTAAGCCTCCCTTGGACATACGACCTCTCTTCCTTTTGGTCTAACTGGTTTATGGTGCCTGGTGCCATGAGTAATGCTGACCAACCTCTACCCCTCTGGTGTTAACTGGGCTAACAGTATCTGCAAGTATCAGGCAGATAACATGTAGACTGGAGAATCCTGACCTTGTTAGCAGTATCTGAGCTTTCTTAAGAAGGAAACATTGCTCCTCTGCACCCTTCACTGAGCAGGGTTGCCTTGACCTTTGTGGTAACTGTAGTCCCTCTCCAGAGTAGCAGAGTTTGGATGCAGTGCTATGGACAGAGATGGCTTGCTGCTTCTGATTTACTCCTGTGTCATGATGCTTTGTGTTGGCTGTGATGTTTTAGGAGGTATTTCATATTCAGAGTCAAAGCTCTTGAGTGCAGATGAGTTGTTCTTATTGATTTGAAAAGGCTGAACTTTAAATAGCTGTTGTTTAATGTCCTGGAACATTAACAGTAGATTAGAAAGAGATCCCTGAGTCATTGCCCTGCGCATTGGAAAATATACGTGTCAAAGTTCTACGGAATTAATTTGTGTCATGGAAAAGAGCAGGAAACACCATAAACTTCCTGTTCACTTTATTTTTTTTATATTCTTTGAAGAATTGAAACAATGTATTTTTCATTTCTCTAATTTGTGTGTATATATGTAGTCTATCTACAGTATGCTGTATGTGTACTGCCCTTCAGTGGATATGGGTGCACATATGTATGTGTACTCTTTAGCTCCTTCAAGGTTTTGGTTAGGACAAATGATTTTTTGTTTTAGTACTTACTGAGAGAGGTAACATGGCTTTTAGGATATATAGTGAAATATTCTTTGATAGCTTCAAATCTCTATTTCCCACTGCTGTCCAATTCAAATGCTCTCTTCTGGCTGATTTGGTGCATAACTGTTCTTAGTTCTGAGCAATTTATTATGCTAGTGCTTTTAAAGCAGTAGGTAGATGGAGTCATGCTTTGGGTTGTGCACTTTCTCTGCATATGGCAAATACGATCAGATTAGAGGCCCTGCATTGTGTTATTAGCTGATGTTCAGGTTCCTTCAGGAGTTTGTCTTTAATTGTCCCAGTGAGCTTCCTTACTAACATTGCTCAGATGCTTCTTTCAAATATTCTGTTCTCTACAGTGTTACCCTGCTCACCAGGTAGCAGCTGTTCCAGCAGTCACTCTCTCTCAAACAAACACTTTCTAAATGTCACGGGTGACTCTAATGTTCAAATGAAAGTAAATTGTGCTTCAGAAGGACTTGGCAATTAAAGAATCACAACAACAAACGCCTCCCATCCAAGCAGAACTGCAAACAACTCATTAGAATCATTCCAGTCTGTTGGAACCTGACTTCCACTCTCAGAGCAGTGAGGCACTTCTTCCCATTAGTCTGAATCAGTCTTTTGCTGACTTCTTAGAATACAGCATAGATAAGAGCTCTTCAGTGGTAATTTGCTCGAGTTCCTCATAAGGAGAAATAAGCAAACACTAGTGTTCACAATAAGCTAAATGTATCCATATATGTGAGCAAGGTCAGTGTGATATGTTTCTCCTATATTTTTTTTTTTTTAAAGATTAAAGCAACTGAAGGGTTTGGGAGTGTGTTTCTTTCTATAAAGCTCTGTGCTTGTATGTTCTGCCAGTTGCTGTTCTCACAGTTGTTTTCTATGACTGCCTCGTGACCCTGGTGTTACTGAACATTTAGCTCTGTGAGCCGTGTGGCTATGTTTGACTGCACTGAGGTTAAGGTTTGGGCACTGCCCTGGCAGAGCACCCCAAAAGTTACCCCATACAATGTTTAACATGCATTTTCTGTTTGGAAGGTACAGGTCGATTATTTTGGTGTATTAGGTTGCTATTTCCCACCTGGGTAAGGGCTTCCTAGAGAGACCACCAGAAGCTGCTCCAGCTGGGAGTTCAGGCATGAGTTCCAGGCTGGGTTGGAGAAAGAGAAACTTCATGGGCAATGGTGAGTTAAGTGATACTACAGTCAGTCATCACTTCTGCCCTTGAGTTATGGTGGAGTTTAGGTATAAAGGTGCTTGTATGAAGTGAAAGGACACACTGAGAGCAACACGTTGGCTTCATTTCTGATCATGAAATTTTGATTATCAGTGGTGTTATATTGTGGCAACAAGAATGGAAGGTGAGCCTGGTTTTACTGGGTTGTAGCAGGGGCCTGTCAGTAGTTTTTTCTTTTGTGAACAGTATGAAAGGTAGTTTGATGCTGAACTTCACAACATGTCATAGGCAGGAATGAAAATATCTTGGATAAGAGCATCCTGAATGCAAGTTAGCAAATTGTGACAGATAGGATGTGCTGAGCAGAAACTCAGTTGCTCATGAAGCAATCTACCTGTCCATTTCAACAAGGATAACTAGTAAAAATATTTTAGATTTTACATGTTCATGTTAGGCTGGGATGAGCCAGCCAGAAAGACAGTTTGGCTTTACAACAAACTGTGTAGTAGCTAATGTGCATCTGTCTACTTTGAGACTCGAAGGTGAAATTCAGGAGGGCTGAGTAGTATCTATGCACTGATTACATTCCACTCAATCTCTTGTGCAGAGGAATGAATTTCACCTTATCTGACCCTGCGTGCTAATTTTTATACTTTCCAGTTGCTAGATTATTTTTTTCCTTTTCAACAGCACCCTTCCATGATGTACATCTGCTTCAGCTTACCTGTATTTTAAAGTGAATAGTAGGGATGTCTTTTGTCTGCAGGCTAATACAGAGGCAACTGAATATTTACTTTCATAAAGTGAAATCCATTTCTTCTCAAGTCTTCTGCAGCTGAGGTAGTGCTTGCGAAATGCTTTGAAGACAGAAAGCACTACAGTATATAAATATTATGTATTTTTGTATCTTCATCATCTGTGCTCTTAAAATTAATATGAGAAAACACTGTGAATACCCAAATGCCCAGTAAAATGCTTATCTTTCCTCTAATCTTAATGCTTTATTTTCATCTATGAATCCTCTTAATCTTTGAAATTAATTACCATGATTAAAAGTGGGAAATGTTTTCCCAGAACAATTTAATTGTTCCATTGCAAATCTTCATACTCGTTCTACATTATTAGTTTAATTTCTTTGCATACTAAAGCACAAACATGCACACTATCCTGGATATGACATCTCTCTCTTTGGAGTGAAAGGGACCCTTATTTTGCTACTTGCTGATCACAGTTGAAATTGACCTCTTATACCAGTAATCTCAGACCAAGGAGCCTTGTCTTATCTGCTTCAGGATCCTCTGTTGGCAAAGGTTACTGGCCTCTCAGCCAGTGCTCAGGAGGTTTTTTTTATTCATCCAAAAGAATTGACTTAGGAAAATGAGACGTGCAACAAAGAGGATATATTTGAAGTGTAAGAGTGCTGGGAGAAGAGAATCATTGTAGTGGGGTAGCAAGACTTAAACAAAAGACAAACTGAGCTTAACTCCTTGTCCCATTTCTTTCTTTGTCCTTGTCAGCTATCTGATTTCTATCCTAGTGTCAGAAAACCAAATACAGGAGAACTTCTGCTATGTTGGGGAAGCAAAATAGAACAGAGACTGATAGTGTGTGACTGAAAGCTGATTGATGAGCAGAACCAACAAATGCATTTCCTAGCAATTGAAGCAGGAATAAATTCATGCTACGGCTGGGATTTGATCCAGTCTTTGCCAGATATTGCTGGTATTTGTGTCCAGGTTTTTGTCTCATTTGTTTGTTGCCTACTGCAGGTGTGCATGCCTGAGCCATATTTCCTATTAACAGTTTACAAAGAGGAGATATCCAAGTCCTTATGCTTTTAAGATCTCCTGACCAGACCCTTTGGGAAAGAAGGGGAAATGGAACATTTAAAATATTGGTGTCAGTGCATTTTGAAGAAGCTCTACATGTAGTACTCATGGCATGAGGCTTTAAGGAAGTCAGCTGAATGGTTCCCCAGGAAGATCCTGCTTTGATATAACACAAAGTTCTTTTTGTTGCAAAAATGGCAAGAAGAAAGGGGACAGTGTGTGAGCTGAAAAGGAAGAGACTGAAATAGTCACATCACAGGCAATCAAAATGGATCTCTTGCTGTAGATCACAACAATGCAGAATTTCTAATGCAGAAAGGATTCAAGAATAGAAAAGAAGGCATCCAGTGTTTAAGAAAAGCACAAAGGAGGTACATCTTCTATTGCCTTTCAATTTTTTTTTCTCCTGTTCTCATCAGAACAAAGAGAAAGGACAGGCATAAGGTGTAGAGATTACTTTGGCAGTACAGGCATTGCTGTAAATACACGTGACTGAAAGAACAGGGAAATTATTCATGTAGAAACATTGCAGAAATAATTGTTAGTCCAGTTGAGTGTGGGAAGAGGTGTGTGATTGTGGGGGGGAAAAAGTGAGAGGCTGCTTATTCAGTTAGTGGAAAGAGAGCAAGCAGGACAAAACAGGAGCTGAAATAAGGAAAAACCTGCAAAGTTGTTAAGCTCACTGAAAGGGTGCTGGGAGTATGGAGCCATGAAATGGAATAGGGTGGGGACATCTGATCTTCTGTGGGTTATATAGGAAATTCCTTACCAAAATGGGAGGAATTGAATGTTTGTGCTCCAGATGATCCAGGTGTGAAGCTCAAAATGGCTAAGAAATGGTTGGTGTGTTCCTGAAGGCACATCCTTTTAAATGCACCCTGGAATACCCCTGGCATTCTTGGCCATAAGGAGGGCGCACTGTTGGCTCATGTCCAACTTGCTGATATATCAAGGGATAGTATGGGAAGGAAGTCAAAAGGACCACAGCTATTTCTTATTTAGGTGTGGGGATGGAAGCAAAGAAAGGAGTATTCTGATATTTCCACGTTTTTCGAAGCACGGCGTTCCAAGGTATCACTCAAATAAACAGAGCAAGTGTCTATAAAAATTTCACAAACTACACCTTGACCTCCCTTCTTTCTTTGCTCTTGTGCTTCAGAGGGAGGATTAGTTGTAAGCTCCAGTGCCATGGTCAGCTCCTGTGCTTACTTTATTGCTTTGCCTGTTCCCTACTGTGGCTCTGGAAGTACAGAAAATCTTTTATGTAATGAAAGTTGGCTCGGAAGGAGGATCTGCTCTGAGATTCCCCGGAAGACCAAACCAGCTCTAATTCCTTCAGTTTAACCTTTTACTTCCGGAGGATTTGCCAAGGAAGGAGTTGGTTTTTTTTTTCCCCTAGACAAATGTATTAATATTTAATAAAACATGAAGCCATATGATGCTTCTACAGAAAATAACAAATTTACATAAACCTCTGCTTTGTTTGATCAGAACAAGATGAACTGAAGAGACTTAACATGTAACTTTCCTTTGGTAAAAAGTAATAAAAAATACCTAGAAGGCATCAGCTTCAGAAGGGAGAGATTTGCATTACTCCCTATCAAGTCATCTTGGGACTTCAAACAAACAAAAACCATCCATACAGTATCCTCTTCTCTCATTTTTCTCCTGAGTCTTGTCTTCCTCACTACTGCTTACCCCACTAGCAGGCATGGGGAGGTGGGTTACTGTGAGTGTGCGCTGAGTCAAAGGAGATTTTTCCATACAGTCTGTTGTCTCATACTCTGTGAAACCGATTGACTTCCCTCCTATTTTCCTTCAGTATTGCCTGTCTGGATGCTGGGGGATGCTGGTGTCCCCATCTGTCCTTGGGGTAACTGTAGAGGCTGTGAACACCGTGATGCAACAGCTCTATCTTAGTGTAGCAGAAGTACACTGAAGAAGGCTTTGACTTTGTGGTGCCCTCAAACCAGTCCTTTTCATTGTCTCTTCCCTTCAGTTGTATGTACACCCACAGAGGTGAAAGCATCAATAAAAGACTGTTCAGTTAAAGAGCATTTCCCTCTTGGCTCACCATTTTGCTCAAAAGGCTTCACAGAGACATTTGCTAACTCTATTTTAGAAGGATATATCAAGTCTCCTACCAGGACACTGTGCAGTCTTTTTCAGTATCACTTCACTCTCCATTGCCAAGCTTTTAAACAAAAATAAACCAAGATAATGTCTATAAATCATCTTCTCTCCTTTCCAGCTCAGCACCGGTGGAAGACTGTGGTAAGTTATCATGTTTTTAACTATGAACCTGTCTGGCTCTTTGTCATTTATCTTGTGTCTCCCACTCTGGTCTGGCTCAAGGCTGAACATTAGCAGATGATGAATGTGGGGCTGTCTATCCTGGTTTGTACTGGCATTATTAACCCATATTCTTCTGAATATTGCATAACTTAATACATTATTCAAGAGTTGCTGGAATTGTGGTAATTGACTCTCAGGTTAGCTACCCTGTGTGTGGGGCTAGGACAGAAATGTTTGCTATCTGGGGGCAGCTTTGAATTCTCAAGGGTTTTTCCTTACCTGTGTGACTCTGCCTGCTATAGAGCAGACTAGGAAGTATAAGCTGACTGTTTCACGTGTATGCACACATCTGTCCTAATGATGTTTTTCTAGGGGGTTCTGGTGTCATATTTAGTTTCTAACTAAACAACTTTGTAATGTAATGACTGTGAGTGTAAGTTATGGTAAAATTTGTCCTGATTAAATAATGTTCTATTAAGTATTCTTTTTTGTTTGTCCCCTACGTATTTCTTTTTTCCCTCCTGAGACTTTTCTGCAGAAACCAGCTTTAGAGCAGGTAAGACTGTGCTGGGGAAGGGATCCAAAGCAAAAGGGCCGATGCAAACCCCTTTTGGGGGCTTTTGTCTTCAAATTCAGTCAAGAAAAGAGTAGAGAGATGCTGTTCTGTCTTTCTGTGTTTTAGTGTCTATTTAGGAGTACGTATCACAGAGCAATAGCATTATGCCCAGTGTTTCTCCAGTAGACTCCCCTTCTCCCCTTTCTGAGAAGTAGTTTGGAATGAGTATGGAAGCAAGTGTATACCTTGGCTAGGGTCTCTGTGGGAAACTAAGGCAGATCTGCTGAACATGAAGCAGTCTTAGTTTTCGGATTGATGTATGTGTAATCACATGTGGTGGGTAAGAAGGAGCATATTGCCATGAGAAATTAACAACTGTAACCCATCTGCGGTCCCTTAGCTTTCTCATCCTCCATTTCTTACTGCATGGTCGCTGTAAGAGGTAGCCAATGCTTGTGGAGGGTCTCCAGGCAAAGATCTGGCGTGTGTCTCAGGATGTTTATTAAGATCTTTACTTTTTCTTCTCATAAGTGTTTGGTGGTTGTTTTCTTTTTTGACCCACTTTAGATAAAGAAAATTTCCAGAACTTGGCCCATTCCCTCCACTGAACTGCTATACGATGGTGGGACGTGGTCCCTGTACCAGTCTTCAATCTGTGGGACTGTTCAGTACTGTGCTCCTTCAAATTGCTATTGCTCCAGTGTAAATGGGGGGAGGGGGGGGAGGTCCATAAATCTGTGCTGCTAGAAGTGGTCTATGAAGACAAATGATGAACTGGGAAATATGAGTATTGGGCAATGGAAAGATGTTCTCACTTCCCCATTTGCTCCTGCTGCAGGGATGCTGTCATCAGATTAAAACACCAAAAGAGATGGTTGGCTGCAGCTATTTGCATATATAAAAAATCTTCAGGATATCACCTCCAAGAGAGCTCAAGGTCATGACTGGTGGAGCTGGGTTTTTCTGTAGAACATCTGCATCTGTAGGTAGATGGTTGATGAGCTGCTAATTGAATAAGATAAAAGAGGCAAATGAACAGCAGAGCTGTGTATCTGAATCATAGTTGTGAAATGTGGAAACATACATGATATTTTTGGCTGTAGCACTTGTTCCTTCATTCTCACCTGTGTAGGAGATGGATTTTTCCTGGGGTTCCGCTGGAGACCTCCTTGTCCCACGTAACTGCTCTACTGGTGCATAGATATGGAGCACAGGTTCCATTGGCTGTGAAGCTGTCACTGACAGCTCTGCCTCTGTGGAGGGAGGGAGCAGGTGAAGGCAGAAATCAGTCTCTATCAGGAGTTTCTGAGAGCTCCTCATTGATTCTGTACTTGAAGTTAACTGTTGCTTACAAATACACTCCGCAGGGGTCTTGCTGTCCTTACTTTGTGCTTTAGTGAAGGATGAGGTTTCACCTGAAGTAAAGGTAAGGAAGGAGCAATCCAAGGGCCAGGTGTGACAAAGTGGGAGTAGAAGATCTTGGAGCTTTTATGCCTAATCACATGCATAAAATGTCAGAGTTGAGAGAAAATAGCCTGTGACATCCTGCACAAATCATTTAAGCTTCCTATTCCTCAGCAGTCGTGGCAGCAAAATCAGCACTCAGGCAATTTTGTCATGTTTTGAGGGTTACTGCAGATGAGATCAGTGGCTTTCAGGGGAAGGTGATGTAGGTGTTTTGTATCTACATGCTACTCTGTCCACTGTTGTCACAGGGTCACACTGGCAGCTGCTGCCTAGGACAAATCTCATTATTTGGAACAATGGGAAGGGACCTAAAAGATCATGAAGTCCAAGCACCTGACCACTTCAGGGATAGCCAAAATTAAAGTATATTATTAAGGGTATTATCCGAATGCTTCCTGAATACTAACAGCATGGGACATTGACCACAGAGAAACCTGTTCCAGTGTTTGAGCAGTCTCATGGTAAAGAAGCTTCTCCTGATACGTGGTCTGAATCTCCCCTGTCTGTTGAACTGTGATCACTGTAGGAAAGAGTATAGATAATGATTCTCTCATCTGAACAATGGATAGTTCCTCTAAATTGCACAGAAACCCAGTTATTTTGAGTTCTCCTAACCGTTACTCTGTTCCATGATGAGCATCTTTCCACTGTCAGCATCTTGTGGAAATTCTTGCATCGCTGCCTTGCTAATGCATGAGGAAAATAAGCATTTGGGGGCGGGGGGGATGAAACCTTGTTTTTTTCCCTTGCTCTCTTCCATGTTGTCTTTTCATAATAGTCCATATTGAAATATTTCACTTAAATATCATCAGCTATTAAATTAAGACATTATGACCTCTTTTCTTTGAATTATTTGAAACTGTTGATGCTTTTATTGTAAGACTGACAATTTAGATACCAGTCACTGCATTGATTCATATTTATTTTTTTTTGCACACCAGAAACCCATTTCTGTGGTTTATTTTCCCTTCTCTGAGACAATGATAAAGTTGCACCCTGGATGTTGTAGGGTAGGTTGTAAGGTTGTGGTAATCAGTGATCACTCTATGTGTGGATAGGGATTGCCATCCACATGCAAAATGCTGGTGGTGCATATGTTCCTGGTGCCTGTAATTTCTACCTGCTTTTCAATCTGAGTTACTGCTACTGTTCAAAACATGCTTAGATCCTCTAGGGACTGCAGGGTTTTCAAGATCCACTAGCATGCACAGTGAAAAATTTGATAAATGCTGGAGCTGTTTCTTAAGTGAAATGAAGACTACCAAAATTATACCAGTGCTGATGAAGGTGAGCAGCAAGCCTTAGATTTGTACAGGGAAAATGACAGCATTATCAGTCAGTTATCATGGCAACCAGGGAGCCTAGAATTTGGGTGTCAACTTTCCAATCATATTGTCTCTACCTGACATAAGAATATGTTTTCCTGCAATGGAATTTGTGTCTCCACTGGAGGTCGTTGAGATGTTGAAGAACACGACTGTACTCTGTTGCTGAGGGAATTCAGATTTCTCCCAGATAACTGTGCCTACAGAGTTGGTAGGTTGAGAGGGGTTGGGGGGGAGGGAAGACAACTCTATGGAAGCCAGGCACAAATATCATTTGTATGGTGTACACTTCCATCTTGGAATTTCATACTTTGTGGTATCCAGTGACTGGAGTTAAAATATTGTAAATCCAGGTCTTCTCTAAAGATGGCACAAGCCACTTTTTGTACAAAAGGCTGAACTAAGGATGCCAGCAAGGGCAGAGGTCTATGATGAGATGTCATCTTTGAATGATCAGCTTGTCTTATTTTAGATGCATACACATGCTCATGTCTGCAATGAGAAAATTGCAAAGGCTTTAGAAGCATGGATTTAGTCAGAGATAATTTCTCTTTGTGGTAGAGAAATGAGATTATGATGTACAATAAATCAGTGGCAGAATTAGAAAGCAGAAAATCTTGAGATCTGGGGTGCTTAATCCTTGACCTGTTGCTCAAATAATGGTAAGAGCAATCAGGCTATGCTGGAATCCTCTTACTGAGCATGTGATGAACATGTAATCTATTTCTAAATTATGAACTGGAGGGGATTTATTCAGAAATGGGTTTTTTTTTTTTTTTCCCTCTGCCTGAGATAAAGATGAATAACAAGCTGCAAGATGCAGATGCAAGACTGCAGTTGCTGCAAATTTGGGTACAACCACTTTCTAGTACGTGCAGGAAGGAACCAATTGCTTCCAGCAAGGGCTATATCGACATGGTACTATATAGTACAATAATATGATGTTATGCTATTGCTTTAATGCAAAGCTTTTAAGCTTAACTGTATGGTCTATGCATGTTCTTTTACTCTTTCATTTATTTATTGAATTTAAATCAGATTTTAAAGTCTCAGCATTTCAGCCACTTTCTTACTTGTCTTGAAAACTAAAAAGTGATATTTCATTATTCTAAAAAGTCACAGTGGGGAGTAAAACTGTATTTGTCCTGGGCATATTACTACCCCAGTGGGAATCAACTGCATTTCTCACCTTGCTTTTAAATCTCATTGAATGAGAGTCACCACATATCAATCAGCCAGCATCATTCTGGGCTCCTCTTTCTCTAGTGAGGCAGAGAAAGAGTCAGTCACCTCACCCCTTTCCATACTTAGTTAAGCATGGTGTTGTGTTGGTGTGAAGGATCAGGGCAGTGGCTGCATCCAGCAGAACCAAAAATGACTGGGTATGGTAACTGGCAGTTGTGGAACAGGGAATTACAGGTGAGGAGGACAGGAGCTCTGGTTGTCTTTGACCTGAGGAAAATCCATTCTAGCACTTGCAGTCCCCTAAGGGCTGCTGCGGTGACACAAACAGGATTTGTGGAGAGGAAAAAATTGTCCCTTTTGGTCCCTGAGAACACCTGAATTAGGCCCTCGGGCATTAGAACCTTCCATGGAGATGTCCCTTCACTTGCTTAGTTTGACTTTTCTTATCCCCATGTAAGATTTTGTTATACTTAGCATGTTTATTGCTAAAAGTTATGTAAAGGATGCTAAAAAACCATTCAGCTTTGAATGTAACTACCTAAAATCAAAAGCATGAAGAAAGCATGCTCTCTCCTATAAATGTGTTGCAGTTCATGTAAATCACATTAAGGTTTGGAGTTAGGGAATCTTTCATAACAGAATGCTGTGTGTAGCTTGCAGTTTCACACATCCACTTTATCTCCACAAGCAAAGTATGTCTTCTCCCTGCCATCTCCTCCTGCAAAGCATTCCTCACAGTGCAGCCTATTCGATGCCACAGCACCTGCTGGAGATGTTTGTCAGGATCATGTCTCAGTGAAATAAAACTGAGAGCAGCAGAGCTGGTGTGAGAAATATTGGACTGAGCTAATTTAACAGCAGACATCGCAGGACTAATTCTACATCTCCCACTTTGTGACTGGTAGAAAACTGGCAGCTGCCAGGCAGGAGAAGTAATTTTCTAATGTGATTGCTCTGAACTGTCCTGCAGCTCAAAGGACTGCTTTATTTTTTATTTTTTTCAAACAGATGGGTTTTACTGCATTGGAAGATGTGGAGTAGAGGAATGACTATGCTCTGAATTGGTCTTGAGCGACTGCCTTCTGTTTGTGACTGATCTTAACTGCGGTTCGTGAGAGATCATGCTTATGCAGTTTAGGAAATCTGATGGAGTCGGTTGCTGAGGAGGGATGGATATTATTCAGTTAGAAAATTGACTGTACTCCCTCCTTCACAGGGCAGCGGAGAGGGGCTGCAGAAAGCCTTTGTGTTTCTTGAAGGGAAGTCTAGTGGAAGGCATTATAAAAGAAGTTTATGCCTTTACTGTGTTTCTTCTTTGTACTGTTCAGAAACCTAAAGCAGTTATTAGCTTGTACTGCTATTGCTGCTGCTGGCACGTGGTAAGTCTGGCATATCTATTCATAAATGACAGCTTTACTGGTTTGGGTGCTGTACAAACATCAAGGACTTAAACTTTCAGCAGATTTCTTTATTCCTGGGGGGATATGTTTAATTATAATGAAATGCACAGGTCACTCCAGAAGTAATGTCTCCCATTCATATTTGTGGAAACCATTACAGATAAGAAAAGTAAATCACTATTATTTGTTAGAGAACGCTCTCAGCTACAAAAGTATTTTTCACTATAGTCACCACTATTAGCTGGTTTGAGCAGATGGGCTGGTTGAGAGGCTCTTCAGTATGGGATGTGATGACTGACAAGCCATGTTCTGGATGGTCATGCAGTTCTGTATTACTGTTGCCACTGCTGAAATGCCTCATCAACTGCCTCAGCAACTGCCTCAGCTGTGTTCACATCCACTCTTTGGTCGCTGTAAATGTTGAGCAAGCATCAATGAATGTCAAAAGATGCAATTTTATTTTTTCCTGTAAGTAGGAATTCAGTGACATTTCTTTGCTTCAAACACCATTCTGTCAGCCTGCTCCTCTGCTGCCATGCTACACAGCAACAAGATGTGATTGGATATTAGTGGGAAGGTTCAACTTCTACTGCGATCCCACCAGTGTCTACCTCTGATGCTGTGATCAGGCAAAAGTTGTTTCTGTTGTGATACAACAAAGATAGAAGGCATTACTTTCAGAGCAGCCTGAAATACAAGCCCAACTCAGCACAGGTACTAATCTGTGTTAGCCAAGCTGGAGGCTGGCTGTTGCAAAAATGTGCTCCCTGAGCTGCAGGGGAATCCATCCCCTGTGGAGGTGCATCGAACTCCTCCATCGCAGTGGGCAAAGTGAAATCATGTTAGCTTGAAGATGAGGAGGCTGATTTGCCTATTACTGGCTTTGTCTGGCTTCAGTTTCCTTTTTTAATTTAGTGCTTTGTTTGCATTAAGCAAAAGGCTGTAATTTGTTTTCCTTTAGACTAGAAATTCAGCTGTGTTGTTCTACTTCTTGTTCTGCTTCTCATCCATCTCCTTTTAATTTCCCTTCTACTGCTACATTTTCCCTCCCATGAGGGGCAATGTGGGTCGGATATCCTGCTTTCAGGGCTTTCTGTCCCAGAAGCAACCATGATGTTCTGATAACCCCATCCTGGAAGTGGGCAGCTCTGGAGCCTCTCCTTGTCTGCAGTCCATTTGCTGTGCTGCAGTCCCTGTAGGAAAGGTGTGGGGATTTTGCTTCTGTCATTAAAATCAATCTGTGTCCTAGCTTGGAAAGAGTTCCCAAATTCAGAGTTCATAGTAGCTGAGCAGCACCTCCCTTCTGGGAGAGCCTCATTAATTTATGGGTTGCTAATTTCTGTAAAAGTATCTTTCATGAACAAAATCTCCCCCAAGGTCTCTGCCTTTTTGTCAGTAAGCATCAGAAGCTTGTAGTGAAGCCTTGTATTACGAAGGATTTCATTACTTACACTAAGTATACTCCAGAGCATTTATTAATGTACTGTAAAGCAAAAGGAATAATTAAAAATAAACTATGCTTGTCAAAGAAATAAAGTGCATCTTATGGTGCATGATCCTCACTTCTTCTGAAAATTGCCCTTGTTCATCTGGCCATTAATTCAGGGAGCACAAGGACTGCAGTCTGGTCTGCAAGATGTTACAGCAACTTAATGATGCTTTTCTTTAAGTAACAAGGAAAAGCACCTTATTTTTCTCTAAGTGCACGACCAGTGACAGAAGCCCTCAAATATCTTATGTCAGGATTTTGACAGCGTAAGTGATTTTAAGAAAGTATTATGAAAACTCAGACCACTGCATGCAGCCTATCCATTCAAAACCCAAGTGTACCTCAAGCTGTCTAGTGATTCGTTTCCAGGCTGAATGGATGTTGTCTCTGGTAGGCTAATCTTTTTGTTTCCAAATCTACAATTCGTGGCCTGAATTGCAATTTGCTTCTTGGTGAAATGCCTTTTCTGTCCTTCTGGCAAGCTGTAGAAAATAAGGACTAGGTGAAAAATGAGGAGCTTAAGACAGTTCTGAGAGACATGCGGATATTTCCATTCCCTTAGTGTGACAGAGCTGAGCCTCTACAGAAACATGAAATATATTAAAATTCAATCATATTATTATTGTCTCAACCTGTAGAGCAGCACTGTGCTTATCTCTTCCTCAGCATCTCTTCCTGTCTGCATCACTTTCAAAGGAGCTGGGTGGCTGCTCAGGAAGAATCGTCTCCAATCCCACTAACGCATTCAGGCCCATTCAGTTGTTCAGTATTGTTCTCCCAATGGAAAATTAGAGAAGTTAAAATAAAGGTGCTTATAGAAGTGCTGCAGTAAATGCAGATGAAATTCAAGAGGAAAGTGTAATTCATATATAGCTGGGTTTTTTTTTGCTTTTGTTCAAAATAGACTTGCTTATTTTTGTACTCCAGGGGATGGAACGTTTGCAAGTAACTATGTTTGCAACTAGAAGAATAATTAAGAAGAACAATAGCGTGGATCTCAGAACTACCAGTACCTTTTCAGCTTGTTTTGCCTTTTTCTTCTTTCTTTTGTCCTGACCTAATGTGATGTATTTCTCAGATGTAAATGGTATGGAATGGGGGTTTGTTTCTGCAACATTTGCTTCTGGGAAGATGTTTGCATGCTGAAATACTGCTCCATTGATTATGTTTAAACCATAAAGGAAGAGAATAACTTATCCTATTAATAAAGATAGACCTGAATGGAGGAAAAAAAACACCAACTACGATTCAAATGCCCTACCAGCTCAGTATCTTTTTCTGCCTGGATCCATGTTGTGCAGTGAATGTGGTATTTCATCCCTAATATCCCTAATTTTTTCAGCATGTCACTGCATGAACTTCAGGACGTTTTTGTGTCTTTATCTGCAGATCAGCTTTTCTTTATGATCTCTTAAAAACTTGCTTTTAAAGAATTTAAGAATGTTGTTTGCATGTTCTAGAGCCAGTAGCTATCAAAATAACAAATCAAGGGACCTAGGAAAAATGATATATTACAAAAAGAAAGGGCATCCCTAGGTGGTTCCAAGGACAGAGGCATGAAATGAGGATATTTGCATTAGCTGGAGAGAACCTTAGTGCAGCAGAGTGCTCTGATGAAGGGCAGTTCAGCCTCTTTCCGGGCAGAAAGCTTCCACTGGCAGTGGTGTCCAGCAGAACTTGCCTGACTTCCCTCCAGCCTCTGCAGAAACAGGCTGGACTATTAATGATTGAGGTCTGACATCTTGTGTCTTATAGCTCTGAACTGACAGACAGAACAACAGCTGAACAGGTCTTGTAGATGGGATGTTTACTGCAGGGTTTCTCATCTTTGTCTTGTGTGCCCAGCAGAGGAGGGATGGTATCACTTCTTGATTCTGAGGTGGTCCTTATAATCTGTGGATTAAAGATGCAGACTATTTGTTGAAGATTCCTATTTGGATGGCTGGTTCCCTTCCTGCTGCCTCTGTTTCTCTCCTTTGATGCTTTACTTTAACCAGCAGAACTTATGCTATGTTAGTGCAGCACCTCACATGGTGAGATCCTGAGGTGAACGCAGCTAATAAAAATAACAAAATCTATTTGGAAATGTTGGAGTAGCAAATTTGTTTCCATGCTATTGAGATGCTTCTTGTTCAACTTTGGAATCTGTTCACTTATGGGTATGAATGAGATTTTTATTCATAGTTCTCATAGTATGAACGTGGGCAGTAGTTTTTGTAAATACGTACACCTTGACAAGGGAGTACAGTGCAGTTCCTTTTCAGCCTTCTGTATTTGAAAGTGCAGCCTTCTGAAAAGGTTAAGAGAGACTTTATTTTCCTTGCACGTGTGTTCTACAATCTGGTACTCCAGATGGGAACAGGAAAAGCAGAAGTTCAGAAACCCATTCTTGTATATTTAAGACAAAGGAACAGAGCTCTAAACTGTTTTCAGGGTAATCAAATACATTCTTCTATTTTTTTTTCTAATTACATCTGCTAGTTGAGCTCAAAGAAGTTGTCTGTACTGGGTGACGATACAGGCAGAACAAACAGCTTTCCTACAGTGTAAATCCAAATCAGATGTTCTTGCCCTTGTGAGGGGAAAGGACTGTATAACAAAGAAGAAAATCACAGCTGAGGTCAGTGTGGGATGTTTACAGGTATGGCTCCTGTGATCAGGAGTGATGTGAGCTGCCTCCTTCCCTAGTAATGCTGTGGCTTGTGTCCTTGCCTGGTTAGCAGAGAGCGGGGAACAGAACATTTCAGAGATGCTCATGTGGCACAGTTTCAGGGGTTGGCCCATTTCTCATGGCATAAAGGCAGATGTTCTCCAGTGGGCAGTGACAGACGCTGCAAATGCACATGTCTTTGGTTGCAGTATATGAGGAGCACAGTGACAAGGTTTGCAGTAACTGAGAGGAGGGATGACAAGGATGCAAAAAGATAGCTCCACTTTAACCTGTTTGAACTTGTTGACAGTCAGAAAGGTGAGAAGTGGCTGAGAAAGTGGCTGTGTAAGGATGGCTGCTGGTTGTACTCCTTCAAGTTTCCCATGAGAAATGAGAGATCTGTGCAAAGGTAGCAGTAAGGCAGAAGGGAGAGAGAGAATTTGGAACTGATTAAGAATAAACAGAATTTTCCTGAACTTGAATTGAGTCTAGGCCAGAGTTCAACCTAGGTTAATTTTAAGTGATAGTTGAGAAGTTCTGGGTTACCATGTGCCCTGAGGCTGCCTGAATGAGACAAATTATTTCATTTACTCAGCCTCTCATGGACTGACCATTTTTATGCATTGTTATTCAAAAAAAGACGTATTCTATTAGAGAGGGTATTTAGAAACTATAGAAAGCGTGTTCCTAAACAAACGTTGTTTCTATTATTCGCTTATGAGACTGATAATCCTGGATTTCTCATCTGTATCCATTTCAGAGAGAGAAGCTTCTTTTTCTGTGGGCTTGCTGTGTTTTAGTTCAGGCTGTGTGTCTGATTTCACCGTTCAGTTACTGACAGGACAGAGCAAAGGTTGAGTAATGTGATCTGCAGTGTGCTCCAGGCAGTTCATCTCCCACTTGCCAAGTAAATTGGTGTTGATAGAACAGGCTTCATACAAGTCAAACTGTGCTGTCTGCTTTCCCTACCTCATTCAATGTGGAAGTGAACTCATGGAGGAAGACATCCCATGAATGCTTTTTTCCCAGTGGAAGGCTACCTTGCAGGAAGTAGTTCAACAGGCAGAGTATTTCTAAGCCATCAGGTTGCATGAGAGGAATTTATACTCCCTTAGTCGTAGTTCTTGTCTTCCACGTGTCTAACATCTCTTCCTTGCTGAGAAACCCCCAGGTGGGGAGTATAATTGTATTAACTGGGTTTGGTGCTGCTGGAGAATGCAGTGAAAGCAGGAAGGATGCTCTGCTGTTTCCTGCAGACATAGTGCTGTATGCCCTGGCTATTGCCTGAGGTTAACAAGAGGAGACTGTCACAGTCTCCAACTTGAGGCTTGAGTCAGTACAGGTCTGCAGCTGTATAGTTGGATTTGGATATGCTGCACTCCACCCCCAGCAGCAAAAATTGCAGCAAAAAAAAATATGCAGAGGTACTCAACTCAACCACTGTGATAGCGTTGTCCCTGGAGATGTTCAATGAATGTGTAGATGTGGCACTGAGGAACATGGCTTAGTGGGCACAGTGGTGAATTGACAGTTGGACTAGGTGATCTTGCTGGTCTTTTCTAACCTTAATGATACTATGACTCTGTTTCAAAACCCAAGAACAAGAGTGCAGAGATTATGAGACATAGGCAGTCATTCTGGTACAGCATCACTTTGTGCTTTAGCTTGCACAATAGTAGGAAGGGGCTTGCTTGTGAAATTTAACCTACTTCCATGTTGTGATGGTCTGTATAAAATGTTGCTTCACATGAGCCTCTCTAGAAGAGGTTTATGATTTGAGAAGTTGATTTGCGATGGGTAATTTAACAGTTCCACTTAACTGCAATGGTATTCTTGATTATTATTTTTTCCCCCCTGCCTTAGAGTCAGCAGATGACTTTCACTGCTGAGATTACAGCCAAAATTGTATGTCACCTCTTTGTTTTTTTGGGGATAGGGGCTGTCAAAGATGTGTATTTTCAAACTAATATAGATAACATTTCTTCTCTTCAGAGTTAGGCTGATAAATCAGGCAGGTTGAAACCATTAGTCAGGACGGACATTTGCTTGAATCAGAATTGCTATGTGTGCAGGGTATGGTTGGGAAGTTAGTACTTGCTAAATAATTTATCAGCCCTTGATTTGTTTAAAATACAATGCAGAAACAACAAAATGAGGCTTTCAGCTAATGTGACTCAAGCATTTGAAGAACAGTTAATTATGTCATCCTTTGATCAATGTGTGCAGCCTTTTAAATGTAGGCATAGAAAAGAGTTTCAATGAGGTGGTTAATAACCTTCATGTTGACTGGTACGTATTATTAAAAGAGCAAAAAGCATACTTCGTTTTTGGCCTAGTCTTTTCAGGGTAGAAATAGCTGTTATTTCTTTGTTTCCAATGTCCATTGGTGTTTCTACACCATGTAGTATTTATTGTGGTTTTAGAAAGTTGTGAAAAAATGTATTGGGTGCAGTTCAAATCTCTTGTTTTCAAAAAAATCATAGGCAGACCGTGGGGGAGTTTGCTAAGGTTGCTCTATGCTGCAGAAAGCCACTAATCCCTATCATAATATTGAGTGACAGAAGTGGTTTTTCTAGGAGACCTGGAAGAGTGCACTTTGCGTGACCAGCTCTTTTCCCCCTGTGACACTGAAGTGGTTTTGTGGCTCCTTGGGTTGGCCTGTCTGTCTAAAGGTACAGCTTCCACAGAGCAAACCTACAGATCTAGGACACCCGGTGTTATTTTGAACTTCAACATGTTGCTCCCAAGGCAGTGTGACTTCACCCTCCTCTCAACAACGGTTGCTATTTAGGGAAACAGGATCCACCTTCTCAACAGCATTAGAGGAGAAACCATCTGCTCCTTTCTTTCCAAATAGGCAACAGCACCTTCTGGGACTGGCTATGATCAACTTCAAACTCAGTCACAAATAAGATGATTCTTGATTTTACCATTTTGATAAAATTTGGGGTTGCAAGGCTAGTGAAGTGGGAGGAGGGAAGGCTTGTGGAAGTTCCATTTGTTACCCCCAAGTATTGCTTTGGGTAAAGCCTATGGTCCCGGTTACCCTCCCATCTGTAAGAATCCTTCTTCTTTCCAAGACCTCTTCGCTCATCCCAGTGTGTCACATCCAGTACTTTGGCAGGACTGGTAATATGACAGCTGCAACGTTTTAAATTCAGCTCATGTGTTTTTAACAGTGGAGGCTGACAATGTTATATGGAGGATCTGTGGTCTTCTGAAAAGTGCTCATCTGAGAGAAGGAAATGACTGGTGGGATCCCATCTTGTCAACTGAAATAGAGAGGCTCTTGTAGTGTACTGAAAGATGTCTGTTTGAGACTTAGAATGTCTGATGTTATTTTCAGGCTGAATTTTCTTCTGGTATAATATAACTTTTCAACCCAAACCTACTTTGTAAGATTGCAGGCTGAACTTGGGAAGTTACTCTTCATGGACAGTTCATGTGCAATGCTAAATGTGGCAGAGAATCTGTCACTATGGGCAGTGGAGAAAGAGCTTCATCTGGGAACCTGGCTGGCATCTGAAAAATCTTCATGTTTCAGTGCTTGTCATCAGCACGATATTCCACCTTTTGTGCTGGGCTCTCAGCTTTTTCTGTAGGCAGAGGCAACCTAAGATTCAGCTGAAGAAATTCATTAATCCACTTTATAGGAAGACAAAGCGAGTTTGAAAGAGGTTAAGTGATTTGTCCACAGTCTGAGAATAAATCATGGGTAGAACCTGGGACAAGACCCCGGGGTGCTGACACCTATTCCCAAAAGACAAATATGCATTAAAAAGGGAGCAGTAAATCAGGCAGAGCTTCTGAGTTCTCTTGATTAAGGAAACGATTTGTACAGACTGTTTTCTAGGAATTTATTGCTGATTGCTGCTGCCCTTAATGCATATGGAAAAGACTCCTGCTCTTACTCTGCAGCAATTAAATGGCATGAAACATCAAACTGTACAAAGTTAGAGGGAATGCTCGATTTCATCAGAAATCCATGACTTTTGGTATAATTAAGCAGAGGCACGAGGAGTGTTTGCTTGTGTTGATGTTTTTTTTTTTACCTTTCAGAAGTGTTTTCATAAGCCTGTTGAGCTGCTCAGCATGTTGCGGTTTTTGTTAATTTCCTCTTTACCAGGTTTATCAGACTTAATTATAGCTGAAAGCGATCTTTGTCTCGAGAAGATGAAAACCCTCTGTGAAAATGCACTGATGCAGTTTGTTTCCAAACTCAGATGTATTTCCTAATTAATTCCTTGTTCTAATAGGTCGCATAATTAAAGAAAATACAGGGAAATATTCAAAGAAATAATTTGCTTTGAAGAAAGCTATTGAAAAAAGGAGAAAAACCCTAAGCTATTAGTTTAATTAACCTGCTCTGGAAAGGCACTGTCAACATCAGTCTGTATTAGCACTTCTGGGCTGTGCCATATTTTATACCTGACCTGTCTGTTAATCTGTTTGACCTAAAGACCTGACCACCTCCAGGCATATCTCTTATTTCAGCAAGGTAAGCAGGGTCAGGCTTAATTAATGTTGCACTTGGATGAGCAACTTTCATGGGAAATCCAAGGTTTCGGTTCGCTTTGTTACTTGTGTGGTGCCCATTTCACGGTTAGCTAAAATAATGTGGGCTGATGCTAGTTGATGGGCTACAGTGCCACTGTCCCACTACCTTTGTAGCAATCCAACAAACTGCTTTGACTTGTTGGCCTGATGGCAAACTGGCAGTGGACAAACTAATGAATACAACACTTGGACCTGGCTGTGCTGATAAGGGGGTAACTTGGCCTTGATGGGGCTGCTCCCTGCCAGCTCCACCTGTGGGTCCATTTCTGTTGTTTTTGGACCATCTTTCAGGTAGTAAGGTCATATAGGCCTGAGCTTGTTGCCCAGCAGTGCAGTGAGATGGAGCGGGGCTGTGTGTCACTGTGCTGGTGGGTTAACTGATCTTGGCTCACTCAAGCCTCAGCTTACTCCTGAGACTTCCTCCAGTTTGGGAAGGCTTTCCTGGATGACCTTGTTCTATTTTTCTCCAACATTTCAGTCAGCAAGGAACTACTTGTGCATGTTGAGATTGGCTGCTGTCAACAGTGTGTGCTGTATTTCAGGAGACAGATTGAAGTGGTAGTTGTAGCAAGTTTGGTCCTTTAAACTCTTGCCTCTGCCAGGGATTCATTGAACTAAAGATCTCACCCTGTGTTTAAGTCAGTCCCTTGTCCAGCAGGTGCTCTGCAAAACACCAACTTGCATCACAGGGCTCCTTAAAGGCAACACTATTTC
This sequence comes from Coturnix japonica, assembly GCF_054131305.1. Classification (NCBI taxonomy): domain Eukaryota; kingdom Metazoa; phylum Chordata; class Aves; order Galliformes; family Phasianidae; genus Coturnix; species Coturnix japonica. Next base: position 24,367,446 of record NC_140670.1, on the reverse strand, counting down.
TTGGTACAAAATACCACAATGCTTTCTGATAAAAACATCTTGTCTAGCAAAAGGAACTGTGTGACTTTCATCACTAAAACACAGCAGTGTGAGCCTCCTCCTTCTATTCTGCGGTAAGGATAGACTTTAACTACTCAAGGAGCAGTGGGGGGTCAGTGCCCCAGACCTGAGGGGATCCTGCAGCTCCCTCAAGAGCGAGCGAGGGGTGAGCCCTCAGCACCCCGTGATGTGAATACAGATACTCAAAGTATCACCAGCTTGTTTTGGATGTGGCATGGGGGATCTCCAGGGGACTTAGAAACAAACAGAAAGCATCTACAGCTCCTTGCTTTTGATTCTTTGACCTCTGAAGGTCAGAGTTGATGTTTGATTTAATGCTGTGCATTTGTACTGCCTCTACTACATTTATATTGCTGAGACAACTGCGACATACATTAGCCAAGCTCTACGAGTGACAGACAAGTCAGTTCTGCTTTCAGGGTAATGTAGCACCCTCCTGGTTTTGCACAAATGAGAAAAGAGAAAGGAATAGTACTGCATATTTTGTCCTGACCTGTTGCATAAAGCAGGACCGTTCTCTGCCACGTTTAAAACAACAAAAAGAAAATATCCCCCTTCCTTCCCAGAGTCAAAGGGACTTTTCCTTACCTTAAAATCAGGATGTGATTCCTGACTCATGACAAAATAATGGGAGAGGTGAGAGGAGGTGACATAAAGGTAGGCAGCTTTTGTTGTTGTATGAATTTATGATCAGTAGAGGGGAAATGAATGCATGGCTGTATTTAGGTTCTGAATTCCCAATTGCTATGCTGGCATTAAATTTGCAGGATGTTTTTGTGTATATAAAACACAATGTTTGTCCTATGGGATGTATAATTACAATTTTAAAAAAAGGAAAGTAAGTTATTAACATACAATCAACTCCTAAGGGAGTGAGCCAATATCTGAAAGAAACTACAGAATCTCAGCTGTCGGAAATGTTTTAAGGCACAGCTTATCAAGCATCTAGGGAGGAGAGGCCAAAGCAGAAGTTTCCAAATCTGAAATACTAAGAAGCTTATTAAGAAAAATATCAACAGTAGTGAGCATAAATATCTGGAAAAGGTGAAGAGAGATCTTGTATTCACCATCCGCTTTGAAATAAGAGCAGGAGTCTGTGCTCCCCAGAGCAGTGGGAGCCAGATTTAAGATGAACGAGAGGGGAGAGTTCTTCACAAGATTAGTAGTAGGCTTGTATAATTCATTTCCTGGGGATATTCTGGATGCAGGCTTACATAGGCTCAAAGGAAGACAAATACTTGGAAGAGAATGCTTCAGGACTTATTAAAGAGGCAAACCATGGGAGGTTTATGGGAAGCATGATATGTAATTGCCCATTTTTACTTCTCCCTGAAGGGTCGTATGGTAGTTGGTGTCAGATAGTATCGCCAATATGGCCCCTCCTGTGTTTTTTTTTCCTGTGCTAAGGTTGGTTGACCTTTAGCAGCGTGAGTATCTGGATTTGAGGGTCATTGTCACTGTAGAGAAGAGAGCAAGAACCTTGTTCAGATTTCAGCCTTTCTTTTCCTTCCAAGTATTAATAATATAGCACATAGTATCTCCATTTGTGAAAGTTGTGAAATAATGGAATCAGATTTTAAAAAGAAAAAAACAACATTTCTTTTCTTTTTCTCCTCCTTTTAGTAGAATGAAGTCCTCTAAAAGGTCACTGCTTAGATGTGAGTAGCACAGAGCACAGCAGATGGGGAGAAAATCCACACTAGTAGAAGAACCGAAATAAAGCCTGTGAAGGGCTGCAGGGGAGGCTGCAGGACAGAAGAGAGCTCTGTGTCTTGATTGTCTGTCACAGGACCCAAATGGACTAAGGGATACAAACTGTGACTGAGTATCTGAAATCCCCAGATTAAGCATCTGTCAGTGTTTGGATCTCATACTTGAGTCCTTCCAAAGCAGACTTGCATGGAGCCCCTGAAAAACTGCTCAAATCACTGGTCAGCATCACAAATTCATTAAGAAGAAGTAGACAGCACACATCAAAGCCCCGGTAAAGGTTACAGTTCTCTCTGAGAAGAGTTCAGTCAGGCTCTAAGGAAGCTTTGCCTGTCTCCAAGACTTGTGTTCCTGTAATATTTTTCCCTCACCCTAGCTGCTGCTGCTTAGCCAAGTTTTAAACCTGTCCATCTTCTCTGCTTGGATGATCCAAGCTGTAAGTCAATATGCATACTTTTAATGAAATATAATCTGGCAGCTAACCTTTTAGATGTGTCTCATCTGTATTGTTGTCTCTGATCAAGGATCTGACCTTCTGTGCTTCAGCAAGCCCTATGGAAGCAGGATGGCTCCATCTCCCACCCTTGGAAATCCTGGCAAAAGGAGCAGTGGGTTTTACCCAGCAGATCCCTTAGTGGTAAACTCTTGTGTGGTTCTGCAAACAACAGCTCATGTCTATTCCAACCTCACTGCTGGTGTGTAGTCCATTTCACCCAGAATCTAAAGGTAGATGTTGGGGGCACAGTGTGGCCATCCTGAGTCTATTGAAACTTGCTAAGTGAGTGGTTAGAGCTTCAAGTACAGGACTTCTATGGGACCAGGATATTGGTTACTTGAACTGACTGGCATCGGAGGGTCTATTTGTCCCTCTCTTCTGACCTGCTTCTTTCAGCTTAAACTGTAAAATCATCTCAGCAGAGATCATACCTTGATCCTTTGTAGAGCACCAGCTCAACAGGGACCTCCTCTTGATGTATTCTTACAGAGTAAGAAATAGTGGTGAATTTGCCTTGGTATTTAATAAGATGGAGCTTTCCAATCCTTATTGCAACCTCCAACTGTGTGGAGTGCAAGGCCAGGAGGGATGATTAGATTATCTAGCTTAACCGTCCATAAAACACAGGATGCAGAATTTCATTCTCCGTCACAGCACAAATAATAAATACAATAGTCCAAGGCAAACTCTAATATCCAATTTTTAATATCAACTACAATATGCACGTAGAGGGAAACATTAAACAAACCCCTGTGTCTACCAATCTACACCCCCCTGGCAGTACTTATACATTTCTTATTGCTTGCTAGCTTATTTACTGTTAAGGAACAAAGTTAATGCTGAGCTCTGAAGCATTTCTAATGTGAACCAGTTTTGCCCTGCAGCTACATAATGAGCCCCACCCTTTTTCTTTCCACTCTCTTCCCCCTTCTTTCCACTTTTCCTGCTTTAATTTAAAAATGAAGTGAAAATATGCCCTTACTGTGAAGCAATATTCAAATTAATTTCCTATTAGTGTAGCCTAGTACTTTGGTTAGTGGCTTGAAGCCTGCACTGTGAATCATAGACGTGATTGCTATGATAGGGCAGGAGAGAGCGTCTTGCTTTAAAATAAATAAATAATAAGAAAAAATAATGCTATTAGCAGGGTTTTTATTTATTTTCCAGAAGGGAAAAAACTAAACTTTTATGGGGAAACTATTAAAGTCATCAACTTCCCTTTGCTTAAGGTCAAAAATCATACAGGACCACTGGAATAATGCGATATTAGAAACTTTCTGTACTTATTTTTAGCTGTTGTCATGTTTATGCCCAAGGTCTTTTTTGTTTGATCACTGTGCTATTAATGGCCTTGAAACAACGAGTGAGCCACTATCCGAAGGAAAAAAACAGTGAAACACTGAAAGGTGGCAGAGAAAAATCAGTATGAGCAAGTCCCGTGCCATGGGAAGCAACACTCGCTTACCAGCAAGGCATGGGGATGGGGTGGGGTGTATGGAGTTTCTTGTGGAAGGGCATCTGGCAAAATTAAGATATCTGGGATTTACAGGGTAGATGGCATGTGGAGTTGGGTGGAAAAATCAATGTCCTCCCTTCCCTCAGCATGTCACATAGCTCCAATTTGCTGTTTGCTACCTGCTGATAATAAATGAAAACAGTTTTATCCTAAGGCTGGGCTCTGAAGACCAGTGTCACACTTTACAGATCAGGGCTGGATGTGATCAAGGTCTGAAAGCAGCAGCCCACTGTGGGGACTGTGAAGTATATGAGTTCTTCAGCTGTAGGAATAACGAGTCAGAAAGAAGGAATTCACACGTGAAAAATAAAGTTAGTCATTATGCTTAGCATAGTGAGTTAGAAAATTTGTCCCTGGTCTGTTATTCACAGCAACCTACTAACCCTTGCGTTCATGTTGCATTTTAGCAAGGTCTCCTGTGGCTTGGAGAAGTACAATGCACGTTTCTGTCTCAGCATTTTAATTTGCAAAATGGGAGGCAATGATTATCTAGTTCAGAAGGGCACAGAAGGAATAACTAGCACTGTAAAGCCCCTTTGGGGAGCTACGTATTATTTATTCTAAGTAAATGTACTTCAATAAATTAATTTCAATAAGTTTATTTTCCTGTAGGAAAAGGAAATAAAGTTTGGTCTTGAAAAGTCTGTGCTTTTAAGTGAGTTCTGTGAAACAGACATGGGTTTATCTTTCCGGCATCCTACACTGACAGCCTAGTTTTTGTTTTATGCAAGTAAATACAATTGAAAATCTTTCTCGGGGAGTGAGGGCAGAAATACTTGAACACCTTGTGTGCAGTGTGGAATCTGAAGGGAAATATTATGAATGATGGGCTGACCTCTGCTGATGCAGCTGATGTGTGGTAACCTCTTGCTTTGGTTATGCATCTGGATGTTCAGGTCTGTGCTCACGTGGCTCAGGGCTGTGTGTGTTGCCTGGGTTGGTACCTTTCCAGCTGGTTTTGGAGAGCTTTGCTTTGTGTTTTGTTGTGGAGACAGCTGAAAAGTTCCAGTAAAATGATGTCAGCAGTACAAGTGAATGGGAGCAGAAAAACATACTGAAAGCTGAGGGCTGAATTTGCTGCCTGTGGACTTGGGGTTTGGAATAGCTCAGTGATAAGCAGAGAAAAAGAAAGGGAAAAGATGTTGGTTCTTTTGTAAGGTTTTTGGCTGTAAGAGAAACACCTGTAGAACCTAAGTGAGGGAAGAAGAGGACTTGTTAGAAGATTGAAACCATCTTTTCAACAGAGATGGGTGTAGTACCTTCATTACAGCTTCAAGATTCACATAAATTTTGATGTGACCAGGGCATGGTATGGTGGATATTCCTTCCCTGGGGATGTTCAAGGCCAAATTGAATGGGGCCCTGGACAACCTGATCTGGTGGGGACAAACAGCATATCGCAAGTGCTTGGGGCTGGATTAGCCTTAAGGTCTCTTCCAACCTTAGCCATTCTACGATCCAATGACTTATGTCTCTATTTACAGGGGCATTTGGACTTTTCATTTCCATTTCCATTCAACATCTATTTCCCCACTTCCTGACAGTGTTTTCCTTGGTTTTAAGACCAAATTGTACTCAAAAACAGAGATGTTACAGAGAGCCCTTAATGCTCTGCATTGGGCTGGGCAGTAGTGAGCACCGTGGGCTGTGCTCCCACTGGTACCTGGTGACTGAAATCCCTGTTCCTGGCCCAATTGAATGAAAATATGGACTTGTCAAGGCTGACACACACTAAGTCCTACTGTTCTATGAGTTGACGGAAAATAGGCCCAAGCATAGACGAGGGCTGGTTATACCATTCATTTTTTTCACAGATAAAATTGATGGAAGAGGATACTTATTTTTTTCACAAGAGGGAAAGGGCTCAAATGGTGAAAGTGTAACTTTGCAGGGGGAAGGGAGAGGATGAAAGAAAAACTTTTAGCTACTGATGAGGTAGCGTTAGTAGGAGGTTACCCCCAACACCAGACAGGAATGGTTTCTGGGGTGATGACCAGAAGTTTAAAGAAATTATGATGCTCTAAAAGATAAAGAGGGTGGGTAAAAGGAGTAGGGGACTTTGTGGGGGAGTCTCTGTATTATTAATGAAGTTTGGAGGGCAGTGCCCCCTTGTTACCTCTGTTTCTGCTTTCCTGTTGCCTGTCCTGGGCCAAAGGCTATAAGCAAGTATCAGGCTCTCATGTTCTCCCTGAAGTTTTTTCCTGGCAGCACAGCTCAGGAAACTCTATCTCATCCCTAGTTTTGATTCACAGCACTGATCTTTGCCTCCCTTTGCCCCTCAGTGTTTGCAAATGGCATTCCTTGAAAGAGCAGGAGGAAAGCCCAGGGACGGCAGTGTGCATCCCTTGACAGAGACTGTGCAAACCTTTGTACCTCCTGCTTTAAATAGGTGCTGGCAAATTGTGGCAGTGTCATTTAGGCTTCAGCATAACAAGCTGCTTTCACCCTTCTTTGCTGTCAGCTCTATTTTCTTATCAACCATGAGATATCTGCCAGAAGGAGCAGATGAATCGCAGCCCTCGAGAGAGGCGGTGCTCCCTCACCTCCCTCCGAGCCCTCTCCCGCTCTGTTCTCCCATGTGGCTGCTCTTTATTTATAAATCAAATTCGACTGAAATTGGGTTTGAGGAATTGGCCTTTTTTCTGTGTGCTGGTTATGAATAAAGCATGATATGGGCTTTCCAGTTTTAGAAGCATCTCTTTTTTTCTTGTCATGTGCGAAGTGACTCAAAACTAGATTTAAAAGGAAAGAATTACCATCAGAACAGTGGTGGAGAAGGTGGAGCATTCACAAGTCTGTTGAGAAAAGGAAATGCACCATGGGCTACAGGCACACAGTTAAAATCCTGCGTCTTGCTGGGGCAATGTGTTATTGTTTTGTAAGAGGTTCTGGCTATTGAGAATGAGGTAATGCGTTGTCCAGGCAGAGTCTGACCAATGGTATGTACATGATGTGTCTGAAAACTCAGGAGCAGGAGAGTTCAAAGAGGTACATTTCATATCTAGTATTTCTGTAGGTGTTGTCTAGTAAGTCTTCTACCCACTTAATAAATGGAAAGAAAGACATTTAATACTTAAAACTACTTGTAAGCATCGGAATTCTTATGTACCAAGAAACTAAACTAAATGCTAGTAATTGAGATGAGTTTGATCTGGATTGTCTTATATTCACAGTCAGTTTTAAATTATTTTCTTCTGAAAATGGCTTTTTTTCCCACTCAGATTACAGTGATATAAATTCTTGTAAATAAAAGATGGCAAAGAATGAGGACACAAGTTTTGGTACAACAGGGACACTGCTGAGATTAGAGATAAGTGGAATATGGCCTGAAGTAAAGGGGTTATTTTGATTTAATTCTTTGCAAGATGTAAAGTGTGGAGGCAAGGTTAAGGCTCCTTTGGAGAATGAGTGCATGGGAAATGGAAATCATTGCATCTGAGGTGGAAGTGAGAATTCAGAAGGACTCAACACAACTGAGCCTTGGGACATCTGGCAGTCTCTCTCCCAGAGAAAAGACAGATTTTGGCACAGAAAATGAACTTGAGGGCTTTGAAAGGAAGAGAGCATTTCAGTGCCAAATAGGGAGCTGATAGATGTAGTGACAAAACAAGGGTGGGCAGGAGGGGAAAGGTGCGGGGGTAGCAGGTGGTACCCTGAATGAGAACAGCAGGGCAAATCTTGAGGATGGAGTAGCTTAAAGAAGGGGAGGTAAGTGGGGAAATACAGAAAACTCACTTGAGAGTTGCAGAGTAGTGGGATAGCTGTGTGAAACCTGATTTTTTTTTATTTTTTAATTCTTTATTTTTAAAAGCCTGAGAAATGCAGTAGAATTAATCTGCCAGGACTGCAGCAGAGTGCTGGGCTCAGGGATGTGCAGGGTAAGGGTAGGTGAGCCAGAAGGGGGAGGGGGCTGACAAGTGAATTGCGGGTGGCTAAAATACTGGTAAAACAAATTGTGCTGGAAGGGAAGCTAATCAGGTCAGACTGAAGTCTTTCAAGGATCACTCTGGGGACTGATCATATCTGGTACTTTTCATAATAGCTTTGCATAGAGTGATCTGTGCTGGTGGAACATGGAGGCTTTGTCATCGTGGTGGAAGCTGAACTGGTATTTTGGAACAACTGGACTGGAATAACGTAATGGAATGAAACCATTTCTCAGACTGCAGTGTCTGTTTGTGAGTGATAATAAAAATGTCTTTCTTTCCATGGATGTAGCAGGGAGGTCATCAGCTGGAAATGAGGGGGAAAGAGAAAGGCCTGGCTGTCTTTATTGCTGGATCACTCTAAGACAATGAGATGTGCCCATAAAAATGCAAATGGCATCCTATCAGGCAAAACATTTCCACAGCATTTTCAAAGATTATTCTTTTTTGGCGGAGATTATATTAGGAACTTTACGAGGAGCATCCCTGATCCAAAGGGTCAGATGAGGGCTACACAGTGGCCGTAGGAACATCACACCTGTTATACAAGAGAAAAAGATTCTGCTGTTTTGCCTTGGATGTAAGATGTAAGATGTGATTCACTGCAGTCATGACTTCAAGAATCCCATTTACATGGGCACTCCAAGTAATTTCCTATGACATAAAATCACTGCAGTGTAGAGAACCATCATAGAAGCAGCTGTTGTTGCCCAAATGAAATGAAGAATGAGCTGTGTGCATGTTAGATTAAGATGCAGCCCATGACCTGTATGTAGCCATGTGAAAAGTGATAAGTAGCAAGTGAGGTACCTGCTGCCTTTCCTTTAGGTAACTCTCCAAGCTGACAGGAAGAACCCATTGGGTGTTTTCATGTGAAACAGGACAGAAGAAAGTGGCTGTGTGTGGTTTGAGATCTGTGGGAGAGACATTTTTTGCTGTGAGTTTTGGATTCATCTCTTCTCTCCAAAGTCTGTTTCTTGGAAAATTTTCAAAGCAAGACAGTAAAAAGCTTACCAGAATCAATACATCCTTGTCCTCAAAGGACTACATTCAATCTCTGGTTAAATATTATAAAACGAAGTATGTCTGCCCCCATTTTAATGCACAAATCACACCCTAGCTGCAGCTGACGCCACCATGTTATCTCCGGGAAGCCACATCCAATTTTAAGTCAGATCTAGCAAATGATAACTCAGAACCAAATCTAATTCATTGCTTGTTCTGGGCCTGTTTGTGAGGGAGTGAGATTTCCAGCTTTTCATCAGGCAGTGCCGATACGTCAGCAAATGCTGTTAGCTGAGGAGGTGGATAGGAGAGTGAGGACAGATGCTGTTATCACAGAGGGCTGCCTTTTTCCCCATATATCCCACGCTTTTGCCTCATAGTGGTTCCCAAAACAGTAATAAGCAAAAAACAGCTTTTGCAACAAAAGGTTATCACTCGGGACCAAGGAACACAGTAAGTGGCATCTTCCTGTATATCTGTATATGAAAACAGAAATTATGTCTGCATTGTTTGTAACATAATTGATTTGGAAGAAGTAAGAAGATGTTATTGGAAAGAAAATTCAGTTTAAACCAGATGAAACTTTTTGTAGCTATCTGGTTTCAGATTCAGCCACGTTTGTCCTTATTTCAAATCTCCTAAACCCACTCAGTTATGGATTTATGGAGTGTCCAAAGTTGTTGTTAACAGCTTGAGGTGTATGAGAGAAAATCCATGAAAAAACAGCTCAAGTTACTTCCACTCAGAGAACATCTCCCGCCTCCACCCCATTCTTGCTTGCAGGCTTTTACACCTCCTGCACAAATTGATTTCAGGTCTGTCTCTTACCTGCTATTTCAAGTCAGAAGAAAATAGTGGGCCCTGTGATTTGTTTTTCACATATTCCAATCACTTCAAATCATGTCTGGGAAACAAGAACCCAAAGAGGGATCCATCAAAGCTGGAGTCTCTGTCTGTGCTGTTATAAATCTGTCCTCTTATTTTTCTTTCCTATCACTCCTTATGGAGGAGCACACTAGAGTGCAAGGACTTTTTTTCCTAGCAACGTGTTCATTACTTTAAGGTACTTCCCTACTCCTAGTGGCTTTACTGTTTGGCATTACTTTCTAAACTAAGCACTCGCCTTACTCATCCTAGATTTATTTATATTTGCAGAGGCCTAGCTAGCATTATTTTACATGCAGTATTTTCACTTCCAGTTTCCACTTAATACTTCACCTCCTTTACTGTCCTTTCCAGTTTTCAATTTTCTTTTACCAGAATCTTCCCTCCCAGCGTCTCTAGGTTTTGCAATGCTGAAATGTAGGTAAATGTACATACTAGTCCATGTATAAAAACAGCCCACTTAATGAAATGAAACAGAATATTTCATTTCAGTTCTTCAAATCATTTCACATCTTTTGTTCTGGCTCCCTGAGCATTTGCACTGCAGATGCATTCTAAGTATTTTTGGGTCTCGAGCGTTTATCAGAGGTACTTTTTGTATTTGGGAGTGTTTAGTCCTGAAAGCTATTTCAGTCACTGTGGGGCACGTGCATGTTTAGATTAACCTGTTGCTAAATGAATGTATTGTCCAAATTAATTTAAGGAGTAAACTACATGGTAAACTACCTTCTGAATATGTCTTCTGGATGTTTAGGTAAGAAGCTACAGAACAGCGGGTATATGGGTATATCCAAAGGAGAGATTTGTAGGTCACAATATTCTTGCTGGGTTTTTTCAGTGCGGTCTTTCTCTGTGCTAGACTCTGCAATGCCAAGGTTTTGCTGTGGAAACAGTTGTATTTTCTGTGGTTTCTCAAAGCTCCAGAAACATGACTCAAGCCCTCCAAAACAGATGGCTTGTGCCCAGATCTTGCCAGTTCCTTACTAAGAAATCAAGCCATATTCAAGTAATTACTAGGCTGATATGGAACATAAATAACTAGATAGTATGAAGTTCAGCTATTGCAATTCAGGGTGGCTGTTCCACTGTAACCGGTTTCCTTGGTCATGGTGCACAGCCCTCAATGCATCTGTGCTTAGGCTTTTCTCCTGGGATGTTCCCCTGAGAGCAGAGATCTGCTGTGCTCAGGTTACAGCCCATTCATTCAGTATTCCTCCATATGCTTCCCATTGCTGGAGTTCTTTATCAGGTGCTTTGCATTGTCTCCAATGGTATTCTTGGGTCTGTTTGCTCGGACAGTTCTGTCTTTGGGTTGATGTCATTAGATGATAGAATCATGCCGACATTTTAGAGGTAATTTATTGGTGTAAGAAAACTCTTGGGCAGTCAGAAATAATAATTTAAAAAAGTTTTTTTAAATCATTATCTGCAAATTTGGTTTTATTTCCACTGCTTTAATGATAGAGGATTCCCACCATCACCCCAGCCAGTATGTCCCCAATAGTACGTATTCATCGTGGTTTTCCTTACTCTCTCTAGAATGTCCCAAGAACGTGGCTGCCTCTAATTGAAATTCTGCAGTAATTTCCTTTGCAAGATTGATGGGCAGGGTGGAAACTGATCAGTCCTCTCTTTTAAGTCCCAGAACAGAAGAATAATGGTTCATTTGATTAAATTAATGGCTTGCAGGTTTCAAAGAATTAAAAAGTAGTCAGGCTGTGAAATTCACTTCCCTAAGAGAGTCCCTGAGTCAAATGCTGTTAGTAGATTCTATGAGGGCTAGAGGTAGGGTTAGCCACGTTAAAAGCACAGAGATAATGTTTACTTGGAAAGAATAATTAAATCAGTTTTCCTTTTCAAAGGTGAAATTGTCCACTGCTGAGAGCTTTGTAGGATTCTTTCTCCCCTTCCTTCTTATGGTCAAAATCACTTAGCACTGGTTGTTGATAAAAGATGTTGTGTTTGGTGGAGGAAACCTTGTACCATTAGCAAAGCGGACTTTTTGTAGTCTGTGGATTCACTAACCTGACCTTTAGTCACAGTCCACCCCAGTTACCTCAACAAATACAGTAGGGTCCTGGTAGTACAAGCAGTTGCAGCACCTCTTTTTCTCTTGTTTCATGCTTGTCCTCAGTATACTGAAGTACTCTCTAAATTCCAGGAGGGAAGACAGGCACCCTACCTCTCTTTCTGCCCTGAATGCTCACTGTGGATAGATATTCTTCCTATGTCTATTTAAGGACATTATCTAGAAACATTGTAGAATCATAATTCCTTAGAGTTGGAAGGGACTCTGAAGGTCATTTAGTGCAACTCCCCTGCAATAAGCAGGGTTGCTACTGCTAAATCATGTTGCTCAGGACTCTCCTCTCTTCATTTTAGCATATGCACCAACTGTGCTTCTGAGAAACAGGGCAAGAGCCATTCTCAGTCAGAAAGATATTTAAATATCCAGTATATAGACTCCTTCATTCTGGCTCCCAACCCCAATGGACATTCTATGTGGATTTGGTCCCATAATGGAGGACAGACAGTTGGCAGTATCTCCCTGACACCTTTGGAACCTCCTTGCACCAGAGGCAATCCACAACTCATTGGTGACCATGTAACGTCCGGACCATACTGCAGCAAGCACATAATCGCATATCCCACAGAAATGACTTGTGGCTTGGATAGAAAAGTATGAAATGATGTTGTCTTGAGATATTTCAGTACTAAATCTGTGTTGTCCTCCTCTGTTTATCTTTTGGGATCTGACTTTTGCATAACAGATAGGAACCTGTGATATATGACCTTCAGATTAGCTCAAAAAGCAAAATAAATAATC